>NC_137981.1:53389279-54071779 GCF_963924665.1 Micromys minutus
GTTCTCCGGCTGCGTGCTGCGAGGCTGGGATCCGGGAGCCTGGTGGTGGGGAGCTGGGAAAACACATCCTCCCGTGTCTTCTGCCCCCTCCAGAAAGAGCTCTCTGGAGCCTTCCTCCTGTGAGAAAGAGCGAGTTCCAGCCCGGAGGCGTCATGACAGGGAGGGATGCTGGAAAGGGCAGGGTGTACTGGGATGATGCGGAGGGAAGGGAGGATCGGGACCCGATGAGGAGCAGAGAAGGGCGGGAGCTTTTTGTGGACGCGGAGGACCCCAGGAACCCTCTGATTTGAGGCTGGGGTCTTGGCAGGGCTTTCTTCCCGGCTCGCTTTCTCTGCCTTTTATGCTCCTTCCGCCACCAGGGAGGCGGCCGTGGTGGCGCATACAAAGCGGTCTGGGCGGGTGGGCGCTGGGGACAGCAGCGAGCAAGCTCGCGGAGGTAATGGCGCTGGTTGCGACTCGCGCAGATGGCCTGGCCGGTCCCAGACAATGATCATCGTGGCTGAGGAGCCGTCCTCTTTCGGGGCCTCCATCCCCGACAAGCACCTCTGGGAGGAATTAGCGATGCTTCGGGGATGCAGAGGGTGGTGCCCTGCTCCCCCCGCCCCCACCCCGCGCATCGTTTACTGAAAAACAAAAAACAACAACAACAAAACCTCACCGGTCTAATTTTCTACATCATCGAAGGAGATCCCAGGCAGGGAGGATCTCCAAGGAAATTCATTGTTATATAATGCTGTGCAATAGGACTGGCCAGCCAGGACCCAGGGATACGCAGATTCGAAGGCATCGCAAACAGGGGAGATGGGTTTTAAGGCTGGATTTGAGGATGAGCTTTTGCTTTGCTTGTTTCCGGGGGCCCTGGGACCCGGGTCTCTTTTTCCACAAGGACACACCCATCTGCAGGAGTAGGAACTGTTGCCCAGAGGAGGGGGCGTGTGCCTGGGGTTTTTAGCTTGGACTGAGTTGTTCTTTCTTAGGTGAGGGTGGGTTCTAGACATTTCTCAGGGCAGCCCACCCTCCAACCCCCCCCCCCCCCCCGTGCGCAAATCGTCAGTACCAGGTCCCAAAGGGCTGACATGCCGGACGCAATGTTAAAATGTTCACCGTGCTGAAGGATGGCATATGGGCAGTGGGGGTGGGGAGATCTCTAGCAAACCTCACGACTTGCTGTTTTCGTGCATGATCAAGACAACATCGTTTTGACAGTATGGGAGAGAAAAATAGGCAGCCCACAAGACCACTTATTAAAAGAGCGTACCTTCATCGTTTCAAGTTATTTAGGTCTGTGCCCTAGGGCCTGTTGGTTCTCCCCTCTGTCACTGTGGCCAGCCTCTTACGTAAGAAGCCTTCTAGAAGACTCTAGATTGAACGGACTATAATTCCGACCTCCTCCCCCGCCCGTTGACCGGGGGATTCATAGTTAGATTTTGCGACAGGTACTGCTCTGAGAAAGGGGAGGTGGTAAAAGGCAGGATTTCTTGCCTCCCAGACTACAGACAATCCCCTCAGGGAAGAAAGGAGGGATCCTTGAAGGCTTAAGGCCACTGAGCCTCAGTTTCCCCAGGGTACTGGAATCTTGCTCCATTCACTTCAGAGAGGTTCCGAGGCTCTGCTAGCAGGTTTAATAAAGATATATTTTTTTTGTACCCTCTCCATATTGACTGCTTTCAAGGGCGTTCCCAGTGCCTTCACCTGAATAGATGGCCCTCCAGTGTAAAATAAACTGACCTTGCTTTTCAGTGTAACAGAAACAACACATATTTTCCAAGCCCAATGGTGGCTACATTTGTGCCCAGCTGTACCTTGTTTTCTTTGTTCTGTAGCATTCTATGGATATTTTAAAGAAACTCTCTAATTTCCCTTTCTTGGTAGTTGCAACACGCAAGAAGCACCTGCTGAGATTGTATTTTGTCACCCAGTTCTGGGTTAACTGTTATCAAGATGGATGCTGTTCTGAGAGGTGCAGCGTAATAACCTCGCATGGCTCTGCCTGTACCATTGATATCTGTTCTGAAATAATAAACCCATACATTCACCCAGCCGGAGATGGTGACACTGCAAACATCCTACCCACAATATTCTGGGTAGCTGTGCATCAGACCGAAGCATTTCTTTTACATGCTCTCAGCTTTCTCAGTTGAATTATCATTTAATTTTTTTTAACATAAAAGTGGATCAACCATTTGTACTGGTATTCGACCTAAAGTCCCCCGTTTCTCTAATACATCATCAAGCTTCCTATGTGTTAAATGGGTGCGTGTTTTTATAGTCCCTCCCTTGCCCACTGCACTTGCTGCGATTCGCTGCACAGATAAATGAGCACGGAGCGGACGCGCCGAGCTGAAAACTTGTTATGGCCGACGTGCCTGTGTTTGTGTGCGTGTGCTATGACAACAGACTTTTGGTCCATTTCCCCCGACAAAAATTCTGCCAAGACATGATTTTCCTACATGTGGGTGGAATTTTCTTTAATTAATTTTTTATTTTTTTAAAACATGAGGTTTAGCCAAAGATAATTTCAGAAGCACTGTCTTCTTTGGGGGGGATGTTCTGTGTAATGTCCCCTTTTGGGTTTGGGTCTAAGGTGTTCCTGAAAAGATGGTTTTTATCAAGGTTGAGGGTTGCCAGTGTCTTCTGATGAGTCAGGCAATGACTAGCTTGCCTAGCATAGGTTCACCTTCGATAAGGTGCCTTCCAAACTCACTTTGAGCATCACTCTTAAATGGTAAAAAACATGCCCTTTACCCCCCTTTCCTCAGGAATGACGGATGCTTCTCCTAGGGCAGTAATGTGTTCTGACTTTGTTGCCCTCTCTGTTATAGAGCGATCGTCTTCTGATCAAAGGTGGCAAGATTGTGAATGATGACCAGTCCTTCTATGCAGACATATACATGGAAGATGGGTTGATCAAGTAAGTATGATTCATTGCTACGTGAAGGTATATATGTGTGCAGGCGCAGGCGCATGAGCACACACACACATGGTGTTCCTAAGCTTCAGCTTCTTTCATGTAAATGGTCTCAAGCTTTAATGACTCTAACACGGGTCCCGGGCTGGGAATGTTGTAATGTTGGTAGAGTGTGCATCTGGCATCTGTCAGGCACTGCCAAAAACCCAAAAGTGACCAATTTAACATTTTTTAAGCTTGTTTTTATTGGTGGTAATTAATAAATTTGGGGATTCAGATTCGGAGGATTCGAAGTCACAGCACACACAGACACCCATGTATTATGTAATTTACTATTTTTAACGGAGGTGACACAACACCCTCTTGTTGTCAGCTCCTATACTTGGTTTGGGATAGGCTACACTGCAGTTACTTGGAATGGAGTACTCAGACATTGGACATAAATGTGGAACACAGCCTGTTCTGTTAAGATGTGTATCTGCTTGCTTAATCAGGAAGGTCCACAGGACACTGAGTTAATTGCCAGCAACTCAGACAAACACCTGCCTAATCCCAGAAGGACTTTAGATATTTCATTTCTTTATTTTTAAAAATTTTTTCTTTTAGATTTATTTTATGTATATGAACATGTATGCATGTTTGTTCCTGTAGTGTCCTTGAAAGTCAAAAGAGGGCATTGGATCCTGTGAAACAGGATGGTTGTGAGCCACCTCATGGGTGCTGGGAATTGAACCTGTGTCCTCTAGAAGAGAAGCAAGTGCTCTTAACCCTTGAGCCATCTCTCCAGCCCTAAGTTTCAGCTTGTGCATTGGGTTCTGAGTTTGGGTATTCTGGGACTCTGGAGGGTTCATTGAACAGTGTACAACAATATCATGTCTTTCCTCTGAGGACAGCTCTCAGACTCTGGAGAGAGAGCACATCTGCTCAAAGACAAACATCACAGCGCATGACATCTTTTAAATAAGCAATGTTCTTGAACTCCCACAGCAAGTGAGTTTGGAGAAGAGCGATCTGGACTGACTCTCATGGCTTGGAAGCTCACACCCAGACTTAATGAAGCCAAGACGGGTCTTAATGTTTCCATAGCTAACGATTTCTCCATGTGTGTTTGTCTGTAGCAGTCCCAGCTCTGAGCAATCACGGGCTATGACTTTCTTATTCCTTTGGCATCTCAGTCACAGGAGATCGTGATGGGTCTGGCTGAAAGACACTGGCTTGGAATAGAGCAGCCTGATGCTATTTTTAGTATAGTTCATTTGTCTGAGAAATTCAACTCTTCCTTTATTAATTTTTCTTTTTAAAAATTGGTGGAAAGATGAAGTTAAAAAAATATTTTTAATTGGATGATGTGATCTTGTCTCCAAAGTAAAACCCCTACATCCAGGTCTGCTGGCACACACTTATTCCACGTCTTGGGAGGTATAGGCAGGTTGTTCTCTGTGAGTTCGATGTTAACTTGGTCTACATAGTGAGTACCATGTAGAAAAACATGGTTTCAAAACCAACCCAACACACACACACACACACACACACACAAAATCCCCACAAACAAACTGCCACAGCCTCCTTGCCCCTAGTAGGTATGATGTATGTCCCCAACATCATGGATATTTGTTTTCCTACCTTTATCTGAATCCATGAGCACCTGCTTCCACATTGCAGTTGGTGGAATAACAGTGTTTACTTTTTCCTTTTCTTTTGTTCCCCTTGTTTTGCGCTCTCTCTCTCTCTCTCTCTCTCTCTCTCTCTCTCTCTCTCTCTCTCTCTCTCTCTCTCTCTCTCTCTCTCTCTCTCTCTCTCTCTCTCTGCACTCTCCCACCTCCGTTTTTCCCACATTGAAAGGAAAATAGGGCAAACAGATGTTGGAAAAAAGAGTAGGCTCTAGAGTGAACTGTTATTGGAAAACTAGCTGAACGGGGGTGGGGGGGGTTGAGAAAATGTTAATACAAGTGTTTTGGGGCTTTGTCATTATTCAGTCTTAGAGGTTTCTGATAACTCATCACTGAATGGGGAGTTTGGGCACAGGGGCCTCATTCTTTAGCCCAGGTGGGCTAGGAACTCACTCTGTAACCAAGGCTGACCTTGAAGCAGACATAATCCTCATGGCTAGTTCATTCTGCATCTGCTCCTGAGGGTAAGGAGTGGGCGGGGCTCCCATGAAAGATTATAGCAACAACCCCCAAAGCGCTAATTGTGCAGTGAAGATATGTTTATAGCTTAACGAAAACAGATGTCAGACCCAATCTGATTCTACATTTCTCTGGCCCTCTCTCGCCAACTCTGCTTCCTTAGGCAAATAGGAGAAAACCTGATTGTGCCAGGAGGGGTGAAGACCATCGAAGCCCACTCCCGAATGGTGATCCCCGGAGGAATCGACGTGCACACTCGCTTCCAGATGCCTGACCAGGGGATGACATCCGCTGATGACTTCTTCCAGGGAACCAAGGCAGCCCTGGCCGGGGGAACCACAATGATCAGTAAGGCTGGGACAGCGTCACCTTTAACTTTGTCACCTTTAACTTGGATTCGGGGGCAGTGTGACTTTGCTCCTGAGGATGAGCTTGGGGAAATTGTAGAGGGTGAGAGGAGGCCTGGTTGCTCTATCTGCTTTGACACGTTTGTCCTTCTTCACTTCAAAATGTGCCTGGTTTGTGAAAAATACAGTGTTTAAAGTCATCAATATTAGATCATAAAAATTCTAAGGATTCTTCTCCGAATGAAGGTAGAATAAAGGACATGTTTTCTGTTTTTTTTTTTTCCCCAGACAAGGTCTTAAGTAGCGCAGGCTGACCTCACTCCCTCTATACGGTACCTGAGGTTAACTCCTGATCTTCATCCCCCTGCCTCCCAAATGCTGGGATGATAGGCGTATGCTCCCACACTTAGATGTAACGGAGTGTTCGCCTGAAGCCTCGGTTCCAGTAATAGGAAGCTCAATCAAGGGAGTACTTTTCTAGCCTTCTTTGGACACTGAAAAGTTAGGCTACTGTGCTCAGAACAAGACCCACTGATATGAGTTGCCCATGAAGTAGGAAAGCTGTAGGGACCCACAGTGGTGCCCTTTTACGCCATCCCTCTTAGGGTTTTGTGTTCCTGGTTCAACCAAGTCTAAAGTGTGTATTCACCAGACACAGCAGCTGCGTTCAGAGTCTGCTCGGAAGTGGTTTGATTCCAGCGTGCCTTTTGACTGGTGGGTTGGGGAGGCGGGGAAACTGCACAATGTCCTATCAGAGTCCTTTGTTAAAAAAGGGATTTTATCCAAACTACTCAGTACTTAGTGGGGTTGGGCTCAACGATGAACAACGGTGAAAAACCTGAGTTTGTGCTTTCTGAAGCCTGTCTTCTTGGGTGTTTTTCAGTGATGACTGTGGCTTTGGGGGTCTCACCATTCTTCTGAAATCCGATGAGCAATATTTTGTGTCTCCTGGGTTTTAAATTATCCCCAGCTCCCTGGTGGTTCTGCCATCTTGGTTTTCAATCTGAAGTGTTGGGTTCCCAGACAGACCCTCTGGGGGCGGTCCTTGCTGCTCTGTTTTGCTCAGCCTTGGGTGTGATGTTCTTGGGAGAGCCCTTCATGGACACCCCCCACCTTGGCTTGCTGGTCTTTTGGCTGCTTGGGACTCTACTGGCTGAGTAGTCACTTCCTGCTCCCCCCTTTTCTGAGTATAGTGAACCAAAAGAAACCCAGACCATTCAAACATCAGCTAGAAAGGCCAAGTCAGGGAGGTAACCTGCCTCAGCCTTGAGTTGAGGTGGACACCGAGGAGGCCTGTGCTTTGGTCTCTGATTAGCATTCCACAAACAACATTTCTCCAGGCAGTGGTTGGTTACAGAAAGCATTGCCATGCCTCTGTGACATGAAAGTTCCCCTCATAGGAATCAGGAGTCTAGGTATCTGGTTTCTTCTCAACATGACCTTGCTGGGTATTAGATCTGATCTCTACAATAAGTATTTACATAGTTAATAAGTTCTTCCCATTCCCACACTGGCAATGCACTAAGTTATATATTTATATATAATTTATAAACAAATATATTTATATGTAAGTTATATATACATATATATAAACATAAACATAATTATATGTCTATTTCCCTGTAGCCACCTGTACTTTGCACTGCAGGTGCAGAAGAGCTTATTTCCTCTCAGATTCATCTGGAAGCCAGAGGAGAGCCTGCTCCATCTATCGCTTCCTCCTGTCTCTGCCATTGCTCCTTCACTCCCTGTGCTTGTCCTGAGCCTCAGCTTCAGTCTGCTGGAGCTTGTCCCTTCCCAGCCCTCCCCTGATGCAGCCACATCCCGTCTTGCTACCCTGACATCTCTTTGGCTTTCTCACTCCTCAGTCCGCACCTGTGGGCTTCCTTCCTTCTCTAGGCGGAGGCGTCGTCACTTATGATGGTCACTAGGGGAGAGGGCTCAGTGGCTGGCTCTGTCTCTTTGGATGGGTACGGTAGCGCTAATGCGGGTTCAAGATGCAGCCCGGTTGGTTCAGTAGCAAGGGGGCTTGATGAACAATCTCAGAGAACAAGGGCCAAGCACATCTCTCAGCAGTAGCACTTGCAGATTGGAGGTCCTGAGTTTGAATCACAGGTTGTAAAACCTGGGTAGAACCACAGCTTGTGAAAGGTGGGAAGGGAAAGACGGAGGGTGATCAGGAGGTACGGTGTGCTCCGAGTTGTCATACCCAGCCTCGGTCAAATTTGGTAGCTTGTGAAAAGTGCCAATGACTCTTGCAAAAATTCATCGTGGTTGCTAATGAGGACAGGCTTCCCAGCAGCCCACTGCCTTTCCCCTGGAGAGGAGCTATAATGATGCAGGTGAGAAATCAGGATTTTTTTTTTTCTTCTGTATTCTGCTTGCTGGGTGCACATACCATTTTTCTTGGCTTCAGTGTGGCTGAGGCTTGTTCTGCAGGGCAGGGGCATAGCCTTCATGTAACTTGGTGTCCCCTAGCTTCCTGAATACATATTGAGCCAGGGGGGAAGGCTTTGGGTGTTTTCAGTTGTAAACTTGATCAGCTTCTGGCTGTTGTGGAGATGGAAGTTGGGTAAATTGGTACAAAGCCTGCCCACCCCTTTCCCCTCTCTTCCTCTTTACTGATCCCCCTGAGCTGCACAGGTAGGTGAACCTTCACCTTTCTCCTTGCTGGCTTTGGTTTTCCTGTCCCCAGAGGCTCTTTTTCCCATCAGGCAAGGCTCTACCTGCCGGAGAAAAGGCAGCCGAATGTTCCCGTGTAAAGAAGGTGACAC
Organism: Micromys minutus; assembly: GCF_963924665.1. Lineage (NCBI taxonomy): Eukaryota > Metazoa > Chordata > Mammalia > Rodentia > Muridae > Micromys > Micromys minutus. Next base: position 53,397,438 of record NC_137981.1, read on the forward strand.
ATCACCAGATTACTAGCAGAACATGTTATTACCATAAAGCAAAGCTACTGTTGGGCCTCATACAATGGGATCTTTGTGAGGGACCCAGTGTAGGGTGGTAGGATGCCCTTTGCTCTTTTCATCCAGGGATGGGTGGGCAGAGACACCAGACATAGGCAGCTGGTGGCATCTAGGCTGGCCCCACGGTCATGGTGGCGTCTGGAGGTGGCTGGTTGTAGGGGTGACTGAATGCTGCTTTAGGAAAATGGGAGACTGGTTCTAAGACTCCCCCCCAACAAGGATACTAAAACTTGAGAGCACACAAGTCTCTTATGGTAAGAATGGCATCGTATTTACATGTCTCCTACACACAACTTCCTGGAGGCTTTGAATAACCTCTAAATTATTCATAACACCGGTACAATATGGATGCTGGGAGGGGGGCTAGTTGTCATACTGTGTTATTTCAGGGTGTGTTCTAGTTTGCTTTTCTGTGGTGTGATAAACACGGCGACCAGAAGCATCTTGTGGAGGAAACGGTTTATGTCAACTTACACTTCCAGGTCACAGGCTGTCTTTGAGAGAAGTCAGGACAGGAACTCAAGCAGAAGCTCTGGGGGAATGCTGCTTTCTGCTCCTTCTGGCTCATGTTTAACTAACTTTCTCCTACAGCTCAGGCCTGCTTAGGGATGGTGCTGCCCACAGTGGACTGGGCCCTTGCACATCAGCCATTGGCTGTGGGCCAATCTGATGGAGGAGGCAATTCTCTAGTTGAGGCTCTTTCTCCTCAGGGGACTCTATGTTGTCAAGTTCACAACAAAATAACCAGCACAGGACTTGATGACAAGAAGAGTCCACACATGTTCAGTAAGATGAAAGAAAATGAAAAGAAAATGGGGATTAGTTGACCTAACAGATTTACCGAGTGAACACAGAGGGCACTCCGAATTAGGCTAAATCTCCACAGACAGGAGTTGCTGTTGCTGACCTAAGTTCAAGGCTTTTCCTGGAGGTGTGAAACCTGGGCACAGTGCACCCAGTGACTCCTCTGCTGTGTCTCCGGTGCCCAATTCCAGAGCATTGTCTCATGGTCACAGTGGCTTGGTTCCCAGAGCTTTCTTGGATCTTTGGTCACTCTAGTGCACTTTGCCTCTCTATCCAGCTGATTTCCACATTTGCTTTCTGTTCCCGTAGTTTGGCCCCAGCCCTCTGTGGCAGGACTCTTTCTCTCCAGGCTTTGCTCTTGCTGTCTCCTTCCTCTGAATCCTTCAGTGGTCCTCTCCTGCCTCAGAGAACACAACCCACGTTGTCTGCAGTTCGTTACAGTCTCCATCTGCCTGTGAGAATCCTCGCTCTCTCAGAGGGTCAGCGTAGGTCCCCCTGTCTGCAAACCTTCTCGGTAACCTGGCAAAAGATGGGCTTTTATCTCATACTTTGTGACGCTTAGTTTCTTGTAGTGTGTCTGTTTGTTTGTTTTCAAGTTTCCCACCCAACCAGTGTGAATGCTAGAGGGATGGATGATGGCTGGCTGAGTAAATAAAAGAAAACTCGAAGGAGACTTGATTTGAGTGATGCTGTGTGGCTGAGCCACGTATGTTTCAAAGACGTCTGTGTGTCTTGTGCTCACTATGACGACAGTGGCTGCTTTAGCCACTCCCACCAATACCAGTGCTATGGTCAGCCCTGCCAGCAGCTGGGGAGAGCCCAGAGCTCAGGTGTGCATAAAGCCTGTGGTTGTGGACTAGGCAGGCTCTTTCCCTGAGCTGTTCGTGTAAGTGCTGCAGCCAGAGACTCTCCTGCTGGTCCACACTTTGGTCCTGGCTCTCTGAGGACAGTGGCTATAGGAGAAGTTGTCACATGTCCCTAGAGACCCTGATGGACTCAGACGCCTTTCCCCAGGACCCTTTGGGATGGAGGAAACTTGGAGTGCCACTGTGGTACATCCATTGCTTGTCATTTTCTCATCCACGTGGCATTTGGCTTAACTCGCCGTCTGTGGCAAGCCTACGTGTGAACACACAGTGTAAGCTGGATGCGTCTGTAATGGATACTTTGATTACCCCCTTTGTTGGGCTCATTTGACTCTGGTTAGAAAGTGTTTATACAACACCCAACCACATCACACTGAAGCTTCCAAGTCCAGGACCAAAGTTATCACCACAAAATCTGCCTGTGGTCTGGTGATTAGAAAGCCACGTATCCAATGTATTGTCTGAGTAGGCATACCCCACCCCCTTTCAACTTCTTATCTCTCCAGAGCTTTACGTGGATTAAGTCACATGATTCACCTAAGGACAGGATAGCCTTTTCTAGACCCGCTTGGGTGTCACTGGGTGGCTGGGTTGGAAGGTTTTGTCCATGGCTGGGCCAATCACTTGATACCTGTTGCTGAGGACAGTGGGGAGAAGCATCCTGGAGGAGGGCAGAGCTCTTCCCAGTGGTCCAGCAATCATGTCTCAAATGGATTCTCTCAAAGGGGCCCAGAGTATTGGGCTTGACCAGCCTGCTGGGTAGGATATTGGAATTCATTTATTAGGCCTGTGTGCCTTGCTAGATCTCTTTCAGGGTATTATAGGAGTTCCCACAATACATCAGGGTGCCTTTCTTGTATCCTCTTTTGATCTGGCAGACAGCCTTAAAGATCAATCCTGCTTAGGAAGGGGTGGTCTCTATCTCCCGAAACATCTCCCTCCTCCTGGATCTCAGTCTCTACTCTGTTTATGAGGGTTGCACACAGATCTGGGAGAGTCTCAGTTTTTAGATGTTTCCAAAACTTCCCAGTTTTTCCTAGAGTTTACAGACTGTTGGGAACTTTTCATCAATCCCATTACTGAGAATGAAGGATGGAGCCAGGAATTAGTGATGAGGCCACAGGGAACATGTTAGGGCTACAGCCAGGTCTCTTCAACCTTCACATGTGAACAAGTGACAGGCTTCTGTGACTCAGTGTCCCAGCCTCAGGGTTCCCATTGGTAGACAGGAGCCTCCATCACCCAAGATCCCATATTCTATATCCCAGCTGAGAAAATGAGGCAGAAGCTTCTGGAGGGCAGGGCTGAGCTCTGACGATTTCTGCACATCAGTTTTTGGGAGTTGGCTCCTCTGGCTTGGCTGGCTGGCAGGTTGTGTTACTGTGGTCCCGGACAGCCCATTGTTGTCCGCCTGACAGAGGACTAATAACAGCTTTGGTAGGGTGGTAGGTGTGGTGGGCTGTTGAAGACCTGGCTCCTTGCCCCCATTTTCTCTTTCTCCCATTGGTAGCTGCCCCCGCCGCAGATTCTGGTGGTCCAGTTTGAGGAAGCGCAGTGTGGAAACCACCCCTTTCTCTGGATCCCTGCCGTCATCACTTACCTGCCTTCTATAGTGTGGGATGCGGCTGGCTCTGGCTAGCTTCTATAAAGTAGAAGGGGTTCAGTAAGCAGACAGGGAATGCTCGCTCAGTCACATCAGAAGCTTCATTCTGCTTAGTGGCCAACACAGAACTTTCCTTCCGTTCAACACAGGGCCTGAGGTAGAGCACCTGTTTAACCATTTAAAGTGCCTACCATGCAAGGACCTGAGTTCATTCCCCAGAACTTGTACCCCTCACTCCCCCAAAAAGAAACTGGGTGTGGTTGGAAGGTTCAGTCTCATAATCTTAGTACAGAGGAGACTGGACAATTCCTGAGTCTTGCTAGCCAGTCAGTCTAACCTGCTTGGCCTGTCCCAGGCCAGTGAGAGGCTCCAGACAGACAGACAGACACACATACATACAGAGAGAGAGAGCTGCTCATACAGGATATACACACACACACAGACAATAAATGGTACGCAATACTTAAGAAACAAAACTGAGTGTCTTGGGGAGTGGTTGGCCAGGAAGTGTGTTGTTTTTTTTTTTTTTCCCCTCCTGGTTGATAGCTCTGGCCCTAAGTCACTCCCTTACAGCTCTTTCTCTCCCATCCTTTACCTCTTTGAGTAGCCATTTTTTTCCCCATTTCTTCCCAAGCAATGGTACATCCCTCATTCCTTTGGGTTTTGAGGGCTCTGCTTCCCATTTGCTGCCGTTGTTGGGTGAAGCTGTTCGTTTTGATCCCTTGCCATTAGTCAGCATCACTGCTGTGGTTAATCACGAAGGGAATTATAGTGAGTAGAAATTAGAGTTCTTTCTGGCTAACCCATTTGGGAGGCAGCCCTTTTAGTATGTGACCAAATGTTCCCCTAATGATAGAGCGGATGCTGCCTGAAGTTGGGTTGTGGTGGTCCAGGCCTCTCCTGCAAAGGGAATTTTGCAGCGATCTCTGGCCAACATTAGAGTATAAATGCACATTCTGACCCCCCCGGGGAGTTTTTTTTTTTTTTTAAACAAACTGCAGGCACAAACTCTTCTGACCTATTTCTAGGTGGGCTTAGAATTTTGAGTTTGGAAGCTTCCAGCATCTAAGATCTTGTCTCAACAGCTGGACTTCTGGTGAGGTGGAATGTTCACAGAACTCTCTGGAAGCTCTGTTTCCTGCTCTACCGTCTCGTCTTTGCAAGGGGAGGGGCTTCACTGCTATGACCTGGTTTGGTCGGGGGCATGGCTTGCAAGTCCAGTGTCTTCAAGAATCTTAGGAACGCACTGGGACTGAGCCTCCAGATTCCGTTGCTGTCCTTGGTATCTAAAAGGTTTCACTTGGCTTCATCCTCAGCACTTAGGACTGGGAGTGAGTGGGACAGGCAGTGCGCAGGAAAGGGGGTAGGAGCTGGGGTAAGAGGAGCCCATGGCAGAAGAGTGCAGCACAGGCCCTTGGCTTGGTGACTGCCCTCTCCAGCCCCACGGGCCACCCGCTGTGCTGTGTTTCTGCCAGAAGCCTACTGTCTTAGATTGACTCAGTAGTGTTTATGATCTAGTCTCCCTCTAATGATAGGTCACAACTGGAGTCCTTGCTTGTGGGGAGCCTTCGAGCAAGGAATCAAACCATCTTGGTAATGACACAGAATCAGGGTACCCCGGGGCAGCCATTGAGATCTACCCTTGCTCCGCTCTTGTGGCTAGGTGGAATCCCTGAGCCACTGCAGAGAATGAGTTTCACATGACAGGCAGCATCAGGAGAGCATTGAGAACCAGATCTAAGCTGGTTTTCCCTCGTACTACTTACTCGACGTTTGGAAGCCACCACCATCCTAATGTCTTCCTAGGTAGCAATTTTACATCTGAGGATGGCAAGGCTGTTATCTCTTATGCTTATGTACAGAATAAGTGAGGTTTGTGGATTTTTAAAAACATGATGTTTACAAATGGTTGCTGTGATATTTCTGGTGTGTGACTCTCATGTAGTTTATTCATCTTCATCTGTTAGTCTATCCAGTGTCTCTATAAGTTGTCTATCATATATCAGCCACCTATCTTAACCTGTCACCCATCCATCCATCCACCCACCCACCCATCACCCATCCATCCACCTATATCTATCTATCTATCTATCTATCTATCTATCTATCTATCTATCTATCTATCTATCATCTATCTATCTATCTATCATCTATCTATCTATCTATCTATCTATCATCTATCTATCTATCTATCATCTATCTATCTATCTATCTATCATCTATCTATTTATCCATCCATCTATCTATCATCTATCTATCTATTTATCTATCTATCTATCTATCTATCTATCTATCCATCCTGTGTATCTAAGCATCTATATATGTAGGTATTTGTCATCTATTGAATCTATAGGGAAATCTCTCTCTCTCTCTCTCTCTCTCTCTCTCTCTCTCTCTCTCTCTGTGTCTCTCTGTCTCTCTGTCTCTCTCTCTCTCCTTTCCTCCTTCCCTCCCTCCCTCTCTCCCTCTCTCCCTCTCTCCCTCTCTTCCCTCCTTACATACCTACCTTGGGCTACTATGACAAAATATCATATGGGGCAGTTTACAAACCACAGAAATCTACTTCTCACTGCTGTGGATGCTGGGGAGTCCAGCATCAAGACACAAGCAGATCTGGTGTCTTGTGAGGGCCTGCTTTATGAGTTACAGACACTGTGTCTTCACTGGGTGGAAATTACCAGGGGCCAGTTCATGGACCTTTTTAGTAAGAATCCTGAGTCCGTGCATGGAGTCAGCACTTCCATGATCTAACCACCTCCCAAAGCCCCACCTCCTAATGCTATCCTAGGGGTTGGGATTTTAACATAAGAAAATTTTTTTTGGGGGGACACTACTATTCTTCAGGCCATAGCTCATTCTGTGACCCATCATCTACCTCCTGTCTGTCTCTTCTGTCTGGCATTTATTTACCTCTTTATCTATTTATCTGTCACATATGCATCAATCAATCTAATGTGTATATTGGCATCTCTGTAATTTACTGCAGTGTTAAATGTGTCTGTACCTATTTATAATCTATTGAGTTACCCACCTGTGTGTCTTGTCTGTCAATCATCCAACCTGTCTCTGCCTGAACGTGTGCTGCGGCACAGCATTTGATAGGACCAGGAAGAGTTCAAAGTCTGTTTTGTGTTGAAGCCCATGCAAAGCAGTTCCTCTTTTAAAAAGCAAGGGGAAAAAAAAAAAAAACCGATTACAAACTAAAGTAAAAAAAATGTAACTTACTCTTTTTCCACTCTGGGGTCTAAATTTTCTTGGGAATACATCTGGCTTTGTAGATGTAAAATGTGTGCCCCTTGGACACGGTTCTCACTGGATCTCAGTTTTCTGTTGTCTTTGGAATTCAGAGGCGGCTGGTGTTGTGCCTCTTCAGAGCTGCTGTGCACATTGGGCTCTGTTGTTTTCATGGTGGACCTGTTGCCCGGTCTTTGTCCACTCTGCCCTGGGCTGGCACCAGCATCCTTTGCTCCACCGTCCTGTCCTGTGAGGATCCTTGGCCAGCCTCGGTGACAGGTCCTTCCCACTGGGTATGTTGGCTAAGGAACCATTTCATTACATTGTCCCTACAACTCAGGGAAGTGGGCTTGGGAAGGGCCTGACAGAAAGCAGATCTCGGTCTCCTCCTGGAGGACACCTGAGAGCTGTGTCTTTCTGTCTCATAGCATCAAACCAGCGGATGACTTCATGGCTCCCATGGTACCGTGAGTGGCTGGTTCAGGCAGATGCACATGGCAGACGCCTCTCCTGATTTCCTTTAGCTGGTTGTTGTTACTGTTATTATTTATTTTGCGCCTTAATTCATTATCAATATAAATCATAACAGATAAAAGCCAGGCTGAATATAGCCACAGTCAAACCTGGGAGAGTAGTCAGGGCTACTGTGTCTGGGGAAAGGGGTGTGGACATTTAATATTTGTGGAGGAAAAGAAAGGTTTGCTTCAGGGTTTGAACTGGGAACCTGATAGGAAGTCAAGGCTTTTGTAGTCTTGGCTGTGTGTTAGGTCATTTTGTGCAGCTTCACTATGTGGGACTCTGGGGACAAACTTTTAAGGTCCTGTCTGATGGATGCACTTCAACTTACATCCTGTTAATGTGACATCAGGGCAATGGTGCAAGCCACACTGATCCAAGCAAAGGAAGACATGTGTATGAAGGTGCTTTCCTGTTTTGTTCCCTTGTCCCCTGATGAGCTCTGCCAGTGACCTCAAAGATGCTTTCTGGATTCCTCCATTGACATTCATCGGGAGTCAAGGACAGAATTCTGTCCGTTAGAAGACCTGGAAAATGTTTATTTGAAGGTACAGGCTGTTGATTCAGTGCTCTGGAAATGTGCAAACCCCGGGCCCTCATTGCCGGTCCTGTCCTCCCTTTGACCTTGAAGGTCAAGAGCTGATGATTATCCAGCTAGATCTGAAGGAATGGGAGGAGACCCAGAGATGACTCGGGACTTGCTTCACTACTCTAAGCCTAGGTAAGGTTCTGATCCAAGCTCTGAGGCTGTGCAGAAAGGAGTCAGAATTGTGCGGCAAGGAGCTAGGCAGCCAGTCCTAGAGGGCTACGTATCTCTGTACCTCCAAGTGCTGGGATTGTCAAGGAACACCACCATGTCCAAATTTTCTACATTTGCTCAGGGGTTGATCTCAGGTCTTCGTATTTGTAAGGCAAGCACTTAATCAACTAAGCCATTTCCTCAGTCCAAAGGGTTCACTTTGCTTAACAACTAGACTGTGTGTGAATGCCAAGGAAACCCTGGCATATTCCCTACCTACTTTGAGTTTGCCCTCAGAATCAGGCCTCTGTTCAGGCCCCCCGACTCCTCAGCAGCAGGAAGATTCTAGTATTTAGGGTTTATCCTGCATTTCCAACCAACCATCACTTCAAAGTGCCTTTCCTTTTTCTGTAACACAGAGGGAGAAAATGACCAGTTACTGTACATCTCCCACTGAGAGGGAGGTTACACCCGTGGGGAGAGACTTGCTACCATGGTGGTCTACAGTCTGCCTCTGGTCTGTCCACAGGAGCCCTGTCTCCAGGACCTAGATTTCTCCTGCATTCCCCAGGGCTATTTGGATAGCCGTCCCCAGTAGTGACTTATACCATGAACTCAACCAACTTAAGTGAACCCCATGTGGGAGAAGACCCAGCCTCTGTTCAATGTCAGGTTGAACCAACTGCCCTCAGAGGTCCCTTGACCTTGTCTGTGGCTCCTCTTTCCCAAGTCTCCGTGATGTTTATTAGCTCAGCCCTCCCTATACAAACAATCCAGGAACAACGAATGCAGTGTTTTGCAGATGGGGTTGGGGGTGGGGAATCCAGGGACAGGGAAGAGAATCCACGCTTGGGGCTGTTGCTCTCAGCATTGTTTTTTCCTTTGTGTAGCTATCCCAGGGATTCACTAAGGAAACATGAGGTGCAGTGGAAAGAATTTGAGGCCTCCGTCTCTTAAGGATGCATCTTCTTGGAGGGAGTCAGGAGACCTTAGTTCTGGGACAGACTGCTGCTTATTAGCTCTGTCAAGAAGCTCCCACGCCTGCCTAGCTTTCCTTGTTTGTTGAGGCCCTTCATGCCTCCTGGCATTTAAAAGAGGGTTCAGGGTGTGGTAGATTAGACAGAACTGGGCACGAGGGGGGAGCAGTGAGGTAGAGGGAGGTAGTCATCAGCTTCCCTTCTGACAGCCCAACTGGTTTATAAGAAAGCCCGACTCTGGGAGATTTGGGGGCTAAATTTCTTTTGTGAGCTGACTTCCTTGTCGTTGAGAATTGTTTTACCTAATTCTCTGCACTGCCCCGAAGTGGCTTTTGTTCTGTTTGCTCCAGAGACACATTCCTATCGTCACCTGATTTTCTTTTTCCCCTCTTGTTCAGAGCATTCAGCCGTTGATCCTGGAGACGTCTTGTGTTCCGCCACTTTCTATGGCTCTAATTCAATAGCACCGATTAGGTCCCTTATGAAAGAACAATGGGTTTTGGGCTCATTGGTGAGAGTTTAAGAAGTCCAGGAACTTAGTGGGGCTAGGGCAAAGCGACCAGAGGGAGGTGCTACATGCATGGTGTGATGTGGCCAGACTTGGTCTCTCCTCCTCTAATGGCATCCATCATGGGGGCCCATCCTCAAAACTCCCTCTAACCGCTCTAAGTCCCTGCCTCTGACACACCATCGGCATATGAATGTGGGACGACTGTTTAAGCACATTAACTTTGGGGAGCTCAATGAACTTTGACGTTCAAATCATAGCAGCGCTCTCACTCCCACCATCTCTAGAGACAGCTTCCCTGTCCTCCTTAAAGATGGGACTTGCTTTGCTGAGCTCTGCGCTTTCCAAGGCAGAGCAGCCTGAGTGTCACCTCCTTCACCACTCTGGCTGGACATGTCTCCTGTGGGACGCAGCCTCCAGCTCAGAAGAGAGTCAGATATCCTAGATCAGAGGGGAAAGGACTTAGAAGTCCCAGCTGTGATGACCTTGTCCTTCTGTCCCTTGAGGATGCAGTAATCTGGATGATAGACTTAGGTGGTCGTCAATGTTATGGTCATTTCTTGGGTGGTGCACTGAAGGAAGAGGGCTTGGCCTTAAGCCAGGGCTGAGGTCACCTGTCTTTCCCCATTCCACACATGAAAACTCTGAATGCATTTTCTGTCTGTAGAGATTTGCTTATTTTGAGTGCTTCATGTGAGTAGGATCACAGTGTTGGTGCATTCATACGTGGCTTTCTTCAGCGTATTGTTCTTGGGGTCTACCTGTGCTATGCCAGTGTGTCCCCTCTCCCCTCACCCCAATGCTAGGATTCTGGGCATGTACCTGCTCAGTTGACAACTTGGGTTTTGAACCTGTTTTGCTAACCCTGATGTGACAAGTTCACGGTGGTACGTAGAAAAAAACAGGTGGATTATTGGAAGTCAGGGTCACCCCAAGGAATGTTGTCTGCACAGACAAAGAAAATATAGTTCTTGAGGTATTTCTTCAATGTGTCCCTTAAATATTCAAAGGGACTGATGGGAGAAAATGTTTGCTAGAAAGAGAAGTTTGTTGAAGTGATCAGTTTGAAAATAGGCTAAAAGCTTCTGTAATAAGCCATAAATGACCAGCGGGAAGATATAATTTAAATATAATACTACATGTACTACCTCAAAGAAATAAGTGAAAAGAAACACATCATTCATAGAAAAGCTGTGTGTTGGAAAGAAAGATTCCTCTGCAGTTGGTTTCTGTCGACTCAAAGTATCAAAAGGTGGCCCTGGGGAGATGGCTCAGCAGTTAAGAAACTATATTGTACTTGCGGAGGACCCGAGTTCGGTTTCGAGCACCTATGTTTGATGGCTCCCTGCGTGCAACTCCAGGGCATCCAACACCCTCTCTGTGTATACTAACATTCATGTGCATGCACCCCACCCGCACACACACACATGCGGGCACGCACACACGCATGCACACAATTAAAAATAAAAATCTTAAAAAAAATCTCAAAAGGTGTGCGGGTGTCTGAAGGTCAGGCGGCAGATTAAAATAGGTGGTAAGAGACAAGAATATTCTAAAAGGTCATGGTGAAGAGAGACAGGAGATTACAACTGGGTAGATTCCAAAACAAACTACAAGACGGTCATAGTTAACAGTGTAGCATTGCCACCTGTGTCAAGCCAACCACAATGACCAAAGTGACTGGTTACGTGAAGCATGTAACGTCCTCTCTTGGAAAAGGTAGTGTGGAGTCATTACAATGTCTTCACGATGAGTCTATAGGAGACAGTCTGGTCTGGGTGGCCAGCTGAATGTTGCTTTTTCTTTTGGGGTCTTGGGCATACAACAAGACCTTGTACCTGTTGAGCATTTTTTACCAATTAATTACAAACCTTAACTTCCTTTACCATAAATTTTACTTTACTAATTTAAATGTAATTAAAATCTTAAATGGCATTTTTGTGTGTGTGCACGTATGTATGCTCGTGCACACACACTTCACAGCAAGTATATGGAGGTCAGAGGAAAAATTGAAGGAGTTGTTTTTCTCCTTCTACCACGTGGACCTGGGGACTGAATAGCCATTAGGCTTGGCAGCAAGTGTCTTTATCTGCTGAGTCATCTTAGCAGCCCTAATGAGCTAATTTTTATTTTATTTGTTTGTGATTAGATCTCTTCCTGTTGCCTAGAATGGTCTTAAAACTCATAGACTCAAGAGAGCTTCTGCCTCACTTGCTATATATATAAATATACATATTTATATTTATATTATAGACTCTAGGCAAACAGCATTGTGCCTAACGGACTCCCTCCCCCTTTATTTTAGAGAGAGCTGTAGTGATAGCTGTAATTTACATACCATATCATTTTAACACCATCTTTAAATTACATTTATGTATATGGATGGGTAAGAAGATGATACAGACATTCATACCAAAAAGACCATTAACTATTTTCTTCAGCGTATCGGTCCCCCAAGTTTTCAGTTTTTAGGTACTTTAACATTGGGGGCTGTGCTTCGAGTCTGGGTTGCCCTGCTATTCCTGAAAACCGGTAGAACATATTGTGAGCCTGTAACATTGTGAGGACATACTTGTATTTATGTGCGATGGGTGTCACCAGGATGCTAAGCACAGGCCCCTTATCAGGTTTCCACATCATTATCAGGCACTGTCCAGATTGGCTTCTATTTAGTCTTTGTAACCAACTGGGGACAAACATGCCCACTGAACCGTCATCCCCAGTGGAAAAGGGAGACACTGGCCAGTCCAGGGGCTGTATCAGGCTCCAGTGAGGCTGAGATATGCTTTGTGCTGTACTTTTGAATCCGGTCCAGGTTCCTAGGAAGAAAACACCCCTCCCCTCCCCCCTCCGTTTGGCTTTAAATTGAGCCCAGTCAACAGATGACCTCACCAAGTCTTCCTTCCCTGCTGGACTGCGTTTGGAGGGGATGTAAGAGGCATTGTGCAATGTTGGAACAAACCGTGGAGGCCAGCTTTCTTGTTTTTGTTTCTTAGTTTAGCTCCAAGCCCAGAAAACCCGATCTATTCCTGACTGTACAGGGAGCCATCGGCAGCTTTTGTATAGGGGTGGGATGTTTGTCTGCGTACAGATGGGCTCCTACGTACACTGTGGTTAGTATCTGAACTAAGTGTTCCTTTCTTTATGCTAATCATGCGTTATCCGTAAACTATGTCTTCACATATAGGTGTGAGCACAGTACTGTTTGTTTCGATCTATATTTTCACAGACGCGTTACTGTCATCAGGCCTTATAGTGTTTCTTTGTGGGCATCAAGGAACATGTAAACATGACCCTTTTCATCGATTGGCACATTGTTCTTTCCTGTTATTGTCCGTGGCCTTTGGGCTTCTGGGAGGATTCTGACACAGCTTTGCATAAGTAAATGTGTGTGTGTTACCCTTAGTCCCTGCTAAGGGGAAGTCTGAATCCTCAAGTGTATCCTTGGATTGTCTTCCCGACAAGGAACCTCTGCAATGAAAACTGAGTTAATCCCATTTGTACAGCGAAGCCTTAGAGCGCATGGCTGTCCCTTCTTTCTCCCTCCCTCCCTTCTCTCTTTCCTTCCTTCCTCCCTCCCTTCTCCCTTCTATCTTTCCTTCCTTCTTTCCTTCCTTCCTCCCTCCCCTCCCCGTCCCTCCCCTTTTCTTTCCTTTCCTTTATTCTTCTTTCTCTTATGATGTTCCATCCTGCCCCATAATCTCTTATTTTGGCAAGCCAGCACCAACTCTGTGGTTCTGTAGCCCAGGGCAACTGAAAACTGAGACAAACAGAGGAAGTGTCATGAATGACATATTTCTCCAGCCACCTCATCTGGCCAGCCCAGACAGTGGCCCACCCCCTGTCACCGTGCTCACTGTTGTTGGTGCTCACAGCTCAATCTGGACAGGGAGGGTTGACCTAGCCTCACGTGGGAAATCTTTAGGTTGTCCTCAGCCCCCAGACTTACCACGTCTCTTGATTCTTTCTGTAACTTGCTCATCGTCTGGAATTTATTTCTGGCAGACTGTGGTAAAAATTGGGAAGTGTCTTCAATGTCCCTTAAGCAGCCCAAATGCCTCTTTGTCGCTCAAACACGGGCCTTACGTCATGCGTGAACTTCCTTTTGCGTGCATGTACTCATGGGCATATGCACACACATGCACGCATGTATGCACTCATGCACGCACACACGCACACTTATGTGTATATATACACATGGGTAAGGGAAAGAGCTAGGCATCCAGCCAGCCTGGGCTTCCTGTGTCCCCAGGGGTTTTGAAAGTAAGCATTACTCTAGCACAGTCAAAGCCTGTTGTGGATGGGACCAGTGTCTGGGGAGCTCTCTAGGAAGCTCAGGTTGCTTTGTTTTTTATTGGCAGGACAGAGAGTCCTGCTAATGAGGCCAGTTTGTTATCTGCCCCATCAATCGGCAGCTTTCTCCACATCTGAGTCCTCTTTTCACTGGGAAGTGAGTTTACCTGATCCGAATGCTCTCCTTATAGGAGTGTTTTGCTTTGTGTCCTCATGTCCCTGAACTGGTAGGTATGTGTGGTAGCAGGCAGTGGCAGGGAGTTTCTGCAGGAAGTGAGAAGTCTCCTTTTCCGACAGCCCTCAAGAGGCTCTCTCCGACTCACCCACTTGCTCTGTAAATAGGACAGCTTCGTCTAGTTCCTCAGGCTTTGGTTTGTTTCTGCAGAAGCCTGTTCCTGAGGTCATGACTCATAGTTCCAAGCCTTTCTTGTGGTGCTGTGGCCTTGGCCTCACACAGCCTTTACCCAGTTTCTCCCCACACCCTGTTCTTCCTCGATGAAACTCTGTGCCACCCTCGTTCCCATCCCTTCCCCTGTTGCTGGGTGTATGAAGCTGGTCTCCCCAAAAGGAGCTTTACCCTTTAGAGACCAACAGTACTGGCTGAGAATCGCATGAAACAGCTTCCTGTCTTCCTGTGTTACATGCTATTTCACAACAGTCCCATGTGTAGTAATTAGGATCATGTCCGTTTTACAGATAAGAAAACTGAGGTCCAGAGAGAGCCAAGGATCCCGAGGTTCTACAACCAGCGAGAGAAGTGGTCCTAGGCTGCAAACCCAGGCGCTGTGGTTTTAGTTTCCCTCTTAGATGCTTCTGCTATGCCTCTTTTGCAGATGGGGAAGTTGAGACACCGAGGAGTTAAATAACTTGCCCAGCTTTCTGGACCTCATCAGCGGTAGTGCCAGGATTCAAGGCCAGACCTGCGAATTGTCATGTCCCTGTCTCCTGCAGGCTTGGAGTCGACAGTGAGAGCACTGGTTTCCCCAGACATTTTTTTTTTTTTTTTGAATGAGCAAACATTTCCTTCCATCTTTTCGGATGAGTGAGTTGGAGGTCTGAGCGAGGATGTGGGGGAGCGAGGTCTGAGGCAGTGAGCCCGAGGTGTCTCTGAGAGCAGGTTGCTGGCAGGGCTGGGTAGTCACTTCTCAAGATGGCCGAGCTAGAGGAATTCCAGGCTTGACACACCCTTTGGAGTCAGAGTGTGTTCCTCCCTCTGATGAGGGGATGTGAGCTGCTGTCAATGTGGCCTTTGTTCAGAGTCTGATCCAGAATGCTTGTCTAATGACAGGAAACAGGAACCTCACCCCTCCCTCAGCCTGTGACTTCAACATTTCTTGGAGAAATCCTGCGCAGCCCGGAGCCTGCCGCATTGCTAGTGAACCGGGCTGGCTGGGGTGTTCATTCATCTTTGGCTCTCCTTGTTTTCTCCCGAAAGCCACCACGGTTGTGTCATGGCTGCAGGTGTGGTGCTTTCTATGAACTGGCTCTGCCATGACATGAACATGGAGAGGGGACACAACTTTTCTCAGTGCTGGGAACTAGGGCCTGGGGTGCCCTACCCCGTGGCCTCCGTTGTGCATGCCCAATGTCAGTGTTAGCTGGGAAGTGTTGTGAGTGCATGCCGGTAGCTGAAGGAGGGCTGAACAAGAGTTGGAATTAAAATGGCAAAAGTGGCCACTGGTCCAGGCTTCATGAGAATGGGAGTCTGTCTATACAGCATGGTCTTCTAGACTCTCCATGGGTTCCTCCGTTCTCCGAGATTGGGTCTTGGAAAGTGGCTAGATTTCTAAAACAAAGGCAGCTAGGAAGGGAGAAGGGGGTGTTGTGTTTGCCCCTTTAAAATAGCAAACATGTTAACTGGACACCAGCATTATCTGGAGTTATGTTTCCCTGAGTTGCTGGTGGCAGAGCGAAGCCATTTTGATCACCTGGATCGAGAGCTTTAGACTATCTGTCCATGCTGTGCCAACCTCAGCATCCTCTCCAGAGAGGACTTCGAAGTAGAGGACCAGTTAGGAACATGGGTGTGTTCCTAAGAACATTATACATCACTAGAGGGATGTGGAAAAAGCCACAGCTTGTTTCTCAGGGAAGCTGTAAATTTCTGGACATCCTCCAAGGATGACTTTCATTAGAAGATGGACCAAGAAGATGGTAGCCCAACATGCTCTTAAGATAAAGTGAAGCTCCACTCAAGTAACAAGGAACATGGCCTGTGATCACACCCTCATTAAGTATATGTATTTGCATGACAGATTATGATAAATAGTTATTAATAAGGTGGTGGAATTGTGGGGAACCTTTTCCTCTATTGTAGTGGGAAAAAAAAAACCCAAAGGGAGATTTAGAGTTCAGACCTGAGTTAAACTTCAAAGCTGTTCTATCTGGTTATTCATCTTTAAATCTTTTATTATTTTTTAAAGAATTTATACACATATTTATTTTGTGTTCGGGGGTGTGTGCATGCCACAGTGTGGGAGGTCGGAGGATAACCTGCAGGAACCTCCTCTTTTCTCTCTTTCTACTGCGTGGTTCTGGACAGCAAACCTCAGGTCACTAGGCTTAGGAGCAGGCGCTTCCACTTACTGAGCGGTCTTGTCAGCCCTGATTATGTAACTTAAAAAAAAAAAAGATTTATTTATTTACTATATATAAGTACACACCAGAAGAGGGCATCAGATCCCATTACAGCTGGTTGTGAGCCATGTGGTTGCTGGGATTTGAACTCAGGACCTCTGGAAGAGCAGTCAGTGCTCTTAACCACTGAGCCATCTCTCCAGCCCGTCATGTAACTTTAAAAACTTGCCCAGAACCTGGATTCTTTGTCAGGAAGGTGGTAGGTGGTACTAGCAAACTTTTGACATCCTGATTTCAGTTGCTAAATCTCTCCAGGGAGAGTCTGTCTGGCTAGCTATGTCAGTTGGCTTCTTGGTCCTATGGTAACAGTCTGTGGTTAACCCTGGCTTCTGCAGATGCACTGTCAGTGATACCAACTAAGTGCAAATACCCGGGCTTCCAGGGGCATTTCTTATTCAAATTACTATAGCAGATAGGCATGGGGGGGCTGTGTGTCACACCCCTGCTGTGACTGGAGGGTCATATATCAACCCCAACCTGCCTACATTGAGTATCAATCAAGGAAAGGTACATGATCTCACTTGGTGATATGCTCAGACAGGATGCCCATGAGTTGATAGGGTCACTGGGGGAAAAATACAAGCTGAGGTGTCACACTGTCACACGTTCATTGTCCCCTCCTCATCCTTGGGAACTGCTGGACAGGACAGTGGGTGTTTCTTGAATCAGGTGCCGTGAATGTGCATGCTCATTTGGGATAGGAGCAAAGGCCGGAGGTGCCTTTCTAAGGGCATGAGCACTAGATATCACCCAGTTGGCAGTGCTGACCGCCCTTCTGCCTTGCTCCCAACTCCCATCTCTGGTTGGTCTCCTAGAGTCATTTTCCTGCTGCTTGGAGAGAATGGGTCACTTCCTCCCACCAGGCACAACCCACGGGAAGGGGAGTCTGGGTGGGTGGACTTCAGCGGCCGGCAGCTCCAATGGCGTGACGGGGGCTATCACCAATGTCTCCCATTTAAGGTGTTTATGGGAGGGTATGCGGTGGATTTTGCCTGATACTGAAGAGGGAGACATCCTTCAGCTCCATTGTCTGGCAAGTGCTAGGACCAAGCTCTGAGGGAGACGGAAGGCAGATGAAGGTCAGGGGAGAGGAGGGGAGGGAAGGCATCCCAGGTAGCAAGTCCACTGTTCAGCTGTTGAGTCTGTCTCCTGAGTACATGTCAGAATGGGAACGGGAGGCAGAGAACTGTACAGACTTGGATGTAGGGTGAAGGGTGGGAGTCATCTTTCTGCACCATTTTTTTTTTTAAACTGCCTGTGAAAACTTGGGGGGTGATGGTTCAGTGGGTAAAGTACTTGTCACGGAAGAGTGTGGGTTCTCGGCATCCATGTTAATATTAGGTAAGCATGGAGCCCTACCCTGAATCCCAACACCTGAGGGATGGAAGCCGAATCCCTGGAGCTTGCTGTCTGGCTGTACTGGCCAAACTGGTGAGTTCTGGGTTCAGGTGGAAGAGCCTGCCTCAGTGTAGAGTGACTGAGCAAGACATCTGATGGCAACCCCTGACCTCAGCATGAATGTCCACAAGGATGCACACTTACCAGTATACACGTGTGAACACACCCACCACCACCACCACCACCACCACCACCACATAATACACAATGAAAAACTGATTTGGGCCTATGAGGATCTTTAAAAAAAAAATTAAGAAAAGGTTAAAATTTTTGAGTCTTTTGGATACTGCAGGTTCCAAAGGGATTTTGTATCGGGTTTTCAAGTCGCCGTTTATTTCTTTGTGTCTTTAAGATCTTTGTCCCCAACATCTAAGTATGGGAAGCAGAGCCACTGCAGGTCCCAGAGAGGACTACGGTGCTGACTCATGCTGAGGTGGCTGCCCTCGGAAGCGCCACAAGACCACACTGTCTATCGTGATGCTTCATGTGAAGTGACAGGCATCAGATTAGTGGTCGATTTGGGTTGGGACTAATGAGTAGGAAGGGATGGGGGAGGGACAGCTAGTGCTCCTTCGCTTTGCTTTTTTCTTTTTCTTTTTTTTGTGGGGAGGTGTTTTAAAATTAGATGTGACCATGTTTGTGTAGATTCTTGGGCGTTTTTTTTTTTTTTTTAAGAAATAGTACAGGCAATAACAGGTCCAGCACCCTTGATCTGAAGCGCTTGAAACCGGAAGAGCGTCAAATTTCAGAGTAAGGTATTTGGATATACATAATGACTTATCTTGAAGGCAGGGCCCAGGGCTAAAGATGAAATTTCTATATAATGCTTACTATTGACTTTATATAATGTCCAAGGGCATTTTTTTCCCGAGACACAGTCTCATGTATCCTGACCCCAGGCTGGCTTCCACCTTGCTTTGATCTATCTTCAGCCTCCTAAATGCTGGGTGGATGGACCTAAGTTTTTCAGTGTGGAGCATGGCATGTTAGGAAAGCCGTCTACCAACCAAGCTCCTTGCCCGGCCCCTGAAAGCCTGACATCTGAGATCAGCGTGGAACTTTCCATGTGTCATGATATTTCAGATTCTGGAGCCATTTTGGACTTGGGACTTTCAGAATTATGAACTGAAAACTCGAAGTCAAGTTATTTTCTGGAGATTCTGGGATAGTCATTGAAAGCATGTCCAGATTCAGGCCATGGCTCAAGGGCATGCTCTTAGCTCGTCAGACAGCAGGTGAACGGGTACCAATGGATTCTGTGGCAATCCTCTGAGGAGGGAAGAAAAGCCAGTGTATGCAAGACTTTGCCCATGCCCCATATGTACCCTCCTCGGCTCTGTGTGGAGGGGAGCTTTGTGCTGTTTAATAGATGAAGCCAGGACATCCCAAAAATCAACTGCAAAGAAGGCTACCAGAGGAAGCAGAACTAGGTCTTGGGGCACCTTGGCCCTAATGTTCACCCCCTTGTCTTTGCTGGCTGCTGGTGGGTGGCTAAGCCTTTCTTCCAGGACCAGCTAGCCCAGGACAGTCATTATACAGATGAGCCGTGAGTGACTTCTTTCTGGATTGCATCCTCAGTCCCTCCGGAAGTGATCCTGACCTTCTGCCCTGTTCCCGAGAAACAGCTCTTCCCTGGAGACCTTTCATGGAAGGAGAATGGTGGGAAAGCTCAGTCAGGCCTTTCAGGGACATGTTTGCAAGTGTCATTAGCTTAGGGAAAACATGTTTGTCCCTCAGAAGTGCTGGGCATAACGTGTTTCCCTAATCAGATACTAGCTACGGATGTGGACGGAAGGCCTACCCTTGTAGCCGGAGAACCTGGTCATGTTTTGAAGGTGGCATCACCATTGCATGGTGAGCAGGGCCCTCACAGGAGAGGCAAGTGGACAGTATACACTCAGCCAGATTTAGAATGTCTGCTTATCAGAAACTCCCTTCCCCAGGTCTCCGCCCATGCCATGAATGGGTGTGTACCCCCAAGGCTCTTCTCATGTTCCTTGAGGATGGAGAATTGTGGCGTCACATTGTCCGAGTCCCTTTGTGGCTCCTGTTACTGGTCTGAAGGTGTCTCTGATCCTACTGCCTTGTGGAGGGGTGAGTGGGGGCTGAGCCACAGCCCGCTCCTTGCTTGAGATGCCCTGAGGAGCAAGCCCCCCCCCCCCCCCATAGAGCGCCCGACACAGGACTCTCAGCTTCCTTAGGTAGAGAAAGAAATCAGACAGATCTTGTGGAAAGAAGTATGCTGTTGAAAGAAACATTTTTCTCTCAGCATGACCATGTAGTCAGTCATTCAAAGAGGTCTTGCCTTACCACGCACGAGACACTAGGCTTGATGTTCAGCACTGGGGATGGGGGCACAGGTATGAATATTCATGTGTTTAGTGGTCAGGAACTTTTACCACCAAATCTTAAAACATAGTGTCTTAGTTAGGGCTTTACTGCTATGAACAGACACCATGACCAAGGCAACTCTTATAAGGACAGCATTTAATTGGGGCTGACTTACAGGTTCAGAGGTCCAGTCCATTATCATCAATGAGGGAACATGGCAACATCTAGGCAGACATGATGTAGGCAGAGCTGAGAGTCCTACATCTTCATCTGAAGGCTGCTAGTGGAAGACTGACTTCCAGGCAGCTAGGATGAGGGTGTTAAAGCCCACACCCACAGCAACACACCAACTCTACACCTTTTAATAGGGCCACTCCCTGGACCACACATATACTGACCATCACATAGGATCTTAAAGGGTGTCATGGGGGCTGGAGAAATGGCTCAGTGGTTAACAAGCACTTGCTGCTCTTCTAGAGAACTTATATTTGGTTCCCAGCCCCCACAAGATGACTCACAGTCACCTGGGACTGCAGTTCCAGGGGGTCCAGGGCTCTCTTCTGGCATCTGTAGGTAGTAGGCACATATGGTGCACAGACTTCCATCGAAGGCACCATACACACAAACTGAAAATAAGTCTTAAAGAAGAGTATCTCAAAGCAGTTCTGTTTCCTACTGACAGGATAAATGGAATTAAAAACATCAGTCTAGGGACAGAGCTTAGTCTTTATTCTCTGAGATGGGCAAATCAGAACACTCACTCTGCAGGTGTAAATTATTTTATCCAATCCAATATTAAGATATTTAAAATAATTGTCATACTCCCTGATGAGCATTGTTATTTCAGACTGAGCCATGCTGCATTCAGGGTCCTCTTTAGAAATGATTCTGCTAGTTGGTCCCTAAGGAAGGAGCTCTGCTTAATGCCAAGCTTCCTGGGTGTGGGCCTGACATGTAGTCTAGCTCGTGCATGAAGGTATCAAATGCTTTTCTACAGATGCCTGCACACATAGAGGCAAACATGCATGGACACTAAGAAAGCATTTATACAGGTCTGCACATGTGTACGTATGAATACCATGCATTTATATACGTCTTCACATATATAAACATGTAACAATACGTCTTGTTCATAATTTCATTTTGTGGTCCACCATTTTTTTTCTTCCTCCTGGTCATATATTTCTCTTGTTTCCGTTTGATGGGATCTTCTAATATTTTAAGGGTTCATTTTTGTTCACTTGCATTTATTTTAGAGGCAGGGTATTGCTATGTGTCTCTGGTTGGCTTACTGTGTAGCCCAGGCTGTAGCCCAGGCTGTAGCCCAGGCTGTAGCCCAGGCTGGCCTTAAACTCGTGAAGCTCCTCCGGTCTTTAACACCTGCCTGCTGGGATTGCTGGTGTCAGGCAGGCCTGGCTTGGGTAATCTTTTTAAAGCCACTTTTAAGCTTCTGGGAAGGAGATAGACTATAAATAAGGAAATAGAATAAAAATACAAGTAGAAAAAAGACGTAAAGAAAATATATCAGATTGAGTTGGTTGATTTGAGGGAGCCTGGTGGTGGTAACTGAGTAGATGTGATATTAACTTTACTTAAAGTGATTTCTATTTTTACAGAAGTCGGCTTTGAAGAAGGCAGTTTTCCCTTGTGCCTCGTGCTTTCTGATGGAAGGAACATTGCTTGTCCAGCAGGGTTGGGGAGGAGGGTCTCCAGGCCTCATAACAATCCTCCGGGTTGCATGGGAAAGCCCAGCCTGTTACCAGGAAAGCATAGTTGACTCATCGGATCCAAAGATTCTGCATCTGCGGATTCAGTTAATTCTGGTTTCAGCCAAACCACAAATTAAACGAGTTTGGAAAGCATTTCCGGAAAGTTTCAAAATGTAAACATTGAAATTAATGTTAGTACAGGTCCACTCAGATGGGGTGCTGTGTGGCACTGCTCTGGGTGCTGCAAGCTAACAAGACAGGGTGGGTACAAGGTATAGAGAGAGGTCTGGAGTGGAGCCCAGGTGTAGCATGCTGGGATCCTGGGATCGACTGTCAGCTTTCCCACACACGTGCACAGTGGGATGCACACCCCATGCCAAAACTTACGCAAGGAACTTGGGTATCTATGGACTTTGGTATCCTAGAGGTGTCAAAGATTGTTGCTCACAGATACTGAGGGTACACCTGAACCCCATTTACATTTTCAACTGAATGAAAGGTGAGGGTTGAGTGCCAAGGAATGATTTACACAGGCATGCATTGAGCTCCTTGTGTATCTGGACATCTGCTCTGAGGAGCTCACGTCTGTACTGCTCACATGTGTGTGTGTGTGTGTGTGTGTGTGTGTGTGTGTGTGTTGCTCAGAAACTATTGCAGGTGGTAGTGAGACCCAAGATAGTGCTGGTCTCGTGAGCTCAGTGGGAAATGGTACCTGATAAAGAGCAAAGGGCATGGATTTGAGTGAGGGGGCACTGGCCGAGCAAGGGGCGAGGGCGGGAAGGAACGGGGTAAGCCAAAGGAGTAAGAAACCTACCGGGAGGCCATGGTGGTGACCATGCTGGGGACAGAGAGTACGAGGGACACTGGAGACATCTTCCGGGTCACATCTAGCTGGGCTCAGGGGAGATGTTGAGTCTGCCTTTCCTGGCAGATGTGTATGGGGACTCAGCTGTAGATAGAGGGCATTCCAGGGTCTGCGTGGCTGCCTGGGAGTGTGGGTTGGAGGGGAGTGAGAGGTGAAGCCGGCTGTCATCACAGACAGTCTAGAGCGCTTGCCGCTGACAAAGCCATATTTTTGTTGTTGGGGGAGTGGGTGGAGCAGGGCGTATGGCTTAGGGAGAGAAATTGGAATTGTCTTGACCGAGTTTCTAGGGAAGAATTTTGCTAAAGCTGTCTTCAGCTGACACCATGTTCTAGATACCGGGTAGCCGTGGATCTGTGTCATTCCTTAGCAGGTTCTTCATGCTGGGCCTAAGGGTGAGCAGTGCACAAAGAATTCTCTCAAAAGAACTCAGAAGCGTGCTTTGAAGTACTAATTGCCACCTAGCAATGGCGTGGGGGTGCAGTGTGACATTCAATACATGTATGTAATTTAGAATGACCAGGCAGGGGTAACTGCTGTGTCTCATGACTACATCCCTGATACGTATGAAGCCAAGTTAAGCCAATCACAACTTAGTTGCATCTGCAGGTTTTGGTCCTGAGTGTAGGAGAGCTAATATTTCACTTGGAAGAATAGCGCCTGACTCTAGGTGTCCGGAGACCCGATTCCCTTTTCCTTATTGTTGCATGAGTTTGATTGAACTGTGAACAACTCATTTTAGTGCTTTCCTGTGTGCGCACACTCACAGGCACACAGAAGATGGGTGTCAATAGTTGCACAAAACCTCATGTCATTAAGGAAGCTGGGCAAGAACCCTCCAGGGAACCCATGAGAGATAGTAGCATGTGCAAAGGCCCTGGGGTGAGAGGAAATAGCCTGATATAACAACTGAAAGGTGGTCCGCAGACAGAGTACATGGCAGAGACTGCACAGGGTCCTGTTGTGGAGGTCGGCCCAGATCTCAGAGCTTGTTGGTGGGGGGGGTCCTTTAATCAGTATCTGCCATGTGGGAGGAAGGCACTGGAGGGTTTAGACTGAGGAGCAGTGTAAGGTTGATAGACTTTCTGTCTGTGTGAGATCTTCATAACTGCCTCTGTAGGAAATACAATCCCCTTTAAATGCGGCACTGAGACTTTGGGCAGTAGGGTAATGTGCCCAAGGGCACCTGCAGGTGACCAATGGAGCTCAAAAACAAACTGAGCATCCTGAGTTCATGGTCGTTTGTCTAAAGTATCAGCCGACCTTAGTAATAATATCACAGCAAGCTCAGCTTCAAAATGCTTTGAACTCTTGAGATGGAAGATTGTCCTTCAATTATGGAGTGGAATTACACTTGAGAAACCTGAGTGGCTGGGAGCAAGTGGGTCTGCTGGGTGCTTTGGAAAGGCCCCGTCGCACATGGCTCCTCTCCAGCCTCCCGGAGGCCCGGCTGTCTACTGGGGCGTCTCACGGCAGCTAGCAGCACAAAGAACGGTCTGGTTCCTCTAGCTGGCCCTCCGACACTGCCGTTGCCCATAAGGACTCATTGTCCTTGGAATGTGCCCCAGGTCCCAGATAAATCGGATCTGAATAGTTCATGCGTGGTTTCACTTGCCGGCTGTCCAGTGCCAAGTTTCTGCCTGTTGGGAACTCAGTTGACTTAAGTGCATTCCTAGACATTGTTGGAGAGATCACTGTCTCCAGTGGGAACTCAGGGGGCTCAGTTCAGGGTCCAAGTGGGTAAACACCTGCTCATGAGATTCTTACGATGATGGACGGCAAATGTCTGTTTCTTCCTAGTTGACCATGTTGTTCCTGAGCCCGGGACAAGCCTATTGGCTGCCTTTGATCAGTGGAGAGAGTGGGCTGACAGCAAGTCCTGCTGTGACTATTCGCTGCATGTGGACATCACGGAGTGGCACAAGGGCATTCAGGAGGAGATGGAAGCTCTGGTGAAGGACCACGGTAGGTCTTGCTTTGTTCTAACCCAAAAAGCCCTCTTTGAGGAAGCAGGTGAGTGGGCACTTTGGGTTACAGCTCATGCTGATTGTAGGGGCCCTAGCCCAGCATGGGGCATAAACCTTTATGTACAAGACTGTGTGGCTTTCCCCTGGGGTGCCTTCTTGGTTAAAAGCTTCCTAGAGATCACTGGCTTGAGGGACTGGTATCAAAGAGTGATTGGTCCTCCAAGGCCCACTGAGGCAGTAGGGTTGGTCTTTGGAGTTTTGAGACAAACATGGCACACGAATCTGGAAGAAGGAGGCTAGCTGAGGAGGTGATGAATCTCCAAACCCAAGACAACATGAAGGGCCTTTTCTGCTTCAAAGAATCCTGGGAATTGGGGGGAAGGGTTCACAGGGAAGCCAGAGGGCGTCTTCATTTACCTTGGGATGCCCCGGGACTCCTATCCTCATGAGTCTTTAGGGGGATGCTTAGGGCGTAGAGCTGAACCACATGGTTTTGCTGGGCCCCCTTCAGTTTCGCTATGGATTGGGTCCCAGGAGTCACTCTTTGATATCATAGGTCTTGATTTGTGGGAATGTTTTACACTAACTTTTTGTTCTTAGAGGCTCAGAGTCAGAAATAGTATATGCCGTGAGTCAAAAGGCAAATCTCTAGGTGTGGGAACAGACTCGGGAAACCTCCGCAGAGGTGCCAGCTTGTCGAAGACTAACTATGTGACCTTGGGCAATTCCTGTAAACTTTGAATTCTAATATTTTGAAAATCTGCCCTGCGAATATTGGACTAAGATGCCCTCCTAGCGTGGAGGTCACCTTTCTAACACCCTTGACCCCAAAAATTCTTATTTCTTTGTTTTGAAGCTCAGGGATCATTTTAATAGGGTCACAAAGAGGAACCCCAATGGCAGGTACATTGGGGGGGAGACGAGAGAAAGAGAAATCACCATGTTGTTTGAGTTGAGCTGGTATGAGGTCAGCCACATGGCAGACAAGCAGCCACAAGGCAGGGATAGGAGATGAAGAAGAAGCACAGGCCAGAGTGTTAAAGGAAAGCTCAATTCTAAAGGGGAAGAAAGAAGAAGAAGGAGAAGGAAGAAGGAGGAGGAGGAAGAAGACTAATAATGATGATGATGATGATGATGATGGTGAAGAAGAAGGAGAAATTACGCTTCCCTGAGTAATTCAGAAAATTGGGCAGATGTTTGAAGCCTCAGGGCTATGAGCCTGGAGCCTGCTACACTACGGAGATTTAGGACAGAAAGCCCACTACCTCATTTAAAGGCTAATTATTTCTCTCATCTTTTGGCATGGCCTAAGGTGAACCTACCTTCCAGAGGGGTGGTCCTTCGGCCAGGTGATTCATGCTCAAGAGAGTCAACGACTATTCATCTTTATTCAGAGATGTTTTTCAGAGAGGAGGCAACAACTTTCCCTTAATGGCCATTCAGTATTACTGTAAACTCAAGAAGTAACCCGAAAGTCATTCAGGAACCAGACCAGGGTTCTGAGCCTCCAGGCACACTTCTGACATTTTTGGCCTCTAGCTTCCCATGCCTTGAGAGTCCCCAGATGCTGGTGGATTTTAACTTTCAATTCTTAGGGCAGTCTATCCCAAATCAGGCCAGGTGGGTTACCATGGCAACTGTTACCTGGCATGACGTGAAGAACTGGGGTGCCCAGAGGCCTTTATCTCAGGCAGGTCTAGCATCCCCAGGTGGCTCGAATTAAGCTCCAAGGCTCTGAGTTTGTCAAGATGATTGTTTAGAATTGGGAAGGGATATTTAGTCTGGTGCCTTGGGAGACACGAACTCCAAGATGCTAGGATGGCCAGCTGCTTGCCAGATTAATGGATTCTTTTTCTAATTTTTTTTTTTTTTTTTTTTTTTTTTTTTTAGTGTTTCTTAAAAACCAGCATGGCTTGCCAAAGAAAAGACAATTTTCATAGCCAGAAGTTTGTAATTCATTTTCTTGTCTAAGTCAGAGCAAATAGTTGTTTTGAGGAAGCTTATCTTTTGAAGAAAAAAAAAAGGTGTGATTAATGATGTACATATAGCATTAGACTATTTAAAAATACTTTAAAAACATTTTCATCTATTTTATTTGTATGAGTGTTTTGCCTGTGTGTGTGTCTGTGCA
Source organism: Micromys minutus (assembly GCF_963924665.1). Taxonomy (NCBI): domain Eukaryota; kingdom Metazoa; phylum Chordata; class Mammalia; order Rodentia; family Muridae; genus Micromys; species Micromys minutus. The sequence continues at coordinate 53,424,073 of NC_137981.1, forward strand.
CTGTGTGGGTGCCTGGCACCTGCAGAAGCCAGAAGAGCCTATCAGGTCCCCCGGGACTGGAGTGACAGACAGTTGTGAGCCACTAGTGGGTGCTGGGAACCAAACCTGGATCCTCTGGAACTGTAGCCAGTGGACGTTCGAGCTGTCTTTCCAGCCCAAGATACAAAATTTGAGTCACTTGTAAATGTGCAGTTTAGTGGACTCACTCAGCTTTCACCTTGTTTTTAATGCATCAGTGGGGCCGCTGAGATAATGCTCCCAAAGCTTGATGACCTGAATTTGATTCTCAAATTCAGAACTGACTCCCCATGGGTTGTCTTCTGACCCCCACGTGCATGCTGTGGCATAGGCACCCCCCTCCACACATACACCTATACAACCATACACCCCCCATCCCCCCACACACACCCATACAACCATATACCCATACACACACACACTCATCCATACAACCATACACCCATACACACACCCCCCCACACTCCATACAACCATATATCCAGACACCCCCATACAACCATATACCCATACACATACACACCCACACACATACACACACCCCATAAACCATATACCCATCTACACCCCCCACATACACCCATACAATATACCCATATACACACACCCACACACATACTACACCCATACAGACACACACACACACACACACACACACACACACACAAATACCCACCCATAGAACCATACACTCCCCCAAGCCTCCATATCCCCCCCACACTCATACCCAAACACCCATTGCCACACCTCTAGGATGCTTCATCTTACTAAAATGAAAATCCATCTCTACAGTCCCTCATCCTCCTTCCTCCAGCCCAGATAATCCTCATCCTACCCTCACTGACCACCCTGTGTGACACTAACCACTTCGTATCCATCCCGTACATGGGGTTTCTCAGCACCCATCTTTGCGGCTAATGTTTTCACTCAGCAGCGTAGCTTCTGTGTTCATCCCCACTGTCCCATGTAGCCAAATGGTGTTCCAGCTTACACAGAGACTGTGTTTGGTGTGTCTGCTCATCCACTGGTGCTCACCAGCTGGTGGGGGTGGGGGTGGGGTTCCATCTCCTGATCGTTGTGAGTTACCTTACTCCAGACAGGAGTCTACTGTTATGTAGCCACAGGCTGCAAGATTTTAATTTTCATAGACCTGTAAAGTTCCCAAACAGGAAGAGCATGAAAACACTAGAAACAATTTCCAGAAACTCCGTTTTTAGCTTCCCATTTGCTTTGTCGTTCTGTCTGCCTGTTGTCTGTCTGTCTCTGTTGTGCTTTTTCTCCTTCATTCTGTGGTGCTGAAGATTAAATCCAGGGATTCATCATGCCAGGCAAGCACTCCATCTGAGCTCTGCATGCAGCACTTTCTAGTTTGTACTTTTTTGAGACAGGGTGTTTCTAAGCTTTACAGGGAGGGCCTTGAGCTCAGCCTTGAACATGTGATACTCCCGTTTCTGAGATGACAGGCATTGTCCTCAGAGTGTCCATTTCCTTGACTTTTATGCCCCTCAACAGCTGCTCCCCTGCACAGATGTGTGCAGTTGCACACACATGTGTGAACATGCATGCTCATGTCTGAACAGCGTTATCACTTTCTTCTAGGTTGTTTGCTTTGGGTTCATGTATTAAAAGTCATGTGTCTGCCTCTCTTTTTTTGTCTGTCACCAGGGGTAAACTCCTTCCTCGTGTACATGGCTTTCAAAGATCGATTCCAGCTGACGGATTCCCAGGTAAGAAAGCCAGCCTTTCTGAGTAGGCGCCTGACGTCTGTTTGGTCTGGTCATGGCTTTCACCTGGAGAAACAGTCTTCCATGTGTGTATAGCTCACTCACAGCGGAATGGGACGTGAATGGCAGGTTTGGGGTTTAATGAAATTGGCCTTTGATGGCGTCTTGCCCCTCCAGACTCTGGCATCAAAACGTAACCTCTAATCAGGATACTGTGTGGCCTAGTGGTAGTGCCTTGGTCACACACTCCCTACATTTCACACCTCACTCCCATCCTTTTGGTTGGGTTGCCTCTCTGAGTTTCAGAGTGGCCAGAAGCAGTCCCCTTTCGCATATTGCCAAGCCAGGCCTGCCAGAGCATCCTGGGTGCCATTTCTCCCTGACCCAGGGGGATTTCCTTTGACCAGGAAGATGCAGATTCAGGTCCCTGAGCTTGTCTCCCTCTTCCTCAGATCTATGAAGTGCTGAGCGTGATCCGGGATATCGGCGCCATAGCTCAAGTCCATGCGGAGAATGGTGACATCATTGCAGAGGTAAGGGCCCTTCCTTTCACATTTTCTTCACCTCGAGCTCAAGAATGTGGGACAGCTTTGGAAGCTGAACACCCGTGTGAGAATCCAGAGGACTGCATGGTCTGGAACTAGTGCTCTTTCAGTGCGTTGCTAGTGTTTGGAAAGGCACATTGCTGGTTCCCATTATAGAAAGGCCTCTTTCTCTTGGCACTGCAGTGTAGCTGTTCTGGACAAAGCTGAGGAATATTCTAGTCACACCTGGATATCATCATGTGCTGTGCTGCGGGCCAGACGTGGCTTGGCTTTCAGCTTCCCCGGGGATGCTGAGCACGTTGAAGAGCTCTAGAGAATCTGTCCTGCTCAAATGGGACTGAGATTAGTGTAGTGATTGATCCCTTTCCTTTCTGAGGTCTGGCCTGACACTGGGTATCCAACAGGGCCCACTGTACTTTTTTCTAGGGAGCTTTGTGCCCAGGTCTCTTGGCATCAGCCACCTGAAACCCACCTTTCTGACCACTTGGCTTTCTATACATATTACAGGAACAGCAGAGGATCCTGGATCTGGGCATCACGGGCCCCGAGGGACACGTGCTGAGCCGGCCAGAGGAGGTGAACATCTGGGACTGGGATGTGTGACTCGGTGTCTTTTAGATTCTGTGCAGGGCTCCTTCTCCTCCACCCCCCCCCCCCGTACCTGTTAAAAGTGGGGCTTTTTGGATGCACACTTGGTCTTTCAAAGAAATGTGTGTGCATATGCTTGCATGTACATTGCATGTGCATACCCATCAGCAGTACCACGAGGCTCCAACACATAGGATGGGACCACAGAGTTGTTTTACATCACTAAAACACACATGTTGAGTACTTGATACAGCACACTCAGTTGGGCCTAGAGGACAGAACTATTGAAAACTGTAAGCAGGGTTAGCCCAGACGGAGGAGCACAAGGTTGCCACATTGGACCATGGAGCTTGTAAGTCAGAAGGCTGCAGGTATCATGTATTGGGAGTCAGAGTTTCCACCGTGGGAGTTTAAACCTTAAGGTCTGTTGAACAGCAGTCTTGCAACTCTGAGGGAAGAGGATGATGGAGGAGTTCTGCAAGGAACATTCTAGACTGTAAAGATGTATTCCAGGCAAGGGGAGACCCTATGGCAGGTGGAGGTTCAACATTTAAGGTGTCCCTTCTAAAAGTAGGTCAGAGGGGGGATGTTTGGTACATGGTCTGTAAAGGAGATGGGGGCACCAGATCCCTGAGCTTGGCAGGACAAAGCAGGAAACAGGAAGAGTGCTCACGTGTCTACCAGAAGACGGCTATCAGGGAGCCACTGTTCCGGTTGACCCTTTAAGCAGAAAAATCACACCCATTTGTATGCGTCTCGGCATAGGGTTCTTCTCTTTGGTCACTGTCTCACAGAATTAGGGTGCTGAGTGACCAGTTATGGACGTCCCCGAGGCTCAGCGGGGCTTAAGAGCATACCATGGTGGAAGGAGGTTTTTCAGCCGATCTGCAGGAGCCCAACTTACGCCAGGCACTGAGCTTGATAATGCTCTGAGTAATTTCACCCCATGTCAGTCCTACGTATGGGACGGATGGAGGGAGGGAGGGAGGGAGGAAGGGAGGGAGGGAGGGGGGGAGGAGGAGACAGGCAGGCAGGCAGGAAGAATAGTTAGGACTCCAGGCCCTTCACCCTTGCAGTTCTTCCTGATGGTTGTTTGGTCTGTCAAGCCGAGTCTTTTGTGTGTTAAAATCTTGAGGGGGGTGACACAGAGAATCAAACATGGAGCCATTCTGAACGGACTTGGCTCTACAGCTCACTTAGGAAGAAACCCCCAGCACGTAGGAGAGACAACATTAAATAACGATCTAACTTCCTGTAGCGTCAGGGTCTCCTCCGTCAGTAGCACCGCGATGGCCAGCTTGAGTTTGAATTTTGCAGGGCAGCTAGCTTCCTGCCACTGTAGGCTGCTCTTTGTCACCTACCATGCGGGCAGCTCGGTAGGGTTTCCCCAGGTCTTTAGCTAAAAAGATGGGAAAAGGGAGACTGGTCAGAATGTCAGATTCTAGGGAGCACCTGTTTGAAGTGATGTAGGGTAATCAGCACATGTTCTGGTCACCGCAGTACCTGGCCATATGTGACAATGGGACCAGGAGGGGATGCTTCTCTCTGAACTTTCAATGAGCTAGTGACCAAGAGGCAGACAGGAAGTATATATATAGGCTAGAATGTAACAGCAAAGAGCAGCTGTTAGAGCCTGGGACCAAAGACAGAAGTGGACAATCAAATCTGTACAGCAAAGCCATCATGGACAGAAGACCTTCCCAGCTGGCCCTCACGGGAGATATGACCATGGTGTGTAGGTTGCCAAGGCGGGAGGGGCTGTCCAGAGGTTGTCTAGACTCTACTATGAGTCTTGGATAGGCCCTTTCCCTGTGGTGTTTGCTCTGCCCCATCTACAAAATCACACAGACAGCCTCCCAGATGGTCATGATCTCTACAAGGAGAAGAGGTTTTATTTCTAAGCTATTATACCCTTTCTGCAAGATTTAAGGAGATTTTGGTCAGGGCTTATGCAGCAGTATCTGTCGTGTATCAGGGGCAGGACTGTTCTGGCTGGAGTGGAAAGTGAGGTTTAAATACTCTCTTCTTCCAGAGAGCTAGCCTTTGAGTTGGGCTTCTGTCCAATTTCAGGCCACTTTGTGGGGCCAGATGGAGCCTGAATTCCATTCACAGTGTGTATGCAAATCCAGACAGATCCCCAGGACCAGGGCTCTTCCTCACTAGTCTTAGTGACAACCCGTCTCATTTGGCTTCCTAATGAGAGACACTGCACACCCTGCTTTCCTGAGGACAGGCTTGTAGCTCCCAGACTTTATTTATAGTGTGTCTGTTCTTTTGTGAAGGGCCTATGCTGGGACATCAGTAGGGCTGTCTCTGGCATCCCTGTGAAGTGTTGAACGTCTTCGAGTCTTTTTCATTCACAGTTCAGAGACTTCTGAGCTGACAGCCCAGTAGAAGGCTCCAGGGAGGGGAAGGAGGGCCGGGAGCAGGAGGGAGGCTCCCTTTAGCTATCTCTGGAATGGGAAACATCTGAGTGTTTGGTGAGTGTTTTGAGAGCCGGTTGCTTTTCTAGATCCATAGACTCTCTTCACATAGTCGATGTCCAGAAGCTGAGTGTGAATGAAGGCCGGTCTCCCTCCCCCGAGATGAGTACTGAGCAGCCACAGACTCTAGCCCTAACATGCTCCTGGGGAAACTTGACTAGCCAAGGCCACTCAGTAGGAGTGCAGCCATCCCCTGTGGAAAGTGACTTTGTGGCTTCGAGTGTTACATTAATGAAACGAAACCATTTATAGGTGCAGCAGTGAGTTTTGAGCCTCTGCTTGGGGATGTTGGTAGATGGGGTAGTAAGGTAGAGGAAGAATAAGAATATCTCTCCATTCTTACCTCTAAGAGTTTTACACCACAGTGTTTCCTTAGGATTTGACAGTGGCCTTTTGGGATCCAGTTTGAAGCAGTTTCATCTGTTATGATGAACGCTTGTTGCCGTACATGAGATGTACCTCCATAACAAGGCCGCTTTCCTGGTTGTGTATCCAGTAGACATGACATGGAATTCCCTGAGGATCAGATTATATAAAGAGCCAGATGTTTGATTTGGGTAGTTCTTCATCTGTACTGAAGGTCGTACCAGGCTGTGGCTGGCCAGTTGCAGTCTTGAGGGAACATGATGCAGCCCTACTCCATTCCTGAGCCCTATGAAGATTGTTTTGTTTTGTGGGTGATGTTGGCTTGACTCTCAAATATCTGGCCAACTCCGCTCCAGAGTCACAAACACTGAGTGTCTTCACTCTGGGTCATGGGAGCAGAATGAATACCCACAATGAGAGTCTGGACGTTCTCAAATGTGAGCGAGTGAGATTGTTACCAGAATGAGGGGTTGCCAGAGTCTTCGCCCCTAACAAGACTGGGCCCTGGCAGCCCTAGCAAGCATGGCTTGACCATCCACAGGCAGATTAGAAAAACAAGCAGCGGCAGACAACGAAGAAAGGAGATTGGTTCAGTGCCGTTACAGTAGGAAGAGGAACAGAGGGATCCAGTGGTTTCCTAAGCCTGTCCTCAGACTCATGACATAAAGTTTAGGTTTGACTAGTAGGTGCTAGTCATGGTGGTACACTCGGTGGCTATGAGGCAGAGATGAGGAGGTATGATCAGGAGTTCCTGGCCAGCCTGGATCTTTAATGGCTTGGAGATATGACTCAGTAGCTAAGAGTGCAGGAGAGCTCACATTGTTCTTGCAAAGGACTCAGATTTGGTTCTCAGCATCTATGTCAAGCGGCTCACAACTGCCTGCACCTCCAGCTCTGGTCTCCACGGGCACCAGCACGCACGTGCACAGACCCATCCACAGACAGACACATAGTTCAAAAGAACAGAATAATAAGGGCTTTTTAGATAGAAGGCTCGAGGCGTGCTTAGCCAAACAGTCCATGTCTCGGCGAGGTCCCTCCCACCCATTGCCGCCTTGGCCTCTGCTCTCCTGGAAGGTGTTCTGTGTACTCAGAACTGCATGAACTGTCTTTCCTGGAGACAAGTTTCTCCGTTGGCAGGCACCCAGCTTCAGGCGTTTCCTTCTCCCACTGTGAAATTTCTCCTCAGAAAACTCTAATTTCTTAGGGTCCTCAGAAAACTCTAATTTCGATGACGAAAAGGAGCGACCCAGGGTGGTTCCGACCCACTTGGGTAGGTTCTAGCGCAGAGTTACTAGGCTGTGGGTCTAGGTGGAGCCTGCTCATCTTTTTCCTGGGCGCCACTTAGGAAGAAGCCTTGGGCATCCATCTATCTGTCTGCTGGTGAATAAGGAATGAGAGTGGGCGGGGTTTTCATGCTTTTCTGCCCTCCCATAGGTTGAGGCCGAAGCTGTGAACCGGTCCATCACCATTGCCAATCAGACCAACTGCCCCCTGTATGTCACCAAAGTGATGAGCAAGAGCGCTGCTGAAGTCATCGCCCAGGCACGGAAGAAGGGTGAGCCTCCAGGGCCTTTTGGACACACGGTGGGCAGGTGGAGGGGAGGCAGCGGCTCACGGAGGAGGCTCTTTTTCCGACCCTCGTGCCAACTGGGCCACTTTGATCATGTTCCAGCATTAACCTAATTGCAGCCCAGCCGAGCGGGCAGCTCTAGTTTCCTCCCTTTGTTCTGCGGCTGTGGCCTTGTTCATATCTATTTAAAGCCAAGGCCACGTGGGCAGGTATTCTCTTTGTGTAAGTTGATTTTTCAATTTGATGTCTTGTAAACAGACTAGTTACATACATAGGTTACATCACTTTTCACTGGCTACACAACCCCTGGGGGGATGCTATTGTGCAAAGTGTGTCTTCCTTCCACCTTGGGCGGGGATTTCTACCAGGAATCAGTTAGAGGCTTGTGTGGGACACTTACGTTTGTTTACCTCAAATTACTCGTTGCCGGTACACTGTGGATGCGTACCAAGTGAAGCTGGTTCTCCTGAGACAGGGCTTGGAAACGAATCCACAAAGTGTAGCTTCCAGAACCTTCCCTCAGGGATGTTCTGTGGAGCATCTTCTTCATTATGCATAAGCAGCTCTGATGCCACCTGCTGTGCTGTGCCCGGGTGGCTAATCACATTGGTGTTTGGTGCTTAGGTATCAGCGCAGTACATGGAGCTGGAAACCATAGCGTTGGCCTGGGTGAGAACCTTAGCCTGGTCCGAAGCGAGAACTGCAAGGGGATCCCCATCTTCCTTCTTGTCTCCACAACCTGCATATGCATCTTTCCATCTCATGTCTCCACTTACCTGCTCTTCTCCATGCTCACTGGTGCCTCTGCCTCTCTCTGCCTCTCTCTGCCTCTCTGCCTCTCTCTGCCTCTCTCTGCCTCTCTCTGCCTCTCTGCCTCTCTCTGCCTCTCTGCCTCTCTCTGCCTCTCTGCCTCTCTCTGCCTTCCTCTGTCTCTCTGCCTCTCTCTGCCTCTCTGCCTCTCTGCCTCTCTCTGCCTCTCTGCCTCTCTGCCTCTCTCTGCCTCTCTGCCTCTCTCTGTCTCTCTGCCTCTCTGCCTCTCTCTGCCTCTCTCTGCATCTCTGCCTCTCTCTGCCTCTCTGCCTCTCTCTGCCTCTCTCTGCCTCTCTGCCTCTCTCTGCCTCTCTCTGCCTCTCTCTGCCTCTCTCTGCCTCTCTCTGCCTCTCTGCCTCTCTCTGCCTCTCTGCCTCTCTCTGCATCTCTGCCTCTCTCTGCCTCTCTGCCTCTCTCTGCCTCTCTCTGCCTCTCTCTGCCTCTCTCTGCCTCTCTCTGCCTCTCTCTGCCTCTCTCTGTCTCTCTCTGCCTCTCTCTGCCTCTCTGCCTCTCTCTGCATCTCTGCCTCTCTCTGCCTCTCTGCCTCTCTCTGCCTCTCTCTGCCTCTCTCTGCCTCTCTCTGCCTCTCTCTGCCTCTCTCTGCCTCTCTCTGCCTCTCTGCCTCTCTCTGTCTCTCTCTGCCTCTCTCTGCCTCTCTCTGCCTCTCTCTGCCTCTCTCTGCCTCTCTCTGCCTCTCTGCCTCTCTCTGCCTCCCTCTGTCTCTCTCTGCCTCTCTGCCTCTCTCTGCCTCCCTCTGTCTCTCTGCCTCTCTCTGCCTCTCTGCCTCTCTCTGCCTCTCTGCCTCTCTCTGCCTCTCTCTGTCTCTCTGCCTCTCTCTGCCTCTCTGCCTCTCTGCCTCTCTCTGCCTCCCTCTGTCTCTCTCTGCCTCTCTCTGCCTCTCTGCCTCCCTCTGTCTCTCTCTGCCTCTCTCTGCCTCTCTCTGCCTCTCTCTGCCTCTCTCTGCCTCTCTCTGCCTCCCTCTGTCTCTCTCTGCCTCTCTCTGCCTCCCTCTGTCTCTCTCTGCCTCTCTCTGCCTCTCTGCCTCTCTCTGCCTCTCTCTGCCTCTCTGCCTCTCTGCCTCTCTGCCTCTCTCTGCCTCTCTCTGTCTCTCTCTGCCTCTCTGCTTCTACTTCTGCCTCTGCCATTTGGTCCATATAGCTGTTTCTACTTTGCTGCATGATGCTCATGAATCAATAAGGGCTGTGGGATGTTTTCACCAAGTGGGTGACTTGGTACAAGCTCCAGAAGAAATTGCTCAATAACTCCTCAGTCAGCCTGTCCCAAGAGGCAATGGCTTCCAGACCGATCCTGTGATTTCTGGCCCTTGTTCTTTGGGGCTTTCTGGGACTCAGTTTGACCAGTTGCTGTTAATTTTTTCAAGAGCCTGCCCTCTCCTGGATGCTTGGAGAATCTGCCTTATATTTAGCAGGAGCAGCAGCAGCAGCAGCAGCAGCAGCATTTTAATATTTTGAGACATGGTTTCATGTAGCCCAGGCTAGCCTGAAACTCACCGTGTGGCTTACCACGGAGCTTCTGACCCATCTGCCTCCGCCTCCTGGGTGCTGGGAGCACAGGTGTGCTCCATTGAGAAAGCCAATGAGGCATTCAGCACCAAACACCCCTCGTGGTATCACTGATACAGTGAAGCACAGGCCTAGTCGGTTCAGTGTCTAAAAATGGGGACCGTAGCGGGCAGCTAGTTTTGTGTATTGTACTGGTCATTCAGCACCCATGTGATAATAAGGAAATAGTCACATGACTTTGGATTCCTGTGGCCTTCCTGTCCAAAGTGTAAAATATCTTAGGCTCACCTTGGCAGAGGGAGGGTGTCAGCCCTTTGACAGACCACAGCTGGGGTGGCATCAGGGGCAGGTTTCCAGCAGTACCTGTGTTCCCTCCCAAGCTTCTGGTCGTCCCCGAAGGTGGGGCTAACGCTTGTGTGGCACACAGTTTCACTCTGGCATGCTACCTCAGGGACAGGAGCCTTTTTATTGTTTCTGAGTCTGCCCAGAAAGGGAAACAGTTCAGTCAGTTCTGTTCTAGAACCTTCTGTGCATGGATCCAGCTGTGACCACACCATGCTCCTCAGGGTTGCTCTGCCATCCTTCCGAGTTGTTGGGGAATTCCACTGTCTTCCTGTGCTAACAAGAGCCGCAGAAAGCTCTAGCCCTCCAGAGAGCAAGGGGAGGCTCTTGCCACCCAGTTGGGATTTCCAAATATCCTCAGGATGCAGCCTGGGCACAGCCTTCATCTTTTGTTTTCCTCTGAAGCTTGGGAAGAGTGGAGCCAAGCTTGATGACTGGGCATCTAAGTTCAGGCTCCAAAGCTCCACGTTAATGTTTGACCGACTCACCTTTCCTCTTGGAGGTTATTTTAGTAGAGGAAATTCCTGTAGTCTGTATGGGTTGGGGCTTAGTTCAAGTAGAATCTGGAACCTGACCCTCAGGATAGGTCTAGGTAATAAGAAACAGGTATTCTCAGACAGTCAAGAAGAAAACAGCAGCAGGCTGTATTAGGGTATTATTAATATCACTGTTAGGTATTATTAATTACACCGCTCAGGATCAGACTCTATTCATGGGGCTTTGGCCATGTGGATTTACCATCACTCATCTGTTTCCCACATACAAAGGGAAGGTAGTGGTAGTCCCTCTTCTCCCAGGGGGATGATTGTGTTTAGATGAAAGTAGAGATGTGCCTAGTGGCTAGTCATCCTTGCCGTTGAGGGATGAGAAGTGATGGCCTCTCCTGGAGTCAAGCCAAGGCAAAGACGTTCATGTGCTTTTCCTGTGTGATACATCAGGCCTCAGTTGCAGGAGCAAAAAGTGTTCTCAACCTCCAGCATCTACCCTTGGAGGGAGGATGAGGTGGGAGCAGAAAGTCACAGGGGAGTGGTCAGTGCTGCTGTGGTTAAGCAGGGCTAGAGTAGGCTGTGGGTAGGACGCAGGGCTAGGGTATGCTGTGGGAAGGACACAGGGCTAGAGTAGGCTGTGGGAAGGACGCAGGGCTAGAGTAGGCTGTGGGAAGGACGCAGGGCTAGGGTAGGCTGTGGGAAGGACACAGGGCTAGAGTAGGCTGTGGGAAGGACACAGGGCTAGAGTAGGCTGAGGGAAGGACACAGGGCTAGAGTAGGCTGTGGGAAGGATGCAGGGCTAGAGTAGATACTAGAGGTTCAGGTTGTGGGAAGGACTCAGAACATTGGTTCTAATCTTAGAAAACTTTGGCAGGCTCTTCTCTCCATGCACATTAAATCTCCTCACCCACCAGCAGACCCTCTGATCCTATGTTCAAGGTGGGAGACAGGGCAAATAGAGAAATGGGATGGCTATAAGACTATGCGGTGAGATGTCTATGAGGACTTGCTACATGCCACCTAAACCCAGCACAATGGCAGCCTGTCTTTTCTCAGTGACCCATGACTGCATGACCCACCCAACAGCACACCACTGTGCCAACCTCATTGGGCAGAGAGCAAAATGAAACACAGACAAGACTGGAATACACTAGCCAGATTTAAATTTTTCCTGGGATTTCTTATTTTCTCTTTTATTTTTATTCATTACTGAGATTTGAACCTAGAGCCTCGCACATGTTAGACAAGTGTTCTTTCTCTGTACTCTATCCTGGTACCTTATCTTACTTTGTATTTTGGGACAAGGTTGCCCAGGCTGGCCATGAACTTGTGATTCTCCTGCCTTAGCATCCTGAATACTGAGGGTTACAGTGCCATCAGGTCCTGGCTTGGGTTTTAGTCTTGAGAAGAATTTAGACAGTGGTTGATTTGGTAAGTTTGTGCCACAGAAGAGAAATTAAAATGCAGAAACTGAACACGTTGTTCCTAGTCATCCAGCATGTGAGAAGAAACAGGTATGATTCCAGACGCCTGCCATCTGTTTGTCCTGTGTGTCCAGAGTGGAGACTTCTTCCTCCACCTTTTCTTAGGCTGCCCTTTGTTCATGCAAGAAGACCCGTGTGGCTACATGCCTTCCTGAGGGAATGCTAACCTACAGGCAGTACCTGCTGATGTCACCCATGGACCCTCCTCCCCACCCTTAAAACCAAGGAGCAGCTACATTCAAACAACCATGACTGTGGAGGGACACTAAATCTAAACCCAAGATAAGAATTCAAATAGGATGTTGAGTATCATAAGAACCTCACAGTCATGTCATATATGAAGATTACACCTTGGGGATGAGGCCTTCGGGTTAAACTAATTTAACACATAGTAATCTTGAGCCATACTTGAGGCTGAAGGTGGCAGGTGGATTGGGCTGTGAATGTCATAAACTCCCAGCAGAATTCATTAGTCAAAGAAACAACCCACTGGAGGATGGGGAGGGGACTGGCAGAGGTGGATTTATTTTAAGGCATGGACTCATATGGTGAGGCTGCTGGAGTCTGACAGTTTTAGGGAAGGCCAGCAGGCTGGAGACTAGGTGAGAGACTGTGGTGCCACTCATATCTGAAGGCTGTGTGGAGACAGAATGCACTTCATAGTCACTGTTCCCATTTGAACAGAGGCTGGGAATTCAGATTGCATTGTAATTCAGCCTGGTAGGATAAGATCCCGGGTTCTATTTTCAGCCACCTGTGCTCTGCGTCTGTAACACGTTCACCGAGCTGGGAATGTGAATTCTTAAACCCATTCTTTCCAGCCATTTTGTCTAGCACCATTAAAGGCAACCAACCAGTTTCAACACCCAGAGCCCTGCCTCTTAGAAGGGCTCCCAGTGGTGGTTTGTGTATTTCATTACATCATTGTGGTGTAGACTATATGTTTTCCTTACTCCAAGAAGAATCATTAGAACCTATGAATTACTTCACACTAGCAATTCTATGAACTTCAGAAAACGTATCCTGAATATTTTGTTTCTTATCCCATGAGATAGTATATGCCTATGATCCCAGCATAGGGATAGGGATTTAGATCATGAGAAGTCTAGTCATGAGACTATGAGGGATAATTCTAAGGCTAAGTTAAAAGAGGCATAAAGGTAGGATTGTTAGTTTAGGGACAGACTAGCCTATATGGTAGCATGATCCTGATTAAACAAACAAACAAAACAAAACAAAAACAGGGTCCTGAATTTGTCTCCCAGAATCTACATAAAGGAAGTTGTGTGTAGTGGTGCATGCCTATAATCCAAGTGTTGGGGAGGGAGATCTCTGGGCTCACTGGCTAGTCAGTCTTACTTAGAGAGATCCAGGTACACTGTCTTTTATATGTGTAACTCCCTACCCCATGTGTATTGTGTGTGTATACATGTATGCATGCATGCATGCTCATCCATACATGCACACACACACTCATACATGCATACACACTCATTCATACATGCACACATACACGCTCATACATGCACGGATACACACATGCACAGTTTGTTGCTATAGAACGGAAGTGTCCTTGCTACCAAGGCCTCACTGCAGAGATCTCAGGCACTTGGGGTTGTGGCCCGAGCTCTTTAAGAGAAAGACAGAATGATGTGGGTCTGTCTGTCTCATTTCTCTGGGCTCTTGTGGCTGTGCTTGGAGTACCCTTCATGTGATTTTCCATTGTTCTTGCTTGGGATTTGTCCTGCTTCTCGTTCATGGGAAATGACAGACTGTCAGAGCCTAAAGCTGTCAAACATTTCCAAACCCCAGCTTGCAGTTGTTCTTCATGAATGTGCTTGGCCCCGGGGCTGGTTGTGAGTAAACTTTATCTTCCTGGTCCTGCCCGTCCTCTGCATTCTTGGCCTGACTAGTATGCCTGCCAGAGTCTGGCTTGGGGTCACAGCCTTCAGTTTAGACTTTCCCTGGAGAAGAGACTCATGAAACTACAACAGCTGCCAAGAAAGTATCAGCAGTGTATTTAGAGAAGCAGAAAAGGGCCAATTAAGCCGTTCGTGGTTTATTATTATTAGTGGTAATGATTGCTGGCCCACGGCAGCTCTCTGGTGTCTGTGGTCTGACTGAGCTCTGCAAGCCAGTCCATGGCTCCCTCCAGCCAGGGTTTATAGGAAGAGGAGCCACTGGGCTACTGAAATGAGTGTGTGTGTGTGTGTGTGTGTGTGTGTGTGTGTGTGTGTGTGTGTTGGGTATAGAGACCAGTGTCTGAAACACACTCCTCTGAAAGTGGAGACCTTGGACATGATAGGTCCTTTCCTAATTTGTGGAGCTAAAGAAGAAGAAGAAGAAGAGGAGGAGGAGGAGGAGGAGGAGGAGGAGGAGGAGGAGGAGGAGGAGGAGAAGAAGAAGAAGAAGAAGAAGAAGAAGAAGAAGAAATAAAAGCTTGTAAGGATCTCTGACTCCCTCAGGAGGTTTAATTGGAGCAAAGCAGGAGCTAGAAACATTGCTCAGCAGTTAAGAATTCTTGCTTTTGCAGAGGACTAGATAGAGTTCAGTCCTAGCACCCACACTGGATTTCTTACAACCACTTGTAACTCAATAAGGATCTAACATTATTTTCTAGCCTCTTCTGGCTACCCACATTCATGTCTCCATATTCATGCACACACACACACACACACACACACACGCACACGCACACGCGCACACACACAAATGCACACATACATATAAATAAGAAAATTAAAAATTTTATGAATAGGGCATAACAAGAAGGAAGCCACAGTTTGTGACACTCTCACTTTTCCCAGGTCCCTGCGTGGCTGCAGTTTGGGTTGGCCAGGAATCCTCACTCTGTGATGATTCCCCAGTGACCTTGGAACTCTGACCCATCCTGGGGTTTCCAGAGGCCGAAAGCTTTTGCTACGGTAGCGCAGGGCAGGGAAGGCAGCCCCTTGTCAAGCAGTGCCCTTCCCGTTCCCGTCTTAGATAAAGCCCATCTGTTTCTAGTACCAGCCTCCTCCAGTCAGATTTCCAAAGCCAGGATGGAGCTGCAGTCTCAGTGATGAGATGGAGGATGGCAAATTCAGAGCATTCTGAGAATACCGATTTCTCAGATAGCTGAGCTGTTGACTTCTCCTCTGAGCACCATTGCTCCTCCTCCTTCTCCCTCCCTCTCTCCCTCCCTCCCTCCCTCCCTCCCTCTCTCTCTCTCTCTCTCTCTCTCTCTCTCTCTCTGAAGGAGACTGGCAGAATTACTATATGCAGTTACTCTGCTAATTAACCTTCAACTATTTGTATAGCACATAAGGAAAAACACTGCTCACATATTCAATTCATTGCTCTTCCGAAATTTGTTTATAGTAACAAAGCCTGTATACCCTGGGGGCTGCGGCGCCCGGTGCTCAGGTGGGCAGCAGGCAATAGGGCTTCGAAGCTGGGCTGGATCGGGGGTTAGATTTTATCAGATGGGTTGGACGTTCCTGCAAGAGCCACTGCTGCCCCGCTCTGCTGCTGCAACTCACATGGGCCTGAGGAGCTGCTAACAGCTGACCTGAGCTTTATGAGCTCTTTTTCCATTTGCTGGTACGTGTCCCAGTGTGCTTTGTACAAGCGTCTACTAGAAGAGCTTCCAGTAGGTCAGGAAGGCTGGGCTCCTCTCCTGGCACTTTTGATTAGGGATTTCCTTCTGGGCATGCTTGCCCCCAGTTCTAGAAGCCTTCCTCCTGCTTGGAGACTGTTATGGAGTAAGTAAGGATGGGAGGCAGCTGTGGCGGAGGCTTTCCAACACCCTCTCAGGGAACAGCCACTTCTTTGTGACATTCCTGAGGCAGGAGGGAGCAGCTCCCTGGAGCCAGTTTTGAGAGTCTGGGCAAAGAGGGTGTTGTGGAATAGTATCCAGTGATAAGCCTTTGCAAGGACTGTGGAGAGGAAGGGAGACACATTCCTCACTGAGAAGGGTTTGGCCTTGAGGGCCGTGTGTTTGGAGAAGAGAGAAACTTGGCTGGGTGGCGGCAGGAGGAGAGGGGCAGATGGATTTGGATAACCTGAGGGAAAGTTTCAATTCTCTGGTCTTTAATTAGTTGAATGTTAAGAGCACTGAGTGGGCTTCATAAGTTTGCTAAGTGCCTACTCTGTGCAGGCAGGAAAGTGATCATAGGTGTGTTGAGTGCATACTGTGTGCAGGCAGAAAACTGATTATCGTGTCACCATTGAGAGTCAGAAGGTTCAAAATCAGGTGATCGTTTGGGTGTAGAACACCCAGGGATGCTGTTATGTCTGGACTATAAAGGGGAGGCTGAAAGGCCAGGCCTGGTGGCACACATCTGTGATCTCACCTCTCTGGAGTCTGGGGAGGAGGGCAAGAAGTTCAAGGCCAGCCTCAGCTAGGTAAAAAAGAAGAGCTTGGCTTTGAATCATGAGAGGTATAGGTGTTCAAGGAATAGACAGGTTTTTTTCTTTGTTTTAAACACGGACGACTTGGCATGAGGGGTTCTTAGATGGTGGGTGTGGAGGAGAATGGTATGTGGAAGGCGTTCTGTGAAGAAAGCTCTGCTGTGTCACAGAGCAAGGCTGAGGAGCTGAGGAAGCTCAAACCTAAAATCTGCTAGAATAAGCTAGGAGAATCGAAGAGGCTGGCCAAGGGAAGAAGGCATTTAAGATCCACAAGGACCGACATCCACGACTGTCCCAGCGTCCCAGCATGCTGTTTTCACTCACTTTCCCTTGGCGGGTTGTTACCATGCCTGGCACACACATCCCAATTCCACGGTGGGCTTTGTGTATCTCTTCAGTACACATTTTCTTTTGAATGAATGAACACACCACAGTACTCTTAACAACCTGTATTTATGTGCAGAGACTATTTCCATCCGCCACCATGTTAGCTTCTAGCTCCTCCCCCTTCTACCTCCTCCCCCGGCTCCTCTGAGTCTCCTGCTTCTCCTTCTCTCTCCCGCCCCGCTCTCTACCGTCCAATCATGTATCGCCTTGACCTAACTAGTGCCAGCCTTCACCTGCATAGAGACATCGACCTACAAGGCTGTCTCCCCAAGAAGGGAGTTCTGAGAGCCTTCCACAGTGCTGAGGATGTAGTAATGTCTGCTAACCGTGGTCTCTTGTTCAGACTGAGACTTGTGTTCTGTTTCTCAGGAACTGTGGTGTATGGTGAGCCCATCACCGCCAGCCTGGGAACTGATGGTTCTCATTATTGGAGTAAGAACTGGGCTAAGGCTGCTGCCTTCGTCACCTCCCCACCCTTGAGCCCTGACCCAACCACTCCAGACTTTCTCAACTCGTTGCTGTCCTGGTGAGTATTGTTGGCTTGCTCACCTCGACACTCTAGATCTCCTCAGACCAACATGAGTCCATGGGAGACAATATGGTGGTGGCTGGGAACAGGCTTAAAAACAGACCCTCAATGACCAGAGTTAGGGTCCCTAAGTGAGAACAAGGCATCGTTTATTCGCCACCTCGGGTGGGACTTCCCGATCTAGACCTGAGTCCTTCTGAGTGAGTGCCTGTATGGCTGCTGGAGACGTCACCTGCGAAATACTCAGCAGACAGATGGAGGGATGTTGCCCTTCGAGGAAGACTCATGTCATGTGTTTCCTCCCAGCGGTGACCTCCAGGTTACTGGCAGTGCTCACTGTACCTTCAACACTGCCCAGAAGGCCGTGGGGAAGGACAACTTCACCTTGATTCCCGAGGGCACCAACGGCACGGAGGAGCGGATGTCTGTCATTTGGGATAAAGCCGTGGTAAGGACTGATGGCCTTCCTCATGGCTGGTCCGGCACGTCTCTGTCTCTTTGGGTGTGGAGCTAATGCTGGCCAGTTGAGAACATTCTAGAAACTAGAACTTGAACAATGGAATTCCTCCCGTATGGAAATCCAAGACAATTCCTAAAAGCGCATATCCTTCTAAATATTACACAGAAGCCCCACATCAAGGCGGAAATAGTTTCCTCAGTCCCCTGATGACATTCCCAGTCAAAAGTCTTCACCTGCATTTCCTTGAGAGTGTGTCTGAGGGTGTCCAGGTTTGGCATTCGTACCCACCATGGGCTTCTGTTTTGGACAGATACTCACCTCGGGGGATTTAGAAGCTTTTTTCCCCTATAATGTTTGAAAATAACAGTAACAGATTTTCTGATTCTTAATAAATTCTTCACATTTTGTGAGTGAAAAATCACCTGTGTCAGAGGTGAGCCACAGTGAGTGGGGAATGTCACTTTTGTCCACAGCATGTCAGTGTGCGGGTGATATTAACATCTCATACCTGTCAAAACAGTTCCTGATATAGCATGCATCATTCTTAAATCCACAGGAGAAACAAGAAACTTGTCTTTAATCCCCGCCCCCGCCTTCCAGAACAGGGTCTCACTATGTGGTCTGGGTTGGCTTCGAACTCACAGAGAAACCTCCTGACTCTGCCTTTCCAGTGCTGGGATTAAAGATGTGGCCACCACACCTGTGGAGAAACTTGTTTTCTCTTAACACCAACAGTCATTTGTCTATGATTTTTTGACTGGAAATTTGTGATGTTCCTAATTTTTCTTTTAACCGAGATGAGAATTTGTGTAGACATCTTTAATTATGTTTGCAAGAGAAGTTTCTGGAACAAACATGGCCAGTTCAAGGGGAGTTTGTTAAAGACTAACTACATGTTATTATTCCTAATGCAAAGATTACGATGTCTGACACAGTGTGTGACACTCCTTGACAGGTTTTAGGAGCAGAAGCCCCAAACATCACTGAGTCAGTGAATTTTGTCTTTGTTATTTGATATTCAATTTAGATATTCAAGTTGCTGATTGGAATGAATTTTTTAAAATATGCTTTTTGGCCATTTAAATTCTTTTCTTCCTCTTAGTGCATACTCATTTCCTTGGTCTCTTATGTTTAGAATGAAAGGATTTCAGGAAATGATTGGCCCTTACCTTGGAAAACCAGATGCTGGGCTGAGACTTAATTGACTAGAAGCCCAGACCTGTGGAACTTTGTTGGAAGGGAAAAATCCCAGGGTGCATTGCATGTAAACATGTGATCCTTTCTGGACCTGTTCTACCTTCAGTTTTCTGACACCACCGGTGTGTGTGTGTGTGTGTGTGTGTGTGTGTGTGTGTGTGTGTGTGTGTGTATGCTCTGCCCCTCAGGTCACTGGGAAGATGGATGAGAACCAGTTTGTGGCTGTGACCAGCACCAACGCAGCCAAAGTCTTCAATCTTTACCCACGGAAAGGTCGCATCTCCGTGGGATCTGACGCAGACTTGGTCATCTGGGACCCTGACAGTGTGAAGACCATCTCTGCCAAGACGCACAACAGTGTAAGGCTTGCCTGTCGTGAGTACACATGTCTGTGGCAGGCACCAAGAGACAAGGCTAGTCCAGGGATTCAGGAAGGACCTCATCTGGATAGGAGTAAAGTTTCCCCAGGCTGTTGCTAACTTGCAGTGTCCCAAGGGCCAGACCGACCCTTTCACTTTTTTTATTGAGATCCACAAAACTGAGACTCTTGGGCATGTTTCTGAAGCAATAGCCTCTGTCCTTACACCTTCAAGGTCCCTAGAGCAGAGGTTTTTAGCCCTTGGATTGTGACCCCTTTTCGGGTTGAATGGCCCTTTCGCCAGAGTCACATACCAGATATCCTGCACATCATATATTTATTTATGGTTTATAACAGTAGCAAAACCACGGCTAGGAAGTAGCAATAAAAATCATTTTATGGTTGGGGTCACCACGACATATTAAAAGGTCACAGCATTAAGAAGGTTGAGAGCCACTGGCCCAGAGTGATTTTAGATCCTCAGAAGCTTCTAGAAGTCACACACCACTCCATTGTCACAGTTTGAGCAGCACCTTGTAAGGTGTGCAAGGACCTACCCCAAGGGACCTAGCTAGAGCAGCCAAGTGTCTGCTCCCAGGGTAGCCAATGGGTGCCGTCATTTCCTGTCAATCCTCTCTCGTGTGATTGACAGCTATGTTTCTTGTCCTAAAGGAAATTTGGCTTCTCTCTTCATAGAAGAAATAATCCAGGCAGTGGGCCACAGTTTAGGCACTACAGAATTTGGGGGAGCTTTTGGTCTCAGAGCTTGGGGATGTTAGTATCTGTTAGTGCGTTAGCATCCTGCCGTTTCAACGGAGAACCAGGGATTTGGATGTTCTGCGAGTGCGTGGATTCAGTGAGCCTAAAGCAGGGCTGTCAGACACGAGCAGCTCCTCAGAATCTAAAATCCTGACAGTCTAAAATCCTCTCACTTGGATAGAAGGTTTTGGGTGGGCCTTGCTGGGCTCAGTGCCAGCTTCTTCGGTACCAGTGGGTGCCTCAATGGTGGGTACTCCGTGGGGAGACTGCTGGATGCCATATTCACAGCTGTTTGTGTCCTGCTGGTTCAGCACAGCCCTAGTGCCAAGCCTGCTCAAACTTGTATCATCCGTCTTGGGCCCCTCGGTGATGTCCTCAGGGCTGACCTTTCTGTGCGTACGTATATCATTTCATAATCCCGCTATTCATCCGCCCTGCTCACGGAAGGGTCTGGTGTGATTATCCCAAGTGGGGAGATAAATAACCAAGAGGTGCAGAGAGCTTAAGTGACCAGTCTAGCGTTACATAGTGATCTTGCGGTCGAGCCAGAATTAGAAGCCTTAATTTTTTCAACATTCTTCCCCACCAGACTGCGTATGTATGTGCAGGGTGGGGTGGGGAAAGTACCGTCCTTCTTTCGTATTGTCCCCTCCCCAAGGGGAGTAAAAAGGGGTGTCAAGGCTCATCAAAGACACAGGTGACTGGGCTACTACGTGGCATCGGGATCTCTTGAGCATCGAGAGTGAAGTTGCTGCTCATATGATATTTTTATGTCACCTGTTCTGGGCAGTATCCCGTGTGGCTCTGCCGAACACCTCACTGTCTCCCCCTGCTGGTTTTAAGCATGCCTGTGTGTCACTGCCCACCCGGTAAAGTACAAACCAGAGTCTAGGTTCTGGCTTTGGCGTGGAAAAATCTAACTTATCCGTAACCCTATTGCTAATCCTCCGTTAGGATTTTCCGGAATCCTAACTTGCTCTGTAATTTTTGGAAACTCATGTGGGTAAAGTAAAAATGCCCATGTTTAGTGGCGGCGTAGCCTCCCGCCTCAGCCAGAGACAGGAACTCTGAGATCCGGTCTTTGAGCATCCGGGATCAGGGAGACAGCGATCTGTCCTTGGGGAGGTCCTGTCAAAGATCCCATAATCCTCTGCTTCAACATGAAGGATGGCGATGGGGCAGAAGGTCCCTCCTGAGACCCTGAACTGGAAACAGGCGCTCACACAGGCTCGAGGTTTAAATTCCCACTGCCTGGGCGGGTCCTACAGCCTTGAGCTGAAAATGGTGTGTGGGATACCTCAGAGGTGGTGCATCCCAGGTTTGGGTACCTCCCCTGGAGGGTCTGGCTCCCCCTGACTACTGTGCCTGTTCAGTGGCAGGTGTGAGACTTGATGGCGCCCAGAGTCCTGCGGTCCTTATGAGGAGCCGCTTGCTGTAGCAGCCAGGTCTCCCCACTTTGTTTAGGGTGTCAACCGCGTTTCTCTGTGAGTCTGAGCTGGGCTGGCAGCTGCCACCAGCACTGCCCAGGCAGCATTTCTTTTCCGCAGGGATGCATACTGCTCAGCCACTGTGCCCTTTCTCTGTTCCCCCCAGACGCTGCACAGAGCAGAGATGACCTGTGACCGGGTGCTGGTGTGGCTCTCTCTGGCCTCTCGTAGAACCTTGAGGGGAGGGGTTCTCAATGTTCCTAATGCTGGGACTCTTTGATACAATTCCTCATGTTGTGGTGACACCCCCGCCCCCCAACCACAAAATTACTTGGGCTGCTACCTCACAGCTGTACCTTTGCTACTGTTATGAGTCGTAATGTAAACATTTGTGGTTTTTTTGGTAGTCTCAGGTTTGTGAAAGGGTCAGCCTATCACCAAAGGGGCCGTGACCCACAGGTTGAGAACCAACTACTCTAGTTTTTTTTTTTTTTCCCTCTCTTTCCCTTCCATTGGCCCGAGTTTCCCAGAAGCATGTGCTCTGCGCCACATGCTGCCCTCCAGCTGTAGCACATTTGTTCTTGTAGACAGTCATGTGGAAAGAGCCATAGGCCTTCAGCCTGAGCTGAGCCAGAATTAGGGACACCACTCTGACTTACCGGGTTTTCTGTGTCAGAAGGCCTCTTGCTTTCTGTTGCTTCCAACTAACAGGCAAACCGCCTGCTTCCCGAGAGGGTGTGCCAGGTGCCTGTTTTCACTCTCAGTGACATGGGCCCCCGAACACATTAGGAGACAAAACCTCAACCCTGTCATGGGCTTGTTGTCTTTTACGAGCCACCAGTCCATGTAGTTGGGGACAGTTGGTTTAACCACAGGCTACTTCCATGAGAAAATAGCTTCATTTTGTAATTTAGTTTGGACCTGGTTCAGAGACGAGCCTTGGGAATTCGGTCTGCAAGGGGAGGCGTGGTGCAGATAGGAAGACACCCCACCCCATCTTATGTCTCTCTTTCCCTTCTTTTTATAGTACTGTGTAGCGAATCCAGGGCCCTGTGCATTCTAAGGCTTCAACCACTAAGTTCTACCACTGAGATGCGTATCTCTGCTCTGCGGAGCTAAATCACTCCACCAAGTCGCTCAGACTGGCCTTGAACACACTGTAGCCCAGATCAGGGCCTCGACCTGTGATCTGATTGCCCCAGAATCCTGAGTAGCTGGGTTTCTAGGTCTGTCCCACAAGACTCACCTGGAATACTTTTCTTTATAAATGTAAAGTATTTACACACACACACACACACACACACACACACGCACACACACGCGCGCACACACACACACACACATGCACACACACACACATTATTATTCTCTTTAGCTATTTCCCCCCTCAGATTTGGAGGTGTGGTGAGATGAGCCCACATTCTAGGCAGAGAGAGCAAGTGTCTCTGAGGTGGCCAGCAATGACAGTGTCCTTCTCTGGGGTGCATCCGAAAACTCCGCCCAGGGCCAGGGGCTGCTCTGATGGTGACTTGTCCCCTCCCCCAGGCTCTTGAGTACAACATCTTTGAAGGCATGGAGTGTCGAGGGTCCCCACTGGTGGTCATCAGCCAGGGCAAGATTGTCCTGGAGGATGGCACGCTGCATGTCACTGAAGGCTCAGGACGCTACATTCCCCGGAAGCCCTTCCCTGACTTCGTGTACAAACGCATCAAAGCAAGGAGCAGGGTGAGTGGTTTTGCTAACGCTGGAACATCATGGGTTGAGTTCATGGATATCCTGACATTTTCATCCCAGAGCTTAACCTGCTGCTGGATGAGCGGAGGATGGTCAGAGCTTTGACGCAGAGCGTGGGGTAAGGACCCAGAGGACGGAAGCTCGGCTGACGAAGGAAGATGACCTAGAGGATGACAGTTGGGTTACGAAGGGTGGGGATAACGACAGTGGGAGACGGAATACGATCTGTGGATGTACAGTGTGTGCGGGGCGTGGTGACCAGCGTGTCTGCTGGTCAGGAACTCCGAGGTGGAGAAGGGGTGGGGATTGAGAGAGGAGTGCAATTGGGAGGACGGTTTCATCCTGAAAATGACACGAGACCCTCTTCACCGTCCGGCTGGGGGCTTCTTCGAGGGTTCACAGGCGATGCTGACGTGGTGAGGAAAGTTATAAGAAACCAGTTGAGTAACTCGTAGGGGAGTCACCTTGGAAGAGCTTTGGGCCTGGAACTTTGGGGGCTGGCTGCACATCTGTCTCTGTTGTACCTGTCTATAATGGGGGCCTTATCCCCACGGCATGGCAGGCCTGTCTTGGCTACCGTTTTGTCACACTGAGAAGGTGCCTGAAGATGTCCTCCGTGGATGTGACAGGCAGTGGGGTGATTGTGTGTTTCAGCTGGCCGAGCTGAGAGGGGTCCCTCGTGGCCTGTATGACGGGCCCGTATGCGAGGTGTCTGTGACGCCCAAGACGGTCACTCCTGCCTCATCAGCTAAGACGTCCCCTGCCAAGCAGCAGGCACCGCCTGTTCGGAACCTGCACCAGTCTGGATTCAGCTTGTCTGGTAAGGCGGGGGATGGGCCGTTCCGGGTAGGTCTAGCAAGCTCCGCGGAGTCCGCCAGAGGCTTTCGGTTCCACTACTGCAGAAGCTGAAAGACTATAAATGGCAGCCCGGTTTCAGAATCCTCAGAGTGCCTCTTGTGCCATGTGTGACCCCTTTTAGACTGAAGGGACATTTCCTGATTTGTCACATGGTGGGTGAGTGAGGAACCTGGAGTTTCAGCAGCCTCACCTTCCACCACTCCCTCTCAGTGGAAAAAGAGTAGATTTCTGCCTTGGAAAGTCCTGCCTCTCTTTCTCTTGCCCCGTAACAGGGCCTTTCCACTCTCCTAGCTTCCTAAGCTTAGAGAGATACCCAAAGTCCCGTGGCCTGTGAACAGCATAGTTCTTTTGACTTTCCTTTTCTTGTCCCATCTGCTGGGTTTTAGAACGTACCATCTGTCCCCATGATGAACAAGGAACACTTCAGGGTGTTTTGGTTTGGGAGACAGGCCCTTAAACCCTTCTGTACTAAAGTATGAGATCGGTCACAATGTGTTTTACCACTCGAAATGTGGCTTACAAACACTTGAAACTCTAGCGCCAGGGGTTCCAGCGCCCTCTTCTGGCCTCCTCAGGAACTGCAGTTATGTGTATACCGCCCCCCCCCATATACAGAAATAAAATAAAATCTTAGAAAATGAACATGCAGTTCATCTGTGTTTCATATGCATTTGATACAGTATTTTTAGTACATTAAGTTTGACTACAGTTAGTCACATCGGTCAAGTGTGAAATCTCCCACTCAATCCTCAAATAGTTGTAGAGTTTAGAGCATTCTGGGTTTGGGAGTTTCATATCTGGGATTCTTTACCTGAACCATCCTTATTCCTCCTGAGAGACATGATTCAGAAAAGCCATATTCACTAGTACCTTGCATTCATACATTCCCAGGGAGAGATTGCTTGCACCGAGTGCGACGCATAGGCTGCAGGCAGGTCTTCCTACTTCCTGTAGTTTGAACTTCTTGTGTAGTTAGTGAGGTTCGGGGGAAAAAAAAGTGGGGATATGTGTGCTTGGTTCAGCTTTCCCCAGGGGTGTTCCTGGGCATACCGCAGGGGTCTGATTTCATTTCTGAAGACCCTCACACTCTTTTTCTTTTTGTTTCTTCCCTCTTCTCTAGGTGCTCAGATTGATGACAACATTCCTAGACCCTCACACTCTTTTTCTTTTTGTTTCTTCCCTCTTCTCTAGGTGCTCAGATTGATGACAACATTCCTCGCCGCACCACCCAGCGCATTGTGGCGCCCCCTGGTGGCCGTGCCAACATCACCAGCCTGGGCTAAAGCCCCTAGGCCTGTAGGCTACGTGGGGATGGGGGATGGGACACCTGAGGACATTCTGAGACTTCCTTCCATTTTTTTTTTTTTTTTTTTTTAAAGAGCCTATGATAGTTGCTGTGGGCAGCCAGTTCCTGGGGCTTCCTCTTGGGCCCCCTGCACTCGGTCTCCCCTGGAGTTTCTGAATTCACTCACCCAGGTCCCTACACAGTCATGACCACCACACCCAAGCCTAACCACCCACCCCACACGGAGCTGCATCTAACAAGCAGACATGCGCCACCAAGCATCTCCCAGCAAGGGTGCCCCTTATCACATCCTTGGCCATGCAGTCAGCGCCTTCCTGCCCTCGGGAAGATTTAGTGAATAGCCCTGAGCTGCCTTCTTTTCTTTTTAAACAAAATTTTTAAAATGGTTTTCTTTGTGGGACTGGGGAGGGGTGGAGGGTGGGAGAGTTGTTTTGTTTTTAATACTAAATCAAAAGCCTGATTCAATATTAATCCTCGGGTCTTGAACTGGACATCCTAATGATGCAATTATGTAACCATTAAGCTGATTCCGAGGCTGGCAGGTTACCGCTGTCCCTCTGGAAAGGTTCCATGTGTCTGTATTACCCATCCCTTACTCTTCCGGGTCAGCTGTTGAGAGGAGGTGGGTTTTCTTCATTGGCCTAGATTTTGCGGCAGATTAGACCTTTTGAAGCTTCTCTACCCTTTCCCCGCATCTCCTGTCTGTTCTGGCCTTTTCTTCTGCATTCTTGGAGAGATTTAGATGTTGGTCTCCTGGTTTGTGTTTCCTCCAGATAATAGACTCCCCTGCCCCCAATTCGGCCTCAGGCACAGCCTGAACGACCCTAGTTTTGCCCTCACAGCCAGAGTAGAGTGCTATCCTAGTTTCTGTTAAGATTGGTGCTATCCGAGTCCCATCACTAGGAGGTGGCTGAGCTTAAGGCTTGCCAGACACAGGGATGGCTGGGGTTATGTCACCAATATTGTCACATGTGGGCCCAGAATCGAGTCATGTGTGGTGGAAAGAGATGGGGAAGAATTAGGCTGCAGGAGTGACAGTCTCCAGTCAAATTTGTAACCCAGCTTCCCAAGCTCACCAAGATGGGGCCAGTGTCCCCATGGAGAAGCCCTTCTCAGCCACCACTAGGAGGTGTCTGGGAATTCCAGGATGTTGGGACTTCTCAGTGTGTGTGTGGTGGTGGTGGTCATGGGGAACATTTTTTTTTTCTTTTCTGTACAGTATTTTCAAAAGGTCTAACCATGATGGGCTTAGGCTTAGGAAAAGGTAGAAATCTTGGGGATAATTAGACTTTGAATCTTTTACAAGAGGGACAGCCCATTTCAGGAAACAATGTCTCATGGGAAGAAAACTATACAAACAGAACGCATGGCCCACTTTAGAGATCCTGTCGCCTCTTAGAGACCACATCACCTCATATCTGTCACCCTTCCTCTTCCTGTCGTAGTGACAGGTTCTCAGTAGCTGGCTTCTTTCTGTATTTGCTGACTTCCATCATGTTCTTTCCAGATGTGTTTACAGGTCCCTGTAAGCAGTGTTAGGTCCTTTTATGAATCCAATCTGCTGTGTGCAGCGGAGCATCAAAAGTTAGCGAGACTCTGAGTGTCCACATGTTTTTGTCTTTGGGGTTAAGAGTCTGGATTTTGGGTTTGTTGTTAATTTTCGTTGTTTTAAAGGTAAATTGCACTTTTAAAATTTGGTTGACTTAATATATTTGCTTTTTTTTACCCCCTTAACTGCACTTGAGAGGAAATTTGAACATCAGAAAATACTTTTTTTTTTGGTTCGTTTGTTTGAATTCTGAGAAACCTGCAGCTCTTTAATGTTCACTGCTGATGTTTCCTGTGAGGGGCCATGGCCCTTTTGGTTTTCGATCATTTTCTTAAAAACACAAAACAACAAACAACACACACACACACACAACGGTTTTAAAACAAACAAACAAAACACACAAGAGTTTTAAACCTGACTATTTCCACAGTCCGTGTAAGCATGTTTACCTGTTGGCTCGCTTTCCATGTCTGTTAGATGAATGTCAAATGTAAATGCTAACCCAAGTCAGCAGTGTCTCAGAACTGTATGACTACAGTGACTTGATGCTCTGGGTCATTGTGGACTTTACCGCTAGATGGTTTTTAACCCTTGAGCCTGTGATTGTGACCCATGAGGGGGGGACCTTTCAGTGCTAAAGCTGATCACATGTGTAGCCAGAAAGGTACTTTTTTTTCCCTTTAATTTTTGTTTTATTTTTTGTAACCACTGTTTTAATGGCAAAATGACTATGGTAAAATACAAGTCTCGTGTTTATTATTCCTTAAGACGTCTGTGTTATATTACCACGGAACACCCAATAAAGCAGAATGTGGTTGTTTCAGAGGTGTGTCTATATTGAGACTCCTACGGTGCGTCGGCTTCCCTTGGCTTGCCTTAGCCTTGGGATGTGGACCAGTCCAGGAGTGCTTGCCCCACCCCCACCCCGGAGCCACAGGTTCCTACGGATATCCTGGCTACAGGATGAAGTCTCCTACAGGATGAAGTCTCAGCCCATGCAGTGCCATACCCGGGGGAGGAGAGCCCAGGAGGCTGAGGATCAGTGTCTTGAAACCCCATCCTGGAGAGGCAGTGAGTCTCCTGGAGCGCCAAGCCAAATTTGAACCTGGGGTTCGAGTGGGACCACATTAGGCGAGGTGGGGTTTCAGTGGAGGTGCTGGGCTTGCTTTTCACATGTTTACCCTGGGAAATCTTCTGTGTATGTGGGTGCAGGGGAGAGAAGAGATTGCCTAGAGTGTCCGACACCTCAGTGGAGGTGTTTTCAAATCCAGGACCAAGGCCTAGGCTTCCACCCTCAGCTCAGGATGGAGGATGCTGTTGGGGGTGAGAGTGGTGCTGGATTTCTGGGTATTGGGTTGCACAGTTCCTTGCTTTGGGTGGTATTGGTTCTGAATAAAGAAGGTGTGTGCTTTGGGCGCACTCTGTGTCTATCCTATGTTAGGGCTGGTTTACCCCCCACCCTACAACATCTTATCATTATCATGTCCGGTAACATGTGGAATTACACAAGCCCAGTCTGGTGGTCCACAGGGGCAAATAGCAAGCACTCAGGAGGCTGAGGCAAGACTGGGGGATATAATGAGACCTTCCCCTCCCCCCAAAAAATAATGAAAAGAAAAAGATGATGTCATCGTTAAAGCAAAGAGACAGGAAAGAAAGAGGAGGAGACCCCAAGCAGCTTAAATCAAGAGATACCCACTTGGATCCTTTACATGCCTGACATGACCTTATGGGCAGTTACAACCTTGACCCTGGTTAAAGATGAAATAAAAGAGACACTGGATCCAGAAGGAAAGGCCTAGGTTCTCCTGGGAGCCATAATGTAGAGCAGGGATAGCTTTGTGATCTGAAAAGTCAAACGTGGGAAAGGGGAGCACGCACTCCTCCAACCATGAAGAACGTGTGTGAGAGGAATGAAGACCTCAGCTCCATCCCATCATCCCACACCAAGAAGGGCCTATGTGTCCTGTAGCTTACAAGTCCACGGTCTGTTCAACCCCCTGGAGGACAGGGTTTTTGTTTTTTGTTTGTTTGTTTGCAGAATAGACCCCAGAGAAGCCCATGCAGGAGCTGGGAGGTGGGTATTCTTGAGCAGGAATTTAAAGTGATCCAGGTACCCTAGCTTGGAGTCTGGCTGGTAGTATCTCATCCACTGTCAGCCACTCCTCTTGAGGTGAGCTGGAGGAGGCAGAGGCGCTAGGGTCCACCATGTCTGAAGGTGGACCAGGTAGCTGGTGGCAGGGTTAAGTCCAGCCAGCTGTGTCCCTGTTGGACGTTTTAGTCTAGACACATGCCAAGGAGGCCAGAAGGGAAAAGGTAGGAAATGTCTGGGGCATGCCTTGCTTGGAAGATGTGCTTAAGTCCCACACTGCTCTGAGCAGAAGGTTCTGTAGTATGCATTCTGTTAGAAGAGCAAAGCTGCCTGTTCTCCCATCAGCTGTGAAGGGGATCAGCTCCTTGATGTTACTGAGCTGAGAATGTATTTAGAAAACCTAGCTCGGGGCTGGAGAGATGGCTCAGTGGCTAAGAGCACTTGACTGCTCTTCCAGAGGTCCTGAGTTCAATTCCCAGCAGCCACATGGTACCATCTGTAATGAGATCTGATGCCCTCTTCTGGTGTGTCAGAAGACAGCTACAGTGTACTTATATACAATAAATAAATCTTTAAGAAAAAGAAAAAGAAAACCTAGCTCTCGGTATGGGACCTGACAATGGTCTCCTGGTTCACTCCTCTGCTTTCCTTGCCCTTTGGTGAATGAGAAGCTGGTCAAGAAGTAAAGATGGAGTAGATAAATGCAAAGGGACACCAGGAAACTGCCAGCAACAGTGTGCCCACGTCTCTCCTAAGATCTAAGTATCAAGAAATGGTTTGTAATCATTCAGGGTCTTCGGTAGATTGCCGAGACTGTTGGAGATGTAGGAAGTTGTTGGAGATGACATCCATATATGTAATATATATGTAATATTATAATGTATAACTATTACTAATAATATGTCTACACAGAATATTTATAATAATGTATAACAAGCATTAATAGTATAAAATTAATATATGTTTATAATTTAATATTGCAAAAATACCTAAGAAGGCCAGAAGAAGGTATCAGATTCCCTGGAGTTGAAGTTACAGTTGATCATGAGTCATCATGTAGGAGGTAATGGGAACTGAACCTGGGTCCTCTGCAAGAGCAGCAAGTTCTCTTACCCACTTAACCCCCAAGCTGTCTCTCCACTCTTCAGATGTGTTTGCTTTTTGGAAGCACTGTTTCCCTAGGGATCTCGGCCTAGCCCTGAACCCATGGTTCTTCTTCCCGAATGCTGAAATTACAGGCACACGCCACTCTGCCCAATCCAGAAAATCTGGGAAGAAAAGACAAATGACAAGGGCAAACTGCATTTTCTAGACGTAAAGCTGTATGGGGGACTAATTGAGGGAGTTAGCAATATAGTAAAGTTGTCAGTGGAAAGGAAAGAAGAATCCAGAATGGATTCGTAACAGATGCAGACATCCCCCACCACCTTCCCGCCTCCCCGACTGGCTGCATTGCTTAATGCACAGAGCAAGCAACAGGCGGATTTCCAACTGCCGTTATCCACGATCTCTAAGAGAACATTATTGCCTGAGGGTGGGGCTGAGAGGGTGGACAGCAGCAGGGACTGTGGTCATCGGCATGAGGGAAGCGAGGGTGCATAGAGTGTATAGGATGGCTGTACATCTTCACACGTAAGTAGACACTAGTTAAGAAACCAGACAGTGCACTACACACAAAAAATCCAGGATAACAATGTTTAGGAGATGATGAGAGGTGTCAGGAAGGTAGTATAGTGAAGATGCTCAGTTCTATAAAGGAACTTTGGGAAAAGTGTGTTGGGGTGGTAGAGAAGGACCTATGTGTATATACACACATGCTACATGTATTTACTTCTTACAAGGACCTTGGGCTGTGAGTAGAATTATGTCTATGAGAATCCTTTGCAAAAAGCAATCTTCTGAAAAGGGTAAATTGACCTAGATACTAAATGATTGTTAGTATATTAAGTTATAGCACCAGGAGAGGGCTGGTGCCTACAGGGTGACAGATGAGGGGAGCCCTGAGCACCAGGAGAGGGCTGGTGCCCACAGGGTGATAGATGACGGGAACCCTGAGCTCCAGAAGAGGGCTGGTGCCCATAGGGTGACAGATGAGGGGAGCCCTGAGCTCCAGGAGAGGGCTGGTGCCCATAGGGTGACAGATGAGGGGAGCCCTGAGCACCAGGAGAGGGCTGGTGCCCACAGGGTGACAGATGAGAGGAGCCCTGAGCTCCAGGGTTTTGCTAAAGCTGGAGCAAGCCCAGCTTTGGCTCAAGGCTACACCCAGTCTGAGGGCTCATGAGAAGAACACTAAAGGCTGGAGAAGACCAGGCACCAGGGCTTATAAAGTCTTATGATTACATGATACATGACATATTTGTGTGGTGAGCGTTGACTGCTAAACCTCATTGCAGTTTCAGATACAGAAACCAGCTTTGTCCTAACAAACCCACCCGTTCCGTGCAGGACCTTCAGCCATCCTGGCTTGTTCAATAGGAAGAGATGGAGGGCAGAGAAGACAGCTATATAGTCCACCAGCCATGATCTTGCCTATGGCCTGTTAGGGTTTGGTCCATTGCTATGTAATCAAATGCTAAATTCTGTATCCCAAGATCTGGTTGCCCCAAGATGAGCAGATTCTTAAGCACACAGCCTTTGTTGTGTACAGCTTACTCCCAATTATCTGCAATTGGTTAATAAAAGTGGTCGATAGCCCTGTTTGTGACATTTCTCATGAGGCTAGCCTAGAGCAATGTTCCATAGCAAGAGTGTTTAAGCTCACATCTAGTATCAAGCTGGAAAAAGTGTGTGTGTGTGTGTGTGTGTGTGTGTGTGTGTGTGTACTAGGTCTTACCTTCAGTGAGCTATGGACCTTCTAACAGGTCATGTGATGGTTAATCCTCATTGTCAACTTGGCAGGATTTGGAATCATCTAGAAGACATACCCTGGCGGCTCTCTTTGCAGGCATTCATTTCCCTGGAGCTTCATCTGAATCGAGAGCACCCGTGCTCAACTGTGAACAAAACGGTCCTGTGAACTGGGAGCCCAGATTTGAGGAAAAACAGGGAGAAAGAGAAGGAAGGTGACTGGGCATCGGGGTTTATTGCTCTCTGCGAGCACCACATGGTCAGCTGTCACCTGCACTGTCATCACACCCTCCTGTCACCAGAGACTGTACCCTTAAACCATAAGGCCCAATAAAACCCTGTTTTCCCCTTATATTGATTTTTTCAGGTGTTCTATTACAGAAAAGTTACTGATAAAGGCCCCTCCCAGTGCCACCACCATTATACAATGACTGCTGGGAACAGTGGTTCCTCCGTTCAAGCCCCGGCCTCATAGTTACACAGAGTGATCTCCCTGCTACTAAATCCGAGGGCTGTTTGCATCTTTCTCCTGACCGACTTCCCTCTGTGCTGCGTTGTCGTGCCCTTGCCTTATTTTCTTATGGTGTCTTCTCTGCTAGTCAGTGTTGTCCGGCAGCCTTCTCCAGATTTTGGTATTTAGAGTCCACAGAGGATCTGTCATACCAGCCTTGTGTGTCACTGCCCTTCACCCTGCATTCTTAGACAAGCTCCTCCACAGTCAGTTTCTATGTACTACATACTCTCAAGAGGCCATGATCCGAACAAACAAAAAACCAAAACCCCCAAATGAAAAACAAACAAAATCCTCTTCAGGGCCAAAGTTGTGTATCTAACCATTCCTTCATAGTTTGTGATCACCACAAATATTACTCTTCTCCCTTTCACACATCTGTCTCAGTGTTCAGTATTTCATAACCCAGAACCCATAGGGCCTTCAGTTATTACAAGCCAAGAATCAAGTGGTCAACAACTCCCAACCACCCTTCACCCACTCTGAGCAAGCATCTCCCCTGCTTGTTAATTCTGCTGCATCAGCAGCTCCCAGCTGGCCAGCATCTCTTCATCCTATGGTTATTCTCTTCTCATCGTTGCTTTGTGTCCCAAGTACCATCATCATCCTTCTTACCTGCTCACAATGAATCACTTCTTCCAGGGAGGCTCTACTTCCTCATGGCTCTCTGCTTCCTGGCAGGGAACACATGTGACCAGCTGCTTCCTACTCCTGTTGCCACACCTCTGAGAACCAGATGGACTGTCTCCTCCACCTGGGAATATAACCTTCCTATTGTACATTACTTATTGTCCCCCACTGGGGATAATTATTAAAATAAGGAGATATCCTCCATCACTACCTTTTGACTTTAACCCAAATACTAGCCTCAGAATGCTGTCCATACCTAAAAAAGGCAAAACAAGAAAAACAAACAAAACCAACTAACCACCACCAACAAAAAACCTGACTCTGGCAACTGGCTATAAGGTTTCATCCAGACATTCTTCCGTAGAACCAGAGTAGCCTGCTTCTCGAGTTGTGGAAAACCAGTCAAAATAGAAATTAAGTTCTGAAAAAGGAATATGAAAGAAGACACAAGCACAATTGGACTAGAGTAGACTTTCTCAGTTTGTTGTCTCTTATCCCTGAGCCTGCATCTCACAGATTCTTGTAAGCAGTAGCTGCCAAAAGAGATTTATCTTGAATAAATTGACATTTACCTCAACTGAGTCCAGAAAAAATTTGAGGCAGCTCTTGTTATTAGGTGAAGAAGAAAGACGATAGAGTCTCCAGGAGCTCAGCAAAAAAAAAAAAAAAAAAAAAAAAAAAAAAAAAAAAAAAAAAAAAAAGTGGATGAAGATTTGGATACCAATGTTTCACAATGGTTTCATATAACCCTGGGATGCATTGTAGGCATATTTTTTCTTATTGTATGACTACTGTATTCTCTCCCTCCCAGAATCCACTGAATGCCATTAGGTTGCTCACAGCAGCATGGGCTGGCTAGGACACTGAAGAAAACATCTCCTGGTTGACCAGATGGCTCAGCAATTACAGGCACGTGTACAAGCCTGGCAACTGAGTTTCATCACCCGAACCCACAGAAAGATGGAAAGAGAGAACTGACTCCAAAGTTCACCTCTGTCCTACACACTCAAGTCTTGCAGCCACCCTCAAAAAATAAGTAAAAACATAAATAAAACAAAAGACACAGTCTCTGGTTCTCCAAGGAAAACACTAATGGCTAGTAGATCCTCCAAGAAGCATGAAACTTTCTGAGTCCCTTCCGTTTCCTTAGTGGATGCTGACTGACTCAGTACTGTACAGATTTTATGCAAACAGTCACAGCTGCTGGTTGTTCAAGAGCATAAAAGCTATAAGGTCTGTTATGCCCCAAGGACAGAATCTCACAACTCCAGTATGACTCCCAGCTCTTAGACGCTTCCTGCCTTTCTTCCACGATTTTGCTGAGCCACAGAGAACATTTTGATGTTCCACTTAATCCTGAACATTCAACAATCTGCTTACTTTTAGCACTTTGACCAGCCATGGGTCTCTGCAGGAGCCACCTCCCGCTGCCAAAGCAGACAGCAGAACAAATTTATGGGCTTGAAATAAATATTTAGAAGGTAATTCGGATACGTACATCATGTTCATTTAGCAAACAACAGCAGTAGCTTCCCCATTAAAGTCAGTCTTCTCCCTAGTTACAGGCTTTTGACCAGTTTTATAGTACCACGTATGAGATTCCATTGAATGGACCACAAATACAATTATAAAGTAGTTGGTCACTCTCAGAACACCCGTGCTTTGCACTACCCTTGCACTAGTGGGCACATTTTGCCTGGCAGGCCAAGTCTAGAAAAACAGTTACTGACAATTCGATCTCAGTGGTCTCCATAGAACCTTCTGGCACCTTTGATCCCACCCTTTACCCTGCTCTCAGGTGTGCTTCTTTCAGAGGAGACCTTGCTTGTTTTTCTCAAGTCCCTAACTGGAGCCTCTCCTTCTCCTCTAACTCTAGGGCACTGCCTTCATCCCACCAAGCT
This sequence comes from Micromys minutus, assembly GCF_963924665.1. Lineage (NCBI taxonomy): Eukaryota > Metazoa > Chordata > Mammalia > Rodentia > Muridae > Micromys > Micromys minutus. The sequence goes on from NC_137981.1 coordinate 53,458,954, forward strand.
CTATATGCTTCGATTAGCAAATGACACCGAACAAGACCTTCACCCATCATTTAAGATGGATCTCTCTATTTCTCCGAGAAAAATAAGGAGAGGACAATAATCATCTCCTGGGTGGGCCACTTCTCAAGCACGAACCAGATGCTCCAGCTTAGCTTCTCAATGTCTTGCAAGTTAAGAATGCCCTTTACTTGCTTAGTTCCATTCCGTCTGATAGTTAGTGTTGGCTATCAACCAACTACAGAATTATTCTGTAGATTATGGCCTCTGGACATGCCTACAAAAAGTTATCTTTTTCATGTTAATTGATCTAGGAAGACTAAGACTAAAAGTAGGCAGCACCATCCACGTTTTCTCAATTGCTGTGAGTCTAAGTGTATCCACCTTTTCTCAATTGCTGTTAGTTTAAATGTATCCACTTTTTCTCAATTGCTGTTAGTTTAAAATGTATCCACTTTTTCTCAATTGCTGTTAGCTTAAAATGTATCCACCTTTTCTCAATTGCTGTTAGTTTAAAATGTATCCACTTTTTCTCAATTGCTTTTGCCAGGTTATTTTGTTACAGACCAGGAAACCAACACACTATCTTCTGCCCAGGTAAAAGGCATATTTTGACATCTTAATGCTTTGGTTTATGCTTGAGAAGTGGCCCACTCAGGAGATGATATATTTATTACCCTCTCCCTATTTTGTAGGTGCTTTGCTCTGAGAAATAGAGAGATCTATCTTAAATGATGGGTGAAGGTCTTGTTCAGTGTCATTTGCTAATCGAAGCATATAGAGCTTAGTGGGATGAAGGCAATGCCTGGAGTTAGAAGAGAAGGAGAGGCTCGGGTTAGGGACCTAAGGAGAAAAACAAGAAAAATCTCCACCGAAGGAAGCACACCTGAGAGAAGGGTGAGGGATGGGATCAAAGGTGTTATTGTTTGCTGACTTGGTGAAGTGAGTTAGTCCTTGTAGTAATCTCTGAGACCTTGGAGCCAGCTACACATCTCTGTAGATTTCTACCCCAGAGTGTCTGCTTGAAATGCCCTTCTTTGGCTGGAGAGATGGCTCAGTGGTTAAAAGTGCTCACTGCTCTTCTAGAGGTCCTGAGTTCAATTCCCATGAATTGTGGCTCACAATCATCTGTAATGGGATCTGATGCTTTCTTCTGGTGTGTCTAAAGACAGCTACAATGTACTCATAAATAAAATAAATCTTAAAAAAAAGTCCTCCCCTATTCCAGTTTGTCTTTGTGGCTAATGGTTATATTCTCTTATATGCTACATCCTGACCAAAGTTTCCCCTCCCTCCTCTCCTACCAGCCTCCCCTGACCTCTCCTCTCCCCAGATCTACTTCCCCCTCTGTTTCTTTAAAAAGAGGGGGAGGGACACAAGCCTCCTAGGGTTATCAACCAAACATGGTGTAACAAGTTACAATAAGACCAGATACAAACCCTCATATCAAGGCTGGGCAAGATAAACCTACAGGAGGAAGATGGTCCCAAGAGCAGGCAATAGTCAGGGGCACTCTGTTCCCACTGTTAGGGGTCCTATAAGAACAGCAAACTATACAGGTATTTAAAAAGTTATTCTCATTTTATGTGTACGTGTGAGTGCCTGCACATATGTATGAACCCTCCGTGTTGTGCTGGTGTCCAGAGAGGTCAGAAGATGTCAGAATTGGACTGTCAAGTGGCTATAAGCTACTCAGTGTGGGTGTTGGCAGCTGAATTCAGGCTCTCTGTAAGGGCGATAAAGGGTAATAACTTCTGAGCCATCTCTCCATCTCAAGTCTTAAATTCCCAGTAAATGACAAAGTTTGAAATGCATGGTCCTGTCTTGGACTTTTCTTTTCGATAGCTATGAGATGATAAAGAAGTCGGTGTGTATGTGGTGGTTTAAATGGCACTATTAGGAGGTGTGGCTCTGTTGGAGTAGGTATGGTGGCCTTGTTGGAGGAAGTGTGTTACTGTGGGGTGGGCTCTGAGACCCTTCACCTAGTTGCTAAATCTTCCCCTAGCAGCCTTCAGATGAAGATGTAGAACTCTCAGTTCCTCCTGCACTATGCCTGCCTGGACAATGCCATGTTCCCGCCTTGATAATGGACTGAACCTCTGAACCTGTGAGCCAGCCCCAGTTAAATGTCCTTTATAGGAGTTGCCTTGGTCATGGTGTCTGTTCACAGCAATGGAATCCCTAAATGAGGCAGGGTGGATGAGCTTGAGCTCTGTGTCCACGCACGGATGTGCGTTTGTAACGGAGTTTTTAGGCAAAGGCTGGTCCTCAGCCATCCCAAGAGGCTAGAGTGAGCCACTTGCTAATTAAAGAGATGTGTGAGGGTAGAAACCAGGGTGGGAGATTTCTTCCTGTGGTCACTATGGGAAGAGAAACACACCTAGGGGTCCAGTGTTGCCCCAGGTCTCTAACATAAGGTTTAAACTTAGAAGAAGAATTGGGGCAGGGGGAAGAGGTGTACATGGTTGAACAGCCACCGTCATGTCATGGTATTGTCTGGCTGGGCACTGTTTAGGTTCAGGTCCTGCTCTTAGGAGGACCAGTATGGCTCTTAGGAGATGTTTATTTCAGAATGCAGCCTCACTATACTGGATGGTGGTCCTCTGGAAAGTTGTAAGGAGCAGTTTGTGTTGAGAAGCTCAGGGTGACTGAAGGTTTAGGATGATAACAGATCTCTGTGTTTTCAGACTTGAAGGGGAATGATGTGGGGTAGACAGACACTCCATAAGTGATGGACATATCCATGTGCATAGGTAGGCAGGTAGACCAAAAGTAAAGGAGTCAGACACTGGCTTGGATCCCACATTTGGTTACCTGGTGAGGAGTCAATGCTTTGTAGCAAAAATGGGTCTGTGTCTCTGCTCATTGCTAGCGTAGCTCTGAGCTGAGTGTGGCAGCTGTTCGTGGAAACTCTTAGCTTTTCCCTCTGAAGGGCAGTGACCACATGAGGTCCAGATGAGTTGGCTTATAAAATGTACCAGGATTCATGCCAGGAATAGGAAGTTTCCAGGGGGTACCATTAGACTTTGCTCTCCAGTTCTAGTGGGTGTTAGCAGTAGCATGATCTCATCTTATTTTATATGTGACTATCACATCCTTGAGGGCAGAACCATGTTTTATTCCTTACCCATAGCACTTAACAGTTTCTTCCACTAACAGGTGCTAAGTGTTCATGGGTCTGTCTTATAAAGGATAGTGAAAAACAGATATACTAGCAACTTCCAGAATTTCCAGAATGAAAATCCTAGCCCTCAGGGTCATCCTAAGAACAACAACCCTTTGCCTGTCCTTAGCTCCACTTTCACAGAGACCTGGTGGACAGAAGACAGAGGTGTTGATTAGGGAATTCAGAACGAAAGGCCCTTGGCTGTGCAGTTCGTGCAGCTGGCCCCTAGATGGCAGCATTGCACGAGCCTGAGAAGAAGACCGCCAGCATAGGCAAGCCTAAGTTCTCGCCAGCGCCTAGGTTGTGGGATCAAAAAACCCGACCCCGGGCGTTCAGGGACGTTGTGAGATCCAGAAGCCGGTTGTTCAACTAAGAACTCATCGAGTTTGGACCAGAGTCTCAGATGGTCTTCAGACAATAGTTCTCTAACAGGACGCGTGCAGTGTTACTAGGACTGAAGTGTAGGCCAGTGGGGGAGGATTGGGAAGGAGCTAGGGGGAGGGAAAAACATGACCAAAATATATGAAAAAAATGTTAAATGCCCCCCAACGGTTAAGAACTGGTGATGTTCTGTGGTCAGATATTCTCTCTTCCCTCCCTCCTTCCCTTTCTCCTTCCTTCCATCTGCTTCTCGCTCCCATTTCCCTCTATCTCCTCCTCTCCCTCCCAAACGCCCCCTCTCCTCCTTTCTCAGTCTTTCTCCCTTGCATCCCCCCCCACTCTTCCTCCTTCTCCTCCCTTCCCTTCCACCCTCTTTAGCCTTCTCCCCACCTCCCTCCCCCTTCCTTCTCTTCCCTCCCAGTATTTTTCCTCATTCTGTTGATCCAAGCTGAGTCCACACGCTTGTGTGGTGAATGGTTAACCAATGAACTGTCTCTTTAGTCACTTGTTTATTTTGGTCACCTCCCTAAGGAAGTGATTCTCCAATGCTTTTTTTAAAATAAAATCACTGTATTTCATTTCTTTGAACGATATGCTTTTGAAATGACGGTAGGTAGGTTTTGTGTCTTAACAGAGTGGAGTGTGTGTACATTTTAACGCACTGATAGTAAATGTCCTTTTAGATTTATCCATATCTCATATTTTAATGTTAATCTAAGTTACAATGTATACATAATCTTATGACTTAATGTTTAGAACATAGCGCTATTTAATTTTTCTTGTTTACATTTTATGTGTATGATTGTTCGTTTGGCCTGCACTTTTGTGTGTGCAGCACATGCATGTAATGCCTGTGTCGGCCAGAAGAGGGAGTCAGTTCCCTTGAACTGAAGTTAGGGCGGTTGTGAGCTGCCGTTTGATGCTGGGAATCAAACCCAGGGCCTCTGTGGGAGAATCAAATGTTCTTTTGGGTTTGTTTGCTTTTTGTGAAACAGGATTTCTCTGCAAATGTTCTTAACCACTGAGCTAGTTCCTCAGGACCCTTCTTTATTTGTGCCGTGTGTGTGTGTGTGTGTGTGTGTGTGTGTGTGTGAGAGAGAGAGAGAGAGAGAGAGAGAGAGAGAGAGAGAGAGTGTGTGTGTGTGTGTAGGTCAGAGGACAACCCTAAAAGCTGGTTCTCTTTTTACACCATGTAGGTTCTGGGAGTAGAATTCAGGTCCTCAGGCCTGACGGTAGCACCCTTACCTGCTGAGCCCTCTCTCCAGCTCTGTACATTATTTCTGTATGTCGATCTGACAGACCTGCTCACCGTCCATTACCTTTTCCCAAGCCCTCCTGGAATGACATGTGGATAATCAGGTTGTCTGCACATGTTGACGGTTTTACTTCTTTCTTTTTGGCAATGGTGCTGTTTCAGCCTTATCCCATTGACTGCATTTCCCAGAACAGTATTGCTCAGAAGTGGACCAAGATCCTACGCACAAAGCATCCAGGCCGTGTGGATTCCCCATATCTTTTGTAGACTATGCGTTAGGGTGTATAGATTCATTGTCACTTTTGAAGGTTACACCGTACAGTGTGGACTCACTGTATCTCTTTTTCTCTTTAATTTCTTTTATTTATATGAGTACACTATAGCTGTCTTCAGACACACCAGAAGAGGGCATCAGACAACCACCATGAGGTTGCTGAAAGTTGGACTCAGGACCTTTGGCAGAGCAGTTGATGCTCTTAACCACTGGGCCATCTCTTGAGCCCCACGCTGTGTCATTTATAGAGTGCACTTTACGGTGCAGACTCACTGTATCTTTTGTAGAACACACCCTGCTTTACAAAGATGAGGGTTTCCCTCTACTCATTGCTTTCTGAGATTTTTTTTAAAAATTGGCAATAGACTTTGGATTTTATCCAATATATTTTCTTTGTCCACTGAGATGATTTTTTAAAAAATTAAAAAAACTTTGTTAATACTCTACAGATTTGGCTTTCAAATGCTAAACCAGCTTTGTATTGCCGGATAAATAATGGTCAGGGTGTAGTGTCCTTCTCTTACAGTCTTTGGTTAAAGCTGCTAAACTCTTTAGAATTTTTCTCATCTATTTGTGAAGATCATAGAGTTCAGTAGTAATGCTTTGGTGTTGTGTCAATGTAGCGTTGAGTTCATGGCATACCAAGTTATCAGATTTTTTTTTCCTAATTTTTGAAAGAGCGTGTGCAGACTTGGTGTGGTTTCTTCTTTACCTGTGGTTACTTCACCACTGCGGCTGTTCAGACCCAGAGTTCAGCTTGTGGGAAGGCCTTTTAGGAAGAATAATCATCTTTCCAAAAACTAACATTTTTACAAATAGAACGTATGTTTACAAATGAGACTCCTGTTCACCCCGAGGCTTTATAGTACATTTGCTTCTTAGTTCCCAGTGAGGGGAAGGCCCACAGGTCTTTCCTGTGTGGTTTCTGCATAGCTGGAGAATATGCTTACCATGACTTAATCTCCATTTATTGGGACTTGTTTTATGGTCTCAAGGATAGTCCATCTTGAATTGTGTTCCCAGCACTCCGGAGAAATGTCTGTTGGTGGATGGAATGTTGGATGAGTCAAACTGCCAGTAATTCAAACCCCCCTGAGGCCCCCTCCTCCACTCTGTTAGGTGACAACTATTTAGTCTGGACAGTTAGGATAACGTCATAAAGGAGCAACAATTTCCCTCCTCTTCCCGTTGTTATGTGTCAATCACTACAAAATTCCACAAAGTGGATTTCAATAAAGTGCTTCCTGGTGGGCCACCTTATGGAAACATTGTGCTGTATGTCAGACGGGCAGGGGACATGGGGGGTGTTACAGTGTGTGATCAGGCATACAGTTATCTCATCGTTTGATTAATCACGTCTCATATTTATTCAAGTTTTAAGAGCTCGAATCTCACATGTTCCTTACTAATAAAATCTTACGAATAAAAATCAGAATGAAACTATCTGGAGTATGTTTTCAGAAATACAAAGTAGATATAATATTGACTCTTGGGTTCACAAAGATATTTATTATCATTGTAAGACAATATAATTTGAACTAGCGAGATGTTCCAGTGTATAATCTCACCTGTTGCCAAGCCTGGCAACCTGAGTTTGGGGCCCACAATCCATATGGTGGAAGGAGAAAAACAACTCATATAATTTGTCCTCTGACCTCCATACTTGCTGAGGCATGCATACCCACCCCCATAGAAATGTAAAAACTAAATGTAAAGATTTTTGTAAACATAAAAATGTTAGATTTTTTTAAAAGAAGAGATGCTTAATTTCAACAAATCTTACTGGAACAACTGTCTAGCCTTTTTACTCATGGAAGAGACAAACTCTAAATCAGATTGGCCTATAAGCAAGTTTGTGGATTCATTTTCTTAATGATATATGTGGGCAATGCCACCCTTGGGAATGTGATCCTGGATTAAATAAGAAAATCAAACTGAGGGTCTTTAACTGGAGGGGGAAGGGATCACTAAATTTGTTGCCTGCCTGTGGATCTTGTCCCCCTAACTGAGACGCTAGTCTGGCCTCAGTGGGAGAAGATGTGCCTAGTTCTGCAGAGACTTGATATGCCAGGGTGGGGTGATACCTGGGGGGTTTCCCCCTTTTAGAGAAGGAGAGGATGGGGTAGAGAAATAGACTGTGTGTGGGGGGCTGGGAGGATACGAGGCAGTGATTGGGATGTAAAGCGGATAAATAAATTAATTAGTGAAAAAAGAGAAGAAAAGCAAACTTAGCAAGCTATGAGCGGTAAACCAGTAAGCGGTGTTCCCCTTGGCTTACCTGGGTGATGTAATCTATGTAACCTGAAAGACAAATAAACGTTTTCTTCCCCCATGTTGGATTTTTTTTTTCAGTGTTGGTTACAGTAACAGAAAAGCAAACTAGATCACAGCATCAGTATTATTTTCAAGACGAAGTTGATACCTTGTTTCTATTTTCATGCTGGGCAGTGTTTACACCTGGGCTGGCTCTAAGCATCTTCTGATGTACATGCTGGTTTTGTGTCTATACAGTATGCAGCCTGTTAAGTCAGTTGGGGCCCGTGTCCACTGCAGAGCGATTTACTTACATAGCAGAAGAAGCGTCTGTTTGAAAGTCTAAATGGACTCACCCATAAAACTGTCAGAGCCTGGAACTGTTACTGGTTATAAATATGTCCAATTAGAGAGGAGCATTTGATTTATTTCATATATGAAGAGTGAAAACAAAATAAAGAATATAAAGTTGAGCATGTTGAAGAGATCTCCTGAAGATAATAAAGCCCCATGACGTTTCTAAGAAAACATGGATGCCGTCCGTGTGTTCTCTAGTTTGGGGCTGTCACATGCCCCTCAGCCCAGCTTCTGTTTGGGGAATGGAAAGTGGGTTTGGTTTGTACAAAATTGTGAACACACATAATGCCACTGAAATGTACACTTAGAAATGGTTAAAGTGGAAACTCTGAGACGGTGAGGATTCTTCTGTAGTGAGTGAAATGCAGCCAGGGTGGGGGTGGGGGTGGAAGAACCACCATTTACAAAGCCAATAAAGGGGCGGATGGGTGACACAGAGGAAGGAGAAGCTGAACAAAGGGACTCTAAGGGGGTTTCTCAGTCAGGGTTTCTGTTGCTTTGATGAAACACCATGTCCAAAAAGTAAGTGGGGAGAAAACGTTTATTTGGCTTACGTTTCTGTATTGCTCTTCATTAACGAAGGAACTCAAGCAGGGCAGGAACTTGGAGGCAGGAGCTGATGCAGAGGCCATGGAGGGATGTTACTTACTGGCTTGCTTCCCCTGGCTTGCTCAGCTTGCTTTCTTATAGAACCCAGGTCTACCAGCCCAGGGATGGCTCCACCCACAATGGGCTGGGCCAGGGATGGCTCCACCCACAATGGGCTGGGCCCTCCCCCCTTGATCACTAGTTGAGAAAATGCCTTACAGCTGGATCTCATGGAGGCATTTCCCCAACTGAAGCTCCTTCCTCTGTGATAACTCCAGACTGTGTCAAGTTGACACAAAACCTGCCAGTACAGGCAGTAAAATGATGCTGTCATCGGATATAAGTGACATCCAACGTTTAGAATAACCTCAGAACTACACAGCTTGGACTGAAGTGTGCCTTACATGGGCTTTAGTGTCAATAACACATTAATACTAATTCATCCACTGCAACAAACACGCCACACACCACACACCACACACACCTCTGCAAGGTGTAACGGGAAACTGAAGGAGGTAGAAGACACCCTCTATGTGCCTTGCTTATTTTTTTTTTTCTGCAAACTTAAACTTTCTTGAAAGCAAAGTCTATTCATTTTTATTTAAGAAGCCACCAGAAGAAGAGCCAGGAGCACAGAACAAATGTAAGAATTTTGGCACAAGAGGACAGTGGAGGGAGGCCCAAAGGGAAGAATTTTTTGGTAAAGATTTATTATTATGTATTATTCGTCATTATTATTTTATTATATATTATTTATTATTATAATGTAAGATTTATTATTACATATTATTTATCATTATTATATTATTATGCATTATTATAATGTAAGATTTATTATTATGTATTATTCGTCATTATTATTTTATTATATATTATTTATTATTATAATGTAAGATTTATTATTATGTATTATTCATTATTATTACTATGTATTATGATATATATTATTATATATAATTATTATTATGTATTATTCATATTATTATTATTTTCCAAGTACAGATGTTTTTTGAAAACAAAAATTAAAAAACATACACAGCATTTTTCAGACATGCAGTGCCGAGAGAATGTATGGACAGCTCTCTCACGCTGCAGAAGTAGGAAAGCAAATCCCTTAGCTGGGAAGATATGGTACCAGACGGGAATATGAGCGCAGGGCAGAGGAGAAAGGTAGGAGGGCACCTCCAAATTAGGCTAAGTGAAGGTCCAAAGGCTCACACGAGGCCGGATCCAGGGATGCACGGGGTAGGCCACGCAGAACTAACTGAGTTGGCTTATATCAGTGGTTTCCAACCTTCCTAACACTGCAGCCCTTTAATACAGTTCTTCACATTGTGGTGACCCCCCCAACCATAAACTTATTTTTATTGCTACTTCATAACTTTAATTTTACTACTGTCATGAATGTAAATATTTTTGGAGGTAGAGGTTTGCCAAAGGGGTTGTGACACACAGATTAAGAATTGCTGGTTTAGATGTTAGCTTCTTGCTTAATCAGGTAAGCTGAGGCCTTGCTATGGGTGTGCTGGGTTAGCATAACAACGCTGTGGATTGGGTCTAATGTTATTTGTTAATTCAGCTCCCAAAAGCGTATGGGAACCGGCATGTCTGCCTGTAAGACACTGAGGGGTCCCTGCCCCCAGCTGGCTTTGATTGGTGAAATAAAATTGTCTGTGGCCAATGGCTGGGCAGGGAGACAGAGACAGGGCTCTTGATTTCCCAGGCAAGGGAGGAGAAGAAGTATTTAGAATGGCCATGATGGGAAAGCACAGAGATTAGACTCGAGGGAGCAGGAAAGAAAGCATCCACCCATGAAAGAGTTAGGGAAGAGGGCCACTCCCCAGTTGGGTCTGGGGTAGCAGAGATGGAATATAGATTTTAGAAAATAATAATTCAGGAATATCAGAGGGGAGGTTTGGAAGTATCCAACCGTTGAGCTGTTTGAGGTATTTAAAATATAAGGCTATGTACGTCTTTCTTTTGGGAATTCAGAGCATTTGGCTGGCGGTAAACGAGAAGCACATGGCACCTTTGGGAAGTTCAGGGTGGATTAGCGACTTACCGTCTCATAACAATATCCTGACTGGGTAGCCTCACATTCAGTTATTTTCTCAGCTTCTGCAGGCCAAGTATTCAAGGTCAATATTCCATTTCTGGTGAGGACTTTCTGCTTGGTGTGAATATGGTTGCTTTCTGTCTATGTCCCCCTACAGACTTCTCTGGGCACACATCTTTGGTGTCTCTTCTCTAAACATGTAACTTATTTTTCACTTATTATTAGATGTGTTAATTTGTTTATGTGTGTGCATGCGTGTGTGTGTGTGTATGTGTGTGTGTGTGTGTGTGTGTGTGTGTGTGTGTGTGTGCATGCAGTGCACACATGGGAGTTAGAGGACAACTTGTTCAGTGTTTCCTTTCATCATGGGGACTGGTGATTTGAACTTAGGTCATCAGGCTTGGCATCAGGCATCTTACCACTCAGCCACTTTCCTGGCCCCATTTTTTTTTTCCTCTATGAATGATGTCAGAGCAGAGATTTCCATGATGACATCATGAATCTTAACTACTTCTTTAGATAGACTATCTCAAAATACTGGGGGAGTTAGAATGTCAACACAATTTTGAAGAAGTGAGTCTAGGTCTGGTGGGTTGCTGTAAACTCCAGGCCAGCCTGGGCTTTATACTGAGTCACAGTCTAGTCTGAACTAGAAAGGTGTACTTCAGAAGAACATCTTTGGAGCATGGCTTTGTTAGTGGGTGAGTACTGGCCATATTTGATCAGGCAGGATGCACAAGGGCCCCATGTGCTCCTGTCTTAGGCAGGGAGTGCTGTGGTTAGCATTTAGAACTGGGGTAGGCCCTTTCCACTGAGGCACACCACCACATGATTCTTACAGGGAGCTCCTTGTCTATTACAGTTCACCCAGCACGGAAGACCTGGTAAGGACTTGAGTCCCAGTTCTGTCTAGAAAAAGTCTTCTGGAGTGAGGGGCTTAGCCTGAGAGGCTGTGACCAAAGTACTCAAACTAGTATTTTGATGAGATCTCCATAATAAGATATCACAGACTAGGTTAAAGAACAGAAACTCAGGACATCAAAGGGACTCAGTGGGTAGAACTACACTTGTTCCTAAGCCTGGTGACCTGAATTTGATCCCTGGGGTACACATGGTGGAAGGAGAGAACCAATTTCAGAAACTTGTTTTGACCTCCGCATGTGCTTCCTACATAGATATAAATAAATATGCAGAGAAAATCTACAGGAATTTATTTTATTGTATCTCTGGAGAGTCCAGTCTGAAATTAAGGCCCTGGCTGGGTGGGATCCTTTTGAGTCTAACTGTGCATGGCTTGTATCCCTGTCTTTCTTCTGTCTACGCCTGTGTTCATCCTCTAAGAACATCAGACATATTAGATTAGGGCCCATCCCAAAGACCTCATTTTAGCATAAAGCAGCCACAGTCAGAGGGGCTGGGAGTTGGGTCTTCAAAAGACTCTTTGGGTGGTTCGGTTTAAAGCTGTTCAGGCGGTTTGCGGTGTGCTCTGCATCCTGACCAGCAGAGGGCGCTGAAGCCTGCCTTGACGCTTCAGCGAATGAGTCAGAGGAGGATTTCTGTCTTGGAGAAAGCTTTCCTGTGTATCCTACTTCTTTACAAATGGTAAGAAATAAACCGTCAAAATCTGTGCGTGTGTGCGCGTGCGCACGTGAGAGAGAGAGAGAGAGAGAGAGAGAGAGAGAGAGAGAGAGAGAGAGAGAGAGAGAGAGAGAGACAGACAGAGACAGAGACAGAGAGAGAGACAGAGACAGACAGAGACAGAGACAGACAGAGAGAGACAGACAGACCGAGAGAGAGAGACAGAGATGACAGAGACAGGGAGGGAGGGAGACAGAGACAGAGACAGAGAGAGAGACAGACAGACAGACAGAGAGAGAGACAGAGAGAGAGAGAGAGAGAGACAGAGAGAGAGAGAGAGAGACGGAGGAGGGAGAGCGGGAGAGCGAGGGGTAGGGAAAGGGAGAGGATACACAGGAGTACAGGCCAGAGGTTTATACTGTGTGTCCTCTTTAATGACTCTCCACACTGAGCCTGTACTTCACAGATTAGGCTAGGCTGGCTAGCCCCAGATTGCTGGGGGTTCACTTCTCTACAGGGGTTACAGATAAATGGTGACTACTGCTCACCCTTTCCACAGGTGCTGGGGGTAAGAGTCTGGTTCTCATGTTTGTTTGGCAGGCGCTTGACCAGCTGAGTCATCAACCCGGGAGCCTCTAATGTAGTAAAATTGGCTGCTGTCTTTGAACCCTACAGTGGCCTTTTCTGTCTCCAGAAAACATTTCTCCCTAGATGCTATCTCTCTCGGGGTTCTGGGTACCCTGTCTTCCAGAAATTCACGCTGTCTCCACCCACCTGGCAATTTTCAGCACGTTACATAAACTGGTCCCCTTACCTATCATGGTATGTGGGAGGTAGTTTGTCCTGGGTACATACTGTCCTCCTCAAAGGACAGAGGCTTATGAAATCCTGTCATGGCAGGACTTCAGAAGTACTGGAAGACAGATAAGAAAGCCCCCGTGAGCATGCCCCACCAAAGCAACGGCTTTCATTTTGCAGACGGCTTCTCAGTTTAGTTGTAGGTTTCTGTTTCACTTCTGTATCTGCGAGGATCCAAGCAAGAAAGCCCAGCTGATGTGCGTGGACCGCGATTTCATATAGAGAACAGGCTGCACATGAAACTGGAAAAGCAAAAGAGAGAAGAGGGCAAGGGTGTAAGAAGCTGGGAGCTTGGAGGATGCTCTCTGTGCAAATGGGAATGACACCATCCACACCATACATACTAGTTAATGGGTCGCAATGCAACGCAACACAATGTAACGTAACATAACATAACGTAATGTAATGTAACGTAACGCAACGCTGGCTCTGGAAAGAGTCTAGAAGCTGAAGTAACTGCAGCCACTGTAGTGAGGGGTCATCGCTACACAGGGCTGGAAGGAAGGAGGGGGCAGAATCCTTCTCTATCCTGCTGATCTCCCTCTACTGCCCCCTACTGGCAGAAGCTAGAAGCAAGTCCATGGACAAGAGAAATAGCATCTGCAGTTGTAGAGCCCAGGGTAGAAGGGAGGTTTTGGAGATGACAGAAAATAGCTTAACACCATAAGTTACCATTTACTCAGCATCCACATTCATGTGTGAGCATCTGAATAACCACAGCAGTGACTGTTATGTTTTTGTCCAACTATGTAGCCTGGGCTAACCTGAACAGACTGTAAACCAGGCTGGCCCGGAACTCGCAGAACTCCACTTGTTTCTGCCTCTTGAGTGCTAGGACAAAAGGTTTGCAGTACTATGCTGTTGTGTGACTTCCTGGGGTCATGTGGACAAATGTGCACACTCACCCTGGATGATGACCATTGTCATCAGTAAAGACACCACCAAAGTCCACTTTGGTGAACGAATGAGATTATTGGCTCACTTACAGGAATATGAGCAAGAAGTTACTTTCAGGAGCAGTAATGACTCAAGGACAGCTACGTCACCAAAAACACACCCCATCCTGGGAACTTCCAGCATATTGCATAGCCTTGCAGGCAGCTCAAGACATTGGAGTGTGTCTCTTTCTTGCACTTAGTAGGTCTGAGATTCTTCTGGGAAGTTTGTGTGGTTTCTGTCACTTATGGGCAGCTCAGCTTCTCTCAGAGTATCTCCTGCTTCTGTTCACTTGGGGAGAGAGGGACCTAGAATATTTAGTCATTTTCAGGAACTTCCTGAAAACATTGAATTGTTTACTTTGAGATCAGTGAGCTTCCTTGAAGGATGGAATGTTTACCTTTCTTTAGAACATCTTATGTCTTAATGAGATACTCTGCAATATGGGAGATTTTATCTGGGTGGAAATGTCTGTACAATACACAATTGACTTACTTTTAAATTACAACCCAAAACACAGATAAAGTCCTACTGAGAGATGGTTGATTGATAGATGTAAATGCAGCTCTTTTTTTAGTCTGTTTCCATTTCTATGCATATGTGTGCATGTGTCTGTGTATGTGCACATCCAAGGATGCCCAAGGTTGATGTTAGGCATCATCCTCCACCACTCCTCTGCCTTGTTAGCCGAGGTTGGATCTATCCATCAGACCCACAGCTTGCTAATATGTCTAGTCTCCCTAGTCAACTTGCTTTAGGAACTCCTTGTCTCCTCCTTCCTGAGGCCAGGATTACAGGAGAGCTCCTGTAATTACACACCTTGTTGGCATTTATCTGGGTCCTTATGCTTTGGTCATGTGGTAGGCACTTTAATGAATGAGCCATCTTCCAGCCCATGACAGCTCTTCTTACAGAGCAATTCCTGCTGGCATATGTGGACACTGGCCACCTCTTGAGAAGAAGCAAACCATTCTCTCTACCCCATCTTTTAAGATTGATCTGGACTCTGTGACTCACTTCTAATGAACACACAGTGAAAAGGAAACAGTGGCAACTTGGCAGTGGTAAAACCTGTGCACATGACCTTAACCAGGAGATGAAGGGTGACATCCATCACAACTGGTACCATGTGGTAGCTCTGTCCCCTGTGATAATACTCTGACAAGAAGGACACTTGGTGGCATTCTTTCTTAAATCCACAACTGCAGGAGACAACATCCAAGTTTAAATATGAAGAGGAAGAAGAAGAAGAAGAAGAAGAAGAAGAAGAAGAGGAAGAAGAAGAAGAAGAAGAAGAAGAAGAAGAAGAAGAAGAAGAAGAACAACAACAACAACAACAACAACAACAACAGAAAATCCTTAACTGAGAGATGTCTTTCAAAATTTCTGATGATCGCTCTTCATCATTGTCAAGGTCATAAAAAGCAAACGGGGCTGAGAGACTGAGGAGGCATGACAACAGAAGCCACATTCTGGGTTGAATCCTAGAATACAAAAAACATTAATGGAGAACACCGAGACGCAAGTCAAACTTGTGGGTTAGTGACTAGCACTGAACCAACACTGGGTTCTTGGATTGAAAAATTTCCCCCAGCAATGAAAGATGGTGACATTAGGTGAAATGACACCTGGTGAAAGACACAGGCACACAGGCTCTCTCCACTATCTGTATTTTCTCCTAACCAAAAAAAAAAAAAAAAATGTTTCTGCACCCAAAGTCCTCTTTATAGCCTATTTTATCTTCCTCTCTTCAGCCCAGGTCCTAAGGTGGTTGAAGTTTTGGTTATCTGGTAGCATGACCCAAATCTTTATTCCTAATGGATCCAAATCCTCAGTGGTTAGTAGTAAGAAAATGCAGAACGACCAGCTTCCAGATGCATCCCTTTCTCTTCTTTGTATAACATTAATTCAGTTACCAAAATCAACCATCAAAGCTAGTACAGAAGAACCCTTCCTCATTAGTTGAGAGGTACAAGGACCTCAACAAGACCAAGGGTGCTTGTAGTGTAACTATTGTATGTGTCCCCGTAGAAGTACTCCTTCCCTGAGAACTAACACCTCCAACCTAACTAGATAATGATGAAAACCCGAAGTTCTGCAAGGTGACCACCAGCTCTAATAGTGAAGGAGGTTGACTGCATCCCATCCAGGTATTCTTTGGCTCAGGTCTGAGCATGACAAAAGGACTCAGTAGTCTACCAGTTTAAGTGCTTCCTACGAGGAAGAACCACTTAGGATATTCCTTAAGTGACATTACACCTGAGCCTTCAGGAAAACATTCTACTGGACCATTGGGTTCTCATGGGCCTGCCATATCCAGGGATGAGTTCTTCATTAGACTGAAGTATACCATCAAGGGCACAAGCCTATCATTACACTTCTATTGCATTATGCAAACACATGGATATTCATGCTAGTGAGATGCTTGTATGCAGAGAGAGTAATTCATTTCTATACTGTGAGGTTAAATTCATGACTCCTTTTTGTGGGAGAGGTCGAGACCAATGAACAGCAACCAGGTAACTGCTAATCTCTCCCATGGTT
Source organism: Micromys minutus (assembly GCF_963924665.1). Classification (NCBI taxonomy): domain Eukaryota; kingdom Metazoa; phylum Chordata; class Mammalia; order Rodentia; family Muridae; genus Micromys; species Micromys minutus. The sequence goes on from NC_137981.1 coordinate 53,475,197, forward strand.
CATGTCCAGTGTTGGTCTTTGTGTTGAGTGATTAAACAGCAATGGTAGCTAGACCAGCCTCAGTGGAAAGAAGATCCCATTAATGGATACATGTAGCACCTCCACCTCCAATATTAAAGCCTCTTGTGCATGCTAGGCAACTGGGCAAGTGTCTGCTCACACCCGTCTCACCACCCAGAGCCTTTGTTGTGGAGGAAACTCAGTCACATGCTTACATGTCTCCACACCCGTCAGTATTCACAGATCTGTCCTCATATCTGGTTTCTAATCTCCCAGTCCTGTTCTCTCCAAGTCCCTGACCAACTGCTGTGACATGATCTCCTCTGTTAACTTCAGTTGAAGTCTCTGCCTCTGACTACCTCTTCCCAGAAGACAGACAAGGTATTGACTGACGTTCTCTTCTGTCTTTCAGAGCATCATTGAGAGAGCCATTAGCCCATTTCCTGTTCCTGGATTGCCTGGAACCACCCACCAGCAGGGCCAGGGTTCATTTTCAGTCAATGGCCAAGGAGGAATCCCCATTAGGTGGCTGTGGTCATTGGTATTTGTCAACTTGAAACAAACTAAAGACATCCAGCTAGAGAAAGTCTCAGCTAAGAAGCTACCTCCAGATTGGCCCGTGGGCAAGTCTATGGGGGTTGGGAGAGTGCTCTCTTGATTAATAATGGCTGTGGGAGAGCCCAGACCACTATAGTCAGTGTTACCCTTGGGTAAGTGGTCCCGGATTGCATAAAACAACTAAGTCTGAGTCAACCACAAAGAACAAGCCAGTAAGTACCACTCCTTTGTGGCCTTTGCTTCAGTTCCTGTCTCCAGGTTACTGTCTTGAGTTTCTGCCCTGATTTCCCTCAGTGATGGACTATAAGCTGTAAGTCATAAGAAATCCAGGGTGCTCCTCAGGAAGATAGGAAATAGACTAGGTTAGTTTATAGGTTGGCGTGAGGCAGGGAATGCAAAGATGAGGGTTGGGTGTTGGCATCTGCATGTGTGTGTTGTGTCTTTGTGGTTGCTCAGCTTGGATTCAGTATATGGTAGTAAACATACATCTCAGAGCTTGCAGTTCCTAGCCCTGGAAGGTATCCTACCACACCCCATTCCAAATGGCAACCTAGGCCACACACAGTTCCAGGATGGGCCATGGTCAGGTGTTCAGTCTTTAGCAGGCCCAGCTGTAAGCCAGGAGCCATTTCTGCAGTGGAGAATGTTCGGCTGACAGCGAGGACAGTACCCTGTTCTGAAGCCTCCCAGCCCTGCAGGATGCTGCCACCACTGAAGCATGTCAGAACAATCCTGCTGGTTTCCATGGAGATTTCATGCATCCTGGATATTCTGGGTCATAAGGCCCAAGTGACAGAGCAGTTTGCTTTGGGGTCCTAGCTTGCCACACTCACTTCCTTATCCCCAGTCCCCATTTAGATGAGGGAATGGATCAGAACTGCACATTTTATTTTATTTCAGTTGCTTGAGGCAGAATATCATGCCACTCTAGCTGGCCTTGAACATGCTCCAAGGCTGTGGATGACGTGTGTGTGGGGCCACTTGGCACGTGGTAGAGTTTAAGGTTTACTGTCCGAGCAGAGCAAGGATGCCGGGCTCAGTCTTTCCGACAATAGTAGCTCTTACTCCGTGTGCCTGAGAGCCAGTGTGGAATTCTGTTGTTGAGTGGCAACATTCTAATGGTTCATTCGGGGTGTGGAGAAATGAGTAGTCAGTTTCTTGTACCTTTTGGGTACATTGGTAATCTGGACTTGAGCTGAAACTGCATTTATTAGTTGATTGGCACAGTCCCCTTTCCTTGTGACGATTCTAGGGTCATAAAGATGATTTGGGTCCTTAGGAATCAGAGGAATTCTGAGGTGGTATTGATAATCCCCTAAAGGGTCCTGGCGTTCTTTCTGACAGCAGCCGGACATAAAGCAACCCAAGGGGGGAAGCATTACTGCTTTGCCTGTTTAATTTCCCTTCTTGCTAGTGGCTCATCTGCCCTGTTGTTATTGCTGCCACCACTGCCATCCTTTGCTGACATTGGGACCAAGATTCCTGGGTCTTCCAAAGATATGTACATATGTATGTATGTATGCATGTATGTATGTATGCATGCATGTATGTATGTATGTATATATGTATGTATGTATGTATGTATGTATATATGTATGTATGTATGTATATATGTATATATGTATGTATGTATGTATATATGTATATATGTATGTATGTATGTATATATGTATGTATATGTATGTATGTATGTATGTATGTATGTATGTATGTATATGTATACCACAGGCATGCATTCAGGCATGCAGTGCCTGAGGAGGCCAGAAGATGGTTCTGGATCCTCTGGGGCTGGAGTTGTATTGTTTGCAGTCAGACTCTTTATGACTGTTACTCACCACACCACTCCCCGTTGTTTCCCGTAATCGTCACAACACACTGCCTCCCGAGAGTGGAGCCTAGCTCCACACAGAGCTGCAGTAATTCTGCTTGTCCGCACGATAGCCCAGGAGGGGCTTATTAGTATTTGGATATTCTGGAGTGGTAAGCATTTGAGTATAAAAATCTATCCTTTCGTGGGGAGAGCAGTGCTGGGTGCCTTAGGCAATAGCTGCCAAGGTGGTGGCTGATGGTTAATCGGAAGCCATGCACACACTTCTAGTTTACTGTAGCAGGCACTTCACCTTCCCAAATTTGATTTCCAGTAGTAGCTTCTAGAAAGGAGTTCTTCCCATGATGATTAGTGAGCTGACTCCTGTGCTTGAGCTCTCTCTTGCCCTGGAACACATCTCAGGCTTTTCTTGGGACTCACTTAAGACTGGTGGGCAAAGAAAATATGCCAATGTCCTCATCTGAGAAGCCGCAGAAGTAGGAAGGTGTGTGTGTGTGCGCGCATGCGCCATGGTTTGCCAATCTTGGATATTGGCCCTTGACTTCTACCCTGTTTAAGACAGGGTCTCTTGCTCACTGTGGATGCTGAGCTGATTGGCCTGTGAGCTTCTAGGCTTGCTCCTGACTCTACCTTCCAAACCTTGCTGCAGGAGCCCTGGGATTATGGCTATGTGCAACCGTACCTGTGTTTATGCAGGTTCTGGAAATCAGAACTCGAGTCCTCATGCTTCTGTAGCAAGTGCTTTACCTCCTGACCCATTGTCTCAGTCCTGGAAGGTCTGATGCTTTAAAGGAAATTTGAATGGCGGAGCTGAAGGGGACTTTCCAATGCTTGAACGATAACCCAGAGCTTTGATGCTGGCTCCGCAATGCATGGCAACATCTTTGGATGCTGATTGTCCAGCACTATGACTGTCCTTTTTGTATCTGTCATGGGGATCAAAACAAAAGCAGAAAATGCCCCTTGATCAAGGGAAGCAAAAACAATGGCGATTGACTGACATAAAAATGGAGTCACCGATGTTAATGCTTTGAGTGCAGTTCTTGGACAATGATGGTGACAGTTGCAAAATCCTATCTACATAACCTAACCTTGTGTCTGTGTAGCCTACCCATGTACGTACATTTTTCTTGCTATAAGGTCACACACAGTACTGCCTCCTGTGTATTAGTGGAGACAGACTATCTGAGGGTAAATGTCCAGCAGGTCTTCTGCAGCACTGAGGTGAACGAAGACAGCCCTCCTCACAGCTGCTGCACAAAGGCCCTGGGTTCCTTTTGCAAACCCCGAGGGTTTACAAGACCCAGAGTTGCATCAGTGTCTAAGCTGAGTTCCCTGAACCTGAGAGAATCAAATTGCTTAGCTACTAATGCCCATGTCACCTCTAGAAGCAGCTGGAGAGAGAAGTCAGCCGAAAGCTACCCCTTTCATTCAATACAGCCTGCAATTAGCACAGACTGGTCACAGAGCTTGTCTGTCTAGGTCGAATGCAATCTTATGAAGACATTTCCAGTACTGCCCGTAGCAGGATGGATTTTATTTTTTTTCTGCCAAAAAAAAAAAAAAAAAAAGGATAACCTTGTCACCTATTTTAAAGACTTTAAAAGCACAGAGAGTTATGCAAGTCCCTTGGTATCAGGAAGGGAGTACAAAGGGTTTAAGCTTTGTTCCTGCTCCTGGGTGATGTGAGTTTTTATCTGGATGCCTCTGAAGGCTTACCATCCCAGCTCTGAGTGTGTGAAGTTCACCTGCCTAATGGCTATGGCTGGGGTATTGCAGAGGCCAAAAGGCTGCAAGTGAGGTGTTTGCTTTTGTGAATTCTCAGGTGGGACTTAATGTCCAGTTCTAGGAAACGGTCTTCCTGTAAGTGCTTGTAAAGACCCGAGCAAGCCAGGATGTGTGTTTAAGTCAGAGTGGTTCCAGTTTGAATGGACAGCTGCCTCCTCTCTCTCAGCGGTAAACCGCTGCCTTACTCATCCACACAGTTGAAGGAGCAACAACATCGACATTTGCAAGCCACAGGGCTGTGCTACACAGAGTAAAAGCGTGCATGAGCCCTGCCTCACTCTTGGACACATATGCTTCTGATAAGATTGAGAACCAGCCTTGATGCCCATCAATGGATGAATGGATGAAGGAGATGCGGTGCTAGTTCCCCATGGGCTTTTATGTAGCTGTGCATTAGAGTGAAATGTTATTTGCAGGAAGACAGAAGATGTTGGAGAACGTTTTGTCATGTGAATAAAGCAAAGTCAGAAAGATAAATAGTGCGTGTTTTCTCTTGTATGCATCAAAATCTAGACTTATGTATGTATAAACACACACACACACACACACACACACACACACACACACACACACACATGGATGTGACATGTAAGTAGACAAAGCCCTATTAGGAAGGAAAAAGAAGATTAGAAGGAGGGAAAGAGCAAGAGCCAATAATGGAGGGAAAAAGTTCAGATATCACATTTGTTTTCATATGTGGAATCTATATCTATCTATCTGTCTGTCCATGCATCCATCATCTGTCTGTCTGTCTACACACAAGTGTAAAGGAAGTTGTTTAGAGACAAGAAGGGAACCAGCAGGTAGGAGAGGAGGGTCAAGAAGAGGTAGTGTGGGGTGAATAAGTACGATACATGATGATGTCATGGCGGAGCCCATCTATAATTTTGTATACTAACAAAAATTAATATAAAAACCCCCTGAATCTTGTCGTAGTGCCTCTCACCAAAGTTAGAGTTGATTATAGTCAAGTGCACTGATTGACCTATATTTGCTCTTGGGCTGTGTGGGGGTTTCAAAGGTATATAAAGAGATAGCTATTCAGACTAGACAGAGAGAAGGATTCTATTCCAGTTCAGCTCGGTGAACCAATGAGTCTGTTGAGGTTACTCACTAGAACGTGGGCGACTAAAGGGAGATACAGCATTGGAAGTCCCCTGTGTGGCTTATGAGCAGATACACCCAGGGTGTCCCACTATAGTCTATGGTTCACCTCTTATGTACTGGGGATTGGACGCTTGGGGAGGGCAGGGTCTAAGAGGCTCTTACGAAGGCCTCGTGTAAGACTCATCAGTCTCCCTCTTCCTTTATGGAAGCATCACTATTCAACAGGCCCAATGCTGTGATGCCCTCCCGGCTGTTTGCTCTTGATGGTGATGGTCATGTCCAGCTTGGGGGAAATGGCTACATTACACACTGCGTCTTTGGAGTGTCCAAGGAGGGGCCGGTATGAATCCTGTGACATTTACACTAAACACACATGCACACGCACACGTGCACATGGAGATATCTAGGGCTTTCTCTGTCATAGATGCCCAGACACAAGAGACATTAGTTTTATTTATTTTATGTCTTTTAAAATATTTATTTTATTTATATAAATACACTGTTGTTATCTTTAGACACACCAGAAGAGGGTATTGGGTCCTATTACAGATGGTGGTGAAGCACCATGTGGTTGCTGGGAATTGAACTCAGGACGTCTAGAAACGTAATGGTGCTCTTAACCACTGAGCCATCTCTCCAGCCCTATTTTTACATTTTGAAATTAATTATTTTACGTATGGAACGTGCAGCTATTCCTGTGGGTGTATGACGGTGAAGGTGGGTGCATTTCTGTGTCTGCATGTACCTATGGTGTTCAGAGTTCTACGTTCAGTCTCTTTAATTGAGCTCCACTTTTTAAATTAAATTTAATTGTTTTTAAAAGACAGGGTCTCGTGGATCTCAGGCTGGCTTGGGTGTAACTATGTAGCCAGTGATGAACTTGAACTCCTGATCCTCCTGCCTCAGGAACCTTCTGGAAGGTTGGGATTATAGCTGGGTAGCACCATGTCTGGTTTCCCACCTCCTTGGAGACAGGTCTCTCATTGATTATCCCCTCAATTGTGCTCAGACAGTGAACTCTGTGGGTCTGACTATCTCCCAACACCCTAGCTGTGTCTCACCACACTTGGTTGTTTTTTTCTTCCTGTGGGTGCTGGGTATCTGAACTCGACTCCTCATGATTACACAGTAGGCATCCCACTGACTGGGCTACCACTGCAACCCTTAGCCAAGTTTTATACTTATTCCATCAAACACCTCACTGCACACTACAATCTCATATCCTGAAGCAAGAGGCCACAGCTCTCAACTGTACTTTTCTCCGATTGTGTGGCATCCAAACACTGGTTCTGCTTCTCAAGATTCCAGCTGAGATCCCGAGGACTGTTTTGGTGTTTGTCTTTCTAGGAACTCACTCAAATTGATTCAGATCCACTTCCTGTAAACAAATTATATCTTGATGGTGAGATTTGCAGGCGCCCCAACAAAGTACCCATTATTCAATGGCAAGCAATTTAGTAGCAGCTGTCCTAAGTCCCACAGAGTCCAACAGTACCACACTCCAAGAGTTTGTAGTGGTTTCTGGAAACTGTCAAGGAATCAAACCAGCTTCACGCTCCTGCGTTCTGTTTTTAAGAAGACAGTAGAGCGGTGCTATTTCTCTGAGCTGGGGGAAGAAAAAGAAGCCCGGAGAGTCAATAGAATGACTTTTTGGTTTTGTTCAAGCACAGGATTTTGACAGCCTGGCCCAGCCCTTGCTGTCACTGACTACTGTGTGCATTTAGTCGTAAGGACGTGGACTTGGTCATCCTGAGAAATTAGAAGATTCTTCACTCACATCTTCTCCTGTCCTTTTAGGAAATGAAAGCTTTGCAACCAGAGAGCTGAGGATGAGGGAAAGGAAGAGTTTGCCCTGAGTATCATTTATTTTTCTCATTGTTGGGACAAAATATTCAATGGAATAACTTAGGTAGGGGAGAGATGCAGTTCCCTCATAGTGGTATGCGACAGAAGGTGTGGCAGCTGGGGCCTCATTAGCTGTTGGTGTGACCTGCAACATCCTGAAAGCAGAGAGCCTTTTTCTTTTTCTTTTTTTTTTTTTTAAGACTAAGGATACTATAACATTGCCCACTGAGACCAGAAGAGGGTGTGAGAACTCCTGGGGCTAGAGTTACAGACATTTGTGAGGAAACTGGGATCTAAACTCAGGCGCTCTGCAAGAGCAGTATATTCTCTTAGCTGAGTCATCTGGCCAGCCCACTACTTTCTTCCTTTATCTCCTTGAAGAAGAAATCTTTCCCATTCAATGCTAATGTAATAAAACGGCATTAATTTTTTTTTCCTGGCTGGTCTCGAATTCGTCACAGGTGCTATGTCTTTTTCAGTAAGCAGGGCTACAAACAGGGAATTGGAGATTTTACATGTAAAGCTATTTTAAGAAAGTCAATGACTGTCATTGATATTTTTACATTTAAAGTCAATCCTGGTACTTAAAAACACATGATAATTGATACGAAGGCCTAGATGGTGATTTAGAGGTCTCATGGGCTTTTTGTTTTGTTTTGTTTTTCTTTTAAACAAAAATAGGTACCTGACCAACATTTTTCTGGTTCTATATTGGCTCATGGTTTGAAGGAATACAGTCCACCATGGTGGGGAGGGCTGGAGGTACAAATGTAAAACTGCTCACCCTACGTACTCTTCTAGGCAAAAGCAACATCAGAAGTGTGTCTGGGTTTTAAACCTCAAGGTCTCCTCTTGTTTCTAGTGACTCACTTCCTTCAGCGACATCCCATCTGTAAAAGCTCCATGACCCCTCAAAACAGAATTACTGGCTGGGGACCACACGTGAGCCTGCACTGCACACTCCACATTTAGACCAGAACATGAGCTTCAGTCTCTTCTTCATACGAGGTCACTAACTCCATGGTGAGGTTCCCAGCTTAATCTAAATCTAATAGCTCCCAATATTATCTTAGAACAGCTTTAAGATGCTGATGCTGGGAGGGTGGACACCGACATGTGGTTCTTTACAATCCTTTCACGTAGAAGGTGTTAGGAGAATGTAGAGAAACAAATTAAGATGATTATTTATTTGTGGTAGGACAGAAGGTATATTTTCTTTGACCTTCTTGCATTTTGTTTTCAAAGGAAAATGTCCTTTGATGTCAGAGAACACATGGCACTAAACAAAAACTGCTTACAAGGCGGGATAATTGCTTCCAAATGTGTATTCTGTATAGAGGTATGAGACCTTCTCTGTGAATTCCAGGACAAAGAATTTACCAAACACAGCACCCTTTAAAGCAGAGGAAACACTGGCATTTCAAGCCACGTGGAACACTGCCTCTGGCCTTTGTGGGAATTGGGAATCAACCAAGCTTAGCTTTCAATGCAGGCAGGGGAAGCTCCCTTTCCACACACAGAATGTAATTATCAAATGGCCAGGCAATCTATCACCCCAAGTTCATTCTAGGTCGAAGCATAGATCATCTTCTCTCCCATTAAAGGACAAGCAGAGGAGGCCACTGGGAATTAACAATTAAGAGAGGCATGAATCAGATCTTGGCTCCCGTGGGCAGTCTCTCTGTTGCTCTTCTTTCTGCTTTTTCTTAATTCCATCATTTTTAAAAATTAAACTCAGTTCTGAAGTGAGGCTCTATTCTTCTTTTATAAGTGTAATAAACTTAAATAAGAGCTGGAGAGTAACTGGATAGGGTACAAAGCATCCAGAATCCTAGCACTTGGGAGGCTGAGGCATGCTGGGAGTTTAAGGCTAGCTTGAGCAGCACTGTGTGTTCAAATGCAGCCTGGATATTAGTATGATTCTGTCTAAAAAGCGTAGATGTTTAAAAGAAATTCTACAGAGCTAGGGAAGTTGCACTGAAGTCTGTATGGACCTAAGGAAAGAGAAGCAACTGGGAAATTTGCATGGAGTCGTAAAGAACAGTGAGCTAGTCGGTCAACATATTCCCCGTGGTGTGGTGTGATTGGCATTGCTAAGGAAAACAGAGGTTGCACATTTCCCTAGACACTAAAGCATATGAACTCATCACAGAAAGTGACAGTCTAATTTATTAATGGTCAAAGATAAAGACATAAATCCCCGGATGATGTAACCCAACTCTGTGGACCACACTGAATCTAATCACTGCTGGACTCTCAGCCTCTTATATCCTGTGGTAAAGAATTCCGTGTTACAACTTGGCTCCCACACTTCCTGAATGGCCATCAAAGGCATTTTCCCAAGAGGATCACCCCATGTTATGGAGGATACCAAAGGCCCTGGTGACAACTGAGTTCTTTGTGCCTGGAACACCAAGTGAAGGCCATGGCCACTCCTCAGTCAGTATTTGGGGAACAACTTGTAAGAAACTTAATTTCTGTTATGAAGAGTCTTACCCAAGAAGAGCTGGAGGCCACAGGCTCTCCCTTTGTGGAATCAGGTCTTGCAGAAAGGATTAGGGAGTCTATTCATGGATTCCTGGGTGTTGCAGAAGTTGGATCTGTTCGCCTTTTCTTTTTCTTTATTCCGACGCTTGTCTGTATTACAGCTTAGGTTTCCCCTGCTCTAGAGCTGTGTTTATGGTTCTAGAGCCTTTTCTCTCCACACCCTTCAAATTCTCTAATCTGTGAAGAGAACACTTGTCCATAGACCTTCCTACCGAAACACTCCTCCTTCAGAGTCCAAGGTGAGTCTCATTTTCCTCTCAACACTGCTTTTTCAGCCACTGGAATCTAATCTCTACTTTGCCCATTTTATCTCAAACTGTGACAGGTCACAACAGGAGGATCATTCTTCAGAAAATGATTCTTTCTTACTTAACTGGCTTATTGCTAAGAAATCCTTCCTAAGCTCCAGTTGTATGTTGTGTGCTCAGAGGTGGATGCACAGATGAAGGAGATAAATCCTTCCCTCGGGGGAGCTTAGCATCTAACTGAGAGGCATGGGGAAGGAAAAAGAATCCATTGATAGAGTGCTGAAGATGGCAGCAAGGAGCCAAGTGTCTAGAGTGTGTGAGGAGCCGGTGACAAATCACTGGAAACAGATATGACAGAAAGGCATTTTGACATTTGGATATTTTGTCAAGACTTCCCAGCAGTCCAGTTCAAGACATCTCATTTGAATTATATTTGTGGATGTCTTAGGGCTAGTTAGAAACTAGCCATTTTGTAATGAATATAATACACATAGAGATTAACACATACAACCCAAATTATAGATGTATGAAATTACTTCCATGAATATCCATGTAACTACCACTGAGGACAAGTAATTGACTAGTGACCCCAGATGTCTTTCTATATAGTACTAGAGTATTTCCTAGTAAAAGAGTCTATGGAACACCCCTTCATATCTGAGAGTAAAGGAAGAAGGGTGAAAAGAAGGGGGTGGGAGAGAGAGAGAGAGAGAGAGAGAGAGAGAGAGAGAGAGAGAGAGAGAGAGAGAGAGAGAGGGAGAGAGAGAGGGAGAGAGAGAGATCCTTATTTATTTTTATACAGTGGTACAATGTTACCCAAGCCAACCCATCATGGTCCCCTATAATAGCTCATTTTTCATTCATTTTGCGGCTTACCATCTGTGAACTTTAACCTATACTAATGATTCTGATGAGCAACTTGAGTTACTCTAGTTTAACTGCTTTGTTAGAGGCGGTAGAATCTTTAGCTACCATGTCTAAAAGGGAAACTGGTACAAATAGACATTCGTGTCTCTCCCTAGGAAGGAAACCTGACTCCTAGGGTGTGTATTAAGGGCCTTGTGGCTTTTCATTCTAGCATCTCACATTATCTGTGAGCAATGCTCAAGGCAGTCAATGTTCCCCAGCACTCAGTGTCACCCAACTTCCTAGACTTTACTCCTGCCTGGTACGAAATAACAGTTTATGGTAGTACGGCTCTGCATTTTCCTGAACATGAGTGTCCCGCCATGACCATCAGTTCTGGGTGTGCTCATCTCTACCGGAAAGGGCACAGAGAGGTCATGCGAACATCTTCAGTTATCCAGGGCTTCAGTCTCAAGTCTGTGTGAACATAAATGGGTTCTTTTCTTTTTCCTATGAAATCCCTCTTCCTTGGGATTTGAACCTTAAAGGTAACTACACACTAGGAATCATGGACTCAAACATGTCACGTGCTTCTTTGCAAGGGTTCATTTGGATAGATCTTTATTCTAAAACGGAGGTTACTTTTGACCAATTTGCAGTTGCCCCTCACAGTTATTACTCTTTACAGACAAAAAAAATAGTCATATTCAATTTTCTCACTTGGTTTTTGGGGTTCTGGATGCAAATTCTAGATTGTTCACTCGCATTATAAATCAGACCTACTCTGAGAGATAGCAGTGTGTTTCCAGGAACCAAACCTACTCTCAAAATCTGATAACCTCCCACCACCAAAACATTGATGGTAGTATGAGCTGTGGGCACCTATGAACCGTTTCCCACCCATGTTTCACACAACTCTAGGCTCTGTGATGAGATCATGGGTCCCCATTAAAACTATACGTCCTGTTCTACACACTGGCCTTGCATATCATACTTATTTTGTAGGAAAACAGTTACTAAAACTCAATTAGTAAGAAACCTCCCCTGGATTACTGAGCTCCCTGGGCACTTTCTGTCTTTTCTGATTCCTCTATGCCTGTCCTTAGTCTCACACATTAATGCTTCATTTTCACACTTCTTATGAACTCTCTACCTTGTAGCAAGAAAATTCCACGAAGGGCACTTCATTACAGGCTCACCCGGAGAAGGCTAGTCCAAAACAGATGTTTCAGAAACCCTCAATGAAAGTCTATGAGCACTGAGCAGTCAAAGCATCTAAGGGGGCTAGGCTCTGTGCTGCAGCAAGGGTGGACTGGACCCTTTCTGTCACCTGTATCTGGGTTCCATTTCTGTCCCTTGGTCAATAAAGAAGAGGGAAGGAGTTGGCCAGGGCACATTCATGTTTAACCCATCTCTGCCATCCACCCCCTACATTATGCACTCTGTGGAGGGTCAGAGACTAAACCCAGTGGGAGCACATTTTGTGGATTGGATTTTGTGTATACCTCATCTATTCCAAGTAGCAGAGAACCAAGTCCTGGAAACAAAAATTGACTTTACTTTAGCTTCATCAGACAAACGCTTTCTAGACATGGAAATTGATCCTGTTGCTGAATCTATCAGCTCCTCTCCGGCTGTAAGTTAGGGACAGAAATTCAGACAGCACCATAGCAGAGAACCTTCAAGGCCAAAGACAGCCAACATGCCTCCAACTGTAGTAAACAAGGAGTCTAGATAGGGATCATCTCTTTATTGAATCGGTCAACAGAAAGTGTTTCACTCTGGGGCTTATGTGAAGCCACAGTGACAGGTAACTCCTGTAGGTTCATAGAGAGGACATGGTGGCTCAAATGGAGGCAGAAGGGCATTGAAGGGGTCATTTGCTTGTCTCAGTGACAGAGGGTTAGAAGAGAACAAGAAGAGAATGGGCTGCCATAAAGGAAGAGTTTGGGACTCACAGAGGCAGCAGCTCCTATGGCAAAAGGAGAGCATGAGAGGGAGGAAGGGTGCGAGCTAAGAGGAAGGGTAGACGTGAAGGCAGAAAGGAGGACACTGGAGGAATGCAGGGGACCAGCAAGATGTGGCAGAAGTATGGGAAGGCAGAGAGAGGAGAAGGAATGAAGTACATTGATACACAGGAACAGAACAGGCTCATGGTTTCATTGCTGAAGTTCAAAGGGAATTAAAGAAATGCTTTGGGCCCTGCAGGCAGTAACCTGCAGGGTGGGCACACAGGTGAAACTCCTGCCCCAACCCTTGTGGGGGAGGAGCCCAACGCAGGAGAGGGAGGACGGCCTGGAACACTTTCCCATAGACTCAAGCTAGGGCTGGGCCTGCTGAAATTGAGCCATGGCAAAGCTCTGATTGAACAGGGATTCAAAGTCTGTTCTACGGCAGATGGGATCATTGAGTTCTAGGAAAATGCCTGGGAAGGTGCCCTCTGTCACCTGACTGCTTTTATTGAGTGTGTGTGTGTGCATACGCATGTGCACACACGAGTGTGTATACAATGGCTGCTGTAAAGAAAGGTGTGTTTCAGAACTGAAGCATATGTTAAGAAGGGCCATGAGCCTAACTATAGTCTTTCTAGGAGAAGTCCAGGAAAAGGGCCTTTTGTCATTTTTAAAGTGATATAACTTAGTGGTAAAAAGTAGCCTCTTGTGTGACATAATTTAAGCAATTTTTGAAATGACAAAATTATAGAGCTGGAGAAAAACACAGCCAGGAGCTAAGAAAGAGGCAGAGAGAGGGAGAGATGGTGCTGGAGGTTTTCTGTACCTAGGCTGGATCAGTATTAATATTCTGACTGCAACATTGTATCAGTTTCTCAAGACTTTACCGAAACTGCTGGAAGGGCATAAGAAAGTTAATGAATGGTTCAGCGGGCAAAGACACTTGTAATCAAGCTTGACGGTCTGAACAACTTCCTGTGAGTTGTTACACACATCATGGCACAGGGATAACCATGCCCACCCACACACATACACATATACACACATACACTCACATATACATACCCACACATACAGACACATTTATACATACATATACACATATGTATACACACATATACATACATGTATATGCACACATATACAGACTCACACTTATATACATACTCATACATACACATATACACATACACACATATACACATATGCACATACATACATACACACATGCACATATATACATATACACTCATATACTCACACACACATATACACATGCACACACATATACTCTCACTTATACATACATACACACACACACACAAATACTAAATGAATTTTCTCCTCATAAAAGAAATATTCATTAGTCAGAACTCTCCAGAGAGTCAGAAAGAGAAAAGAGGAAAAAAAGAGAAAGGGTGTGTGTGGTTATTTTCTCCAGGGAATTAGCTCAACCAACTCTGAAGGCTGAGGAGCTCAGAGACCCACCTTGGCAGGTCTGTTCACCCAAGTTCTAGCTGAAAGCTGCAGGCTCTAGAAAACACACTAAATGGATGCTTGGCCTGAGGCTGCAGAAAGGAAGAGGCTGAGGTTTCAGCCTGAAGTCACACAGGGAAGAGAAGCTTCTGTCAGTGGGTGTTGGTCTGTTTAGGTCTTCAGCCGGTGGGGTGAGTCCCACTCACCCTGTGGACAAGTAAAATAGACACACAAGGCTGACCCTCGATTGTTCTGATCACCCGTACCTTTTCTTCTCTATTTTTAAGGACAGGTTTGTTGACAGTTCATTTAGTATGCCTCCAAATGCACAGCAGTCCTCCTGCCTCTGTCTCCTGAGCGCCAAGACTAAAAGCAGAAGCCCAGGAAGGCCTCTCATGTCTTTAAAACAATGGGTGCTCGTTAGCTTTTTAATCATCTGTAGTGATGGTGGTCTCAGTGAATTTGGAGACATAGGGTCCTGGTCTATTCTGTGTCTCTTGGGATTGCTTCTGGGTGCCTGACTGGGACGTGGTGACAGAAACCACAGTCTCTGAGGAAGTCATTTGGAGAAGACAATCAGAAAACCAGTCTCTTGCCCAAGCTGGGGCAGGTGTGTTCTGATTGATAGACGTTGCCTCTGGGAACTGGACACTGAGCTGCTGACAAAACAGCTTTTTGTGTAGAACAAACATTACTCACACTCCTGCTCTTGACCTTCACTGCACTCTGGAAACCTTGAGGGAACTTGGGAAAAACACCTGTGTCTACCAAGAAATTATGAATTGATTAGTTTGGGTCTGACTTAGGCTCAGGGATTTAAAGTAAAATATATCATCATGCACCCTCCTCCTCCCCTCCTTCTCCCCTCCTCCCTTCCTTCTCCCCCTCCTTCTTCTACCCCCTCCCCCTCCTCCTTCTCCCCCCTCCTCCCCTCTTTCTTCCCCTCCTCCTTCTCCCCCTCCTCCCCTCCTTCTCCCCCTCCTTCCCTCCTTCTCCCCCTCCTCCCCTCCTTCTCCCCCTCCTTCTCCCCTCCTCCTTCCCTCCTTCTCTCCCTCCTCCTTCTCCCCCTCCTCTTCCTCCCCTCCTTCTCCCCCTCCTCCTCCCCTCCTTGTCCCCCTCCTCCTTCTTCCCCTCCTCCTCCCCTCATTCTCTCCCTCCTCCTCCCCTCCTTCTCTCCCTCCTCCTCCCCTCCTTCTCTCCCTCCTCCTCCCCTCCTTCTCCCCCTCCTCCTCTTCCTTCTTCTTTACATGTATGTATGTCACTGTACTTGGTTCATCTTTGCCCTCCCCATGTTTCTGTCCCTGCTCCCTTTCTTACTGTTTTTTTTCTCCTCCAATTAATCCCCCTTCTACTTTTATCCCTTCCATGCCATTCCATGGTATTCCACTTCATACTATTATCATACTATATCAGCCATGTTACACACACACACACACACACATTCACACATACACACATATACATACATACATACATACACAGACACAAAATTTGGATTCTACATAAGAGAACCCATACATGATTTGTTTTTTCTCCCTTGCCATTGCTCTCTCTCTCTCTCTCTCTCTCTCTCTCTCTCTCTCTCTCTCTCTCTACTTCCTCCCTTTAGACTCTTGTGATACCCATCACAGACAGGACACAGAATTCCAACACCCCAGAGATTTCCTTGGAGTTGACCACTGGAGTCATTGTGCTTAATACCTCAGTAGACATGAGGACTGCTGCCTTCTCAACTGAAGGAGGAGGGACACTGGACAGTGATACAAGGACATTCCGAAAGGAGATCTGGAGAGGCACCCAGTGTGGAAACTTGAGGATAAGTCATCTTTTTAAAAAGCACGTGTTGTGAACTGTTGAAAAGCCAGTCCAGATAGAAGATATCCTAAAATGGGTTTGTTCTAAGAGCTTAAAAACAGGGAACAAGACTTTCTTGGCAAAACAGAACATCTGATGACACCCGAGAGCTTCTAATGGCCATACTCGAGGCTTTGTGCAGAGGGAGGAAATGAGACACCACTTCTTTAGCGCAGATGAGGGGAATGATTACTGCCAGATGTCCCCAGGCAGAAACAAGGCTGTGGGCAGAGGGAAGTCACATTAGGAAGTCATTGCTGAGCTAGGACTGTCTCAGTGCTGAGGTGCTGAGTAGGGAGTCAGGAGCCAGGCCACCACAGGGGAACATCAGAGAGCCCCAAGACAAACCCCGAGGGTCTTTGCAGCATTCCTTAGTGTTGGAGGACTTGGGAAGATTTGTCTGGAAAGTACCAGCCTTAGCTGTAGCCTCTTTATGAGCTGCCTTCTAAGATAGGACTGTCCTGTTCTCATGTGTCTCTCTGTATCGTCTTAATGGACTGTCCCCTCTTCTGTCCTGCCCCTGCCACCAGGGAGAACATTTAAACCTGGCAGAGTAACTGTGCTTCAAGCCCCAGAATGAGTCTAAATCCAAAGGTCATGCTGCTCTGGGGATGGAGGTCCCAGAATGCATCCCCATCCACAGGGTCATGAACCAGTGTGTGTGTGTGTGTGTGTGTGTGTGTGTGTGTGTGTGTAAAGGTCCCAGAACACATCCACAGGCCATGAACAGAACTCTGGGGACCAGTTTTACAGTAGTGCCCTCTGACGGACACAGAAGTCTGCCTTCACAGGTAATTTCAGGGGGCCAGGATGGGAAAGTGAACTCCAGTATATCATTTAACTGCCTCTTTCCAGCTTGTTGAGTACATCTGGAAATTTAGTTATGCTACAGTTCTGGGCTCACTTAAAAATAGCCCAAACTGCAGACCTGAGGCTGCAGAAGTGTCCCTCGTGCCCCAGGGATGCTAGCTTGGGGATGGGAGTGGACACTGATGTCCCACTAAAAATTGGGAGTAATATTTTCGTTTCCAGGACTCTAGAATGGTCTGACTTCCTGTCTCAAGGCTTTTTATTTGGGGTCAGTATGTGTTGCTTCACTAAGAAATCAAATTTCTTTCCTTTTCCTCTCCCTCTCTCTCTCTCTCTCTCTCTCTCTCTTTCTCTCTCTCTCTCTCTCTCTCTCTTTCTCTCTCTCTCCTCCCTTTCTCCCTCTCTTTGACTGTCCCTCTCTCTCCCTCTCTGTCTGTCTGTCTCTGTCTCTCTCAGTCTCTCTCTGTCTCTATCTCTCTGTCTGTCTCTGTCTCTCTGTTTCTCTCAGTCTCTCTTTTGGACAGAAGCTCAGACTCCATGGTTTTTAATCCATCTACTTTCCAGTTTTCATCACAGAGAAACAGTGGACACTGGATTGATAACCAGAATCTGAAATCAACCGGATTGGCTTTTCAGGGGTCAGGCATATGGTCCAGATAAGCCAGAGAGGCCTCTGTGGTCCAGCCTCCAGCTATTCTAACATGGTACCTGGTTAGTTGCAGGCTCAGTTTTGCAGCCTTCCTTGTTGGTGCTGCTGATGTTCTCTTGAGTCCAAGCCCAAGTATACGAAGAAACAGGAGCTGTTACAGCCCTGTATGCCTATGGGTGACAGTGGCCTATGGTACAGAAAACATCAGAGCAGGAAGGAATAGATCTGGTGTTCTGGACAGGATTTGGAACTAAATTAGTGTATTAACTCTCTGTCTCTCTGTCTGTCTCTCTCTCTTTCCCCTTCCTCCCCCTCTCCCTCCCTCTTCCTCTCCCCTCCTTTCTTTCATGCTTGCAGGCATATGTGCACCCATGTGTGTGTATTTGTGTGGAGGCCAGAGGCCAAACTCAGGCATTATTCCTTTGGAGTTGGCTGAATTGTCTAGTCTGGTTGACTATTGAGCCCCAGTGTCTTAGTCATGGTTTCTATTCCTGCACAAAATATCATGACCAAGAAGCAAGTTGGGGAGGAAAGGGTTTATTCAACTTATAATTTCACAATGATGTTTATCACCAAAGGAAGGCAGGACTGGAACTCAAGCAGGTCAGGAAGCGGGAGCTGATGCAGAGGCCATGGAGGGATGTTACTTACTGGCTTGCTTCCCCTGGCTTGCTCAGCTTACTTTCTTATAAAACCCAGGTCTACCAGCCCAGGGATGGAACCACCCACAATGGGCAGGGCATTCCCACCCTTGATCACTAGTTGAGAAAATGCCTTACAGCTGACTCTCATGGAGGCATTTTCTCATGGAGGTATTTCCTCAATGGAAGCTCCTTTCTCTGTGACAACTCCAGCTTGTATCAAGTTGACACAAAACCAGTCAGTATACCCAGTGATCCTGATGTCCCCCCATGTGTACTCATTGGTTGGTGTTTTAGTCCCTGAGAGCTCAGGGGGTGGTGTGGTTGGTTGAGATTGTTGTTCTTCCTATGGGGCTGCAAACCCCTTCAGCTCCTTCAGTCCTTTCTCTAACTCCTCAGTTGGGGTCCCCATGCTCAGTCCGATGGTTAGCTGTATGCATCTTCATCTGTATCAGTATGGATTTATTTCAGTTTTTATTGTTGTGCATGTGTGTGTGTGTGCAGTGCCCACAGAGGTCAGAAGAGAGCATAAGAACCCCCTCCCAGCTGGAGTTACAGACAGTTGTCAATTGCCCAGTGTGGGTGTGAAGGGTGTAACTCATGTCCTCAGGATGAGCAGCAAGTGTTCTTATGTCTGTCTGTCTGTCTTTATTGTACATCCCAATCCCTGTCACCGCAGTCCCCTCTTCACACAATTCCTCCTCTCATTAACTTCCTCTCCTCTGGGAGGGTGATTACCCCCCTCCCTTCCAGCATCTTCCCACATTAGCACATAAGTCTCTGCAGGGCTACATATGTGATTGTGAGGGGCTAGGTTCATCCCATATATGCTCTTGGTTGGTGGTTCAATCTCTGGGAGACCCCAAAGGTTCAGGTTAGTTGACTCTATTGGTCTTCCTGTGGAGTTCCTATCCCCTTCAAGATCTTTGATCCTCCAACTCTTTCATAAGAGTCCCGGAGTTCTGTCCAATGTTTGGCTGTGGGTCTCTGCATCTGTGTCAGTCAGCTGCTGGGTGGAGCCTCTCAGTTATAGCAAGTGCTCTTAGCAACTGAATCATCATTCCAGCCTGCTAATTCTTTTGATTGCTATGTGTACTTGAGCTAAATTGCTTTAGAGGAAGATTCATAACATGCTTTAAAAGTTTTTCCTTTACAGGGACTGTTTGGTGTTATTTTACTATTCATAACTGGATCAATTCCCTTCTTACTTTGGGGAAAGCTCCATTATATGAGTGTTGGTAGAGGACAAGACCTCACTAAAGGAAAAGGAAACTTTAGGACTCAGCCTCCTTGTTTTCTAAGCCTGACAGATACAGTCATAATCCAAGCGTAGGCATCCCTGAACACTGGAATTTTCAGAGTGCACCTGCACACTGCTCAGGAGATTTTTGTTCAGTTGCTGTGATGGTAGCAGAGGAATCAGATGTAGAGGAATACTAATCCAACATTATGGCTGCTTTTCAAGGGATCACATCCAAAGACTTGTGTGGCTGTCTAGAATGCAGACATGCCCTGGGTTACAGTATTTTGTGGCTGGAATACAGACATGCCCTTAGCACACACCTTTAATTAAAAAAATTAGGTAAAGTCAGTTTTCAGAAGGGAGCAGCTATGTTTGAAAGTGATTGAGGGACAAAGTGACACATGAGAGAAAGATCTGACAGAATGAGTCAGAGCTAGGGTACACCCAACTCTTACATGACAGACAGGAATGAGCGGCTACTTAAGAGCAGGGAGAGGGAGTCAGTTCAGCTGAGTGGAGTTTGGATTCTGTGCAGTAGAGTTGAAAGAGGCTAAGCAGAGCAATTCAGTGAGAAGCCAAGAGAAGCTGGATTGAATCAGTCAGTTTGGAGGAGGCATTTGAGTCAGAATGGCTGAGTTGAACCAGCCAGCCGGAGTTGAGAAAGAGCTGGAAAGGGTGAGCTTATTCAGCAGTAAGCCTCTGACACAACCATTATTTCTGGCAAATTAAAGTTTCTTTTACAATCAGATCTAGAATTGGTGCCCCCATTTGATGGGTGTGATGTGACTTCAGCTGTGTTCCTTCTGGGGTCTATTTGACAGTTCTGTAAGCTTGCCGATATACGCTTAATACATTTCCAATTAGCAAGGTGTGGCTTCTGTTGCCTCGAGCAGAAAACCTCCCCAGTTACATTTCACTCTGTCTAGCACATGCTGAACTCAATTAAGATATATTGACTGTCCTTGGATCCCAGTAAGTGATCAGCTCACTACTGTGATCCTGGGTGAACAGCCAGACTAATGGTCTGAACCAGTGCGTAGTAACCATATCAACAGTGAAGACCGAACCAATGAATGTGCTGAAGGTTTCCATACAGTTGAGGTGTTGTTCTTTTGAAGTTGGCAGCAGTCTGGACATGTTTAGGTGCATGCTGTGTGTGAGCTTCCCTGCTAGACTCTTTACTATAAGAGCAGTGAGTGATGGGGGATCATCAGGGCAATGGCTGCTTAGCTTTAGACGTTTTCATTGCTTGTTTATCTGTCACAATCAGGTTTGGAGGGCTGGTATGGTTTGGAGCGTAAGGTGGTCCAAGGTCAAGTGTGGGATTTGATTTACATCCTTCTCTGTAAGCTAAGTAGTTGGTCTGTTATTATTTCATGGAACCTAGCCTGGGATGTTTTGTAGCACATGTGTCTCATGGAATTTGGCAGAAGACAGAAGAATTGTGAGTTAGAGACTGTCCTGATTAGTATGTCTGTTAACTCCACACAGCCTCAGTTGAGAAATTGTGCAGATCAAACTGGCCGGTAAGAATCCATGTCTACAAGAGATTCTGTTGATTGTTAGTTGATGTAGGGGAGTCTAGCCTAGCAGTGGTATCTCTAGGCAGATGGTCCTGAAGTATATGAGAAAGGTAGCTGAGTACCAGGTAGCCAACAGGCCAGCCAGAGAGCAGCATCCTCTGTGCTTCTTGATGTATTTCTCAGCTGTGAAGTGAGCTCCTTGGATGTAATAATGCATAGTACAGCAAGTGGGGGCTGCCTTCAATTCCTGCTTCAAGTGTTCTGTCCTGATGTCCCTCAGTGGCGATTATCACCTGATAAGATGAATAAACTCTTTTCTCCCCTCTGATGCCTTTGGTTAGTGATTTTGATTTTTGATCACAGCCACAGATGTGAAGAAGTGGAATCAGAACAAAGGATGTTTATCGCACTTTGTACATATTTCAATGACGAGTTACTTATCTGGAGTTAAAACGAAGCTGTGTGTTTTTGTCAGCTCATTTGCTAATTCTGGAAAATTCCCATACTGCATTCTACCAGAACTTTAATGTATATGTGTTAGCTTTTAGTCAGGGCCTTGTGTGAACTTACCTTGATGAGCTTTAGAATCGGCTGCAGAGACAAACCTCTGGGCATATCCAAAGAAAAGGTTTGAGATTAGGTTGAGGTGGGAAGACCCACCCCAAATTCGTGTGTCACCATGCCATGGGCTGGGGTCTTGGAGTAGAAAATAAATAGCAAAAAACACCTCTCAAGTGAAAGGTATACGGTGTTTATTCCTTATTCAAATACTATCAAGGAAGCATTTTCGGAGAAGCCGGGATTTAATTAATATCACAAAGGGTGAAGAAACTGCAGAGAAAGTATTGTAAGGGAAGAAGACGTGGGAGGGGAGCTGACCGTGCTGCAGTGGAAGGCTGCTGAGCATTCATCAAGGATATTGACACAATGTAGGGGAAAAAGAAGTCAGGCTTAATGATTGAAATGTGGCTGAGGTCAGATTGTTGTGTGTGTGTGTGGGGGCACCAAAAACTTAAAAAAAAATTAGGCTAACGACCTACAATTATTTTTGGCAGTTGTATGTTGGTACTAGAGAATTGCTTTCCAAATACTTGGGAAAGACTAATTACATGTGCTTTAGGGGTTGCCTGTGAAGTGTCACTCATGGGATCACTGTTTGAACAGCAGACCCCAACTGGTAGGGTTGCTTGGGGGAAGTTATAGGACCTCATAGGCAAAGAAGGGTCATTGGAGGTGGGCTTTCAGAGTACAGCCTGTCCCCACTTTTAGTCTAGTCTCCATTTCCTGATCCATCGAGATGCAAGGAGTCTTGTGTTCCTGCCACCAGGCACCCAACGTCCCCATGATGTGGCTGTTTGAAGCTGTGCCTAAAGTAAGTCCTCCTGCCTCAAGCTGCATTTCTCAGGCACTTCATCACAGGGATGAGAAAGGCGAACCACACACCGAGGAGAGTGGACTCATGGGTATTCCTTCTTCAGAGATGCGTCCACTCAGCACTTCAGGATATGACCACACTTAGGAGCTTATTCTAAATTATCACAGGACCCCGAGTGTAATTACATGTGTCTTTGGAAGTAAACTAAGACACAAACAGAAACAGAGTGGAACCACACATAGCAAGGGAAACAGCGATGGCAAGGTGCAGCTACAAGCCAAGGAACACGAGGGTTGCTGGCACCAGGCAGAGTATATCAGGGGTCTCAGAAGGGGTTTCCCCTTGGGGAACCTCCCCCACCCACCATGCAAAGCTGGCAGCTCAGTCTTGCCTAGATGGTATTCAGGCTGTTACCTCTGCCAGGACTTCACAAGTGCCACTCTGGTCACACCTTGATCTGGGACATCGGGCCTTCAGAATCATGGCAGCATATATGTCCATTGCTTTAAGCTGTCCATTTGTGGTATTTCCTCGCAGAAGTCTCAGGAAGCTAGCATATTAGGGGACGTAGATTATTTAGGGCAAGGAGTCTAGAGATGGGGCAGCTGGCTCCTTGTGGGAAGTTTGCGACAATCTAAGTTATTTCTTTCCCCACCATTACTTCTTTGAATGTTCTGCTTTTTCAAACAAGGACTGCAGCATTTCCTTGTTCTAATTTTGCAAGAGCTCTACCTTCAAGATATGGATGCCTGATAGTGTTTCGATATCCATCATGGCTTCTGATGAAGTTTAATTCCCACTGTGAGACGTTAATAAGAGAAACTTAACCTTCAAGGGAATACGTGTATCCCAATGCTCAAGGAGAGGGGGTGGAACTAATGTAAGAGTGAGGGGCTAGGAGGGGTGCCGTTAGACACTGCCTTCGAGCCAGGGCATGACCACTGCACTCACAAACTCACAGGAGCTGTGGCCATCTGCATAAGACCCAGTCCATCGATACTGCAGCATGGATGGAGAGTGGTCCACGCACAAGGAAGAATATCCTACCCACATACTTGTGAAAAATCAATTAAACTCAGTGGGTCATTAAAAAGGACATGAAAACCAGGAAGGGGAGCATGTGTTGGGACAAAGAAAGGGTTCAGAGGGAATGGGGTAGGAAACAGGGGGAGACTATGGTCCACTACACTATATACTTGTATATACTAGGTACCTATGTGAAATTCTCTAAGAATAGATACAATGTTATTTAAAGGTTATTAGGTCATGAGACAGAGCCCCTGTTAACAAATTAATCCTTTCACAGTCTGATGGATTAATGATCAGTACATTGTCTGGATATAGTGCATGTTACAGAAACTGGTTTGATTTTGCTACTCAATTTTATCCCTCTCTGCACCTCGTCCCCTATGTCACAAGAAAAAAAAAATGCCACCATTAGGGGCAGACTCTTGACCTTGTATCTCCCAATCTGTTGAACCACTAGCTGACTAAACCTTTTTTCTTTATAAACTACCCCGTCTCTGGTAAATGGATACAGCAACAAAATTGGACTATGATGAAGATTACTGGTTGAAAATTTTTAATAGGTCAGAATTTTAAGCATCATGGCCTCTGAATCCCAGTGGAAAAGTTTAAACATGCAAAAAAAAATTAGTGAGGTTAAACTCATCCTTCTCAGATGAGTCCCTAAGGACCCAGGGACCTGCCCTGTACACTTGGGTATTTGATTTCCTTATTATTTTTGGTGTGGCCTAACCTCCTGGTGAGCTGGAAAGGACACACGGTGGAGTGAGATAGGGAATCTGAACACACAATTAAAGGTGACCCAGGCCAGTCTTGATGGTAACTACAACAACTAAGTTTTTAAGGTCTAGGGATTTTTAAACACTTATAAACATCACTTGTTTTAGCCCAGTGACCTTGTGAGTATACTGTCACCCACATATCCATAGTACAAAGAGAGCCACCTAAGCGCTGGGAGGCTAAGAGACTGGGTGTGGTCCCGTGGTTGGTAGAGGGATTTTTAGAATAGGAATTCAAGTCTGAATCTAAATCCTCAGCTGAAATCTTGGTACCTCATCATTTGATTTCCCCGCCATGGATAAAAACATAGTCAAAACTGTGCTGTTTAATGTCAGAAATGCCACCTCCAGTTTGGGTGAGTTTGCACACAAGCTCATGTAGTGTGGTCATGACGGAGACCAAGATCCAGGGTAAGTCAATAGAAATTTTCCTCTAGCACATTAGTTTTTGCAGAGGAAGAGATGGGTCAGTACAGGGAGTGCTTAATAGCTTTCATTTTTCTTTTAAGGGCAAAGAGTTTTCTAGGAAAAATAGCATTTCAAAGGTTGAGGCTGATTGCTGTGAGAAGAGAGAGGGAGAGAGAGAGAGAGAGAGAGAGAGAGAGAGAGAGAGAGAGAGAGAGAGAGAGAGAGAGAGAGCTTGATTTATGGGAGAGGCACAGAAAATGTGGTACTTGAATGACAATGAGGATCTGAAGCAAAGAGGCTTGTCAGACTGTGCTCAGGGCCGGTTTGTGTGAGCCCCGGCCAGGGATGGCCGAAGAGAATTGTTGAGTCACCCAGGAAGAGTGAGACTGACGTTTGAAAGAAGGCTAGAAAAACACAGGGCCAGGATGGGCAGGAAACTGTGAGCTCTTCCTTAGCATTACAGCTCACTCAACTCAGTTACACAATCAGTAGATATCTTTGAGCTCTTGCCGTACACTAGGCTTTGAATTAGATGGGAAGACAAACAAATTCTAACAGACACGACCAAATGGAGCTCTTACTCTATTGAGGCATACTAACTAATCTCAGCCAGCCCTCAAAATCCATGGTTCCTATACACATGGTTCTGACCAACTGTGGATCAGGCGTATTTGCAGAAAGTCTGGGGACGTGGTATGGAAGGTAAGACACTTGTTGCACAAGCGTAAGGACCTGAGTTCAGAACCCCAGCAGTTATGTAAAATCCAGATGCTGTGGGAGGTGCCTGTGACCTCAGTGAAGATAGGGCAGAGCCAGGCAAATCCCAGGGGCTTGATGGCAGGCTAGCCTAGCCATCCGGGTTCAGTGGGGGACCTTGCCTAACAGCTAAGGCAGACAGCGACAGTAGAAAGGCACTTGGCATGTACTTCTCATCTGTGTAGGCAAACACATGGGTGAGCAATCTCCCTCTCAACATGAACACATTCCATGCACGTGCACACACATGCACACACACTTACTAAAAGACGGGGGAACCTTTATCAGTTCTATGCATATATAGTCTTTCTCGTCACTAGGCTTTAGACAATAGAGCAGTTGTTCTCAGCCTATGGCTTGTAATCCCTTTGGGGGTTGAACGACTCTTTCACAGGGGCTAGGAATTTGATATACTATATATCAGATGTTTACATTATGATTTATAACAGTAATAAAATCACAGTTATGAAGTATCAATGGAATAATTTTGTGGTTGGGGGTCACCACAGTGTGAAGAACTGTAATAGATGGTTGCAGCTTTAGGAAGTTTTAGACAGAAGGTGCCTATTGAACGTATTTAACATATCAAAGCAGACTTGGTCTCCAGGTTCTCCCAGCATTCCTCAGTCCCTACCTGTTACAGATATGGCTGGCATATGCCACCCCCTACCCTGAACTTTTCAATCCAGGGGCTGGGCTTCCCCTCCCCCAGAGGCTCTTTCCTATACAATCCAGACATTTTGTACAATCTCTCTCTCTCTCTCTCTCTCTCTCTCTCTCTCTCTCTCTCTCTCTCTCTCTCTCTCTGTCTGTCTCTTTATATATATATATATATATATATATATATATATATATATATATATTTTTTTTTTTTTTTTTCCTCGCCTGAGTGTGCATGCTCCCCTTTCCCCTCCCCCATCTTCCTGTTTGCATGGCTATTTCCCTGGCCCTGTTCATTGAGACCAGTGAACCTGTCCCCAAATAAACCCGTTTTATGACTCTCAATTCAGCTTGAGTTGGCTTATTTCATCCGCCGCTGAGAGTCATTGCAATAGAACGTAACAATGACTAACGTTACATCGCATTATGCTCTTTGTTTTAAGTAATGCAGAGATGATTTGATGTATACAAGAAGATGTGTATAGCAAATGCACACATACTATTCTCTTGTAGGAAAGGGACTTGAACACATCTGGGTTTTGGTATATCCAAGATATCCATCATGGAGTCACACCCTCCCAGCCTCAGATATATATTTGCAAATTACACTTTTGCTTAACAATCTTGTAAGCAACCCAAGGAAGTGAGCGCTGCTACTAGAGTGCACACACAGGAGTTCTGAAGTGGCCTCGGCATCTGGGAGGGGCGGATGATGTTTCACAGGAGGCCTAAGGAAGAGAAGAAAGAGGTTAGAGAGATGGAGGAACTTCCCCAGGAGGCAGGCAGGAGGCACAGTTGAAGAAGCAGGGGCAGCTGTTGGAGGGGTGGAGGGAGTCCGGCTGAGGGCTTGGTGAGGAGAGGACTGTGTGCACAGAACATGGGGCTGTCAGTTTTAAGCAGAGAGGAACACACTGACTCCACAGAAGAGCAGAGGGCATTTTAGCCCAGCCCTCATTTGTCAGGATAATTTGTCACTTTCTCAGTTTTGTCCTTTTTGATTAAATGCCTTAGAGTCCCTCCCAGAAACATCTGTGGACAAAATAGAGCGTGAAGTTTGTAGAGGTTGGCCAGACTCCTTCTCCAGAGGCACCGCTGACACACACACTGCTGGATGTAAAAAGATGGAGCCAGGGGTCCATGCTGGTGACTCCAGAGTTCTTCTAGTCCCCATCAACTCCAACAGTCATGGAATGCTTCAGTGTTTGGCAAATTCCTATCAGAAGAGACTGGGTACCTGTGGCAGAGATGTTTGTAAAGGATGATCAGGAACCACTAGAGGTGAGCTGTCAGTCTAAGGGCCTGGTCAGTGTCAGCCAGTCAAATGGCTTTTGTATATGTACTCTCCCCAGAAAAGCAGGCAGAGCTGGTTCCAAATGGAAGAGAAAGGCAATTCAAGGGTCCCACCAGATGTGCCTCAGGTATAGAGCCAGGTAGCATTTATCACGGTCTCTTTACTCCCTTTTAGTCCCATCCTTAACCCAGCTGACAGATGGCACCCCAGAAGAGTAGGTTTAACTGGCCTGAGGGTTTATTCTGAAAGCCAACTTGATTGGATTGAGAGATGCCCTAGGAGATTTGTAAAGCACACTCCCGGGTGTGCCTGTGAGGGTTTGCTAAAGATGATTAGATCACAGGGGTGCTCAAGTAACTTGTGTTTTATTCCATGGGTGGCTAAAAAAAAAAAAAAAAAAAAAAAAAAAGGAACAGACTATTGGTATCTGGTAAGATGTGAAAATCAGGACCTAGTTGGAAGAAGAGTGTGATTGCGAGTGTGTGTGTGGGTATGTGTGAGAGTATGTGTGTGAGTGTGAATATGTATGTGAATGTGTGTGTGTGAGTATGAGCTTGTGTGAGTGTTAGTATGAGTGTGTGTGTATGTATGTGAGTGTAAGTATGTATGTGAGTATGTGTGAGTGTGAGAGTGTAAGTTTGTGAGTGTATGTGTGTGTGTGAGTATATGTGTGAGTGTGAGAACGTGTGTGAAAGTGTGTGTGTGTGAGTGTATGTGTGAGTGTAAATGTGTGTGTGAGTGTGTGTATGTGTGTATGTGTGAGTGTGAGTGTGTGTGTATGTGTGTGACTATGTGTGAGTATGAGAGTGTGTGAATGTGTGTGAGTGTGAGTGTATCCTAAAGGGTGGATCTTAATCCTAACCCTCTTTTGGTATTTCTTTCTGCTTCTTGGTTACCATGAAGCAAGTCGTCCTTGCCCCATATTCCTACCACCATGATGTTCAGTCTCACCTCAGGCTGAGCAGCAGATCCAGCTGAGTGTGGACTGAAGCCATGATCCCAAACGAGTCTTTCTTTTCTGTAATTTACATTCTCAGGTATTTATCACAACGGTAAAGAGTCTAGCACACGTGGGAATTGCTCTGATAAGGAAATGAAAAGCAACCCACATTCTCCCTGCTTCCACTATGCATATGCAGGTAGTGGACAGACGTTAGGACTGGGTTCTATCCATTCACTGTGACTCTGTAACAGAACTCAGATTATCACTGCCACGGTAAGCACCATTCCCCGCTGAGCATCTCACCAGTCCTGGAGGATACTTCGTAGGCTTGACACATGGAGTTCGTGTTATTAAAATATATTCTGGAGGTGGCTTTGAGGTACCAGTGACAGGGGTTAGAGGAAAGAGAAGATTGAAATTGGTGTCTTAAAGTCTTTTGTTATTTAGAAGAGACAGAATAAGGCACCACCACAAATGGCCCACAGACGAGGGGAGCTACAGTTTACATCACTACAAGTCATAAGTACTTGTGACTGTTTTCCAGTGTCTCTTGATGAGAGATTCATTGGTTTCTCTAGCTGGTAGATCCCTGTAGGGAGAGAGTGAAGTTTGGAATGAATGTGTATTGCTTGTCATGAGCTGCCATGTCAAAGACTAAGGCTTCAGATTCATAGGAAATAGTCACATTTCCTTCAGGTCAGGCTTGGAAAGGCAAAGCCTCCCTTTGGCCCAACTGTGAGTGTTAACAAATGTTTGGCCAGTGTGCATGAAAACTAGCAACTGCAGCTCCCTTCTCCTGAGACTGTTCACCAACAGGTACCTCTTAACGCTCCTAGCAGACTAACCACGCCGCCCCCCATTTAACAAATGCTCTAGGGTTTCTGCTGTTACACTGTTGGTGCCACCACTCGCTCCATCAAGGTGTGTACAGCCCACTTTACCCCAGATATTCTGTATGTGTTTCTGTCCTTTCTTTATTTGTGAAATTGCCTTTGCAAAATTCTGAAGCCAGGGAGAGCATGGGAGTTTGGAAAAGCGTGACCTGTGAGCAGCTAGAGAGAGTAGGGTGTGATTTTAGAGGTAGTCTGAGTGTGTAAAGGCTCTGGAGTGTCTTCTGTATGGAGGAGCCTTAGTGCATCTACTGCTGTGCTATAGCAGCATGACCCAGGTCACTTATACAAAGAAAAAGGTTTGTCTTGGGCTTATGCTACCAGAAGGATAAGAGGCCATCACCACTATAGTAGGAAAGGTTCTTGTGTTCATGGATAAGCTCTGAGAACTTGAAATGTTAAACACATAAGAGTTAAAAACACAGAGTTCAGATGAGGAGAAGCAGAACCTGTAATCTACCCAGAAGGCTGGGAGAAGATGTGGTTAGTAGCTTGATCTTTACTTAGCTTTCATTGTTTCCCAAGAAGATTTATGTGTGCTTTACTGTGCACAGGGAGCTGAGTTATCCCCAGCAAAGTTTTCGCCAAATTCTGTTGTGCTTAAATATGCCTAAAATAAAAATACTCAGAGTCAGACTCTGAAAGTTTGAACCAACACTGGCTACTTAGGCATGTTGAGCCGACATATCTTCTTGCCTCCTATGGTCTGTACTCTACTGGCCATGGTGGTTGTGGGGAGCTTGGCAGCATACAGGGATGTTGCAGGAATAGCAGAGAGTTCTCAGTCGCAAACCAGATGTGGCAAGGAGGGAGGGAGGGAGGGAGAGAGAGAGAGAGAGAGAGAGAGAGAGAGAGAGAGAGAGACAGAGAGACAGAGAGACAGACAGAGAGACAGAGTGAGAGAGACAGAGACACAAAGAGACAGAGACACAAAGAGACAGAGACAGACATAGAGACAGACACACAGAGAGACACAGAGAGACAGAGACACAAAGAGACACACAGAGAAACAGAAACACACACAGAAAGATGGAGACAAAGTTAGAGAGACAGAGACAGAGAGTCAGAAAGACAGACAGAGACAGACCTGGGAATGACACAGTTCTTTTAGAAGGTCACAACTCATTACTTCTAAGCCTCACCAGACAGCGACACCAATTGGAGACCAAGCGCTCAAATGTCTGAGAATCAGGATGGGTGGGTGGGGTGTGCAACATCTCATCCAAACCACCACAAAGTATGATTTATATTAGGCTGTCTGCAGACTAGTTTTGGAGACCCTGTGATCCCTGTGAAATGAAAGCCTCGCAGTGCTGGAGAGGTGAGCTTATGATGTGAAATCTGGGGACACAGCAGAGATGACTTAGTGGTTAGAACATCTGCTGTGTGAGCATGCAGACCTGAGTTCAGATGCCCAGCCTTCCTGTAAACGCTAGCATGGTGATGCATACCCACAATCCCAGAACTAGGGGACTGAACTAGGAGGCTTGCTAGTCACACAGTCTGGCTCAGACGGGGAGTCCCAGCATCACTGAGGGACTCTGTCTTAAAAAATAAAATGAAAATGAAAAGATGAGGACACCCAGTGTCCACTGATAGCTTCTCCATGTATGCAGACTGGGAATATCCTTACAACACACATACACACACACACATGCACACACTTGCACACACATACACTCATACACACACACACACACACACACACACACACACACACACAGCCATTCGCTCCCCCTCCCCCACCGAGCAAACTCATGAAGCTTCACGTGACAAGGAGCTATTTTATATCTGGAATGTACTGAACTCGTTTGTCTGTTGCATGTAGTAGGATGAGTCAACTGAGGACAATCAGAAATGGGACATAAACAAAATGCCATTACTTGGTAATTATGGTGGCACTGAGTTAGATTTAATTTAAGGATCTCTGTGGGGAACAGAAATGGCATTTGCAAAAGTTCCACCGACTGAACACCTGTATCATTTCCTCCACGTGGATCTATGGGAGGGGGTGGGGCAAGGATGTTGCTGGCTGAATTTGCTGGAATAACCAGATGTTTACCGTAGAAAGAAACAGGGCTTTAACCTCACAACACATACTAAGCTGAACTCCAAGTTGAAAGTAAAAGAAAGCATCGTGGAGAGTGACTAGTCCCACACGGACACACATATCTAGCCTGAGTTGAACATTAGCCACTTGTCTTGTATCTTCTGTATCAGTCACTTGTCTGACACTATGATAAAAACTTCTTGACCGAAGCAACTTAATGAAGAAGGGGTTTATTTTGGCTCACAGTTCAAAGGTACAGTTCGTTGTGGTGGAGAAGTAATGGTGGCAAGAGCTTGAGGTTGGCTGGTCATATTATATCCACAGTTAAAAGCAAAGAGTCATGAAAGTTGATGTTCAGGTAACTTTCTCCTTCAAAATATTAAATCATCATTATCATCATCTTTAAATGTGTGGGTGCTCGTGTGTGTGTGTGGGGGTCAGAGGACAATCTTAGGTGTCATCCTCATAAATGCTGCCAAGTTCTCTGAGGCAGGGTTTCTCACTGGTCCAGACCTCACAGGTCAGCTAATGAATGCCAGGAGTCCTCCTTTCTCTGCCTCCCCAGTGCTGGGATTACAGGCATGTGACACAACCTCTGGCATTTTCACTTGAGTGTTGGGAATCAAACTCAGTTTTTTATGTTTGCCAGGACCTTGCTGAGGAAGAAGAGACCAAAAGAAATCCCAAGTGCCCACCACCTTCTTTGTCATCTGCTATTAACCTCTCATGACCCGGGGCTGTGAGCAGTCAGTCCCTCTGCTTCCTTCAAGTCTTCCGAATAGTCACCATGGGAGAATTCTTGCTGGTGCTAGCTATGTTTGGTAACAAACTTTGGACTTTGTTTCTCATTTTATCGGTAGTAGACTTCTATAAAGTCAAATCCTTCAGTGGCCATGCTCCAACGCCAGTAGCCAGGCACTTCCTCCCTCCTTCGGCAAACTCTGTGATTGGATGGCCATGGGCAATGAGCCTATGGCAAAACAAGATGGCTGCCGCCGCTCCAGAAGATGGCGAATTCTGCTTCGTTTCAGGCCCGCTACAGTGGCTTTAGGAAGGAAGCAGAACTAGGATATATATGTGAGTAACTGAGTAGCTGGGGGTTGGCTCTCTTTCTCACAGCAGGCCTCTTCTATTTTTGTCTGCTTTACATATACTATACATCGGGGAAACACGAGGACACTAATTAGAAATGTCTAGGGGCTCAGTTTGTAATCCCAGTGCTGGGGAGGCAGAGCCTGCAGATTCCTGGGGCTCTCTCCTTAATCTGCCCAGTATAATGGAGGGCCCCAGGACAATGAGCAACACTTTCTCAAAAATACAAGGAGGAATGGTGCCTGACAAATGATACCTTAAGCTATAGTTTACACCACACACACACACACACACCGGGAAAAGCTAAAAAAAAAAAAAAAAAAAAAAAAAAAAAAAAAAAAAAAAAAAAAAAAGGCAAGATGGAGGGAAAAAAGAGAAAAATCTATGTAAAACATTGACCCAATTTTTCCCAGTGAATTTATTCAGAACAGCTTTTTATAGTGATTTGACCTCTGTGACTTGCATCTGGCTAACAGGATGACAGAGTCATCTGGCCAATACATTGTCAATGGCTACTTGTGGACTCTATCAGCAGGGGCCATGGAAGCTTCCCCTCACCCACAAGGCTCACATTTCTCATTTGAGAAAAAACGTTGGCGGTCAAGGCTAGGATTATGTGAGGTTTTAAGTAAATAACCAACTTTCAGGAGGCAGCACCACAAATGAATCGGCTCCAAAGGCAATCTCAGAAGAGTTCCAGAAATATTTTGGGCAGTGGCAACACTGTTGAAAGAAGTTTATGGCCCTCCGAAATGCTAGAAACTCTAAAATAAGCTCCGAGAGTCGTTTTGCAGGACTCTCAATATTATACTGTTGTTTTCCGAAGAGCAGGAGACAGGACTTGGCTTTAACTCGGTGGTGTGTTTGTGAAAGCAGAAACACAAGATCTAAGATAACCAGGAACCTTCATTTATTCAGCTGCTGGCCTATGAAACACACTGGGGGCAACCAGTCAGGAGATCCGTCTCACACTGCTTTCATAAGGCGATTAAAAAGAGCTGTGGGTTTGAACGTGCATAGACCATTTCTGAAGATGTCTAGCATGGAATCACCATGACCCACAGCTTTTTCTCCACTATACCATTCTTTACTGAGTGTTTTGATGGCATCAGTCTGACAGCTTTTACATGGAGAGATCAGTAAGAATGCTTCTTCCCTCCATGAATCTGTACCTTCATGCACAGAGGGGAAGAACCTTAGATCCTTGACATTCCTTCCACTCTTGACTCTTGTGACTTTCCCATGCCCCTATATCAAGGAGGAAGATATAGTCTGGGTTGTCTTTAAACCACATATTCTTAGCCTATGAATGTGACCCTTCCTTGTTAACATCCCCTCTCAGTTATCCCACGGTCAGGGCCATGCCTGTAGAATTGGTGTGACTAAGACTTGCTTGTGGCTTTGGTGGAAGAGGACACTGGGGTGTTCTTTTGTCTTACTCTGGGCTGTTATATTTTAAAAAGTACAAACTAGTGGCTTCTAGTCAACAAAAATTTGTGGGGGATGAGCTACCACAGTTCCATGGGCCTGTTCTCTGGTTAGTAGATGATCTTCTGTGTGTAATTCCATAAAGACAGAAGAGATGAGGCATTTTCTGAGGTCATTGGTTTTTTTTTTTGGGGGGGTACTTTTGCCACTTTATTTATTATAATTATTCTGACATTTTAAGTGCTCTAGTTACTTTATATGTGGACAAAATACCTGATGCATGGAACTTAAGGAAGGGAAGGCTTATTCTGTCTCATAACTCAAGAGTACAGTCCATCCAGGTGAGGATGTCATAACAGGGGCAGAGGACAGATGGTCACATTGCAACCACAGTCAGGAAGAAGAGAGAGATGACTCCCAGTCCATAGGGTGGTACCACCACACTCAGTGTAACTCATCCCATCTTAATTAGGCCAACCAATATTGATATAGGTAAGCCCAGATGCTTGTGTTTATGATGGCTCTACATTCCATCAAGTTGACAATCAAGATAATGTATAAGTTAATAAACATCACTGGACATTTCCATAGTGCACACCACGCTTTGCTGGTGTTTACTCACTCTTCAATACCCTCTAACTGTCTTCTATCTTTGGTTTTCCCTAGTCCATGGATCCTAGGAAAGAGGGCTCTCCCCTCGTGACTCAATTACCTTCTAAATGCTTCACTCACCCTGAAACACTGGAAATTAGATTTCCGCACAGGGATTTTGGAAGGATCTGAACAGGCAGCCCACAGCATTCTGCAACCCTGGAAATTTCAGATTCAAGCAAGTCAGATGAGAAAAACCTGAAAGAGTTCGAGTGGCTCAGTAGTGACACCCAGGATGTGGGCCACAGCTCTCCTGGAGAACAAGTAGACACTGAATGTTACTGGCTGGCATCTGTCTGCATTTGATTCTTGTAGAAGGGTGCAGTTCAGACCCCGATGCACATCTCAACCCCAACATGATAATTCATTTAATTGACTAGCTTCCCATTTAACTGACTAGCTTCTGTGTGCATGAATTCTGTTTGAAATAAGTGTCGGGATCAGAGTAGAACATGGTGGAGGAGAAAGTACAGAGAATTGGTTCGTCCACCCCCATCTACACAACAGCGACTCTTTGTGAATTCTGTTAGAAGCAATTTACATTGACAAACAGGAGAGATGATAATTGACTGGCAGAGTGACTTAGCATTTGCTCTCTGGGAAAACTGGTTCACAGAGTCATTCCATATGTTGGCTAACATCAGAATGGAAAGGGATAGAACTATCACTCAGCTTTTGATAACAAACTCAGTGTGGATGGCTGTAAGGGGCCTGTGCTGTATAATGCCTCAGACATATATCCCTGAGGAAGTATGTTGTAGTAAATATAAAAAGTGGTAACCTTTATCCCACACTAGTGCTGGCACCAGTAGGGCCACATGGCACTGCAGGGGTATCTATCTCAGCGGCTCTATGCCACCCCCAAGTACTCGCAGACCATGGTTTCCTTTGACCAAGGCGGTCCGTTCCACCTGCTCTGACTGCTTTTGGTCCAGGTGGTCCATGACTGCCCCAGTGTGTTGTTTACACTCACTTTCCTTTGGCAAGTTGTTTCCATGCTTGGCAAACACGCATCTCACTCTGCAGGCTCAGCACTAGATCTGCATGCTGTCTCTCAGCCATTGCTTCCACACATGTCCTTCACATCCCAGTAAAATTATGACTCAGTAATCAATAATTTAGCAATCAGATTTATATGTTAAATTCTCAGTCCACATCCATTCACACAATAAGCTTACAACCAGTTGACAAAGATATAAACCACCCACCTAGATAAGATAAATTGACCTATAGAAATCCATCCCTTAGAAAGTATACTTTGGTTTTACATGTACTTTATGCTTATGGTAACTAGTAAGATTTCAATGCACACTATCAAACCTTTAAAAAATCAAGTACTGACAAAAATATATTCATATAGCTTTATGCCAAAATGCTTTAAAAAAACTGTACTTTTCTACCTATGGCTACTCAGAGGCATGTGGGTAGAGATGGACCATCTTCATCTTCCATATTGAATTTCCCACTTTTCCTCTTCCTCTCCTCCTTCCTAGACATTTTTCTTCCTATCCTTCCTTCTCATCCAATGATAGGCTTCCCCTTATGCTGGACCTGCCTTGTTGTATAATGACATCATCCTACAGAAGTATTCCTTAAGAACTGAGTGTGACAAACATGGTAGTAAGCTTCATAAAGAATCCTTTCAAGTACAATATGCACTTTGACCCCATAGCCTTCCACCATTCCCCTTCTTCTCTTTTCTCCTTGCCCTGACATTCTCTTCTTCCCCACTGCTCAGCTTTCTCTGCTTTCATGTCCTACATATGCAAGAGGGCTTATGTATCTCCATAAAAATCTAGTGTCTATAACAAAGAGAAAACATATATTGTTTGTTTTCTTGATTGTAGCTTGTTTTGCTTGATGTGATGATCTGAAGTTACACCCATCCCCCGGCAAATAACATAATTCTTTTCTTTGTGGTTGAACAACACTCCGTTATATATATATATATGGTGTTTCCTTTATCTATTGTTGATGGACACCTTGGCTGACTCCTGACTTGGCTCTTAGTACTGCAGTGAGCATAGATGTTCAAGTATCTCTGTGATATGATGACTAAACATCCTCCTACTCAGAACTGGTATAGCAGAGCCAAATGGTAGTTCTGTCTTTTGCTTTTCGAAGAGAATCTCCATGTTGTTTTCCACCATTTCTCTACTAACTTGAACTGCCATCAGCAGCACATAAAGCTTCCCCTTCCCCCACATCTGGGCCAGTACTTGCCGTTATAGTTTCTTCTTGCCAGCTGTTCTGACCAGGGATGGAACCTCAGTGTAGCTTTGAGTTTCCATCATCACTAAAGATGCTGAACAGTTTTCATATGTTTGTTTTATTAAAACAAAATTTATTTTTATAAGTATGGGTGTTTTGCATGTATGTCTGTGCACCTCATGTGTACAGTATCCACAGAAGCTAAAGGAGGACTTTGAATTCCTTGAAACTGGAGCTACACACAGTTGTGGGCTGCTGTGTAGGTGCTGGAACTGAAGCCTGGTCCTTTTGGAGACCAGACAGTGCTCTTAACTGCTGAACATCCACTGCACTAAGGTTCTTGGTTATTTGTATTTCATCATTTGAGGTCTGTTTCTTCGCTCATGTATTGATAGCTTCTTTGTTTTTCTTGGTATTCAGCCATTTGAGTTCTTTAAATTCTAGGTGTTAATGTTGTGTTAGTAGTATCATTAATACTTTCTCCCATTCTGTAGTTTGCCTCTTCGCTTAATAGTTTTTCCCCCTGCTGGAAATTCTTTAATTTCATGCAATACCACTTGTTGAACATAGGCAGTTCCTTCCTGCATCTATTTGTGAAAATGTTTCCTACCAGTTTGAGAAGTCTAGGTCTTAGATACATTTGAAAACTATCCTGTGCAGGGTGATGGAGAGGGATCTAGCTTGTTTTTCTACATGTAGACATGGTTCTCAGAACTACCGGCTGGAGAGGCGGTCTTTCACTAAATGTATGTTTTGGCATCTTTGTAAAGAACCAGGTGGCTATACTTGGGTGGGTTTAGTGCTGGATCCTCTGTTTTGCAGATTGATGTGTCTGCTTTTGTCCCAGCTCCATGCTGCTTCTGTAAACATGGTTCTGAAAGTATGACTGTGACATTCTGGGTCTGGCTTTGTTTCTTCTCAAGATTGCATGTTGTAACTCTATGTTTGAATATTCTGACAAAGGGAATATTTTGAAGTTATCACATAGGAAAGCTGCTGGTTTTGGTATGCTGAATTTATATCCTGATATTTTAATGACAGTGTTTATCATACTTAAGAGTTTTCTGGTGGAATCTTTAGGTCTCTTACATATGGAATTGTATCACCGGCCTATAGTAGTACTGGCTTCTGTTTTCCTATTTGTGGTCCTCTTATTTGTTTCTCTTATGTTATTTCTCTAGTAAGACTTCAGATACTTTACAGAATGAGAACAGAGAAGACGGACACCATGATCTTGTTTCTAACTTAGTAGTTTCCACACCTGCTATACTGTTGGCTGTGGGTCTGGCGTATAAAGCCTTTGCCATATTGAGGTAAATCCCTTTCAGTCATTGCTCTTTCTCTGTTTCATTTCTAGTTCTTTGAGGTTTTATTCATGTATGGATTTTAGATTTCCTCAAAGACCTTTCTGCATCTGTTGAGATGGTCATGTGATTTCTGCCCTTGCATGTCATACTCCGATGTACTGATTTGTGCACGTTGAACCATCTCTGCATCACTGACCAAGCTCATTTGGCCATGGTGAATGGTCCTTTAGAGGGAATGGGTCTCAAGTGTAACCCTAGGCTTCTGAGGTTCTGACATTGTGGTCAGAACATAATCTCTATCGGAATCTCTAAGAGATTCTCTTCAGACTGGATTGTGCACATCTTTTTTCTGACCACTGGCCCCTCAATCCACCTAGAACACATTTAATACCTCCAAATCTGACTTCTATTATTTCCTCTTCTCGCTCCCTCTAAGCCTGATGAGCCGGTCATATCATATGGTCTGTGCCTTGAATGCAGCCACCACACACACTGCAACTCCATTCTGTCATATTTGCTCAAACATCAGCGTTCCTAGCCTTAGCTACACACTCCAGTTATCACCAGCCATATTAACAGCACAGCACAATGAAATAGTGAGGGCACTGTGTATTTAGAGAAAGAGGTTTAAAATATTTTATTAGGGAGCACTCATCAATATTGAACAAAGCTTAAGTACAAGGCATCAATCTGTATAAGGGCCATATAAATTTTCATCATTGTGACAGACACGTTATGAAACAAGATAAATTTATTTTTAACAGTGGTCATGATCCATCAGGTCTATATCATGATAATTTATTCACTTGCTTAGTAATATGTACATTTATCTTTTTCTTGGAAAACAAGAAGAACATAAACCCAACACGACTGTCTACCATGCCACATCATAAATAAATGGACCTGTAAAAATGCTGTGTGAAAGGTTCATAGACACTTACATAGCACATGCCAAGGGCACGGAATTCATTTGAATGGAATCAAAAGCTTCAAAGCTATTGTAGATGTTTTGGTGTGGCCTACATGCATAATCACAATGGTGCACACAATTCAAGTACAGCAATGCACACACATGGATACATTATTTTCACATAGGAGGGAATTTTCCCTTAAAGAGCATAGAGCACATACCAGACTCTCAGCATGATTTACACTAATTAAAGGGATCATGACCATCAACTCCACTGACCAAAGGTCAGACTTGGAACTGGTGGGCATAGCTCTCGATTGATTTGGGCAGTTAGAAACTGAACCTCCTGAGGATGTTACATATCACAATTTCCAAGGTTATGGGAGAATAATTGCAGCCAAAACCAGCCAGGAAGCCCACGTCTACATCTCTGGCAGCATGGAAGTCTTGTGTTTGTATAATCAGTAGCTCTGAGGAAGAGACAGGCAGAAAAACTGCATCAGGCCAGCAAATGTCAGGGTTCATGTCAGAAGAGCAGCAGCTTTAGTTTATTTACTGAGACACACTTTTCCCTAGACCGAGTGAGTCAAGTTGGTAAGTGCCGGTGGACTGTAAAAGTGTAGTCCAAGTCCTTTGATTTATCTGCTCTTTCCTCTACTGCCTGGGCTGTGTTTAGTTTGTAATAATCACCAAACACCATTGGCTGAACAGTTACCCTGGTAGAACCATCTACTGCCCCTTCTTCTCTGGCATGGAAGGCAACCAGTAGGGTGTCATAGTGATGCATGCAGTTCACTGCTGTAGGTTTCTTTGCAAGATATATAAAATCCCTCCTTCTTTCTAAACATACTGCACAATGTTTTCATGCTATAACAGTTTCTCTGCCTTTAACAGCACAGAATTGCTTTCCCTACAATTTCCTTACTAAGCCTTCTCAAGCCTTTGGCTATTCTTTTGGATTAAATACCTCATGCTTGAGAAAATGTACAATGAGAAAGAAATTAGATTTTTTTTCTGTACAGGCATCTCACTATAATGTTGTAGAAAGCTTTGAGGACAAATGCAGGCAACTTGATAAGCAATGCTTTTCTATTTTCAGCAAGGGTAAACCTGGTGGTCCTACTGGAAAAGAGCCCCTACATTTGCTGTGTCCTGGTTTGTTCAGTGAGGGAGAGGGGAGGAGGGAGGGGAGGGAGAGGAAGAGGGATAGGGAGGGAGAGGGAGAGGGAAAGGGAGAGAGAGGGAGAAGGAGAGAGAGAGAGAGAGAGAGAGAGAGAGAGAGAGAGAGAGAGAGAGAGAGAGAGAGAGAAAGAGAAAGAGAATAGGAGTGGAGGAGGACCTGGGGAGTAAGGTTGGCTGAGTCATTGGGCTGCCAGGCACACTAAGGGAGGGGCAAACTTAGCCCCTACTTGAAATAGACTAGCTACAGGTCCTTTTCAAGGGTGTATTTCTTCCTTTCTGGGAGCAACTTCCTTTATTACCCACTGTCTTTTCCTCTCAGGATCCAGAAAGGCTAATATTTTTGAGAAGCCTAATTTTGTGGCTAGTGGGTACTTTCCTCTAAACGCCCACACAGGTTTCTTCAGAACTATTCTACTTACAGATTTATTGATCTGTTCCTTCCCTCCATGGACCAATGATGCTCTGAAGGTAAAGACTATCTCTCTGTCACTGTTGTTCTTCATCCCTCGGGTCCTAGACAGCCCATACTACATCCTAGATCAGTAATGGCGCCCACAGCTGGATGTAGGGGAGCTTCCTCAGGAAGAAGGTGGGAATTTGTTTTGTGTGCTGGCTTCCCTTTACTTATGTGGATATGCTAGGGTTTGAGGGACACTAAAGGGACTTCATTGTTTAGCTAGTGTGTGTGTGTGTGTGTGTGTGTGTGTGTGTGTGTATGGTGCTGGGGATCAACTCTAGACCATATTCATGCCAGGCCACTGAGCCACACCTTGAGCCTGTGGTTTTTAACTTGTATGAATCCAGTGGGGGAAGTTATCTGAGCTCACTTTATAGATAATGAACTGCTTTTGTCCCAGTGTTGAAAGCTGGGACATGACTGTGAGACTTGTGTCCCTGTGAGATGAGGCTCACACAAGGGACGCACCCACTTGTCAGGCAGGACTCAGCATCTCCTGAGGTGATCCTGGGAGGACAGAGGATAATTTGGGGAGATTGGATATCAGTAACAGATGGGTATCTGGCTTCCTGTCATAGGCATATGTTTCAATAAAAAGCAGGGTAGGTGGGACTTTAGGGAACCATATTATGATTTTTTTTTAAAGAATGAGCTTTCTTTGTTTGTTTTATATTTACAGCTTGTGTTTGGGGGTCAGAGAACAATGGAAGGAGTTGGTTCTCTCCGACCACCATGTGGATCCCAGGAACTGAATTCACATCTTCATACTTGGTGACAAGTCTTTAGCCATCTTGCTGTGCCCCCATATTCTGCTAGACTACCAGGTATCAATGTTATAAAACTCTTTACACAGAGTGAAATTTTTACTCCAAACCCCAAACATCCATTTTTAGAGTCAGAACTTGGCCAAGAGGTCCTTAGAATTGAGATACATGTCCCCCATCAGTGGGACAGCCCCATGATGTCCTCCTGACCTCTGAGGGGGCCATGCTCCAGCTTTCTTTCTCCCAGCACTCAGAGACACAGTCACTTGGGTCAAGGCTCTTTCCTTTCCTTGGCTCTTTTCATAACCCCTGCAGCTGCTCCCTAAAATCCAGAACTGAAATAGTCACTGGGCTGTGTTTATCTGAAGCACAGTTGGGCCAAGAGCCTCAGCTCAGACACTGATGTTTCTCTTCTGCTCTGAGCAAATTTGAGATCTGGAGTCATGAGAGACTGTTGGCAGAGAGATGGCGGCCAACCTCTGCCAGAGTCATCTCCTCAAATGTTTTAGTCATGCTCAGCCATGCTTGTGGTGGGCACCCTCCCATTAAGTCACCTGTCCAGAGGTTCCCAGAGGTCCTTTGACAGGTCCATGGTCATATCCGAGGAGAACATGTGACCTACAGCTCACATGACAGGAGCTCCTTTCCATGACAATTCCAACTGCCCCTGCTAGTAATTGGGAATGGCTGTTTGTCTTGTAAACATTTACTTCTTACAGTTGCCAGGCATTGCTTAGTCCCAATTCCTCAGATAAATTTAAACCGAAGCTCTGTGTCAAATCCTGTCCCCTGTCCCACAGTCAGAATGCCTTTTCTTTCTTGTGGCATCAGTTTTTGCAAACACATGTGCACCATGCATGTAATAACTTTTACAGGACAGCTGAGGTAACATAAAATGCTCCTCAGTACCCTGTTGGTAGCTGAGGAAAAGTACAAGCACCACCCTGCCTAGACAGTCCCCGGTCTGGTGGAAATCTTCAAAGTACGTTAAGAAGTTTGACTTAAAAAATATTAAAGTGAAATTTCCAGGTAAAGGCATCTCTAATCCAAAGAAAATAGCCCAGCGGGTGAAGGGGACAGATAATGGAGCCTCAGTCTGAGTTTTGGAGTGCAGCGTCCGGAATGGCCCAGCACAGCTTGTTTCTGACTTCTTTTCTAATAATACAGAAATTATCCATGGATGCTGGTGATCCTGCAGGTAAGCCTGAGGAGGAATGAAGGGTAAAGGAAAAACTTAAACTCTCTGTTGTTGTTTGTGGAATGTACAGGCCTTGCAGGTCCTTAACACCTTAACAATGTCCCATGTAGGGAACAGCTGGGAGGGGAAATGATACAGACGAGGAGTATCCTGGTGTGTCGCAGAGGCCCACTCTGATGGGGTTAGTTTTATCATCTCAGGAGGATTCTTCCTGAATTCACATCACACCTACCCCTGTTTCACAGATGAAGATATGGGACCAGATAGGTCAAGGGGCTTGCTCAGAGTCACCACGAGACAGGAGGCACACTGAAGGCCAGGACTGAAGGCTTCTTTTCATACCAACCCTGACGTCATCTCATCATCGGCTTTTCTTCTGGTCTAGGTGGAGCTGAGTAGGTTAAGGTGCAGCATGCTGAGTCTGGTTCAGGTTCACACAAGAGAGTTTCAGAGCAATGGGTGGATCAAGTCTCAGGCTTTTATGTCTCAAACTCCCTGCAGACCTTCCCCTCTCTCCATTTGCCTTTGTGTGTGTGTGTGTGTGTGTGTGTGTGTGTGTGAGTTTTCTGTGAAAATCTTTCGTTTATAATGTGACTATAAAATCTGATCCCATAGTATGTCGTCATTTCAAAGTGTGTTAAAGGTCCTAGCTTGGAGCATGCATTCTAAAAATATAGCTATGGGTGTATATGTGTGTAGGCAAGAGAACAACCTCAGGGAATTTCTTCCAGGAGCTGACCATCTTGTCTTTTAGGTACACTCTCACATTTACCTGGAACTCAATGATTTGACCAGGCTGGATAGCCAGCAAGCTCCAGGGACCCACCTGTCTGCTCCCCAATGC
Source organism: Micromys minutus (assembly GCF_963924665.1). Classification (NCBI taxonomy): domain Eukaryota; kingdom Metazoa; phylum Chordata; class Mammalia; order Rodentia; family Muridae; genus Micromys; species Micromys minutus. The sequence continues at coordinate 53,518,334 of NC_137981.1, forward strand.
TGTGAGCTGTGATTCCTTCCTTTCCTTTATTTCTTCTTTCCTTCTTGTCTGTTTTTATTTTTCCTTCTTTTTTTTTTTCTTTCATAGCCTATGGGGATTTCTTGATGTTTGCAAGGCAAACATTTCACCAGTTGACTTATCCCCACAGGCCTAAAAACATTTTTTAAATGACTTAAGCCTCATTTCTGCACCATCAGAGTCACAGTAAGGAGTGAGAGGACCTTGGTATCTGCTCTCTTGAGTTAAGTAACTGGTAGGATGCTGTTTGTGATTTATTAGATCCAGAGAATACAATTTCTTATCCTTTACATCTGATGGGGAAAGCATGCTTTTTGATTTGGGCTTTTGAAGCTGAGACAGGATGGCTCTGGCAGACGGACTGCTCTCACTTGAAATTAGGGATGAAGGTTGAGTGCAATACTCAGTCTAGGAAGGCAGGAGCCAGGCCTAGGAAGGCAGGAGCCAGGCCTAGGAAGGCAGGAGCCAGGCCTAGGAAGGCAGGAGCCAGGCCTAGGAAGGCAGGAGCCAGGCTGACTGCTAGAAATGGAGGTGAGAGCAAGCAAGGGCTTTACCTTTTAATTCAATTACTCCCCAGTAAGAATTTTATTCTTCAAACAAACAAACAAACAAACAAACAAACAAACAAAAACACAAAATCAAGTTTGTAGAAAACTAGTAACGAATGGTTACTAAGTATCTAATAGTCTTCCTATTTTATCAGCTGGACTTTGAGCGCTTCTTCTGTAATAGAAAGTTTGCTGCTCACAGGCTTACTATTTGTTGATGTACCCCATGCCTCTGTTTTTTTTTTTTTTTTTTTTTTTTACAACCACTGTCACTTCTGTTATGACACAGGGACCAGGAAGGGAAGACACTGCATGGTATAATCCTAGATTCAGATTTTGATCAGAGAGGAGAAAACAACACAACAACAACACAACAAAAACAACAGACATCTTTAGTGGATCTATCAAGACACATTCAGACTATTTTGGGGTGACTTCTGTCTCTGAACGCTTCTGTAGGATTTGATCCCACAGTAAATTCTCCTTTCCTCACTTCTAGATTGGACTCATGCTAAACATGTTATGACACTCTAGGCAAAACACTGCACTGTGATGGAGATGGTGAGACCAGAGACATTTCCTGCCTGAGAGGCTCTGGGGTGGGTGAGGCCAGGAAACCCAAGCACAGCTCAGTGTAAGGAGCTCAGAGTAGATACACCATGCTGTGGAAGAGCTGAGACTTCCTAATGAGGATGGATGCTCTTCACTTCTTGACAGGAAGCAGGGCAGAGGGGAAGACATTGTTCCATGCTTGTCACAGACTGTGGGGACAGCAAATCTGTCTACCGCAAGGGCTAGGGTGGATTATGAAGCAGAAGTAGAACTTCAGAATAAGTGATGTAGACAAGGTGCAGTGCTCAATGGCCCTAAAGAAGGGCAAAGCACAAGGGAAGAAATCCTCAAAGGTCTTCATTGAAATCCCTTTCACCAGGAGTGGCCATCCCGACCTTTGGTCCTGTTATTCTGATAGATGGCACCTGTGGTGATCACATTTCCATGAGATTCTATTGATCCAGATCTCAGGACTGAGGCTGCCATTTATCTTTAATCCCATCTCTGCCTCACTCCAACTGTGTAGTCAAGGCTCTGCCCCACTGGGTGCTGGGGCTTTGTTTTCCTGGGTGCTGATATTTCTCATGGAAATCAAATGCCTGTCTGACCCAGGACCATGTGCCAGCTTAGGATTCCCACAGCTAGTGCATAAAGTTATTAAATATCTAGAAACTCCATGTGTCCTACCAATACCCTGGCCTTTCCAGGTTCTCATTGATTTGTTTTCCCAGCCATTTCTTCTCTACCTCCTTGCCTGGCTGGGGGTGGAGGGCTTTCCTCCCACAGGGGTGCAGTGGTGTACTGAGGGACAGTACGGAGTGACTGTCTCTGCCCTTCAGAATTTATATCAGAACCCACATAAGATCAATGTTTATGAGGTACCTCTCAAAATACTCTAAGTATTAAGAGTTTCAGGAGGCATCTGGAAAAACACAAGCAAGTGTATAATTAGTTGCTAATTACATTTTGCAGACACTTGGCATAAAACTTGCTGGGGTGGAGGATAAACAGAAAGGGCTGAGTTTGAACTTCCTCTCCTGGTAAAGGATTATGGACTTTTTTTTTTTTTTTTTGGCATGAAACAAGAGTGTGTGGGATCTCATGAGTTGAACTGGATGCCTCCTAAATTCCCACTTCAATTTGATCTCTTGTTTCCTCATAATGTGACTGTGTCTGGAAATAGTCTTTAAAGAGGTAATTAAGGTGCAGTGAGGTCATAGGGGACAGATCTTCATGCAATGTGACCAGTGTCCTTGTAAGAAGTAGACATTCCCACAGGGACTTGTGTACACATAGAGAAAAGACCACACGGAAATTCAGCAGGAAGTCAAGATTCAATGAAGAAGAAACAACCACCCTATGCCTTGATTTTGGACCTCTGGCCTCCAGGTTGGTAAGGAAACCAGTGAATTCTGTTGAAGCCAGGCAAGCCTGAAGAACTGTGTAAATGGGGATATAAAGGCTGAAGCTCCAGCACAAACTGGAACACCCATGTTGGGAAAGATTCTCTAGAGCAGAGGTTTTCCTTCAAGTTCAAGGGCAGAGTCCATGAAAAGGGCCATCCCAAGTTCTGGAGCACACAGAACAACGCGTGTTGGGAGGAGCAAGGAACAGAGGCTTGGAGAAAGCAGCATCCCTGTGGTCATTAGCCTGGGATTTGCTTCCTGATGGATTAGTCATTGCTCAGGGTAAAGGAGGAACCGAGTTTAATGTATCAAGGCCCTGATAGGCTTTATGGAACTCTTAAGAGAGAAAGCTTATAAAAAAAGGGGGGGCAAAGCAAAAGACAGAAGATGATGATGGAGAATCAAAGCTGACTTTGAGAGCTTGGGAAAAATGTCCAGAGTGTGAGAGGTTGAACAGAAGTTCTTCAGATACCATCCCAAACAGTAGTCAGGATTAGGGGTAGGGTAGGGTCAGGTAGGGTAGGGTTGTGCTTAGGGTTAGGATTGGGGTAGGGGTAGGCTTAGGTTTAGGGTCAAATTAGTGTTAGGGTTATGATTGGACTTTTGGTCAAGGTCAGTGTCAGGGTCAGGGTCAGGATTAGGGTTAGGGTTAAAATCAGGGTCAGGGTCGGGATCAGGGTTAGATTTATGGTTTAAGGTTTGGATTGAAGTTGGGGTTAGAGTTAGTTTTGTATATATGTCATGGGGGGAAATTACCTCCTAACCCTTGAAGATTTCTCCCTCATGGTGCCTTTTGCTGACCTGCCTGTGCCTTAGGGCTCAATGGGGAACTGGCAAGTGCTTTCCTCTGCTACTCCCACCATGAAGATATGAATTTGCTGCTTAATGTAAAGAACTCACACAGGTTGGGAACGTTGATTTAGTCCAGTGGCTATGTTAATGACCTACTGTTAAAAGCATGCTGATCACCTACAGCTATAGTTCTGTAGTATTGATTCTATAACATAAAATGGTGGTGGTTTGGATCAGGGATAAAAAATTGTGGCCCGTGGGATAAACCTGGAATACACCTTGCTATCTTGAACTAACGACGGGCCTATGTTTATAAAGGATTGTCTATGGCCTCCTGCCAAAGAGCCAAAACAGAGACCATACAGCTCATCTTGCCTAAAATGTTTACCATCTAGCCATTTATGGAAACAGCCAACTCCTGGCATACATAAAACAGGTGTTTATTTATTTACTTTTGGTTTCTCTAGGAACACCTCCCACCCCATTTGTAACAATGCCCCTTGGAAAAACACATTCTTGACTTCAAGACAGATGAACTCAGAACCCTGCAAGCTCATACACTGGGGACTGTCCTCACTTCTCTTTGGTCTCATGCCAGGGTGGTGCAGTGAACAGTGGCCATCTGGGGCTGCTGGTCAGAGTATGCCCAATGGCCCACAGGTTTCCTTTGAGGCCTTTGTGTTCTTAAGGACCTTAGGGTGACAGTCACAGCTGGCTTGTCCTTACATGTCATCCTGTTGAGCAAAGCAACGATTGCCCTGGTGATTCCCTGGCTTTGTAACAGCTTATCTATGGAGAAAGAACAAAATGACACGTGCCTGTCTGTTAGCCAAGAAAGCAAGAAGGGGGGTGGCCATGTACTACAAGTTCTTCCAATTGTTGGCCAGGAGAAGAGGGGAGAAGGTCCAGACAGAGCTGCAGTTACAAGCTGGAACTGAAGAAGTTCACTATGAAAGTCAGTGTGTCAAAATACACAGCGGACACTGGGGGACATGGAAGCATCACTGATACAGATAGAATACGAGGGTGTTCAAAGAAGTCCTTGATTCATAACATCTATTTCTTCACATACCAAAAGTAGGTTAAAAATAAAAATACCCCCCCAAAACCCCCACCTCCTTCATTTTCCTTCTTCCACACAGGAATGACCTGAGAAAGATTTGATAAGTATGTGGCAATACACATTAAATTAAATTCCTATTGGAATTTCAGTCTTAATTCCCCATGACTTTCACACACACCTATTTTATTCAGCCTGTTTTGTAGACCAGGATGCTCATCATAGTCTTTTTCTCTATAGGCAGTGCTAAGTTGCGCTAAGACTTTTTTTTTTTTTTTACCTAAGTCTCTATTTTCATAGCTTAACAACACATCACCTCTAACTTATATCGGGATGGTTTTGAGTGCACTACAGGGGCAATAGGGCAAGCACTCCCAAGCTGAACCACCAGTGTCTGGGCTGTTCCTAGCTCATCAGTCACAGGTAAGTGTAGCTAAACCTCTCTGCTTTGAGCCACAGCTGTGGCCAATCTTCCCCCCAATGCTCCCTGCCATTCCTACAGCCTTTATCGGTTCAGCAGTGGTGGTTTGAACCATGACATTCTCCTACGGAGAGCATGTAAGCCTCTTTCTCAGCTCACTCATATGCCATAGGGTCTGGGAAACATGGAAAAGATCTGGCCAATGGCACCTTTCCCTGGGGCATGGGCACTGTATGCTGAAATTCTAGCTTGCTTCCCAGCCCAGGCCCTACCCCCCACAGTCATGTCCACTCTTTCATCTTGCGGGGACCTTGGAGGGCCAGAGGCCACTGTTGCCATGGCTTTTGGAAGATGTGGCCTCAGCCCAGCTCCTCAGCATTAGTTTGGAGGCCCAGAGCAGGTGAAGTGTTCCAACTGGGCTCTGTCGAACAGGTGGTTTCATGGATAAAAGCCCTGGTAGTGTAAGAAAGAGACCATAGTGACAGTGAGTATACCTGATACCTGCTCATCTGCTACCTCTGTCTTGTCTCCCTGGTTTTGGCTTGCCTTCCATCTGCTTGCTTGAACACCCACCTGTTCACTGTTCCCTTCGCTAATGAGCCAAGCTCTTCCCTAATTAAGTCAGCAGGCATTCATCGAAGAGGCAGCATCATATTTTGGCAAGAGGATGGGGACAGAGCTCTTCCCCAGAAGCAATTAGGAATGGTTGTTAGCGGTGATTATGGAGTGTGATTAACACATGAACAATAAAATAGCTCAAGAAAATAGTTCCTAAAATAGTTTTGCTCATGGGCTTTCTCCCCAAACCTGCTGGTCTAGGATGGCTCATATAGAAAAGGAAGCAAAGTAAGATGCACAGCCGCCTACCAATGGCCTGTCATCAAAAACAACCACGGTCTCTGGCTACCTGGAGACCAGCAATCTGAACTTTCCTCTCTGAGTGGCATCTATAAAAATTAAGTGTCCAGTTCATGCCCTGCAATCCCTAGTGAGATGCCTCCAGACTCCTCCGCTCTTGCTAAGTTGAAAATAAAAGTTGGAATGTGGGCAATTGAGAAAGAACGTTGCATGTGTGTGTGTGTGTGTGTGTGAGAGAGAGAGAGAGAGAGAGAGAGAGAGAGAGAGAGAGAGAGAGACAGACAGACAGACAGAGACAGAGAGAGACAGAGACACAGAGAGACATAGAGAGACAGAGAGAGACAGAGACAGAGAGAGACAGAGAGAGACAGAGACACAGAGAGACAGAGACAGAGATAGAGTCTTGAGAAGACTAGGCTGGCTCAAACTAAGTACTCAAGGATGACCTTGAACTTTTGATCCCTTGTTTGCACTTCCTGAAAGCTGAGTTTACAGTTGTGGGTCACCACTCAAGTTTCAGGTGCTTCTGGGCAAGTGTATGCCAGGCAAGCACCCCACCAACTGAGTGACACCTCTGATTCCTTGGAGAAACTTCTTGAGCAAAGAGATCCAAGGTTCCTGTTTGTACACACGGTTTGAATCTAAGATGGGACTCAAATTTGCTACCACAGTGTTGGACTGATTTTGTGACATAGAGACAATCCAAAAGCAATCGTTTAGCAGGACACACAGAAGAGGACATTTTAGCTGGGGTTACTCTGGGTAAATTCCTCAAACTCCAAATAGAAGCAGTAAACACATGAATATAAATATGACAATCATTTGTTTGGCTGCAACCACTTTGGTTTTTGGCACACTCCACGGTACAGACATTTCTGGTGGATGATTAAAACACAAGTCCACTTTTAAGTTGTTTACCCTATGTTTGACACTACGGTTTGATGACATTATCAATTTCTAATAAAGTTGGTGTGTTTCTATCCAGTGTCCTGCTATGAAAGCAGAAAGAGCACTGTTAGATACTTGCCTCCTTAGATGGAGGGAAGCCAGCAGAGTGTGCGAGTGATTGTTTATGGACAACTTTACAAGTACATGATTGTCAAGGTTGTATCTGACAACTCATTTTCTAATTGTTGTTCTTTTTTGATTAGAAATGGCACCAATGGTGGCCTTTTAGTGTGCCTAACCCTCTCACTTTTATTATCAACGTATTTCAAGATGATCAGTAACATGGAATGGTATCCTACTGAAGAAAAGCTAAGATTCCCTCCTCCTGTAAGGATGCCCTTCTGTGAGGGGGTGAAATGGCCAAAGGTGGGTTTTTGAATTCAGACTTAGAGGGATGATATTCTGAACAAAGAAGCCTGTAGAGAAGATGAGCCAGGTTTGCATCCCGGAGTTCTCTCCAGATGTCATTTCACCCACATTTGTTATAGTTGTTAAGAGTTTTGTGGAGAGCCCAAGAGCCTAGAATCCCAGCCAACTGCTCAGTGGCAAAAGCCAAGTTCAGAACACAAGGCTGAGTAACGACCTAGCTGGCATATAAGAAAACAGGATCCAGGCAAAGGTAGAGGAAGCAGGTTATAGTCAAAGTTCCAAGACAACCAACCAGAACACCCAGAGCCACATGGATACAGTTCCTCCACTGCAATGTGGGTAGAAATTTGCCCTTAGAAAGGCTGAAAGAAAAGAGTTCCATTTGATGTAATGGAGGAAAGGAAAGGCTCGAAGGCCAAAAGCATTACCGTGAAGGTTTTATGGTGGCTTCAGCCTGCTCTGCAGCTCTTAGAAGAAATGAGATGAGCCTGGGACGAAGTTATAAAAAACATTGTAGCCATGATTCTTGTTAGAGTTGGTGCCACAGACAGAAACCTCATCTTACAATTCTTATGGTAGAATGGTAGGCATATTTTAGTTTTTACATGTGATTGCCATAAGCAACACTTGTAATGATCTAGGTTACTAACAATGCAAAAATTTGGTTTACATAAAGCAAAGGAAAAAAAAAAACACATCTTCCCAGGTTTGGGCCATTGTTTGGCAATGAGTATAAGTGTTTGAGGGGTGCACCTGGACCCTAAGACTCACTCTACATGCCGCAAGTGAACACCATTCAGTACACAGTAGTGAAGGCAGTGGAGGAAACCAGCATTTGGCCGTTCCTGGATTTCCATTAGGAAGTTCTGGAAAAGGTGAGAGTAGTTTATCACATCAAAGAGGGCACAGAACAAGCAGGGTATTAGCCTGGTGTTAGTATCCATCGGTTCCAGCCTCTTGCTCTTTAAGGAGATAAAAGAAGGAGCCTTCCTTCACCAGGTCTTGGAACTGCTGCCCCAGGCATACCTGATAAAAGCATGCTGTCCTTGGTTAGTTCTGGCTGCACGCCTCAGATCCAAGAGTGGAAAATGCACCCCAGTTTCAAATGAGGAAAAGAAACCAGAGAGCAGCCACCCGAAAGCACCGCCCCCACCCCACTTCAAGGTCCACCCAAGCTGAGACTATGGTAGTGTTTCCAAACTTGCTCTAAAAGCATGTTGGCCATTACCTTACACTCCTTTCTGTCTAGGTCTCCTCTCCATAAATGTCAAATGCAGTCGCCAGTAGGTTCAGCCTGAAAATAAAATCCTCTCCCTTCCATCGAGAAATAGCTCCAAACTTAGTGTGTGCTCAAAATATTCACAATGAAATCATCATCCTGTATTTATAGTCTTTTGGATTGTGTATGAAATTTTCTTTCCCATGGTATTTCTTGTTGAAAGGGTCAACAGTGGAAAGCAGGATCAGAGAACAACTGAGGGAAATGGGCCTCCCATCGTTTAGAAGCGGTTAGCTACCCTACATCCTGCCTCTTTCCCGGATAAACTGGTACCCTCCTCCTCCCCTTTCCCTTGTTGAACGGTCCTGGCTGAATGGGAAAATCAGAAGTACCTAGTGTTACCCCTTTTCCTGTGACCTTTCCCATCCTCTAGACTTCCTCCCCGTTTTCACCGAGGGAGATGGTGTGGATCTTAATGGTTGGAACTTGGTGATTTTCTTCGGGGCGCGGGGCCGAGGACCCCACACAGCAGCAGACCTGTAAAAAGCTTTTACTTCTCACCCGGGCTGTGGTACAGGCAGATTGGTCCTTCGGCACTGTAATCCTGGCCGATCCCTGGGGCATGGAAGAGAAAAACTTCCATTCACAGACTCCATCTGTCTTGGAGATCTTGTAGAAGGTCTCTCCTGAGCCCACCGGGATGCGCACCATATCTCTTTGCTGTCCCTCAAGGGCCTGGCTGGGCGGGTGCAGGGTGTAGCCCAGGGCATGCTTGGAAGACTGCCTTTTGCGAAGACACTGGATTCGCAGGACATTCTGAAAGGCTTTCTTGAACTCCTGGCTGGAGCATGGGTAGATGATAGGGTTGATGCAGCTATTTAGATACCCGAGCCAAAATACTATTTTGAAAACAGTCTCCGAAGGCTTGAAATCCGGGAAGAAGGACCCTAAAAGAGAAAGCAAAGAGTTACGTGTATGATTGGCAAGTCAAGAGGCCAATCGGTTAGAGCCACAAACAACACACATAGTTTTTATATTTATTCAAGAACTTCCAGATGCAAGCGAGTGTCTCACATTGGCTGGTAGCTCCTTTGTTAGGTTTTCAAAGACCACTTCACACGGAAGGGTTTGTATCGGTTCCCTCTCTAGTTGTAGGGAGTCATCTGTAGGCTTCCTCAGAGCTTTATAGAGTGCAGTATCACATTTTGGTAGAGTCTAAACACTCAGTTTTGCCTGAGTGATAAAATAAAGTAGGGGTACACTCAAACCCACGTCACATTAAAATGTGATGACCCTAGCCAAGTGTGGTACTGCATGCCTTTAATCCTAGTACTCTGAAGGCAGAATTTGAGGCGAGCCTGGTTCACAGAGGGAGTCCCAAGACTGACTAGCCAGGGCTATATAGATAAACTCGCTGTGGAGGGGAAACTACTGTGATTACCAGATCAAGTCTATCCTTTGTGAGCATGGGGATCTAGTACGCCCAGTCCCAGCTCCTTATTTTAGCACCTAACACTTACTAGTTCCTTGGAAAGACACTGTACGAATCATGCAGCCCCCAAAGGCATTGCATAAATTATGCACCCCCAAAATGTTCCTCTTCATTCCTTTCAGACAGGTTTGAAGAATGATTTCAGAGTCCTCTCGCCCTGTTCCATGTTTCATGCCTGAGCTGGTCTCCTTTCTTCCTTTGCTTCCTGTAACAGTTCTTTGTCCACTTGAGTGAGTGGTTTAAGCCAAGTTCATTACAGCTGTGGGCTTCAGTTTTTCTTTTTGATCAAAGAGGAAGGTGGAATGAAGGCCTTTCTCAAGGCCCCACATCTTTTTTCTTTCTTTCAGCCTATGATTTTTAGTGTTATTATTTTACTATTGTTGGAGAAGTTCACACTATGCATACAATGTGTTTGGATAAAATCTGCTCACACTTCCTTCTCTCCAGATCCTCACCACTTTTCCCTCTCATCTTCCTGTGATCTTCCTATAACTCATGGAGCACACTTAGCGAAGGTACACTGGAGCAGGGGCAACCTATCAGGGGCTACATTTGTGAAGAAGACCAATACTCCTGTGTCTTCCAGCAGCCGTCAGCCACTGAAATGTCCTCAGCTAAGGGTGGGATTTCATGGGCCACCTTCTCTATCCATGCTGGGAAGACTATGCCCTTTATTTTCTTTCTTTCTCTTCCTTTCAAGCTGCAGACTCATGAGAGTCAGGATTCCTAACATGCACGCTGGATGCTCTTACAGTTGACTCCAGCCAACGGTATTCTGAGTTCAATCAGAGGTAAAACTTACATGCCATGGAAGTAAAACACATAGAATGGTAAGGCAGTTGATGGGAACATTTATCACTTAAGCATAGTTCTTGTCAAGTTCAGTGTGTCTCAAAGAAATCACACACATGCGTGCACATGCACAAACACACACACACAAAGACATGTGAGCACTTGTGCACATACACACTTGTGTACACAGACATACACTCACATACACATATGAGTTGACAGATGTTTACTATGTAGCTGAGGAAGTTTTATACTTTAGATTCAAATATTTTAGTGCTATCTAATAATTAAAACAAAGGTTAGAGTCACCATTATGTCTTGAGTTAGGCTGTGTAGACAACTTTTTGCATATAATTTAACAATCAATAATAGTGTGAGTTATATGACTTTTGGGATGGGAAAATGGCTCAATCAGTAAAACACTTGGTTGCCGCAAAAGCCTGAAGACCTGAATTTGGTTGCCAGAACTCACATTAAAAAATACAGATGTAGCTCATCTCAGAGCAGAGGAGATAGAGACAGATAGATCCTTGAAGCTTTCTGGTTAACCAACCTTGCCTACTTAGTGCTAGGCCAGTGAGAGAACTTGTTTCCCATTCCCACAAAAATGGAGAGTGCCTCAGAAACAAGAGCTGAAGTTGTCCTCTGATTTTCACATTCATGCACACACACATGCAAGCATATGCACATGTATATGTATCTACACACACATACGCACCTTCACATAAGCATGTGCTCACATAACTAATTACAGGCTTAATATGAATAATTCTATTGTATTGATATTAAAAAAAAAAAACAAAAAAGCCCAAGCAAAAATCCCAAACACCCTGACACTTAATGAGGTAGAGTAACTCAACCAAGGTCACGCAGGTCACCTTGGACAGGACTGGGACTTGACATTTCAAATCTAATTTTATGGACTCTTGGGATCTCCTAGACTGACATATTTCTTGGAAAGAGAATGGTATACATGACCTGTGAGATGAGGGGTCAGGTAAAAGCTGAATTAGACTCAAGCTTTTCAGACTTCATCTGAGGGCAGAGAAAGTGGTCTACGTTAACAGGATAACTGGATTTGTGCAAATACTCTCAATTCTTGGGGAAAATTCACTTTGCATTCTAATGCCTATATACTGGCCGATATTTCTCTCTCATGGTGACAGCAATGTGATTAAGGCAACTCATTTCTACAAACCTCTGCCTTTTCCTGGGCTTAATGATCAATGGCAAGCGGAGATGAACTGAGTATAGCAAAATCCACCTCATCTGGAGAATTCATTACAAAAAAATCAGCTAGACAGGGGGAGGTATTTTCCTTATTTGAAGAATTTCCAGCTAACAGCAGCGACAACACAGCCCATATGCCCTCTGAACAAGAAGCTATTAAAGTGATTTGAGAGGCTCCTTTAAGGATCCTGTTTCTGCTTAGAGTCCAGGTTGGCATTCATAAATCTCACCCTTCCCTTCCACTCCTCAGTTTCTGAGCCCCTCTCTCCTTCCTGACCCCTGCTTTCTTAATCTTGCATCTAGATGACCAATGGCTAATTTTATGTGCTCTCTTCCTGTGGTCTCCATGTTGTGTCCACTCTGTCAGCAGCACATGCAGGTCTTCTGTTTCGATGCCCACCATTCAGAACATCCCACTTGTTTTTCCTGTAGCTGAGGTATAGGATAAGGAAAGGAATTAGTTTTTTAAAAAAAGAAACATATTAAAATTTGGATGCAAGATAGCCTCCAGCCTCAATTCATCAGGGAGATTTTCTTTTTAACCCAAGAACATCTCTGAATATTGGCAGGTCAAACAGTGAGTGGGGGATACTTCCAGGTCAAAGACCTTTTCATAAACAGCCCCATTTGGTTTATTCCAGTAAGTGTGTGACAGTACCTGGATGTGTCTCAGCCTAGTATGTACTTGCTCACTCTTCATCAGAAGATTTCCCTAGAGGAAGGTGGCTGTATCTCCTCCCTTGCATAGTGTGGTTCTCACTTTAGAAAGGACACATGTGATTCTCTCTGGGGAGTTGCTAAAGGGCTATACTTAGGGGAGGATGCAGAATAGACTTCGAACATTGACTTCCCAGTGGGCAAGAGAAGATAGCGAGGGGTTGTACTCTCCTTTAATCTTAGCCATCTCCTCAGCTCTCTTTCTTTACTTCATTTCTCTGTCTTAGGAAGAGTGCTTGGAGTGGGCAGTAGGCTAGTTCCCATCAAAGTTCCTCAGTCCATGGTCTCCTATCTTGCCCAAACCTTACCACACAGATTCAGTCTTATTTGGACTCCCCAAATGTATCCTTCCAAAGTCCGTGTTATTCTCAGATCCCTCTTTCCCAGGTTACTGGTGATGGGAAGTACGAATGCAGCTGAAGAAGATTATTCCTGGTCTTCCATCAGGAGCACCAGGGTGGAACCGGTCATGCTAAGAATGTGTGAAGGTTGACACTGTCAACCTGACAGGTCCTAGAATCACCTAGAAGAGAAATCTCTCGTAATGTCTGTGAGAGATTTGTACTGTGGGTGGCACCATTTCATGGGCTGGATAAAAAGGATGAAGGGAAGAGAGCACCAATATTCACCCTTCTCTGCTTCCTGGCTGTAGATGTGGTGTAACTAGGGGCCTCAAACTCTTGCCATCCTGATTTACCCACCATGACAGACCATACCCCCTAAAACTATGAGCTAAAATAAACACTTTCTCCTTTAAATTACTTCTGTCTGGTTTTCTTTCACAGCAACGTAAAGGTAACAAATACAAACTATGGTTCTCTGACTCAGATAGTGGGATGTGAACTCCACTTGATCAGGACCTTGCCTTTGTTCACTCCCAGAGTTCTAGAACCCAGAACAATGACTTGGAAGGGCAACCACTATTCCCATTGAGTGGCTGATCTTGTTGAGGATGACTGTTGACTGATTGGCTGTGTCCTTGCTTTTCCAGTGCTTGTGGCTACCCTGTGGCATGCACTTTTCTTTTCTAAGCACTGCGGTCCCTCACTTTTCGAGCTTTCTTCCTCTTCCACACACTTTCTTTCTGGTCTTTGGTTGTCTGATGTTTTGGCATTTCTTTTGTGCCTCTCCCATTTGGAACCATTTGCTGTCAAACACCTTAACATTTCTTGTCCCGCTTCCCAGGAAGAGTAAGTTTTCTGAAACCCCTATGTGAGAAGTGTCTGCTTCTCTTGTCACCATAGCCATGTTTCATCCCCCAGTGACCTCTGTCCTGACTTTGCCTCCAGGGATCCAACAGCAATCAGCTTAGTTCCTGGAACATCTTGCCCTGTATGTAGGCAAGGTCACCTTTTACATGGGAATTTGCCTATGTTAATTCTTAGGCTTTGGAAAAATTTCAATACTTTGGAGCTTCTTCTTTAAAAAATATTATTTATTTATTTGTTTGTTTATTCATCCATTCTCAAAGTGGTGTGTGTGCGTGTGTGTGTGTGTGTGTGTGTGTGTGTGTATGTATGTGTGTGTTACATGTGCATCTGTCTGACCATACCACAATGTGTTTGTGAAGGTTAGAGAAAACACTTTCCATGGTAAATTCTTTCCTTCTGCCTTGTTGACACAGGATGATGATCTGTTGTTTGTTCTGCCCTGTTCTATGTATCCTAAGCCAGCTATCCCATTGATTTTAGATCTTGTCTCTGCCTCTCATCTCATTGTAGGAGTGTCAGGATTATAGATTTATACCTCAGCATCTGGCTAAGGTGGGATTCAGGGCCAGAACTTATTTGTCAGGGTCTGATACTGGTGCTTTAACCTACTGTGTGATCTCCTTGGTCTGGGACAATTGATTTTCATCCACTTTTAGTTGCTGCAGGTTTTGGACTCTTTTCCAACCTAAACACTGTGATCATTTTAAAACTAGCTGACTAGAGGCAGGTGGAGCAGGTGCTCATGGCCAAAGGCCAACATGAACAATCTTCTCACCTTTGGAGAGCCAGAATCCTCACTTCCATTGTAGAAGCTTCTAGAGTCCAAGGAGAAACTGACACTGGCCAATTAAGATGAAGCCTTCTGGCCTTTCACTTAAAGTCCTAACCATTTGGAACACCCGGCTTCTCATTTTTGACCTGGGGCTCCATTGGTGTTTTGGTAAGGAGACACAAAAAGGATTGGATATTACAGATGTGCTTCAGCTATGAGGTGACAACACGGTTTTACTTCAGTGCTCATAGGAAGATCAACAAGTGATGATCCACTTACGTCAATTTGCTCCTAAAGCCCTTCTGCTTATTCCCAAAATCAGTGACAACAGAAATGGAATGCTTCAGTTCTAACCCAACACTGATATTTATAGGGGTCCATTTTCTAGCTCAACAGTTTTTTCCTGAATCAGGGGGACTCACTATTGAAAGTATGGAATTAGAAAGTTTTTAGCTTTCCAGTATGTGTGCTTTGCATTAGCTATCTGAAAGCTTGAGGTCCTGATGACATCTTTAAGAGATTCTAGATTGTGGTGAGTTCCAGCTAAGTGCAGCCATAGGATTTCTAGGCTTCAAGAATTGGCAGGACTCTAGAGACCAGGAACCTCCCTCTGCCATGTAGAGATCAAGGCAGTTAAGTTGAGCAGGTCAGTAGTTTACCCCAATTGCATGTCTCTTCTGTGAATGGGTGAAGACCAGACCCAGATCCTGTTTCACTTTATCCTTGCCCACCCCAATCTTCATGTGCCATTTAGCAATCCAATAACAGCATGAACAGTGGCAATGAAAGCAGTTTCCACTGTATGGTCCATATAAGAAGGAAGAGTGAACTGATATAATTAATACCCATATTATTTAAAAAGTTAGAATGTACTGTTCAGAAAGCTTTTCAGAATATTCTTATCAGATTTTGAAAAAATAGTGTTTAAATAACTCTAGTTTAAAAAGAACTGACACTAAAGGAGAATCTGATATATGTGACTATGGGAGAAAATTACCTTTAATTGCTGATTATTGTTAAACCAGTGGTCTCAGTAGTAGGCCTGGTACATATCCAATGAACATAGAAGAGAATCAATTGGCCAGTTTGACCTGCCAAGGAGCTCCAGTGCCAAGTAACATTTTGGCCAAACCAGCTGGCCCCTTAATACCAAGGAGAAAATTGCCTCATCCAATCAAACCACAGAGAAATGCCATAGAAATGACAGTGTAAGAACAGACTCAAGTTTCTTAGTCTCCTGAGGTCTACCAGATGGCCCAATTTGGGTCCCTAGTTTGGCTGTGTCATAGTGACCCGATTGAGCACCTTATGGGGTCCATCCAGGTCACATTTGGAAAGTTCTAAATTACCAAAATTCTTCAGAGTATTCATATGGTATGGCAGTTAGGAATCACTAATAATACTGCCTGGATTAGCCTATACATGAACTCAAGCTCACAACTCAAGACCTATGTACATATTCCTTGTGAATTATTTTTTAAAGAATTATTTAATGTATATGAGTACACTATAGCTGTTTTCAGACAGACCAGAAGAGGGCATCTGATACCTTTACAGATGGTTGTGAGCCACCATGTGGTTGCTGGCAGTTGAACTCAGGACCTCTGGAAGAGCAGTCTGTGCTCTTAACCACTGAGCCATCTCTCCAGCCCTCCTTGTGAATTTTAAATCAAACCTTTGTATATACCATTTACATTATCTTGGGGAGAGGCCATCAGTTTCTATTAGCATCTTACAGTGCTCTATGCTGATGGCGAACATGGCTAAGCCTGGGCAGATAGTGAGAACAAGGTGAGCTTTTGCCTGATGTACCTCATCCAGCCTTTGTCTCATGATAGTTCCCAACTTTGGAGTAGGATCAGAAGATGTTTGTATGCTTAAGTACAGACAAGTGGCTCCTTCTTTGAAGGAGTCAGTGTGTTGTGTCTCTTAGGAAATGACAGGCAGATGAGAAAGTGTAGATCCATGGGAGGACATGGTGAGTGAAAATAATGTGCAAACTGAATAGAAGAGGCAAACTTGGGTCCCCTAGGAGCCTGTCCAGTGGGGGAATGGAATGGCTAGCTATTCTTCCAGAGACAGGACCACCATTTCTCTCAGATTAAGAAAGGCAAGAAGACAACAAATAGAAGATGAAGTAAACTTCACAGGCTTTTCTGTGCCAGGATATCCCTCCAGATATAGAACATTTTCTCCAAATACCTCCAAGTTGCCCAAACCAGAGCTCTCCAAAAGTCCCGAATCTCCAGCCAACAATGCCCTGAGCACCAATTCTCTCCTTCAAAATGAGAACCATCTGCCTGATGACATGGGTCACACAGGGCCTTTTTGTTGCTCATGAGACCATGTTCAAGCTCATCAAATAACATCTGATCATTTAAGACCCTTCATCAGGACCCTGAACTTATTTCTATACAATCTTCTCTTCCATTATTTTATTTGCTTAAAAATACTTCTCTGAGTCAGGGAGTGTGATGGCAACTGGAGCGGAGGTGGTCAGAGGTAGGCATATAGGTCCTGCCTGTGGAACTCAGAGTCTATTCACATACCCAGTCAATGCCTGTGCACATTGCGTTATGAGTTTCCAATATGCAGGCTTTCTCCTTTGCACAGCATACATTTACTGTCTATTCATTGATCCACCAAGACCACTACAGCCTCCAAGATGTGGCTGTAATTCTTCACTCCATTCTCCTCTTCTCAGTGACCTGCCCCTACAAATACTTAAAGATAAGTCCATTCAAATTTCCTCTTGTTTGTTATCAAAGTTCCACTCATCTATAAGCCCCTCTACACATGAAGTCTAACCTGCTTTCCCACTTTCCCCCATTTCACAGTAGTTATTAGTTTCTCTAGCATCTACTTTTATTTTTCTATTTTCATCTATCTATCTATCTATCTATCTATCTATCTATCTATCTATCTATCTATCTAACTACATCTATTTATCCACCTACCCGACTACTCACCCGCCTGTCTATTTGTTTATATTTATTTACTTATTTACATATTTATGTATTTAGTCCCCAAGAGGACAGACCATTTCAATTTTGGCTTTGCTGTTGTATCCCCAACACTAGCAACAGTTTTCTAAAATGTGTAGGTTTCTGCCAATATTGTGGAATGGTGTCCTCTATCTTTATGACTCTAGTGTTTTTGAAGATGCATGCTACTTGTGAGCCTTTGTATGTGTCTTGGTGATAGGAACAGTTTTGGTGAATGTTTATGGGTTCATGGATGGCCTTTGTTGATGGAAGAAAATGTTATTTTGAATAAAATTCCTGCTTTATCGACTCACAACTATAAATACACTGAGAGAGAGAGAGAGAGAGAGAGAGAGAGAGAGAGAGAGAGAGAGAGAGAGAGAGAATCTTAACTCATATTCTAAAACTGTATCTTCCCGATCTTCAAGACGTTCATGTTTACATGAAAATGAGAGCATTCTCCAAGCAATTTTATATGGTAAAGTTGCAAGCACTTCATAAAATTATTACTTCCAGTACTTATAAAAACGTTTTACAGGGGCCTGAAGGAAGAGCTAAAGCCTGCACTTCAGCTGTGATAGCCATCATCCCCACCCATATTTGTGGACATGAGTCTGGAGCCAAACGTCATCAATCCAAAGCAGTGACATAAATAACCAAAATCGGTCTTCCTAGGAGGAAGTGTGGGATTTTTTTTTCAGGGCTGTGTTCCTTTGCATTGAGCTGAAAGGCCAAGTGAAGTCTAAGTCCTGGTTTTTGCCAGCAAGGTAAGCTGGCTGATGTTGGGGTAGTGAAAATTGAATGGGGGAAGCTCACAAAAAGGCTTTGGTTCTTGATGCTGTTTAATGCTTTTTGGATAATTTTCCTACTTGGAAACTATATATTATGTACTCTTTTTTTGATGGCTACCAGGGCATCGATAGGCATGTCCACTGATTCAAGAGCAACCCTCCAGTAGTATGTAAGAATCTGAGTAACTGTTTTTTATTCGTGGCTCATCATGCCAACCTCACCCTCTTGCCCACAACATCCCAGGATGAGCCAGGGATGGGGTTGTCTATGGCTTCACACACTTTCTTTTCAGCCAAAGAGAGAACCAGCCTGGGCTCAGGCTATACCATAGTCCCTGACTTCTACCCGATATGGGTATTTTAACTGTCAGAGTAGATATAGCCAAGAATTTTAATAGTTCATTTTAAAGATGCAGGACATCTTTTGGAATCTATAATATTGCTTCTAAGTACAGTGATGCTAGCCAGTCTTAAAATACTATAAAGAATTGGAGCAATGAAATTTTAAAACAGCAATAGTGCATGGTATTGTCTTAATGCTGGGCATCATAAATGAGAATTGTCCTTTATCATAAATGAAACATTTAAGGAGTTCAGCTTTGCTTGAAGGCTTTTTTTTAACTCTTCAAATTTAATGAAGTATTCTGCAGTTTCTCCTTTGAACTGTGTGATTCTTACTTTCAGAGATAAGACTATGTTTGGGGCTGGTCAGTTGCAGTAATATTAAAAGGTTCTGTTGCTACTTCCCACTGTCTTACTCTGTGGGGGCCATGCCAGTAGCTACTCCAGTGGAGCCGGAGTACAACCCCCTAAGTGGTTAGTTCCTAAGCCTGGTACTTATACAGCTCGTTCCATGGGTCTGGTAAAAACATGACTCTACAATCATTAATGTATCAAATAGGTTTATATGTTAAATTCTCAGTCCATAATCTCTCTACACAATAAGCTTACAATCAGTTAACAAAGATATAAACTGCCCACCTATATAAGATAAATTGACCTATAGAAACCCTTAGAAATAATCATAACCACCTTATCTATATAGAGTTGTGCCAAGAAAAACATCCAGACTGCTTCCATCCTGCCTCCACTAGAATCTCCCCACTCCTCTTTCTGCCTCTTCCTTCCAAGACTTTTGCCTGCCTACCTTTCCTTCTCATCCAATGATAGGCTGGGCCCACCCTGTTGTATAATGACATCATTCTACACAGGTCATTGATTTAGACTCCTTGACTTTCTTTGACCCATGATTTTCTCACATCCCATTACCTAGACTCTATCCAAATCCCAAGTTCCTGTCTCCAGAGCATTCATATTATCAAACCTTCCTCCTGATGCTCACAAACTGTTTCACCCTTAACAAACCAAATCCAACTCATTGTCTCCCATTGACCCCAGGGCTCATTCTTGTTCTACATGTAGTCATGCAGTTTTCCCCCCAGCTACTCAAGCTAGAACCCTGTTGGCTGCTACAACCACTCACTCTCCCAACTCCTTTGTGACAGCTCATGGGTCCTGATGACTGTCAATCTCCTGTCACTGTCTGTCTCCACTCAGGCCACCATCTCTTTTGGTTATAACTCTGTGCCAGTCCTCCAACTAATTCCCTGTTGTTGGTCTTACCCCTTCTATGGTAGCTGTTCTTGGTTGTCAACTGGGCTACATCCAGAATTAACTAAAACCCCAAAATGGAGGGGCACAGCTTTGAGGAATTTTCACATAATTTGAAGTGGGACGATCCACTTCTAATTGGGATTATTGATGTGAGAAGACATACCTTTAATCCAAATCTTTTGATCTGGGAAAACCAATCTCTAATCTGGGCCATGCCTTCCATAATGACATTGAAGAAGGAAGCTTTTGCTCTTTTCCTGTTTTCTATGGCTTTGTTAGCAAGTCTATTCCTTCACTGGTATTAGAGCCTACTACTTCTGGATTCCAGTATATACTGAAAACCAGCTAGACATCCGCCTTGTCAACTGAATGAACAACTCCTAGATTCTTGGACCTTCTGTTCACAGGCAGCTGTGCGTGTGTATGTGTGTGTGTGTGTGTGTGTGTGTGTGTGTGTGTGTGTATACATATATACATATATCATACATATATTCATCCTATAAGCTCTGTTACTCTAAAGAACCCTGACTTATACATCTTTCAACCTATTTTTCACACTATGTTCAAGAAGTTTAGAGAGAGAGGGAGAGAGAGAGAGAGAGAGAGAGAGAGAGAGAGAGAGAGAGAGAGAGAGAGAGAGAGAGAGAGAGAGAGAGAGAGAGAGAGAGAGAGAGAGAGAGAGAGAATCCCAATCCTGATTATCTCTGTTACTTTCTTAATTAAGCTCAATGACTCCTCCTCAATGAAGTGTGAATTTAAGGAGATCAAACAGCCACTTTGTTTGATAACAAGTTAGTTATCGGTTTTTTCCCAGTGTCCCCAAGTCTCTCACAAGTATCAAAGGAGAATAGAAAATTCAATCTGGATTTGAATGTGTGCTTGTTCAGTCAATGAAGTGATGGTGCCTTTTATTCATTGTGATTCATTTAAAAGTAGAACAAATGGTGTATACAGTTGTTTATGTGTTTAATTATGGACTAAAAATGTATTCTCTAGGCAGCAACACATGCACTAGAAGTTTTTTTAAGGTCAAAGAATAGAAATCTCTTAGAAAGTCCAACAGCTCCAGTGGAAGTTCTGACAATGGAATAGAAAGTTTGGTAAAACCCAGAAGACAGAAAAGGGGAAAATAGAAGACAGAATGATATTGAAGGGAAGATTCATGGGGAGAGTGTTAAGGACAAATCTATGACAGCAGTCATAACATTCAAGGCTTCTTGAAAGATCTAACTTCAGAGCTGGAAAGATGGCTCAGTGGTTAAAAGTATTGCTGCTCTGGGAGAGGACCTGGGTTCTACCTTCACCTACATCAGGCAGTTCACAAACACCTCTAACTCCAGTTCCAAGGAATCCAATACCTCTTTTCAGCCTTCATGTGCACCTGCATATGTGTGGTGCACACACAGACAAGCAGGCACACATACACATAAATAAAAATAAGTAAAAATTTAAGGAGAAAGATCGAATTCTGAGTTCAGGGTGTCACTTTTCTGTTATTAAGGACAGTCATGTTTGTCAGAAAAGGTTGTTCTCCAATGTTGTGATTTCTGCCTGACATTTCACCTGATACCTATTTCCATTAGGGTGTTGCTTGAAATCACATGACCAGAATCTTACACATTTTAGAGCATCTCGCTGAGGGGGAAAAGGACTACATGAAGTTGGCAGAGGTGAGGGGCACCTGGGAGAGCCGGAGCCTGGAGGGCAGTAATGGTAGATGGATGTGGTAAAAATACATTGTATAAATGGATAAAATTTTCAAAGGAAAAATACAAATATTAAAATATTAATTAATGAGCCTTGGTAAGCTGATCATTCTACAATGGAAGACCACATATCCAAGAATATTTTGGCAGCACAAATTGATTTTGAAGGATTAAAAAGGGGGCGGATCTGAGAAGAGTTAGGAGAGGGTGTTAAATATCAAAATATGTTTTGTGAAACTCTCAAAGATGTAATAAAATAAATTAGTAAAAATAGTACTCTTTATGAAGCCTCTTAACCCCAAGTCCTTAGAACTTCTTGAGACACAGACTGCACTGAGGGAAAGTGAATTGGTTGTTTTGGTATTTTTAAGACAGAGTGTCTCTGTGTAGCCCTGGTTGTCTTGGAACTTCACTTTGTAGACCAGAGTGGCCTCAAACACAGAGATCCTTCTGTCTCTGTCTCCTGTGTGCTGGGATTAGATGCATGCACTACCATACCCGGCTCTAAGTTGGATGTTTTGAATGTCTTGTTTTCTTTTTTATATTGTAGCAAAGAAATTGTCCACTGGAAGAATTTTAAATGTATGTATAAAATAATATGGGCATATTGTTTGCTATGACAAATCACTTAGCTTGGCTAATTTGCTTAAATGTTTTAAGGAATTTACAAATCTTCACAAATGACAGTTGGCTCTAAATGATATTGAAGTTATTCACTATCTATATCACTTTTATAAACCTGTAAGACAGGAAGAACCAAGTTGACTGGGCTACAAATAGGTAAGAATGTGACCATTCAGGAAAGTAAGAACCAGGTAAAATGCTCAGATTTTCAGATTCCTGGCTCATAATGCTTCCTGTTAATAAATATGTTAAAACTTTCATTTGCCATGGTAGACAGAAATTGCCTCAAAGTATTTGAGATCTTTCAGGAAACCTACTTGAGACAAATGGACACTTGAAGAGTATCTATAGCTGGCACCAGCTATCAAGTGTGTGGCTTGGTCCTCAATGTTTAAACTCACAACTTCATACACATTTACACTTAGATGTCTCCTAGGAACTTGTATGGTAGTTCAGTCCAAAGCAGTTCATGTGGCTCTGCTTGTCTTCTAGGGCTTCCCACTTTACTATTATTATTTCTTTGATTTCCATTTTTTTGTTTTTGTTTTGTTGGATATATTTTATTTACATTTCAAATGTTATCCACTTTTCCAGATTGCCCTCCATATCCCCATCCCATCACCCTCCACCTGCTTCTGTCAGGGTGTTCACTCAGTCCCCCCACCCCCTCCCACCTCCCTACCCTGACATTTCCCTACACTGCAGCATCAAGCCTTGGCAGGACCAAGGGCTTCTCCTCCCATGGCTTCCCACTTTATAAGTGATAGATAGCAACTGCTCTTTGGTCACAAAAATATGGCATAGTGATGACTGATTTTGGTCTTTGATTTGATTAGGTTTAGAGGTACCTGGGAAATGGGGCAGAGGGTGGTGACTGTCATGATTTCATTTATGCCTTTGAGGATGTTCTTACAGATGAGTCAAAAAGGAAAGACCTGCTGTGAATGTGGTTGGTACAGCTATGGGCTGGGAGTCTGGGTGGAGTGAGAGAAGAGAAAGGAGCTAGTTAGCCCTCCTTTTTGGATGCTGTGAGTGAACACTCTAGTCATCTCTTCCTGGCACCATAGACTAACACCTACAAAACCATGAGCCAGAGCAAGCTCTTCCTCTGTTGGGATCGTATATCTTGGGTGTTTGTTACAGTGGATGAAAAGCTGAAACAGAAATAATTTCTGATATCTTCTTCTGATCATCCACAGTGGATAACATGCCTAATGCTGCCCAAGTCCTTTCTGACATTCATCTCCATTGTCCAAGCTGAGCCACAAAACTTGTCACTTGCAATAGCCTTCTGCATGTTTGCATCTCTGTCTGCAATTCCAATTTGGTGGCATTTCTGCTAAAGTGCCATAAACATCTTCCTGGACTCTGAGATGAAATCTAGAATCCTTAACATGGTCCACTAGAACATATGATCTTGTGTTACTTTTCATGCCTTCTTATGCTGCTCTGACCTTGCTCTGGACATTCTGATGGTTTTCTTATATGGGGTACTCTCTGAATCTTCATCATGTTTGTGATGGAGGTTCCCATTTGCTGTTTTGGTTTTAGCTTAAATTCTACTTCCTTCGGGAAAGTCTCTCTAGTACTTACCCATTATGTTTCAGACTCCAGTCTAGGAGGAGTTGTCTCTTAAACATTGTATAATCAGCCTAGGCTTTTCCATCACCTTATTTACTACATTTGTTCTTCTCTGACAATATGTGTGATGACTTCTTGACTGTCTTTCTCTTTCTATGTTCTATTAAGAAAGAAATCGTACTTGGCACATTATAGAATTTTGATAAGTGTTTACTCATGAATAAAACATGTACTGAGATAAGTATGTATGTGTGCATGTGTCTCTGTGTGTACACGTGTGTGTAAGTCAGAGGTAGGCATTGATCATCTTTCTCTACTACTCAGTATTTTATTTTTGGAACTGGGGTCTTTCACTAAACAGAGCAGTCAATGATCTTTGTTTCTATGCTGAGATTACAAATGTGTGTAATTATGCCCAATTTTCAGCATGGTGTTGGGATCTGAACTCAGGTCCTCCAGCTTTCACAGAAAGTACCTTACCAACTGAGGCATCTCCCCAGCCCTTACCTGGGCCTTTTAATTTGTGACAATATGTAAAATATTTTGTAAATCTTATTCCATTTAATTCTATGGACAACCCTATGTAAACACACCAGCAAATCCATTTTACAGGTGAGAAAACTGGAAGCTTAGGGAGTTTAATTCATAGCTAAAATATCTGGTTGGGCTAAGATGCAAATCCAACTTGGTGTTTAAACTATGTTTCACTTTCTAGATTATGTAATCTATGCAGTCTGCCTCTACTTTTCTGACTATAATGAAGCAGGTATGTGGTGTTGCAGCAATGTGAACTCAGAAGTGAGACAGTTATCTGAGGGGACAAGAGAATTAATCATATACCCCTTTGTACTAATTTTTTTCAGAAAGCAAATTTTATACAATTCTGATCATTAAGAGTGGATAATAACCACAGAACGTGAATAATTATGTGTTCAGGACAGACATGTTTGGACATCGGGTTAACTGTGCACACACTAGGTTCTGTAGAAAACCTCTTATAAAATTTTATTAGTAAAATGTACTTAAAAAGAAGCAGGAGTAAGTCAGAAAGTATGTGCTATCGTTTTAAATAAAACATTGGATGAAGTTCAAGATGATATTATACAAAGAAGTTTATGCTGTTTATCCATCTATATATAGCCACCTATCTATCAATCTATCTATCTATCTATCTATCTATCTATCTATCTATCTATCTATCTATCTATCTATCTATCCATTTATCCATCCACCCATCCATCCACTGGTATATCATCTACTTAGCTCTCTTTATCAACATATCATTTTTACATCTGCCTATTATCTACTAACCTCTCTACCAACCTATTGTCTATCATCTATTTAGCTCTATTAACCTGTCATCTATGTACCCATTTTCATCTGTTTATCTGTCTCTTTTTGGGAGGTCACCCTAGGCAGCTCAGACTGGACTTGAACTTGAACTTGCAATCTTTCTGTTTCAGCCTCCTCAGCGCTAGGAGGATGTTCCTTTGTGCCACCCATTGTATTTATCTTCCCCCTCTTCCTTTTTTTTTTTCTTTTTTAGATGAAAGGGCTTTTAAGAGTTAGAAATAATTTATTTTAAGTTCCCAAAGTTTTCAAGCACCTGTAGGGGTTGTTCGGCGTTTTGGGTCATGGTGGGGTCTGCTGACAGTAACTATATAGTATGATTCATCGGGCATTTGGTGTTGGATGCTTGGCCTGTGTTATTTAATGAGCTGCTCATCCCGGTCTTAGAAGCTGCGTATGGTTTATCCCCATTTTACAGGTGAGGAAGATGAGACAGAGGTATTCAATAATTTCCCAAAGAACAAATAACCAGCAAGAACGAAATGAGTTTAGGGCTATGCTGCCTGCCTTTGGCTCTGTTGCTGAGGGCCTGTGTATGCAGCGCACATTTTCTTTTGCTGTGTGCTATGGATGCCTGTGGATGAATCTAAGCAAAAATCAGGTCTTGACTT
Source organism: Micromys minutus (assembly GCF_963924665.1). NCBI lineage: Eukaryota > Metazoa > Chordata > Mammalia > Rodentia > Muridae > Micromys > Micromys minutus. The sequence continues at coordinate 53,544,000 of NC_137981.1, forward strand.
AGCAAGAGCAGAGGAAGTTGAAGCAATGATGAGGAAAGTTCTAGAAAGTCCTTGTATAGTAATGTGCGGTGGCTTTGCTTTGGGAATGAGGGTGCCTGTACCCAGGTACCAAACCCATCTGAAAACAGTTATGTGGCTGTGCTTAAAATGGCTGTGTTTGAGCTGCAAATGCCAAATATGTACAAGTCACTAGATTAATTCATCATTGGCATATCCCCCACAGTGTGCCCATTTTATGTAATGGATTCTCACATATTCACATGTGTGAGTGTGTATGTGCAGACGTGCACACTGCCAGTGGAAGTCAATCAAGATGCTATAGTCTAGAAACACAGATGGAATGGGTACCTCTTGAGAGCTCTCCTTCACTTTCCTTCTTTCGGTCCTCTACACCTTGGCTGCCTCTCCCCATCCCCTTGGCTAAGAATTTGAAGTGTTAAAGAGAAGTCCTACCTTAGGGGGTCGAGAAAACCACAGTTAAATCTCTATTTACTTTTACCCAGGACAATCTGAAGACTTTTGAAATAGGCGTTGGGTCTGTTAACTGACATAAGGTTTAACTTACAAAAAAGTATAGGGTTTTCCAAAAAGAATTAGAGGAACAGCAGGGCTCCTTCCTTAAAGAGGAAGCTGCTGAATGGCACAGAACTGGGCTTCCTATTTTCCTCCTGGCCTCTGAGAGCGTGGGGTGGAGCTTTAAAGTGGCAGCCCATCTGTCTTTAAAGACACTGCACCATTCCTCCCTCTCCATACTCATCTCCAGAGGAGCACTGGCCTCAGTGTGACACTCCGACTTTAATTCTGGTAACAAGAACACACCATAAAAGCTGGGATTGTATTTCTAGCACATGCTTTTGTGACAAGCCTTTCTTCACTTAAAAAACACTGACATTCTATTTTATTTTTGTTTCAGAAAACAATTTTTTTTTCATGACGTTATAGTGTTTCTCAAATGAGTGAACTGAGATTTATTTACTCTTGCTAATATGTTTGCTTCTTCCCAAATTCTGTAGATTACAAACAACCAAGAAATAAATGTGTTTTTTTTTCATTGTTGTTGTTGTTTTGGTTTTTATTTTTGTGGCTGGATTTGGAAGAGATTTTTTAAAAAATATTTTCTCAAGATACATCCTAAGAAAAAGACTTATGAATCATACGATATATATTTTTTTAAGTGTTTAAGCCCATATTTCTAATTTTTTCTTTGCAGGAAAAATTCTATATGTACCCATGCTAGGAATAATTGCCATCTAGTAAGGGACAATGAGCAGGCACTCAGTACAAGGCTCCTAAGGTTTCACAACAACAAATGGGCTTTCCAAATTGAGAAACGGCACGCTTACTAACTAGAAGCTACAGCTGTCAAATATTATGACCTAAATGATAGCAAGCAATGTATGTAACAAAAAATATTAGAAAAGGGGAACACAAAATGAAATAGCTTCTAATATCCCTTTTAACTTAAAAAAAAAAAAAAAAAAAAAAACAGCTGTAGGGCTGGAGAGATGGCTCAGCGGTTAAGAGCACTAACTGCTCTTCCAGAGTTCAATAGGCAGCAACCACATGGTGGCTCACAACCATCTGTAATGAGATCCGATGCCTTCTTCTGGTGTGCCTGAGGGGAGTGACAGTGTACTCATATACATTAAATAAGTAATATTAAAAAAAAAAAAAAACAGCTGTAAGGATTTGGACCAGGCAAGACGGCTCAGTGGTAAAGGAGCTTGTCACTAAGCCTGACAACCTGGGTTCAATCTAAGGACGTACATGGTCGAAGGAGAGAACTGACCTGTGAAGGTTGTGCTTTCACCTTTATAGGCATACAATGGCATGTGTACAGCAACATACACATGCATGCACACACTCTCATGCACCGCACACGTATTTGCACACACAAATTAAACTCCTTCAGTGAAGCATTTAAAAATAAAACTGCAGTTGAAAGGCAACTTGTAGACATTGACCATGACGGCATCATGCAAGAAGCCACAACTGGACCCTACAGAATGTTAGATGGTCCGGGTGTAGCCAGGGAACACTCAATAGACATCGAAACTGACCATTAGACTAAGCAGACTTGAAGAGACCAAAAACTTAAAATACAGAAAGTAAAATCATTCAATCAACCAATCAGTCAATCAGTCTGTGATTAGAAAGCAGAAAATCATTTGGCTGAATTAGCAAATTTAGTTTGATCTGCTCTGATGACCCCCAGATTTGACCGCTCCCTGAGAAGCCTGGTTGAACACAAGAGGGGGAGCCCAGTTGCTTATCAATAGTGAGAAAAGAAATGTCGTTTTAAATGCTTAGAGGACTAAAGGCAGTGTCGGGAGAAAACTGTAGCTACTCTTAAGATCTGGGATCATTTTGTAGACAGCTGTACAGTTCTATTCAAGGAGAGGCATAACATTTGAGTAACAGAAATGATCAGGATTTACCCCAGCAGGTGCTGGGTCCACAACATTTTTTTTTTTTTGTACCAACGCTTTGTAAGTATTTCTCAAGGTCTTAAGTGTGTCCAAAGCATCCCTGCTTACTTTTTTTTTTTAACTTTTAAAAATGGAATTTTTTTTTATTAAAAATGACGCAGAAACAAACAAAACAAAACAACAAGAAGCAGTCCACATGGAAGTTAACACAACTCTCAGGCTACACCACTCACGGAGTCTCTGCAGAGCGAGAACAGCCACTTGCAGGGAAAGCTGCGGAGCCGCACTTTGGGCCTTACACCTTGACTGTTGAATGCATCTTTATGCACGTAGGCAGAACTTTATGATGGAGTCAGAGCTAGAAACCGATGAACTTGACGTTCTTTGCCACAGTTCCGGCTCATTGCTTGCGCTCAGTCCTTCCTCATCACCTCATAGCCTTTTCTGGTCTCTTTTAAACGTGTTATTCTGTACCTAGATGTGCATCATTAGCTAGATTCTGGATATAATACATATATATGCAGGATGGTTTTCTTTCTGAGATTGTTTAATATCATGTAATATTATACATTCTAAGTCCATTTATTTTCTTGTAAATTTTGTGATTACATATTTCTTTAGGCTGAATAGCATTCACACACACACACACACACATATATACATACATACACACACACACACACACACACACACACACACACACACACACATATATATATATACACACACACACATACACACATATATCTCCTAATTCTGTGCTATAGTGAATAAAGCAAAGTAAGAGTGATCACTTTTAAAGCTAGCAGGATTCTGATGCCCAAAGTAAGAAAGGTTCTCAAGTCAAAGCAAAGGAGATGAGAAATAGCAATTATCCCTAACCACCAAAAGACAAAAATCCTAAAACCTTGTAGAATGGCATCAAGTATAAGCAATGTCATACAATATTATATAATAATTATATAATATAATTGAATTCATTGGATGTATTTCTCTCTCTTTTTTTTCTTTCTGAAACACGATATCACCAAGTGTAGCACGATATGGCACATGTGTTTGTGTGAAGAGCCAGAGAGTACCTATTTCCAGTTTTTCAAGTCCCAAATCTCTGACTGTTCAGCTCTGCCATTGCATGTAGAAAGCAGTTGTAAGGATGCAAAAGCAAGTGCAGGGCTGGGATCCAATAGAACTTTATCGTAGGCACTAACGTTGAACTTTAGATAAGCTGTCATGGAGAATGCATTCTGTTGATTCTTTTCCATACTCATCTAAAAATCCCCAAATCCTTCCCAACTCTTGAATCACACAAAAAGGAGCAATGGACTAGTTCAGAACTGACCTAGAGGTCCCAGTTAATGATTTAGCGGGAATTATCTCTTATTGTGAAGGGAATCCTTCCGTTTCCATTATTGAAAACAGAAGAGATCTTTTAAATTGCAGCCAATTAATAATAACCTAAAAGATAAAATCAATTCACTGAAAGAAAAAAAAATGGAAACAAATAAAGTCCATTTTTTTTTCTGAACTATATGCTGATTTGTTGCACAGAAATGTGGTGTTTTAAAATTTAATAATTGTGTGTGTGTGTGTGTGTGTGTGTGTGTGTGTGTGTGTGTGTAATATGTGAGCATCCCAATGTGTGTGCTAGGAGCTTGACTGTGTTCTCTGGAAGAAAGTTTTTAACCTCTGAGCTACTTCTCCAGCCCTGATTTTTTTTTCTTGTAAGTTTCTTTTTACAACTATATATTCCTTATCTCATCACATAGGGGTTTATTGCTAGTGTTGTTACTGCTGCTGTTGGGTTTGTTTTTCTTATTTTAAATGATTTGTATCTAAATATTTTTTCAGTTTTAATTACAAATATGGTATACGTTGGGAGACCTAGTCTACACAGACAGAATCCTGAGGTCCTGTGTAACAATGCAGTGGGGGCTGTTAATGGGCAACAGGTCTGAAAACCCATTTGTTGAGGCAAATTTCAGAAAAGAGAAGAAGTCACTACAGAACTAAATAGATAAGTCTGTTAAGCACTCCCTGGGTCTGGTCTGGGGTGTTGGTGCTGAGGCAGGAGAGATAAAGTTGTCTTCAAGTTATCAAGTTTGCCTTTTGATTCAAAATCAGATTGCTGCTGTTTGCATCAGCTGACATATCTGTCTTAAATAACTTCTTTTTGAAATTACAACTTTCTAGTCAGTGTACAAAATAGTGGGTTGCATCATGACTTTTTCATGCATGTTTGTTATGCACTTTGCCCATATTCATCCCTAGTATGCTCTCCTGTCTGCCCTCCTTCACTGAACCCTGACATTCTTCTAGATAGCAGCACAACACTGCCAGTGTCCAGCCAGCTGCATGAGAAAGCATTATTTTTAAATGATTTATTTATGTATTTAGTTTGAGTGTCTGAGAGAGAGAGAGAGAGAGAGAGAAGGGGGAAGAGGGAAAGGAAGAGGGAGGGAGTGAGTGAGAGAGAGAGAGAGGGAGGGAGGGAGGGAGGGAGGGAGGGAGGGAGAGAGAGAGAGAGAGAGAGAGAGAGAGAGAGAGAGAGCTCGAGCTCAAGCGTGACTTCAAATAACAGCTAGAGGAAACTGGTTCTATCTGGCTTCTAACCACGGGTCCCAGAGATCAAACTCAGGTTATTAGGTTTGGAGGCAAACACTTTTACCTACTGAGCCATGTCCTAGGGTCATTTTGGGAGAAAGATAGAACTTCTCTCATTCAGAAAAAGCAGTTTTCTTCACCCAGGTGAAGAGAACACAGTGTGAAAGGGGACGAGAACACACTCAGCAGATTTCCTAAGAACACACTCAGCAGATTCGTTGAAAACGTGGTCAGCAGATGAGCATGTGTGTTTCTCTTTGCACTGAAGTCAAGAGCATCCGTGGCTCTCGCCTGCCTCTTGCTCACTCTCATTTGCTTTTTATTCTTAGGGCATTTTTCTTTTCCAAATTAGTTTCCCAGGCATAGATAACAATTCTGTTATCTTGACATGCCATTTAATGTCTGTGCAGCAAAAGCAGACTTGCTCATGTCCCTGGAACCTAATGAAAAATGAAGCTGCAATGATATCCGGAGAGAAGACAATTTTTAAGATATATTAATGTTCACAAAAAAAAAAAATTTGGGGGATTGTGTATCACATTCTTCATATGGGGAAAAACCGTTTTTGAAGCAACTTTTAAAACATGCCCATGTCAACCCATGTTAAATCTGCACCTTCTGTCTACACCTACAGAGTCATTTCTTCCTATCTTGTGTGTACCAGCATATGCAGGGGCTCTGAGTCCCTTTCTGCACCCCCTCCACATCCAGAGAGAGCTTTCCAAAAGATGCTGTGACTATTGCTTCCCAATTGTTTCTTACACAGAGCCTTTCCATGTATAAATTTCAATAATGGAGTTCCAAGTTAGTTAGCCAAAAGTTCCGAGGAGTTGTCTCAGTGACATAGGCAGTTGTTCAAAAGCTTGGTGCTGGACTCCAGACATGGTACAGTAATGGGTTGTGACATACCTTCCTGGTATAAAAAATAATGATAGAATTGGGCACTACACAGACTTGCTGTTTTTTGATTTTAGAGTTGTGGGTTCCAAAGAAGAAAACACACAACTGGAGAGAAGTTCAAAGGTTGTGCTTGCTTCCCCTCTCTCTCTATGGCAGTTTGCACCCATCACACAGGAAGGGAAGAGCTTGCCCAGAAAAAATTCCTTAGGTGGAAGAAGCAGAGATTGTCATTACGGATGGAGAGGTGGTGAAATGAAAGGCAAGGTCTGGGGAGGGACTGTGCAGCCTTCAGACAGGCTTCCTGAACTGGGCTAAACACTGGTCTGTGCGCCCAAGAGGTAAGAACTACAAGAGAACCAAGACATTTGTTGAGACTCAACCTGAGGCTTCCCCACTGCTCCTGAATTCCTAAGCGATACTTTTCCGAGGTCTTGGCTAAGTCTAAGTTATGGGATGAATTTCCCACTCTGCCCTGTTTCACTTTTAAAGTCCACACATGCAGAACCTCTTGAATCACTCTTTAAGGCATAAACAGTAGGCGAATATTTTTGATGATTTTCTAATAAACTCAATAATGTAGATGAGCACATTCTTTGAAATAGGCAAGACTTCAAAACTGGCTAAAGAATATTAAAAGTCATCAACTGATTTATATGGCCATGCTAATGCAAGAGGGAAAACACTGGCCAAGTTAGATCAACTTCTTGACTTATGAAGGAGATGTAGTGAGTAAAGCCGTACTGTGTTAGTGAGAGGAGAGGGAAATGTATGGAAGAGAACAGACGTAAGAAACAGATTGCACAGATGCAGCCAAATTGGGTTTTCAACAAAGGTGTAAAAGCAATTCAGTGAAGGAGAAGACAGGTGTTTTCAATGAGAGGGCAGGAGAAACTGGCCATCGCAACAGAAAGACAATCATACAGTTATTCTTTATCTTCTACAATAAACATTAACTTAATATGGACTGAGGAATGTAAAGGATTAGGCTATATAGCCTTTTCTTTGTAAAGATTTGTTTTTATTGTATGTATATGAGTGTTGGTCAGGATGTGTGTATGTTTACCAAGTGCACATCTGGTGTCCCCAGAGTCAGAGAAGGTGTTAGATTTCCTGGAACCTGAATGACGGATGCTTGTGAACTTCCAAGTACATGGTGGGAACCTGACTCGGGTCCTCTGCAAGAGCACCAAGTGCTCATAACTTCCTCTTCAGCCCCCTGAATTCACATCTATTTATGAGAAGATAGGAAAATATTTTTTTGTGGTTTTAGATTATATTTTTCATAGGACATAGAAACTGATAAAAACAGAAGTAGATCAACCAGCTTGATAAAAGACCATTAAAAATGAGCAGACAAAATAAAACATGAGAGAGAAGGCAGGTATTATGGACATGTGCAGGTAGTTGTGTTTAAAGTGCACACAGCAAGATGATTGCTCAGTAATAAAAGTGCCAATCCTAAGAACCGAAAAGCAATGTGATTAGATACTGTGCAGGGGAAGATACACAGTTGATTTGTAGGTACATAAAAATATACTTAGCATCTGTCAGTCAGTGTTCAGTCACTATAAAAGAATAGCCATGGCCAAGACACTAGGCCATACACTTAAAAAAAAAAACAACAACACAGGTGTATTTTGGCTCATGGTTTTGGACGTATTGGTATGTGAAATGCTTTGAATAAAAATGTTCCCCATAGGTGTAATTGCAGCACCAACTTGGTCCTGTTGGTGGTGCTGTTTGGGAAGGTTTAGGAAGTGTGGCCTTGATGGAGGGAGTATTTTATGGGGAATATGCTTTGGAAGTTGCAAGAATCCAGCTCCTTCCAGTTAGCTGCTTCTGCTTCATGCTTATGATTCACAATGTGATCTCTCAGCCGTCTGCTCTTGCTGCCATGTTTCCATGTCATGAGGGATACTTACTCCACTAGAACTGTAAAGCAAACAAACTTTTTCTTCCTTAGGCTGCCTTGGCCATGGCATTTTATCACATCAACAGAAAAGAAGATAACAACCGTGTTTAGTATGTAATAAGCTGGCCTCACCTCATGACTCTAGCTTCGTGTAGTAACAAAGCATGTCACTGAGGGTGTATGTGTGGGAGGCCTGTTTACCTCACAACAAATGCTAGACAAGAGGAAAGAGGAAAAGGCCAGTATCTCATAATTCCCTTCAAGGGCATGACCCCCAGTGACCTCAAACCTCCTATTAGATTTCTGCCAGATTCCTATATCACCCTGAATAGTTCACAGGCCTTTAGTACACAGGCCTCAGGCGACTCCTTCAGCTTCATACAATGGTGGCATCCTTAGTCATCAGATGGAGATTACAATCCAATTACAGTCATCAGATACTACTGCATACTGCCATCACTTTGCAAGAGAATAAAAATGTGATTTCATAAAAAGTTAAACGCATGCCACATGCTTCCCACCTGATCCAGCTGTTTCCCTCCTTGACTCTTAAGAGAAATAAAAAAAAAAATAGCTACATAAAGGCTTGTATGTGCATATTCAAACATTTTTGTAAAATCACAAAATTGGAAACTCTCTCTTCCTCCCCCTCTCTCCCTTCCCTCCCTCCCTCCCTGTCCCCCCCTCTCTCCCTCTCTCTCCCTCCCTTCTTCCCTCTCTCCTCTCTCTCTCCCCCTCCTTCCCTCTCTCCTCTCTCTCTCCCTCTCTCTCTCTCTCTCTCTCTCTCTCTCTCTCTCTCTCTCTCTTTCTCTCTAAAAACTATTCTCTACACACACATAAACATTTGCAGAATAAAGAAAGGACAGATTTCATGACTCATATGGATGTATCTCAATATCATTATGGTGAGTGAATGAAAAGAAAAAGGCATTCTCTGTATGGCTCCTCACACGCTGACAGCTGGAACCCTGACATGACTACAGATGTGCTGCAACATCTGCCTGTTGACTGAAATCCATATCGCTGTGGAATTTGTGGGCATCTGGTTTTATCTAAACACGTATCTCTGTTTAATGAACAAGTGACCATATAAAGTAGAAATCTTTATGCTAAAAATTTGGTTCTAGGTCCAGAATGACACAGATCACCTTTATGTGTCTACTTGGCAGAACAGAGGGTGGCTGGGGTAGAGTCCAAGTGAAATGAGTTATGAAAACAATTACAACGATAAGGTCTCATGGAAATTTAATTTATTCTTATTGTTTGATATTAACAGCTTGAGAGAAGCCATGAAATTGGAATTTCATAGCTCATCAGCGAGCCCAGCCATGGCTTTGTGATAAAATTGGTTTTGAAGACACACACACATGCACACACACACACACACACACACACACACACACACACACACACACACAATATGTGTTAACTTGTTGAGCTTCTGAAAAATCTAGAAGTCTTTGGATCATCATGATTCTTTTGCAAGGTAAAATTCACACCAACAAAAGAGCCAAGCAGTACTCTCATGGCAAATCTTAATTTCTCTTTGTAAGATGAACAAAGCTAGTTGGACTCATTAAACAGGGCTTCCTGAAAAGACAGGCATCTCAGAAAGCCAGTGGGGCATGCCTGTAATGTAAGTAAGGCCTAGCTAGATAACTTGAAGAAGAGGAAGAGGAGGAAAAAGAGACACATAGAGAGAGACAGAGAGGGAGGTGGAAGGAAATGAGTGGGAGAGGAAGGGGGTAGAGAGGGTTGAGGGGATGGGGGTGAGAGAGGCAGGGGAGAGTGAGAGAGAACAAAACCGATGTGTGTCTATCACGGGGCACATCATTCAACTCTAAATCTTTCTCATAACTAGGAATAGAACCTTGATGAGCCAACGGCTTTTAAAATTTTCTTCCTCTGATTTGTTTATACTATGAGTATGATCATGCCTATATTCACAGGTCTCCTTTGGACATTTGTGTAACAATGTGACATAAAATTTAAGGAGGTAACCAGGCACATGGGTGAGAAGATACAGACTGAAAACATCAAACTGACACACATGACTAGTGTCTCAAGCTTGGAAGAATGGTCTCACTCTGCCCCTCTGCTTCCTTTTGGCTTGACTGGAGTGAATTTCTTCCATGGTGATTTTTTTTTTTAAATTAGAAAAGGTGTCAATCTCTGGGAAGTTGTTGTAGGAGAGTGTGTTGCATTATTCACTGCTGGCCTATTGCTCCTAAACTTTAAGGGAGGGTCTGGGGCTTGTCCAGCTCTGGGCTTTCTCTGGTGTCTTGAGCAGACAGGAGCTTAGGCAGGTGAAAGCTTAGGTGAATACAGCATCCTGTAGGAAAGATGCAGGCAGGAAGGATGCTCACTTTGGTAGGGCAGTAGTAGGCCCACAGTGGAAACAGCTCAGAAGGTTCGGGGAAGAATGGAATAAAGACTGTGGGGGACTGAGGAAGAGAAGGGAAAAAGGAAACTCACCTTTGCCCCTCACCTGTAAATTCTGACCCCACCCCTTCCCTTTCAAGCTGTGTAACTAACAGGAAAGAGCTTTCACCTTTCCTCTCTGGAGACACACGCTTCCCAAGCCCCTCACACCGGATGCATGGCTGTGCATTTAGCACTGCCTTACTTTCCTACGTCCATACCCTGAGTACTTAAACAGTTCCTTGGTTAAAAGTTAGAACAATGTACACAGTACACATTGAGATGTTTTAGCCTTGACCCCGTCTCTTCTGTTTCCCCCCAGAGTTTTTTTTTTTTTTGTTTATTCTTCTGCTGTTTTATTTTATGGAAATATAAGAAACACATTTCTATATTTCTACTTCTGATATTTTTTAATCAAAAGGTAGTATATTAAATGCTTCTACATGATTTTTTTAAAAAACCTCATTTCTGACCATACATCTTCTTCAATCTTATAGGTAGGTATGTGTGTGTGTGTGTTGTGTGTGTGTTTGTGTGTTCAACCCATTTCTACTGGTGAGTACCTAGGTTGTTTGTGTTTTCATGTTGAGTACACTGTGAACATAGCAACTAGTCATGGAGAATTTGTCAGCATGGGCCTTTGCATATCTGTTTTCTTTTCTTCCCGTGGTGGCTTGGCTTTCCCCAGGACTCCACGGGCCATGCCTATGGCTCTCTTGCTTATGTTTGTCTCTCAGCTTGTTTCTGGATGCCCGTCTGACATCACAGGGTTGGGATCTCACAAACACCTCTCTCAGCCACCTCCAAACACATGTTGGTTGTTCCTTTCATGTTTCTCTGTTATTGTCTCTTCTCAGCAAAAAGGGCACACCAGGATGCCATACTGGTTCTTCTCACTAGGCTGAGAAACTTTGCTTGTCTACATCAAACAGGGCAGTAAACTGGGTTTAGTTTCTTGCATAGGTCCTTTCGTTCTCGTTTGCTCATACCGTCAAACTACTTGGTCTCACTGTGTATCCCTTGGGACTCACTATGGAGACCTGGCTGGCTTATAGACTTGTAACAATCCCCCTGCCTCTTCATCTGAGTGCTGAGAATGCAGGGTATACTTCCATGTTTGGTTATACCCAGACTTTCATCTAACAATGAAGTTGCTGAGAAAGAAATCAGGAATATAATTGCAATTGCAAGCATCTCACAAAAGAAAAAAAAACTTAGTCATAAGCTTAACTAGAGTGACAAAAAGTTCTACAGTGAAGACCATAAATCATGGAAGAAGGGACAGAATGAAAGGAGTCCATGGATCAGTGGATCAATACTGCCAAAATGAGACTGTCGCTGAGGACAATCCATAGACTCAGTGAGTCCCCATCAAAACAGTTACATTTCTTACAGACCTAGAAAATTAATCTTAAAATTTCCTAGTAGCCCAAACAACCGTGAGCAGAGCAAACAATTAATTCAAACCATCACCACGGGACACAGAGCTAACACTGGAGAACCATTTGGAGAAGAGCTTGGTACTGAAAACTTAGTACTTGAAGCTGTACACAGAAGCGGGCAGGGGGAGTGAGATTTCAATAGTAAAGCATCACAAAAACAGCATATTACAACCACACACTCTGGGGGTGGTGGAACCGGAATCATGGAAAATGAATTCTTCTACATCAATGGTAGGAGTGAAAATTAGTCCAGCCACCGTGGAAATGGAGCAAGTTCTTCTAAGGACAGCAGTAGTGTATGAACAAGTCATCCTGTTCTCGAGTTTCTGTCTTAAGGAATCTAATCAACCCAGCACAACACAAGTATCTGCTCACTGTGTTTCTTGAGGCATCACTGCAGCAAGATCTAGAACCAGCCTAGGTCCTTGTCAATAGATGAACGGGCAGAGAAAATGTATAAATATGTTGTTAGCATAGGAAGATGAGGTGGGTATGCACAGTGGCGCATTATTCAGTGACAAGAGACAAGAGAGTGCTCTTTTCAGGGACGGTGGCTGGACCTGCAGGTCGTTGGGTCATTTGAACTAAGACAAATATAAGAAGACAGACATTAACATGTTTTCTCTCTGTGTGGAGGAACTCAAGACAGAAATCGATGGGAAAGTAGAAAAGATGCTAGCAGAGATGAGGGGGCAGCAAAAAAAAAAGGTGGGTGATCATAAGAAAGGTAAGTGTTTCTCAAAGTATGCCATATGGCATGTAAAAATGTCATGAGGAAACTGCACATTTTGTACGATTAATGCACAGTGTTCACACAAAGCCATAGAACATCCTCAGAAGACAACATGAGAAATCTCTTAAAGTAAAGGAATAAAAATATATATGCATCTATGTAGCAGAGGATGGCATTGTCTGGCATCAATAGGAGGAGAAGCCCTTGGTCCTGTGAAGGCTCATTTTCCCAGTGTAGGGAAATGCCAGGGCAGTGAGGTGGGAGTGGGTAGGGGTGGGAGTGGGAGCACCTTCATAGAGGCAGGGGGAATGGGAGGGGACATGGGAAAGATGAGAAAGGGGGTAACATTCAAAATGTAAATACATAAAATATCCAATAAAAATAAATATGCATCAACCTAAAAACAATAACAAGTAACAATTGATTTTTAAAAACACCTTCCCCTATGTCTCCACTACAATTGTACAAAAGGTTTTGGAAGAAAGTTCCCACCCTCTTACTGGACCATCATCCCCCACATTGAGAATGTAGTGTTTGGTGGTAAAGAAGATGGTTGCACTGCTGTTTATGACGAGAGCCCAAGGCTCTTCTTGAGAACGATGAGCTCTGAAGACAGGGACCTGCCCCCTTCACCATTGTCCCCTAAGCATCTGCCACGATGCTAACAATGTGTGCACCTGCCCAGCAAACGTCTGCAGAGCTTTCTCTACAGTGCAATTTTAATGAGCACTTTCAGTCTTTCTGTCTGCCACACCCAGACTGAATTTTAATCACAAATTTTAATTTGAGCTACTACCAAAAAATGCCGCCTCGCTTTTATGGCTTGGACTATGTAATTCTCTCTCCTTAGAAGACTTTTTTTTTCTCGACTCTGATCTAAGACCTATCAAATTCTAAGGCCCAGCATCTCTGAAAGTAATACCTAACCATCCTAAACTCACCAAAGCCCACACGAAAGCCTCTTCCTCAGCAGATGAATTAGAACCAGAGTCCTGTCACCTCGGCTTCTGTGAGCCTGGTCTCAGACAGGGGACCACCATACTGCTCCTCAGCAAGCCTTGCCCTTGGGGGCTGAAAGATGAATATTTCACAACTTTGTTGGAGAATGGGGAGTCCGTGGAACAATCAATATAGTAACAGTTTTAAAGACCACCAAGTCGTACATATTTTTGCCAAGCATAAAGGGGATGTGCAGTCAATTAAAAGAAAGTATAGTAACTTTAATTTTACACTGAGAGATGTGATATAGGTGGAAAGTTATTTTCTGTTGAAGGGAGGAACGGGGAAGAGGGAGGGAGAAAATGAGAGGGGAGAAAGAAGGAGGGAGAAACGGAAGGGGAGAAAGAGGCTGGAAAGTGAGGGGGGATGGATTATTATTGATTTAGTCTCAATGCATGCAGACTAATGCCACCTACCCACAGTGCAATAGCAAAGTGTCAGTCCCAGGCACAGCTAATGGCTGCAGTCTACCTGCTATAGCTGGTTAATAGACGTTCCCTAGACCACTGCTCCATTTCCACTATCGACCTCCTGACTTGTCACAGCTGTGGAAGTTCTGACCAAAGCTGGCTGTGCTCTTACTTCCTGCCTTTCCCTGAACAAAATTTTATGAGCTCGTGCAAGTCTTTTCATACAGCTGACTACTAGCACTTGAATATGTTCAGAGGTCATATCCACAATACCAGGCTCTTGACCAACTGTGGTCGCCACCAAAGCAATTTTACCAAGGGGCGAGTCATGCGAGTTCTATGAATCCAGATAAACTTTACTTCAGACTCATTTCATGCTGCACGTCTGAATTCCCACTGAGTCGATCAAGTTTGCAGGGTTTTTTGTTTTCCTTGCTCCATCTGAAGACTTGGTGACAGGAAACAAGACTGAAACAGCTGCTCTGCCTCACTGGGGAGAAAGGCTGCACGTGTTTCTGGAATGGAGTCATCTGTTGGAATCTTCCAGCCATGGGCAAAAGGATGAAACAGTTGGAGAGTGCTTTCGAGAAGCTCAATTAAAAGCAACAAGTTACAAACATAATGTTCTGAAACACCAAAAGTAGAAGGAATGCTTCGGGGCAGCTAGGTGGCGCAGAGGGTGAAGGGGCTTGCTGCCAAGCCTCATGACCCATGCTGTTTCCTGGGACTCGAAGGGTGGAGGGAGAGAACCAGCTCTCACAGGCTTCCCTCTGATCATTGTTTACCATGGCATACATCCTCTCCTCCCAATAAATATGGAGAACGTAAAAAAAACAAAAAAAAAAAAAAAAAAAAAAAAGGAAATTCTTCTTCACATACCAAATACTGTATGGTATGGTGATGGGGTTGCAGAATGTGCCAGTTTATAGCACGCCCTATGGTTTTGTTCATAGAAAAGCAACTATTAATTCATAAAATTGCAGAGATTCCAGAGCAGTGGTTCTCAACATGTGGGTCATGACCCCTGTGTGGGGTCAAACAACCCTTTCACAATGGTTGCTTAAGACCATCAGAAAATACAGATATTTATGTTATAATCCATAACTAGCAAATATGCATTTTTAACATAGAAGTGAAAATAACTTTATGGAGTTATGGCAGAGTCACCGTAACATGAGGCACTGTATTAAAGGGCCACAGCATGAGGAAGGCTCTAGAGGACATCAGAAGTGACCTATCCTGGCACCCGTCTCCACATAGTCACATGTGCCCTCACAACTTTATTCCTTGAATGGCAGGTTCAGCAACTGATTTATAACAAGCGTGTGTCCTATTCTAGTGAGGTGACAGGAATTTGCCTTGATTTCAAGTGCCATTGAGCATTTCATGGAAAAACCTAAGTCCCCACCCCCAAAGAAAACTCAAGATTTGCTTGGCCTGCATTTTAATGTTCCATCCTTTCTCATCAATGTGTTCAGCCAGTGTTCAGGGCTAATTAGCACACAATCATGGATTTATAATTAGCACACAATCATGGATTTAAAGGAACGTTTTTCGCTGCAGACACCGAGTTGATTGACAGGCTGGCTGCATCCACCATCATTTTATGGGCTCCTAGGAGAGAAACAATCCTGACGAAGGCTGGATCCTGCCTAGGTGAGCTTATCCTCTGGTGGTGTAAAGACTTACTGTTTCTGACACTAGTCTTCCTCCCTCATTTATGGGTACTAAGCACCATCCACTCAGACCCTCCTCCTGAAATGCTTCTCAGTCCTTTGGAAATCCACATGGAAGTTCCTGAAATAGAAACAGAGCCAGAAACACAATCCAGCTGCGCCATCCCTAGGCATATGGCCAAAGGGCTCTTTACCCTACCATAGAGACAGCTGTGTGTGTGTGCCCATGGCTGCTTCGTTGACAATAGCTAGGAGCCGGAAACAGCCTAGATGCCCCAGAACTGATGGACAGATAATGAAAATGTGGTCCATAGACACGGTGAGATTTTGTTCAACTATAAGCAGGACAAACACGAAAGATGAAATAGATGGAACTGGAAAATCACCAGAAGGGAAGTACTTTGGACCTGGGAGCCCCGCACGTTCTCTCTTACACGCATCACAGCTTCAGTCCTTTGAATGGGTGTGATTGGACGGGAGTTGAATAACCCGTGAGCTTCGTTCTTCAGATTCTAAGGAGAGTTTTAGAATTTGAATGTCACACCCGGGCAGCATGATTCCTGAGTGTGTGCTCTTCTGCAGTTCGGTCATTTGATATTTCAGAATGGCTCATCCTCCCCCTTCTCATTGGTCAAGATCACACAGGCACGTAGGCCAAAATGATAAAAGAAAATTCCATTATAAAATTCTCACCAAGGCATATTGGATTGAATTACACAGGAGGAAGGGGAAGTCTTCTAAGACACTTCAGGATCACATTTTAGGCTTCCACTTTTGGAGAAAGAACAGCCCAGGCGTTTAAAAATTCTCCTTTTACAGGGAAGTCGATTGAGCTCCGGGTTTGACTGAGAGACCCTACCTCCATGAGTAACCTTCCAAAGCAACATTGGGCCCCCACAGGCTAGTGCACACATGTGTATACACCCAGCACACACATGTACAACTATATTTCTATACACATGCATATCCATATTTATACACATAAAACTCCTGCCCTCAACGTAAGGGAAAAAACACCCTATTGCACTTTTAGTTTCCACTAAAAGAATGGAAGATAAGCTACAGACCAGGAAAAAAACACTTTCAAATCAAATGTCTAAAAAAATTACTTATATTCAGAAGACACAAAAACCCTCAAATTTACCAGTAAGGTAATGATTCAATAAAACAGTAGTGAAGGAGTTTTAACCCCGAGTTCACCAATAAATGACAATAGCAAATAAATAACTGGTCCATCAGTGGCTACCTGGAAAATGGAGATCAAATACTGAAATACCATTATACACGCAGCCGAACAGTTAACAGAACAGCTAGTCTTCCTCCTTGCCATGGCTTGGATATGAGTATCAGGTGTTGAGGGCTTGGTCTACAGCTGTGGATGATGCTAATTTGGATACGAGCATAGCTGGAGAAAGTGGGTCCCTATGGGTGTGCCCTTGGACACATCCTAGTCTCTCAGTGCGTCTCTCTGCCTTCAGGCTGTGGAACGAACAGCCTTTGCCACATGTGCCACCATGATTGGTTGCCTCACCAAAAGCTCACTAAGAACCACCTCTGAGACTGAGAAAACTCAAGTCTCCTTCCTTCTCCTGGAGTATGCCAGACATCATGGTGTGAAAAGTGTAGTGTCTGGCTAACACATCCCTTCCACCCAAAACCTCTGGATAATTCTGTCTGAATAGTTTATAATAACACAAGATGTCACAGTCACCGTGCAAGGCCGTTTGTCGGTGCTTTGTGGTGCTAAACCTCCAACAATCCAAGCAATTAATTTTTAGGCATTTAAATGAGAACCTGTGTTCATTCAAAAACCAGCAGCAAGAACAGTCAGAGACACCAGCTGGGACTATCACAAATGCCTCCCCGGTGGGAATGAAGACCTGTGACCCATCTGCACAGTGGCATCCGCCTCAGCTTGATGTGAAGAATCCTCCATACCACACTGATGGACTCCGAATGTGGATGCTAAGCTAAGCGAGAGAAGCAAAACGTGGCACTCGGATGCCTCCATGGCTGCATTCCTGGGGCGTTGTTAGAAAGATTGCACTGTGCTGGAGAGATGGCTCAGTGGTTAGGAGCACTGACTGCTCTTCCCGGGTTCCCGAGTTCAACTCCTGGCAACCACATGGTGGCTCACGACCATCTGTAATGAGATCCAATGCCCTCTTCTGGGGTGTCTGAAGACAGTGGAAAAGTGCTCACATACATGAAATAAAAAAAAAATCTTTATAAGAAAGCCAGTGATTGCTGAGGTAGGGCAGGATAGAGGGACAGATGTTGAGATGAGGGAGGGATGGATGGAGGGAGGGATGGAGGGAGGAAGGGATGAAGGGAGGGAGAGAACACAAATTCTCTGTGGCTATGTAAAAAGGAGTGTGAAGGAAGTTTTGTGGGTGACAGAATGTTCCTGTTCTTTTATTGTGGTAGCAGTTACATGATTATATACATTTTCTACTGAACATATTATAGTAATAGATTTTATTGCATATAAACTGCATTTCCACGTAATGCCCAATGGGAATTTGCTATCTGAAATTCCTATTATTAATCTTTTGGACAAGGTTAGCACTTATAGCATTTCACATGCGTCCTCTCACCTAGCTTTCTGTAACTGTCTCAGGAATGGGAGTAATTATTATTGAAGTGAGGAGAGTTAGAAGGGGGTTCCATTCAGTCTTTGTTCCCTTCTGTGTTTCCCTAAGTAGTTTTTAAAGCTCTTAAATGGAATCAGGAAGTGGGCTATGGGATAGGTGGGTTCCCTGTTTTGTCCCATCTTCACAGAATTAACCATTTTAACGACACCCACAGAAGAGTTTTGTGAGCGCCCAGAAGCCCAGTAAGGTGGTTCCATGACTCTGTTCTTCCTGCAGCAAAGATGATCTGCAGATACACACATCACACGGTGTATCTTTACATCACATGGTGTATCTTTACATCACATGGTGTATCTTTATATCACATGGTGTATCCTTTAGGGGAAGACGGAGGCGAGAGAAACCCTTCTCCCCACAGAGGTTAACACAAGATTCCCCTAACCCTATAGTACTCTGTGCAAGAGACTTACTTCTCACTTTACCTTAGGCACAGAGGGGAGGTGCACAGTTGAAGAAATAGTGTAGTGGCAGAAAGGGGAGAGGAAAAGGCAGGACTGGAGCACAGAACTCACCTCACTTTCTACCAAGTGTCCTGGGAGGGTCACAGTGAGGCTGCTACAAATCTCAAATCGCACTTCACTGTCCTCTTCAACTAGTCTGCTCACACCCTCAACACTCAGAACCTCTTCCCCACGAGGTTGGCAGTCATGTGTGCAGTCCTCTAACCTGACAGTGCTCATAAAGAAGGCACCCTAACTGAAGCACAGCAGAGCACTGGCCCCAGGGGAAAGAAATGGGTTCAGTGAGAGCTTCAGAGCGCCTCAGAGGATCAATAAAAAATGATAATGGAAACACAAATCATCAAGTGATCAAAAGCCAAAGACAAAAAGAAAATTGAAAGCTGCTCATTACATGGAAGTTAGAGGGCATCTGGGTCCTAGGAGCGCCCTTGGTAGAAACATTGAAAGGTAGCATGATCTGATAGGCTGAAGTGGAGTGGGAAATGAGAGAGGGAGAGAGAGGGGGAAGAGAGAAAGAAAAGAAGGAAGAAGAAAGGAAGGAGGAAGAAAGGAAGGAAGAAAGGAGGAAGGGAGGAAGGAAGGAAGGAGGAAGAAAAGAAGAAAGGAAGGAAGAAAAAAAGGAAGAAAGGAAGGAAGGAAGGAAGGGAAAGCCCCTGTCAAACAAGAACACTTCCTCATGAAGTTGTCCCTTGGAATTGAGAGAAAACAAACAAACAAACAAACAACAACAAAACATTTTCAGGCAAACAGAAACTGTAAGTTTTTTTTTACACCATATCCACCTTACAAGACATGTTGAGGGAGCTCCTCAAGTTAAAATTAAAGGTTATTAATTGATAACAGAGAAAAAACAACAAATTATAACATTTTAAAAGACAAATTCAGAATACTGTCCTACTATGAAGACAATGTAAATGAAGACTCCTCTAGTACGCAAGCTCAAGATAGGTTTAAGATGGCTATAGCCATCCTAGCTTAGGACTTCGGGAATTACGCATGTTTAAGGTGAATCTGTGTGAAGTGGTGATTGTGTTAGCCCCCCAATGCTGGGAAGGCTGTGGCAGAGATCGGGAGCTCAGGCAGCCTCAGGCACACACACAGTGAGGCTGTGCACCAGCTGAGCCACATCTCTAACCCATGAATGCTTTTGACAGACAGTTGAGTTGATTTCATTGTCTATTTTACTTATTTGTTTTCTGTCTCCGTCTCCCCCCCTCCCTCCATCCCTCCCTCCCATTTTTCTCTCTCTTATGTGAGCACTCGTACTCATAGTTACATACGTGTGTGTGTGTGTGTGTGTATGTGTGTGTGTGTGTGTGTATGTGTGTGTGTGTGTGTGTGTGTGTGTGTGTGTGTGTGTGTGGCAGCCATGCATGTGGCTACAGCACACATGTGAAAGTCAGAGGACAACTTGGAGGAGTTGAGTCTCTCCTTCCTTTTACTATGTGGGTCGTGGGTATTGGACACAGGTCTTTAGGTGTGGATGGCAAGACTTATTACGGGATTAAGTCATCTTTTATGGTATCTTGATATCAAGTCTCATGTAGCTGAAGCTGGGTTTGAACTTAATGTGTAGCTGAGGATTGCTTTGAGCTCATGGTCTTCCTTCCTTATTCCCCACACATTACCGCCCCAGCGCACTTCTACTTCCTACTGTTTGGCTAATGACTTTTGCATTCTATTCTCAAGGAACTGGCAGAGGGTTATTTTTGCTTTTTTTTTTTTTTAATGGTTTAATGGCCTCTGGATTTCATATTAGAGCAATATAAGTGTCGTGAACAATTGTAGTGGATTTTACCTTCTAATTCCTGGAAGGAAATGCCTATGGTTGCTCTTAACTCTTCCTTTTCATTAATTCTTTAGTGAAGCCATAGGATGCCAGCCATTTCTTTACTGGCAGTTTAAAAACTCAAAGCTTGAATCCCAGCTCTTAAGTGGTTAATTGCAGGCCCACACAGGCTGTTCTGATTCTTCCAGACACCCGTCCACTTCACCTATGACCTCGAACTGGCATTAGCTCTGTGCCTTTCGACATTTGCAGGGCTCCAGGGAATTTCTCACCTCACTTCTGATATTTGAACAGTATGTCTTCATTCTTAGTTTCTTTCTCAGACTTGTTGAATGTCAATTTTATTGATCTTTCCAAAGAACTAGTCCTCTCTGTCAATGATTTCTTTCTGTTTTCAATTGCAATGGTTTCTGCTCTCATTTCTTTTTTCTTAAAGTTAGTTCTAGTTTGCTCTTCCCCTCCTACTCTCTCTTTTTAAATTATTTATTTTTATTTTGTGTGTGTATGGATGTCTGCCCCATGTGTGTGTGAGCACGTGCCCCATGTGTGTGCAATACCCACAGATGTCAGAAGGGGGCGTGGAAGCAGAACAACAGAACAGGCAACAGAAGTGATAAACTCAGGAGAGATACAGAGGAGGTGGGAAGACAGACCAATATCAATCATCGGACTGAACCTGAGAAAACAATGATTTTCTTTATTTGAGAAGTTCTGTAAGTGCCTGGAGGGACAGCTCAATGGTTGAACACAATGTTTCAGGGTGAAGGCCTGGAAGTGTAGTCAGAGATGGCCATGAGCTTCTGTGCGGGTGCTGGGAGCTGAGCCTGTTAGAGCAGCCGAGTCATTTCTCTAGCCACCCACTCTAGTTGTGGGTGTTGTTGTTGCTGCTGCTGCTGCTGTTGTTTTGTCCGTCTTATGGTATGTGTGGACAATTGGTTTTTGGACTCAAATCCCTTGGTTAGGAGGGGATGCTGGAATTCCAGGCATAAAAAGGCACAGTGTTTGTATATAACCTGCGCATACATTTTCATTTCCTTCCCAGCGTCGCTAGAGGATTTCTAATACATGGTGTAAATGCTGCTACCCCAGGGCCTGAGAGATGGTTCAGCAGGTAAGAGCACTGGGTTCAGCAGAGGACCTGGGTTCCAGTCCCAGCACCCAGGTGACAGCCCACAGCCACCTGTAACTCCAGTGTTAGGGTTTTTCTGGCCTCTGAGGCACTAGACACTCGTGTGGTGCATATACATACAGGCAGGCAAACACTCATATACATAAAACAAAAACAAATATTGAAAAATAGGAGTGGTCGTATCAAACTGCTTAAAGAGTAATCATGGGGCTAGAGAGATAGATGGCTTAGTGGTTAAGAGCTCGCACTGCTTTTATAGAGAACCCCTGAGATCAGTTCCTAGCATCCACGTTGGACAGCTCACAACCACTTGCGATATGAGCTTCAGGGGACTGGATGCCTCTGGTCTCCTGGGGAACCTGTGTTCACAGGGGCATGCATCCTTCCTGCCTCCATATAAACTTTAAAAAAAATCTTAAAAAGTATCAATGAGAGAGCATAGTAAGGCTATAACTCTGTACATGTCCTATAAGATGCAAACACTACACCCTAATCTAAAAACCCAGTATACGGCAGCAGCTCACCCCCCATGACTGGGAGTGGAGAGGAATCCCTGATAGGAATGGGATCTAATTTTCTCAGGTATCTCCAATACAATCATGATTCGGTCTGTCGCCATTTGACGGGGGTGGAAATCCCACTCTCCAGACCAGGCTCAGGTACCTCACCCAAGCCTGGCAAGGCCAGAGGTCTCTGCTCCGTGCTCAGCCTTCGTTGACATGGGTTGGGATGGGCTACACTTTTTCCTTTGACGTTTCTTTTAAGCAGAGAAATTATTGTGCAGAACTCTGTCATACCTTGTCCGCTCCTATCAAGGGCGTCTGGCTAAAGAAGGCAGCCTTGGCTCACAGTATTTTTTACTGTACCTGAGTTTCTGCATTGCTGGCTTCTTTAGCTCCAATAAAGTGACTGATGTACAAGGTGGGGGTGGGGGGAGAAAATCTCAGGGATCTGTCACCAGGTTGCTCCTCCCGTCTTTCGGACAGTAGCTAGTCTACCTTTTGTCCAACTTTTAGCATCTTCTCACGTTTATCGTATAAGTAGTGCCTTGGGGTTTTCTGTTGTGCTTTCAGTGAGAGGATCAGGTAAAAGACTGTGTGCTCGCCTCCCAGAAGCAGAATTTGCCCAAAGCAAATTCAGTAAGCATCCTTGTGGCTATTTCTCCATATCAGTGTGATAACGATTCTTCAGAATGGGGACGCAGGAGCTTGACTAGCCCAAGTGTTTTTTGTATGCTCCTCACTCCAAATGTCAGAACTTCATCTATAAAGCTGTATTTGCTTCCCCGACCATGTTGCTAAGTCTCGCGAGGGCGAAGCATGATTGTACATATGTACTTACTATTTTATGCTGATACTGAGAGCTTGAGATATGGGTAATGTGGAGGAAAGGAAGCTTTTCGATTACTTAGCTCTGGAGTCATTTTAAGTTAAATAGCCATATCCGTCTAGTGGCTTTTCTATTGGGCAGACAGACTTACATTGCTATAAAATAAGATTCCTATAATCTCTACAGAGTTGAGGCAAAAACAAAGATGGTAATGGGCTTTATAAAGATGGCCACCTACAAATTAAAGTGAGTCGACAGTCCATATGGTAACTCAAGGATGCTTTCAGGACAGGATGACCTGACCCCTAACTGTAAACTGAGATTCTTTGGTACAGGTGTAGATAGAAAAGGCAGAAATGAACAAAAGAGGGAAGGGTGGGGGAGGCAAACGTTATGGCTGGTCTCTCTTCAAAGTGTGCCTTTGCCTGTGATACACACTCATGGGGCCACCTACTGTGATGCCTGCCTCCCACATTTGTTAACTGCTGAGTTTTGCATCAATGATTTGGGGGGCTGGGCACTGGTGGTGGGATCTACTCACTCCAAGTCCACTGCAGACAATCGATTCTGGGGACAGGTGACCAATACGGTGAGCCCTGTCTCTAGAACCTGCAAAGGAGCCAAGGGAAGTTATAGTTTTATGTTGGTGAATTCACAAGTCCTCTAAAAAAAGGTGTGGCTTCCACGAAGAGGAAAAAAATCCTTTCTACACCCTTAAAATGGG
Organism: Micromys minutus; assembly: GCF_963924665.1. Lineage (NCBI taxonomy): Eukaryota > Metazoa > Chordata > Mammalia > Rodentia > Muridae > Micromys > Micromys minutus. The sequence continues at coordinate 53,567,609 of NC_137981.1, forward strand.
AACAAATGAGCTGGTAGAGTTTTCCACACATGAGGCCACCAACATCTATGTAACACCAGGAAACTCACTCCTGCTTTCGGGTCAGTAGACATTTGGGGCTAGAAGGCTGAGTCTGGGGTCTATAATCCATTAGTTACATTGGTTGTTGGTAGGATTTTGTGACTTTGAGGGTCATCCCCCACCCCGTTGTTTGGTTTCTATTGCTATGATAAACACCATGACCAAAATCAACTTATGGAGAAAAAGATTTATTTGATTGTACAGTTTATGGTCCACTGTGAAGGAAGTCAGGACAGGAACTCAAGGCAGGAATCTGGAGGTAGGAGCTAAATCAGAAGCCATGAATGGGTGCTGCCTACTGGTCTAGTCTCCTCGGCTTGCTTAGGTAGATTTTTATATAACTTGGAATCATTTGCCCATGGGTGGCACTGCCCACAGTGGTCTTGACCCTCCCACATCATTAATCAAGAGAATACACCTCAGACTTGCTTATGGGCCAGTCTGATAGAGGCACTTTCTCAACGGAAGTCACTTCTTTCTATGTGACTTGCATCAAGTGGATAAGAGAAATCAAGGCAGGAGAATACCTCTCACAGATCATAATTATAGCTGGAGAGGTGACAAGGAGCTAGAAGTGTGATAACATGTCCAGTGAATGCCTCTCAACAAAAACAACAAAGATAATAATAATAAAAGCTGGTGAAGACACACAAACAAGCTTCACCTCTTGTTCCTATATTGCTCTGAGCTTGTTGAGAAGCAAGTATCACCCAACTCCAGAAAACACTGTAGAGAACAGATTCCCACTTCTTCCTCTCACCCTCCCCACTCAGTCCATCCCTCCCCTCTCTACCCTCTGTACCTGCAACACCAGCTCTGGTTTGGTTGTGGGAGCAAAGAGAAAAGTAACACAAAAGAGGAAGGGAGTGAGAAAGGGGAAAGTGAGAGAAAATGCTTAGTATCTTCTACAGCTCAGAAAGAAAAGCACCCAGCAGAGCCAGCATGGGCAGGACCACACACAAAGCGAGCAAGGGTGGGGAGGCAAAGTGGCAGGTTCCAGGAACCCAGGTGCATTTAATAGGTTAAACAAGAATGGCTGGGCACACCAAGGAGTCAAGGCCAGCTAGAACTCTGTCCCCTCTCTTGTTGCTTCCAGCTAGGAAACCTTGCTCAAGGCAGCCTCTCTGAACTTGCTTTGCTCACCAGTGCGAAGGAGGGCATGATGCCAACATTGCAGGGTGTAGGTTAGGGGAGATGAGTGGGTAATGCAGCCGTCCCAGGGAAGGACGTAATTGGAGAGGAAGCTTATTAGTTTGGACGAGAACTCAGTCCGTTTCGAGCAAGTCTTCTGACATTATAGCACACTGTCTCTCCTCTTGCCTCCCACGCCCCCTCCCATGCCAACTGCTCCCTTAAGCCCTCTAATTAGCTAAATAAAGAGTGCAGACAGGACCTGTGTTAAAAAATGATTTCTGAGCCCAGTGAAATCCCCAGGGAAGCAGAGAAAACCACATGGCCAATTACCGTGGCATCTTTTCATTTCCTTGGAGTGACTAATACCCAGAGACAGTCACTTAAACACTAATCACAGGAGAACAGGTAGAAATTATGTTAAATGAGCCCATCTTTATTCCTGAAAGAAAAATCAGCCATGCTCTCTGATCCATGAGCATGCTTACTTCTTAATCATGGACAGAAAGAGCAGAAGGCGGCTCCCATTTCTGATCAGATGCTGGAGCTCAGCTGCATTAGGAGGTTCTCTTAAGAGCAGATTTAAATATCTACCCTGTGGGACCCAATCGCCATTGCAATGACAAGGCAACTCCATACTGTCTGCTGTTAGTTTTTCTGAACTCAAGAACTTTATAAAACAAGGGTGCATATGTGTTGCAAGGATGCCACTGAAATCCACACATCCCACTCCCACTTGGCTATAATTTCACGGCCTTGGTCCATGCATCTATCTGTATTGAGAGAGAGGTAGGAGAGAGTGGCATTTTCCTGGGATTTGAACATGCGTGTGTGTGCACCTGTATGTGTGTGTGTACTCGAATATATATGTGTCCATGTGCCCACACACATGTGTGAGCACAAGTGTACAAGTGCTTGCATAGGTATGTGTGGAAGAGGATGCCAGAGGTCAGCCTCAGGTGTCATGTCTCAATTGCTGTCCATCCTGGTTTTTAGAGACAGAGTCTTACTGGAAACTGGGGCTCATTGGTTGGCTAGGCTGTCTCTGCCTTACAAAATATACACACCATACCTGGCTTTTTACATAAGCTCCGGGCCCCAAACTCATGAGTGAAGCACCCCCTCAACTCCCTGAGCTATTTCTGGGCCCTGTATGGGATGTTTTGAAATCAATGACTTCTTTACTCAAGGCTTCTGTGGGTCATCAATCCCTAACCTGTTTTCCTCTTCCTGGACCCCCTGCAGTTTTCTTCTCATTCCTGTTCACTGTGCTTCAAATCTTCAAACTCCCTCAGAATCCATGGCCCAAAAGCTTGGTTGCTACAGGGAGAAGGGGAAAGTCTAGAAGGTGTAGCCTAACTGGGATAGGAGATCTCTGGAGTCACGCCCTTGAATGGCGTGTCAAGACTAAGATTTCTTTCTCTCCTCGTTGCTTTCTGGAAGTTATAACCTGAGCAGTTTCTCCTACCATAAGATCCATGTCACCCATGATGCATTGCTTTGCTCCAGCCCCAAAGGCATCTGGGCCATGAGGCCAGTAGACTGACATCTCTGACACTGGAGGATAAAATAGACTTTTCCTCAATTTTGTGTTTCCTGTGATGGATACTCCATGGTGGAAAGGTACCTGTAGCTCTTCCTTCATCAGATGACAAGGGTTTTGGTTGTTTTACAAAATGGGGAGGATGAGGAGAGAAGAAGATGGACTTAATTTTCTCACTTCACTTGAAGTGGTCATGGCCATTCTGTGTCGGTCATCCTAACCATATTGACCTCTCAACCCGATAGCCTAATTCTTCTCACCTATGCCCATCCTGCCCCTGTCACCTCTTTAGACCAGATCTGAAATGAGCTTATAACTCCATCTGGACTGCATCCATCACTGCATCCATCACTGCATCCATCACTGCATCCATCACTTCATCCATCACTGCGTCCATCACTGCATCCATCACTGCATCCATCACTGCATCCATCACTGCATCCATCACTGCATCCATCACTGCATCCATCACTGCATCCATCACTTCATCCATCACTGCATCCATCACTGCATCCATCACTGCATCCATCACTTCATCCATCACTGCATCCATCACTTCATCCATCATTGTGCCTGTCCTGACGTGGCCGTCCCATGAGAAGGGATCAGCCTTCTGTGGTAGTTACTTGTCTTTTTGCTATAACCAAGTAGCTAACAAGATTATTTTAAGGAAGAAAGGGTTTATTGTAGCTCACAGTTCATACTGTCCATCATCGTGGGGAAGGCACGGCTGGAGGATCTCAGGCAGCTGGTCACATTGTAGCTGCAGAAGCAGGGAGACAGATAAAGGCTCATCCTTCTCCTTTTTATACAGTCTGGGACCCCACTCCATGGGGTGGTGTTGCCCACAGTCAGGATAGATCTTCCAATCTCATTTAACTCAATCTAGAACACTTCTCCCAGAGACTGGTTTCCTAGCTGATTCTAGGTCCCGTGGAGTTGTCAAGCAAGGTTAGGCACCGTATCTTCTATCCCTTCGGTGTTCTGCAGAGGCTGTGTTAGCACAGCGCTGGGCAATGTGGTTGCCTATGGAATGGTAATTGCAGCAGAAAACAGGCTTCCAAGTACTCCATTTTTTTAGATTCCTCCAGTGTTCCAGATACTGTGCTAGGCTCTGGCCATGCCAGAAGCACATTCTTTCCTGTGAGCACTGCCTTCCCCTCCTTGTAGTTAAGGCCACCACCCCCACCAGTTGACCTCATTCTCCTTGTAGAGACAGTGACCATGGGCTGGGCTCCAGCTGATCTACCACTTTCTGCCTGTCATGGCTCAAAGCAGATCGGATTTCTTTCCCTGCCTTTCCTCAGAACTCATAACTCTAACATTCTCATTGTGTCAAGGAAAATAGCGTAAGGTATGCTAAAGCAATCGGCGAAGGTCATGAGTAAGCTCTTGAATCTATGTTTGTGATTGACAGGTAGGGAGGGACCCAGACTTCTCCCACCAGTAGTTAGATCACTTCCTAATTGATTTTGACTCATCAGCATGGAGGAAGGCATGTGACTTTGTGACTGCTTCTAGCTCCTGCTAACTTTGCCTTCAGGGGACCCTAATGCCATGTAGAATACTAACAATTATATTTTACAGCTCTCGGCGGTATGACGATGACTTTATTGTGCATCAGTATGCTTTATTTGACGTAAGCTTTATTTTTATTCCGATTTTAAAGAAATAGAGCATTTCTATGAGGCCTTCAAAATGTTGTGGTATAGAGCTGGAAATGGGAGGATCTGAGTTTGGATCTTGCCGTGACATATGCATCTAGGTATGCATCTGTAATACCAACACTCCAAGGGAGGGAGACAGGATTGCCAGAGCTTACTGGCTGCCAACACAGTTCTAGGTTCAGTGAGAGACTCTGTCTCGGGTGTTCAAGTGAACAAGGCAGAGAGCGACAGAGAAGGACACCTTGTGTCATCTCCTGTGTGCACATGAATACACACACACACACACACACACACACAACCAAGTTTGTGACTCAGCATCTCCGTCTATAAAATGGAGAACAAGAACATAATTCTTCCATGATAACGTTAACCATGACCATCGGTTCCCCATGATTCAGCACAGTGACAGCTGGTAATTATAGAGTATTTATCCTTTCTATGAACTGCCACAGGACAACAGAGAGCAGGCTATAGATTCTGGGGCTCACTGTAGTGGATAGTTTTGGATAGAGAGAGTGTGTGGTGGTTTGTAGAAGTGTTTTGGAAGACAGATACGGATTGGGATGTCAGCTCTGTCAACCACCAGCAAGGTGATGTGTGAGTCCCATAGCATTTATGTCCTGGTTCTTATATCAGAATAGCATACAGTATATGGCTTATAAGCAATAGAGACTTATGGTCCTAGATGCTGGGAAGTCCAAGATCAAGGCGTTGGCACATCCAATGTCTAATGAGAGTCACTTTTCTGATTCTTGTAGCTGTGTCTCTGCAGGTGGGGGCAGTGATCTTAACCATCATGGCTTTGTTCCCATGACCTTATCACCTCCAAAAGCTCTCAGCCCTTGCTGCCACCACAGTGGTGACAAGGTTTCTTCATAGGGATTTGGGGGTTCAAATATTCAGACCATAGCGCCAAGACACCAAACCTTCTTATCTGTGAAACTGTGTGAAACATAGTACCTCACACAAGGATCAAAATCCTGACCCAGGTGTCCCAGACACTCTCCATTCATTCATTCATTCATTCATTCATTCATTCATTCATTCATTCATCCATCCATCCATTCATTTCATTCATTTTCTCTCTCACATTAAGGAATATTGGTGTCCAAACAAACCACTTCCTACTTATCTGTGAAACTTAATTCCAAAGTCCTCTCTGGGGACCAGATCTGTTGTTAAACTCAGGTATGCTCTCTTTTCTTCTTCTCATCTCTTCCTGGAAGGGGTCATGGCCATGCCCTTCATCACGTAGCAACACTTTAGCCCATAGGTGCTGTTCATTTCCAGAACAAGCTGGGGACTGATGGGTGATTTGAGGCAGGGAAAAGGTCAGGGAGGGGAGGTGGGGAATTTGGTTTAGGGATGGAAACAGGCTGGAGACAAGTAGGTATGTGCAGATGTAGGCTTTGTACCAAAGATCTGACTTGGTCTCTCTCTCTCTCTCTCTCTCTCTCTCTCTCTCTCTCTCTCTCTCTCTCTCTCTCTCTCTCTCTCTAACACTGGCATTTCCACAGCATGACAGAATCTACATATTTTTCAGAGGCCTTCCCACCCTGAAGAACCTTTCCCTATGAAGCCATGGCTTAGTATTTCAGTTCTTTCATGTCCTTGTATTTCCTGAGCTGGTACCTAGTGGAGCTGAACAATGAAAGCAACATAACAAAGCAATGCCTTGTCAGGGACACGTCATAATCAAACGCAGGGCACTCTGGGTAGGAGGCCAGGACCTGGCTCAAGTTCTGCCTTTCTCAAATGCCAGCACATACTGTCTTAGGATTTTTGTGCCTCTTCCTTTACAGTGGGAACAAGGAGTGCCTATCTTGGGGTCTGCATGCTCAAGGCTGTACCTGACAGGTCTCCTATGTCTGATATATATATATACCTTTGCAATAGTGTTACATCTCAGTAACTTCAGAGCCACACTAGATTGTAGATTTCTGGGATCTCAGACAGACTAGTAACAGTAGTGGCTTCAATCCGTCACCTGAGTTGGCATCAAGCCATTATCTACAATGACTAATACAGCCTGCCTGTCTTAGCCACTGTTAACACACGAGTCTGGATAAATTCGGCTCCACACAAGATAGTGTGGAGGAGGGTTGATAAAAATATGGCTACAGCCAAGGCAAATTTAAGTGTGTGCTCACATCACCACACAGAAGTTCTCCCAGCTCACCGACAATGCTTCTTAAAAGCAAGATAATGGAGATCTATGTACCCCTTAAACAGCATAGGAAAATGTCTGGGGGAAATGGTGCCATGATCCAAGTACAGGAACCTGAGCTTGGATCCCCAGAACTAATGTAAAAGCTGGACATGGTGACCTAAGTGTAACTCCAGTGCTAGACATGGGTAGGGGTGGGAGTGGGGGAGGAGCCAGAGACAGGAAGATCACTGGGGTTCCCTGGCCAGTCAGCCTGCCTATCTAAATCAGTAAGCTCTGGATTCAGTGAGAAACCATGTTTAAAAAAAAAAAAAAAAACTAAACTAAAACTAAAACCAAAAAAGCAAAACACTCTCCCGTAAGTGTGGTTGAGACCGATACAGAGCAGGCTTGCATTGCCACAGCAGGGTCTGAGACGGGATTGGGGTTGCTGCGTGGGTCTCTCTCTTACTTTTTGTTGTTTATCAACTGATTTACACGAGCTTGAATGGTTTGATGAAAGAACAAGATGTTGCTCACATAAATGTCTCCACTCACACTTCTACATGGGCATCTTCACAGTTTCTTAAGGCTAAAGAAATAGGCTTGGGAGTTGAATCTGGGGTGCAGAGGGTGGGGAAGAGGGAAGTTCAGGAGCCTCACATCGTGGAGCTATAACCTAATCACATTTCCATGGCAGCCACACAGACAGCCCCTGCAGATCTGTCAGACTCACATGGACCTTACGAAGATTAAGATAACAGCATGCCCAGCGGAGCTAATGAGGAAGATCTAAAACAACTGGTAAAAATAGATGGAGTTATGAAGTGCTTGTTATGGATAATGATTCTTCCACAAATCAGCCCATAGGGTCAGTTTCAATTCACACACTGATGAGGGGAGGGGAGACTCCAACAAAGCCAAGATAGGAACACAGTGGTGAGGCTGTGCCCAGGGCTTAAGCAGAAAGGCTGGCACTGAACCCTTCTGAGCCTGCCCAGAAGCTGGCACTGAACCCTTCTGAGCCTGCCCAGAAGCCAGCCCCTAAAAGCTCCTGTTCACTGAGGTTTCTGAAAGGTCTTGCTGGGACTCAGATTATCCCTGTGCAGGTAAGGGCACTTACACTGGGGGTAAACATGAGGACCTGAACTTGAACTCATGTAAAGACCCAGCTGTGATCCTGAACATGTATGACTCCAGCACTGGGGTTTGAGGGCTGTCAGAGGCTGAGCATTGGGACTTACTGGCTTCCGGTCCAGATCTAGATTTAGTGGGAGATCTTGTCTTGAGGGGATTAGACAGAGTGTAATAGAGCAAGACACTTCTTGACATCTTCCTCTGGCCTCTGCATGTACACATCACACACACACACACACACACACACACACACACACACACATGCAGTTTAGACGTCATGGAAATTCCAGGTGACATTGGAGGAGGTGCATTGTACATAAATAGTCTAAGTGGATTTTCTTAACTTTAAGAACAGTCATCCTGAGAAGAGTCCTTTTCCTGTACTCTCCTCCCCTCCCAACACACAGTGTCATCCTCACAGGGAACTGAGGGTCCTTTAGGTGTTTCTGTGTGATGATTTCTGTCACCCTTTCTCCATCTTCAGTTTCTGTCCTTCAATGCTCCCCACCCCTTTCTGGGGCTGTCAGCAGTAGTGGCAGCCCATGTACTGTCTGCCCTGGATAGCCCCATACTCTAGGCTGGCTCACCTGTGTCTCAGGTTTGCAGGCTGAAGAGGGGAGGATGCCCTGCTGGTCTCTAAGCTGCTTAGAGGAAGAAGGCATGAAGAGCCCTAGGTCCTTTCCTTCCATTGAGACAGACCACCAGCCTTTCTCCTGCCAAATCCCTCCTTCCATCCACACAGTGAGAGGTGGTACAGCTGTGAACCAAGTGGCCTGGCTTGCCCTTTGATTTGCAAGTAGGATGTTTATAGGGGCAAGAAATAGCAGGCTGTTCTTCATGGCTAGAGAGACATGCTCCATCCTCCTGAGAATGGAAGCCAGTGACATCTTTTACAACTGAAAGCATGCGTGCCTCTTCATTTGGTACCCTTCAATTTCTGACATCTTCCAGTAGTAAGATCACCTTTGTCCAATGAAGCACTGTTAGTAGGGTCTAGAGTAAGATACACAGTGGTTACAGAGGAAGTGAAGCTTTGGTTATACTACAGATAGCTTTTACTGAAAACACGAAAAGAAAAGCATGCCAGTACAAATCAGGTTGTGGGTGGGAGAAGTGAAAGGTGGCTGGAGAGAGGGCTGAGTTGGCAGAGTGCTTGTTTTGCAAATTCAAGGACCTAAGTTTGATCCCTAGAACTCATGTGATAAAAGCCAGGAGTGGCGGCATGAGCTTGTAAAACCAACACTGGGGAAGCAGAGAAGCGCATATCCTTGGGCTCCACAGCAGGGCAGGCTAGCCTAGTTGGCCAATTCCAGACCAGTCAGTGACACTTCCTATAAAAAGACCAAGAAAGACATTGAAGGGTGACTTCTAGCCTCCATATGCAGGTGCATACACACCTGTGCACTCACACACACACACACACACACACACACACACACACACACACACACGAAAATATGCATGAATGTAAATATGTACTAACATAATGATGCCAAACAGACTGTATAAGTTGGGGAAAGAGGCTGAGCTGAAGATTCTCCTTTAAGCAGTTTATTGGACCTTTCCCAGGTGTTACACCTGCAAGCAGAAAGATGTAGAAGAAAGAGCTGGGCTACAACAAAGCCAGACAAAGGCCTTAGCCTATCTCTGGATAGTGGGCTTCTGTGCTGGTTGGTTTTATGTCAACTTAACACAAGCTAGAGTTATCTGAAAGGAAGGAATCTCAATGGGGAAAATGGCTCTATAACATCCCGGTGTAGGGCATCTTCTTAATTAGTGACTGATAGGAGAGGGCCCAGCCCACTGTGGGAGTTGCTCTTCCTATAAGAGTGGTCCTGGGTTTTATAAGAAAGGTTGAGTGACCCATGATGAATAAGAAGCACCCCTCTATGGCCTCTGCTTCTCTCCATGTTCCTATTCTGCTTGAATTCCTGCCCTCACTACTTTTGATAATGAACTGTAGATGGAACTGTGAATGAAATAAACCCTTTCCTCTCCACATTGCTTTTGGTTATGGGGTTTCATCACAGCAATAGTAACTATAGCAAAGATAGCATATCTCTGGGCACGGGTATTGAATAAGGACATGGATTAGCCATTAGGATTTCTGCAGCGAGGAAGGAGGTATCTTCCATCTGCAGAGGAAAGCCATCAGGGCAGACACTCAGCCACCTGCTGCCAATCATCCACACACTCTGGAGTAGATGTGGGTAGGCAGATGGCTCATTACAGCGCTCAGGGCATGAGTACAGGTTGTATGTATCTGTGAAGTGATGGACGGGTGTGCACAATTGTACTAAAAAAAGTAAGCGTCTTTGGTCTTGAATTCTACAATGAATCAATACCAATAACTCTAAGGCTGGTAGGACTCCTTTTTAATGGGAGACAGACAAGCTTATGCTGTTTAGGTGCTGTCTCAGGACCGGTGGTTCCTTCTGACCTTGTCCCAGTGGCAGCAGGTGTGCAACCTCCTGTCTGAGTGCATACCAGTTCCTGAGAGCTCTCTGCTTTCTATTTTTGAATGAGATGAAAATAGAACCAAGGGATAAATTTTATCTCCCTTTGACTTGTCTGGAGTACCTTGAATATGAATTCATACTTGGTACCAAGAATAAGATACAAAGTAAAGACTCCATGCTGATACCCCACTGTCTGCCTTAGGCAGAGAGTGACTCAGAGTGCTGAGAAATGAAGGTACTTGCTCTGTCTCTGCCCTAAACAAGCATCCCTGTGTGACTCACGCTCTCCTCTTGAGACTAATTAAGATGCTATAAAAGTGGAAGGACCTCATCACTAGACACTTTCTCCCCTAACTGTAACCTCAAAGCAAGTAGAAGCAATGTGTTCAGCCTGTTAGTTCCTCCAAACATCGCTGCTCAGTGTGACATTATGCTTTTATTAATAAGTGTTGGAGAAAGGATGAAGGCTCTCACACAACCTCAAAGTAACCTGATGCTTTTGATATGGAAAGAACAGTTCAGAAGATTATGGTATTCCAACTTGGCATTTTCATTTATACTATTTTATTTCTATTTTTATTTAAATAGAAATATTTAAATATTTTCTTTATACTATTCTATACTATTGCTATGGTGCTTGTGATAGTATCACCTTGATAGAGTTTTAAATCACCCAGGAGAAAAGCTTCAGGGAGTATCTGTGAGGGATTATTTTTTTATTGGCTAAATAGGTGGGAAGATCTGCCCACTGTGGGTGGCACCATTCCCTAAAGGATGTTGGAAAGCATAACACAGAAAAAGCAAGGTGAACACTAACAAATATTTATTGTTCTCTAGCCTCCTGGCTGTGGATGGAACATGACCGGTAAGCTTCAAGCTCCTGATTCCTTAACTTCCTTACCTGGACTGTATCTTGAACCATGAGCCAGAATAAGTCCTTTCTCCCTTAAGTTGCTTCTGTCAGGGTATTTTATTACAGCAATTGAGAAAGAAATGGAGATGGGACTGCTGTAGAAATAACAGCCAATGCAGAGAGCCAAGAGAAAGCCAGCTATGAGAACTGGAAAGGAAAGACACCAGTAAATTAGGATAGTGTTTATACTTGGATAATGAATAAGGATTAACTGGAAGTACTAGCAGTATAGTAAGAAAACAGGGACATATCTGGTTAAGCAATAAATTCCCCCAAACCTGTGGCTTTATTTAGTAACAACACAACTAGCATTTGACACAATAGAGGACAAAATTCCTTTCACTTTAGTAGTAAAAGCATGGAATACCCAGGGATGCAAAGAGGTACAGAAGAACACCAGGAAAACCACACAGATGGGCTGGCTTCTAGAGAATTGTTACTGCCTCCAAAGAGACTTGCCTATACGGTGAACATATCAGTTTTATCTGTTTGAGTATATTAGTCAACAGAACTCCAAACCATAGTTTATTAGCACTGGCCAAAAGCATTTTTAATTTCACCTGGAAGAATCCATATGAATGAAAAGACAAAACGAGGCAAAGCAGGGAATGAATGTTGGCTGGTTCGATTTAAAAGAAATCTTCAAGGTGCATACGGGCAGGCAAGAGGGCTCAGTGGTAAAAGTGCCGGAGAATGTGAATCCTGACAACGGGCATCTGATCCCAGAGCCCAGAGAGCATCAGAGAGGTGAGAGGAGACAGCGAGATCCACAACCCGTCCTCTGACCTCCACATATGCACCACAGTGTGCACACCCACAAGCACATAGCACATTGCGGGCACGTGCACACACACACACACACACACACACACACACACACACACTCAAATGAGCATGAAGTTGTGTCCATTTATAAACATTAGTGATAAAATACAGATGGGGCTTTCTTTCGATTACCAGCCAACATTTCAGGACACAGAAATCAGCTCTCGTTCCTCAGGCAACTGTGGCTTCTCATGGACATTATTTTGCCCAGGGGCTTCCTCTACCCAACTCTACCAGCCCAGAAGCACCCCTGTCCTGGAACTCCCTGGGCACTGTCTTAGATAAAGCACTGGGGACCTACAATTTGGACCTGTCTCTATTGACCGCCCTGAGAGAATCTGGATGTGCACTCGGTACACATCCTGTGGCTGGGTCTCCATGACAACAAACATCTGTTAGAGGAGTGACCATCCATCTGGAACACTGGATGCCTCCCACTTCCAGTGGGCTTCATGCTATATAGGTGAAAGGCGTAGACCCCAGTTTTAATATTTAATGTGATTGCTAGACTTTTGAGGTCTCATAATATGATGGCCGCATCCTTAGTGTGGAGAGCCTGAATTTTCAAATCTAACAGGTACTCATTGTAAAAACGAAGTAAAGAAGAGAAACAAGAGAAGCAGCTGCTGGTTTTACTATGTTCAGCAGCAGGCAGGAACTTGGTCTCCGGGTGCTAACTGTGTCTCCAAATACTTTGTTTTCTTAGGTGAGTCTTGTTGATTGTCTTGGAGCACATCAGAGAAAGCCTGGCTTCCTTTAGAGGGGATGAACCTTCATCCCCCACAGTCTATGCAACACTGTCTTATACTTCCATAATGACTCTCTGTTTATGGTGTGCAAATCACTTCTCCGATAATTCAACTCTGAGCTCCATAAGGAACTTGTTACAAACCCAATTTTGTGGGTCCTTAGACACTCCGTGGCATAGTCTGAGAAGGTAGTGTCACAGCTGGAATGTGTTTGGTTGTGTTCTCCTTGGTGATCCTGTGTTCTTCATAATCCTTCATAGAGCCAAGTATGTGGCAATGGGCTAGAGCCTCTAATCTACAGCTCAGTAAGCAAACTGGCTGCTATTCTGGACACATCGTCACAAAGGCCAGTATCCCAACACTCCTTTCTTGGGGTCAATGCTGAGGCTCCCACACCATATCACTATGTGAGAGGAAGTGGCAAATGCCCTGTCAGTCAGAAAGCATGTGTGTTTCAGAAACAAAGAATGTACCGCATTGTTTCTAAGTCACTAAAGACTTATTAAATGCCAAGAACACAGAGGTGGCTGGGTATGGGTTGTGCATACCTACAATCCTAGAGACTGGGAGGCTGAGACAGGATCAAGTTTGAGGGCAACCTGGGCTATAGTAAGACCCTTTATTAGTAAAAGCAGAATGTGTGTGTGTGTGTGTGTGTGTGTGTGTGTGTGTGTAAGAGAGAGAGAGAGAGAGAGAGAGAGAGAGAGAGAGAGAGAGAGAGAGAGAAACCAAAGCAACTTTTGCAGGTTTAATATATGCATGGCACATGTGAAAGCCAGCCAGTAGCTCTCCTATGTCAAGTTGCGAAGCATAAACAGGGCTTAGAACTTTTAGCAAAACTTTAATGGTTGTTCAAAAGGAGTGCTCCACCTGTGTCTGGTACCAGGAGCCAGCAGTAGTGTTTGGGTGGATGGTGAATCAAGGTTATTGTTAAAATCACACTAGGCTGTACACAGTTATTGAGGTTCCAAAGGGCAGAGGAGAATGCAGAAGCTCACAGCAGATGGGCAAAGCCACACAGTTGGGAAAGGCTCTGACGCTAGACTCTGGAGATCCAGGTTAGAATCCAAGACCAGCCATTTCCTAACTCATGATCCTGTACCTACTGGGCCCAAGAAGTATTATTAGTACAAAATGAGAAAAGAAACTTGACCAACACAGATGCCCTGTGAAACAGTTGACCATGTGAACTGTAATAAAACTAATATTCATCGTCTTCATCTTCCTCTGCTTATGTGCTTTTAGCCCCATCTAAAGAGATTACCAAGTCATTTTTGCTCCTATAATTTTTGCCCCATGTAGGATGAAAACAGCTTCAGGAGGATAGATTTCATGTTTAAAAAACTTTCACTTACAAACAGATAAAAAGAGAAGCAAGAAGATTACGATTGAAGGCTCTAATATGAACTGGAGGAGACTGTCTGCTGCTTCCTGGAGATGTGGTACCACCCAGCAACACCAGCTTGGATGGAGGAGACTACTTCTCAGGGGCTATTCAGATGCCCACACTGGCAACCTAGCTTATTTGCAGAGGGTTCTGCGGCTGGACATGAGATTCTGAATGGTCTCAACTGCAATTAGCTCCTCCCTTGATGTGCATGGGTCTCTCTCTCTCTCTCTCTCTCTGCCCCCCCCCCCCGTGTGTGTGTGTGTGTGTGTGTGTGTGTGTGCGTGCATGTAAAGGCCAGAAAACAACCTTAGGTGTTATTCCTTAGCACTGTTGGTTTCTGGGGTCGGGAAGCAGTTTTTTTGCTGGTCTGGAACTTGCTGTCTATGCTGTCTGGTCAGGAAGCTACAAGGATACTTCTGTCTCTGCTTTCTTAGTGATGAGATTTTTAACATAGCTAACTGAAGTCCTCAGAGTTGTAAGGCAGATATTTTGCCAGCTGAGCCACCTCCCTTTAAAGGAGACCCAGTAAAGTGACCTTTAGTGACTTTGACATCTACCTTTTTGTATTACTTTACTCTTTATAGAAGGACCACAGATGGCAAAGAAATAGAATTCAGCAACTTGTAAGCAGGACACACAATCAGAACAATTCAGATTTTTCCCCCTTTGGCTTAAGTTGTTCCAGTTGGCTGTCTACACCCAATCACAAGACTCTGGCTTCTCCAAGCTGTGTAAAGTTAAGCCAAGTAATTGAGTACAAATTGGGACAAGCAGTTAATCATACAGATGTTTCACCCTGTATTTTTCCCCTCCTAGGCATCAAAAAGCTGCTAGGATATGTTCTTAAGTTTGTATTTAGGCACCTAGAAAAACCAAATTGTTTCTCCAGTGTGTATTCACATAGTCAACAACACATGGCCCAAATCCAGGACTCATCTAAATCTACAGCCTAAGACACCAACATGGATCTACTTAAAGATCAGCTCACTACTGTTGGAGCCTAGGTGACAGGCTGAAAATCCAAGCTGCTCATATTAAATAAGCCACAGCTGGCTGGGTACTCTCAGACGAAATACAAAAAGACTTTGGTTCTCTTTAACTTAATTAAATAAATATTTATTCAGCACTTACTTCTGATGCCTAGTGGGTCTTGAGAATTCAAGTATGAATAAGACAGATCCAGGTTAGGCCCATAGAATAGCCTCTGGGACTTAAGGGCTGATGCACCAAGGCCTGGAGACAAGGAAGGATCTTAGCTAAAGGTATAGAGCAGGGGAGAGTTCAGGAAATTTAAATCTTTGAACTGACTTCCATGGGTTATGTAACTACAAAACAAAAAGTAAAAATAATGGCAGATAAAATACTAGCCCAGGGTGCTCCTCTGTATCCCTACCTCTCAAGGAACATCTCCACTCTGCACAGAGCCATCTCCTCTTTGACCTAAGTAGTCTATGTGTCCCCAACTATGTTCTCAAAGTATGATGATCCTAACTGTGTTCTTAGGTTTATTCTGGGGTAGTTAGATATTGAACTCAAACTAATCAAGACTAGATATTCACACTTAGGATCTGCCATTACAGGACGGAGCAAGCTCAACTGCATATGGTCGTGGAGACCTAAAGTATGTAATACAGGGCTGGAGAGATGGCCTACTCAATATAAGTAAAAGGGCCTGCTTTTGAGCCTCAGAATCTATGCTTTTAGAAAGCACTCATAATATAAGCACTGAGAGAGGCAAAGTCAAACTGATCCCTAGAACTCCACGGCCAGCCAGCTTACCCTGCTTTGTGAGCTTCAGGGCTAGAGCAAGAACCTGTCTCAAGACACAAGGTGAAGAGGACCAGAGGAGCAACTCCTGAAACTGACTTCTGGCTTCTTTAGGCCCACACAGCCCCACCCATGCCTCCCCTGATGCACACAAAATAAATATATGGGTTGGGAAGATGGCTCAGTTGATATTGTTCTTACGACACAAGCAATAAGCTGAGTCTAGATTCCCAATAGCCTTATAGAAAAGCTGGGTATGACAGCATGTGCATGTAATTTTAGTGCTAGAAGGCAAAGACAAGAGAATCTCTGGGACTTGTTGGCCAGCTAGTATAGCTGAATCAGTGAGTTCTGGGTCTAGTAAGGGACCCTGTCTCAAAACATAGAATGCAATTAAGTAAGACACACATTGACATCTTGTCTTCACAAGCATGCTCATACACACACACACACACACACACACACACACACCATTACTTGTCCCATAAAGTGATCAGTTGTGAGCCTACAGTGACCTCTGACTTTCTTTGACTCTACCTGTGTGACTGTGAACCCCATGCTGGGCTTGGTTAAAGGCCAACTGTGAAGGCAGAGTCTTAGAATCTGGCATTCACTAAGGTTTCAACTTGTGTCCTAAAGATATTCTGAGAACTTAGTTCAGTCTGGGATGGCTTCCTAGAAGAGGTGCCCTGGAGTTCATTTTAAGGGTTGGAAATGATTTGGTGAAAGGGGCACACTTTTTTTTTTCTCAGTCTTTCCCAGGGTCTAGAAATCAGAAATCAGGGAGGGTCTAGGGGTGTAGTGAAGTACTCTTGGGGTTGGGGAGAAAGCACACAAACTGGTCTCATGACTCCCCTGGGACTGGAGGGTCAGGCATGCTAAGTTGGCCAAGGTCAAGAGAGAGAGCATGCCCCTTGGCACTACACTATCCCACACCATTTGTTCTCTGTTTGAGACACCTTTGCATGGAGCTGCCCACAGATCTTGGACCTCACTTGCATCTGTGAGCCTGGATGAATCACAGGAGGGCAGTATGTAGCTTCTCAAGTTTGTGTTTGGCTCATGCTGTCAAATCTCCATCCTGACCCTTATGAAACACTCTTAGCCAAGAACACTCAGAGAAAGTCAACATTAGTAAACTAAGAGCTTGTGGCTATAATTCTCTTCCTAGAGATGTAATTGGAGTGTAGAGATGCTCACAGTAGGATGCAGGCATTGGTCTGACTTTGAGAGGATGGTGATTCCGGGTAGCACTGAGAAACACTTTCCCACAGGGTTGCAGAGTGTGGCTAGGTGGTGACTGGGATGGTATCATGCATAGGATTTTTCTTTCTTGTACTTGTCCCAGAAGATCCATTTGATATTAATACCTGACCTTTAACACACATCTAGTTCTTACCAATGGCTTCTACACAAACATGATTTGAATCAGCTGGAATATAGACAGTTACCATGAAAACCCCAGATGGGTTTGCAAAGTATACATGCTCTTTTCCATGGCATTCTCTCTCTCTCTCTCTCTCTCTCTCTCTCTCTCTCTCTCTCTCTCTCTCTCTCTCTCTCTCTCTCTCTCTCTCTCTGTGTGTGTGTCTCAATATGTTGCCCTGCAGAATTTGGCAAAAAAAATCTTAAATCAGATTAGAAATATCACCTTCCCAGTTACATAGTTGAAACAGGAGGTCTTGATTTACTCAAACTATATTTGTTTGAAGACAAACTTAACTCTAAATGGAGAAACTTCTCGAAGGTCAAGCTTTTCCTTGGTTACTTTGGAAGAGTTGCTAAAGCACTTGTGTCCCCATGGAGGCTGGTTGACACCGGGAGGTGTTATTTCCCATGCCCATTTTCCACCTCTTAGTAACAAGGGAGAATTATGGCTGAAGAGAGCAAATGCATCCTTATGTGGACATGGGCACTGCTGTAGACCAGCCACTCACCACAGCAGTAGACTGGCCTCTCTACTGGTCTGGAAGGCATAGAGGACATTAAGGACATGAGATTTGGCACCAGAGAGATTCAGACTCCAGTTCTCGCTCCACCGCATGCCTGTTGCATGACCCTGGCCCTGGGTGAGTTACTTCATCACCCTCTGCCACACTATCTTGAAATGAGAATCAAAATGCCTATTGCTCTAAATGTCTTCAGGAGATACATTAGTAACTATACATAAAGCATCCTGTATCAGATTGCAGCTAATTAAGGCTCAAGATCAAAACCAATCAAAAGGAAGAATCCAGGGGGAGACGGGGACCAAAGGTGATCAGATGCGCTGAGATGTTTTTGTGTTCTTGTCTATTTGTGGCTTCTTTTCATCTGAGGTACCAGACTCTACCTTCTCCTTCCTACCCATTCTCATCCATCCAAATGTGAAAGCCATCATTTCTGTGGCTACTCTGATGACCAATACTGATTGTGTCATCTTGACACTGTGTAGGAGATGAACATCTGTGTGTTTGTGTGGGAGTTTCTAGAGTTGGATAAGCTAGGCCAGAAGACCTACACTTAATGTATGTGTGTGTGTATGCGTGTATGTGTGTGTGTGTTTGTGTATGTATGTGTGTGTTTGTGTATGTATGTGTGTGTTTATGTATGTATGTGTATGTGTGTTTGTGTATGTGTGTGTAAGTGTGTGTTTGTGTATGTGTGTGTATGTGTGTGTTTGTGTGTGTGTATGTGTGTGTTTTGAGTATGTGTGTGTGTTTGTGTGTGTGTTTGTGTATGTGTGTGTTTTGGGTATGTGTGTGTTTGTGTATGTGTGTGTGTTTGTGTATGTATGTGTGTGTGTTTGTGTATGTATGTGTATGTGTGTTTGTGTATGTGTGTGTATGTGTGTGTTTGTGTATGTGTGTATGTGTGTGTTTGTGTATGTGTGTGTATGTGTGTGTTTGTGTGTGCATATGTGTGTGACTGTGTGTATGTGGTATGTGCTCGTGTGCATGTGTGTGATGGTGACACTATTTTAAGGGACGGGGTTCTGGGCTGAATGAAAAAGAAAAAGCAAATATAAACATTTACCTCTTTCTGCTTCCTGAGAGCAGTTACAATACCACCAGCTGCCTCGTGTTTCTGCCACTGTGGCTTCCTTACTATGACGGACAGCAGCTTCAAACTGTGAGCCAAAATAAATCCCTTTCTCCCTTAAGTTGCTGCCTTAGTTGCTCTCCGCTGCTGTGAGAAAAGTACCATGACCAAAAGCAACTAGGGGGAAAAGAAAGGCTTTGTTTCACGTCACAACTCCTAGGTCAGTCATCACTGAGGAGAGTCAGGGCAGGAACGTGGAGACAGGGACAGAAGCAGAAGCCATGGAGGAATTCTCTACCAGCTTCGTCCACATTGCTTGCTCTACCTGCTTTCTTATACAATCGAGGACCCTTCCAGGGGTGGCGCTGCCCACAGTGAGCCAGGCTACTACATCAATCACTAGTCAAGACAATGCCCAATTGCTTATGGGGATGTTTTTTCCCCAATTAAGAAAGCTTTTCAGGTCCTGAATCTACACAGTCTGAGAACTGGGGCCTTCTGCCAGTGAGAACACTTTCCTGTTCTTAATGACCTCAGCTTAGTGACACATTGCTTCTCAGGTTTCCTTTCCTTCCAGTTCTGTTGCTGTTTGACTATTGCCTCATCCTGTCAGAGTTTTACACTATCCTAAATGTTCCAATTGCCTCCAACCTCAGGGAATTTACATGGTTCTTCCGTTTGCTCCTCCCAATATCCTCCAAGTCTGAGTGTTCATCTCTCAGCCTCCTTGAGAAATGCCTAGTGTTTTATACTCTTGGTTTCTTCCTTCACATCCAGAACAAGGAGATAGGGTGCTTGCTGTCTCTCTTATAGAGTACCAGAACTGACTCTTGTTCTCTAAACCAGTCTTATTTAAGACAACCCTTTCAGGAGATGGACTGTTTTCTCCCTGTGTTGTCCAATATATGAGCCACCAGCTCAGTGCAGATATGCAACCCTTAAAACGTGGTGATTTTCACGTTTAACTTTACCTAATTCACATTTAATTTGCATAATTCTTGGCAAGTTGCTTAATCAGATACCACATGTCTGGGGACCGTCTTATAGGGCCGCATAGTTGCCAAGAATTTTATTTCTACATCACAATATCAGGTGAAATGTCATCAAACCTCAAGGCCTCTGGAACCACCTGATTGGCCATCATCCTTAGCACCCTACTCTGAATGCTTATGAATTCCAGTCTGATTCCCCCACAGCTCTGACTCCCACTGATCTGCTTTGAAATGTTTCTAGTGTCTCCCCTGCCTGCAGCATCTTCCTGCCATACATCAGTCATTAAAATCTAACAATCTAGCCTGGACCTCTCATCTCTGCACCTGGTTCTGAACTCATGCTAACCCCATTTCACTGCTGGTTAACCCCAAACTCCGAGGGGCCCCTTACTTCTCAGTTCAAGACTCAAATCTTTATCTGGTTTTCAAAAAGATATTAAGGACACTGTCCCATGAAATATGATCATTATTTAATTCATGACTATGCAACACCTCTCTGACATACACATGTGTATATATACATACACACATGCACACACAAACATACATGTCTTGCTCAGACAACTTTTCCAATCCTATTCTTCAAGACCTCATTGAAAACTCCTTGCTTCCATGAAGTAGTCTGTGATTACCTAAGCTCTCCCTGCTACATCTTATCTCTGAACTTCTAGCTCAGTCCTAACAAACTTGACTTCATCCTGATGACTGTTGCTTGGTTGCAGAACTCTGTCTCTCAAAGTGGGCAGTGGATCTTGTTCCGAGTGCCTCATGAGACTCAGCTCAGGACTGAGGGCACAGTAAATGCCCAGTGCTTTACAAACACTTCCTGATTAATCAGCAAGTTCAGAGTTAGCTCTGGACATGAAAACCCTGGAAAACCCAGTGGACATTAGACCCCAGAGTTAATCATTTGCTCTCTGCTCCCCCACTTCTCTGCTCCTTGAGGCTTTCTCCAGCTTCAACGCATTTCTCTTCTTCCCTTCATACAGGGAGCGATACAAGCTATTCGTGGCAAAGGTGGAGCAGAAAACGTAGAATTATTGGTTTTCTCCTGAAGTCACAGTTAATGCTTCATTTGCTAAAGAAAGTGAACAGGATAGAGAAGAAAAACACCAAGAAAGCTTCTGTCATGTAATAACTTGGTAATATCTGGTGAATTATTTATCCTCTATGGGCCTCATCTATGGGCATAAAACATGGTGAAAATACTGTCCTAACGTCTTACTGGTAAATTATAGAGTAAATAAAATAAGCAACAATATTGAACTGGTTATCCCTGAAACAACATGGCACACCTCAGGGATGGCCTGGACATTTTGGTCTCAAGAGATAATCCAGAAGGCAAAGCTCAATCTAGGAAACTGATTGAAGGACCAACTTGCTGTTGTTTTGTTTTATTTTGTTTGGTCAAGTGAGGGTTTGTCTGTGTTGCTTTGGCTGTGCTGGAACTAACTCTGTAGACCAGGCTACCTTCAGACTCATAGGCATCCACCTGCCTCTGCCTCCTGAGTGCTGGGATCAAAGGCATGTGCCACCACCCCTCCGGCCAGATTTGGAAACTATAAGCTAAGCAGAAGAAGTAAGATTGGAGTCACAGTGGATCCAGGAGGACCATATGCCCTGGTAAACAGAGCTCAATGATGACATCAAAGTTAGCTGCATTAACAAACCTATTAATTATAGTGGCGTTTTTCTAATTGGAGACTGGAAATCATCAGGGCACCGTGAAGTAGCTACCTATGATTCCTTTCCCCAAATCTTGGGAGCTAAATGTGTTTTGAAATTTAGATTTTTATAAAGGTAAGGAGTTATATGCTGTATATTGTATAATATTCCTAGTGTACATGAGCTCAAATCAAATATGAACACACGTGAAACATATTGAATGAGTTTGAAATACACAAATAGGCTCATGAGTTTCTCCTCAGGTCAGGCTATGGTTCCCATTATTATTTTAATTATATTTATATATGAGGTGCTGCTGAATAACTACTATGTATAGACACTGAGTAAACGCCAGGAGAGTCAGCATTTTCATCCCTTGGAACATTTAAGAATAATTTATCGGCACTACAACTTATTAATGTTGAACTTTCTGTCTTGTCAGGTTTTGAAATTGGACATTCCAAAGAAAATACATTTCCATACTACATGACACAATTTTCTACAGGAAGTAATTATCTTGAAAGCATCCATTTAGCATCCAGAGACCGGGGAAAATAGTAGATGGCAATTTCAAAAGTGTATTACAAAGCTACAATAGTCAAAACAGTGTGTCGTTAGTGTAGAGATACCATACGCATGGAATATGCAGTGGATTCCACACAGCAGGGTAGGGGCCCAGGAGACAGCGGAGGCAGTACAGTGGCTGACAAACACGTGGGAGGACCTGAGTTCTGACCTCAGACACTGGAGTTAACACCAAAGGGAAGCCGAGAGTAGTCCCTTTTGTCAGTAAACAGTGCTAGCTGGGCAGAGGCAGACACAGCCCTGAGGCTGGTTGCCAGTTGGCCTGAAGAAAGCATTGAGGTTTGAGAATATGACCGTATTGTGGAGAACAACGGAGAACACAGCTGAAGTCACCTTTAGGCCTTAGAACTTTGTGTTCCTGGCCACAGCCATTCAGTGGTGTAGACAGCAATAGCTTCAGTAATGGCGGGCGCTGAAACAACTGGATTTCTCCATACTGAAGACTGAGGTGGAACCCTTCCTCACCCCAAACACAAAACATAATTTACAACCTATCAACAGACCAACTGTTAGAACTGAGGTCATGAAATTCTTAGATGTGAACATAGGAATAGTTCTTCCTCATCTTGGATTAGGCAGTGATTCCGATGTATGGCAAGCCAAAACATACAACAAAAGAAAAGCTGCACTGAATTAAAGACAGGGTGGTGGTGTGTGCCTTTAATCCCAGCACTCAGGAGGCAGAGGCAGGCAAGTGTCTGTGTTTGAGGCTAGCCTTGTCTACAGAGTAAGTACCAGGACAGCCAGGGCTACACAGAGAAACCCTGTCTCAAAACAAAAATGAAAGATAGATGTGCATCAGAGAACATTATGAAGAAAATGGTGCCTTGTGAAAATGTGCCTGGAATTCCAGCAGTAGGTCTGCCAAGGAGGAACAATGGTGAATTTGAGGTTGAGAGAGGTTATGTATAGAAACTGCAAAAAGAGGAAGAAGGAATAACAAGAAGGCAAAGGGATGAAGGAGGGAAAGGGTAACCCAAAGAATAAAAGCATCTGTGAATCCACGAGTCTAATAAAGATCTGGTATCAGGCACAAATAATCCCAAGACTCAGCAACAAGTGTCAAACATCTCACGTCCCAGTGGGCAAGTGATTCAAGCAGGTAGACACTACTGCAGAGTGGATAAGCAAAGGCACCATGAGCACCAAGTAAGCTTCAGGACATCATGAGCCACGAGGAAATGTTGCGAGTCAGTGTCCACAGCTGTCGCCATCACAGGCAAGAAAAGAAATGGTGGCTGTGTTGGAAGGAGTGGGGACTTGTGCGTCGGGTGGCTGCAGAAACTGGGGCAGCTGCTGTGGGAAACGGTTTGGCAGACCCTCTGCAAACTAAACATAGAAGTCTCCCATGACTCAGCAATTCCACTTCTGATTATGGATCCAAAAGACATTCAAAGACTGGTACATGAATATTCATCTTGGCAGATATTCAAAACCAGCTCAAAGGTAGAACTCATCCGAGGGCCCAGCAGTGGATGGTCAGCTCAGTCAGATATTGTACATCCACACAATGACGTATTAGCCTGTCGTAAACAACAAGTGTCACAGCATGAGTGACTTTCAGAAGAGCAGGCTGTGGGAGGACATATGGAAGGCCACATGCTGTGTGCTAAGGAGAGGGCGATCGTACAGATGAAGGAGGATGGATGGCTGCCAGGGGCAAGAGAGGAATCCCGGCTAATGGATCCAGTGTCACGTGGAGGAGCTGGGGAAGAGCTAATTAGTGATTGTGGCTGCATAACATTGTCAACGTACTGTCAAGAGCTGCTGAACTGACACTTTCAAATTGTTACGACAGCAAACCATATATCATGTGAGTGGTCACTATTAAACATACACACACATACATGATGGAAAGACTTTTTGAGAACCTTCCAGAGTCTGATCATTATTTAAGATGTGGGAAGCCCAGTCGGCTAGGGTGGCACATGCCCATCATCCTAGCACTTGGGGGTTGGAAACTAGAGAACCAGAAGAAGTTCAAGGTTGTCCTTTACTTCATAAGGAGGATGGACTATGACTCAGGTTGTTTTCTCCCCCTCTGTTTCTAAGATCACCTATGAGCAATCGGCCAGTGCTCATGAGATCACAAGAAAAGACAAGCCAACACCACTATAGACTGCAGGGGTACTGCTAAAGCAGTTCTCATAATGAGGGATGGATCGACACAGTCAGTTTGCGAACAGCAGGTTTCTAACTTGCAACTGGATGCCTGGCAATAAGCTAAATGTGAACAGCACATAAAAAAAAAAGTGATCATGCAAACTGTTCCCTTCTCCAGCCCTTTTTGGGCAAAGGCCACTGCACTTCGGGCATTCCAGAATAACGGCCCATGAGCCCAGGTCAGCTTCGCTTCCTTCCCTCTGCAAAAGGCAGGCTGTTCTCCTCGCAACAGCCCTCTCAGGGCCTTGTACTGAGTCTGGAATTCCATACTCCTGGCAAAGAGTGACCTGTGTTCTCCTTGCAGGGCTGCCGGCAGAAAGGGGGTGAGTGTGGGTGTTGCTTAGGGCTCAGGACTCAGGGTTTCTAGTCAGCTGTCACCAGCAAGGCACCACTTACGTTGAGTTTTTATTTTGGATCTAGTTTGCACAGGATTCTGACACTTGGTTTGAAAGGTCTAATGTAACCCTTTCTTCCCTTGGATAAACAGGCAGAGTCCAGAAAATGGACAGTGTCCTGTGGGTGAGAGCCTAGGGCTTGGGCTGGGGAATGAGACCCTTTGTACTGTCACACAGAAGGCAGCCACACAGGGCCAGTAAGAAGTCACTGATTCCCAGTTGGGCCTCGGTTTCTATCAGTTGTTGTAGCTTCTATCCTGAAGGCCAAGAACTGAACGAATTCCATACGTGGCATCCACACACCAGCGGCACAGAAGGACGCGTGTTCCCTACTGGTATGTTGAAGCTCCAGTCTTCAGTGTGGAGGAGTTTGGGCACATGGGAAGTAGTTAGATTTCAGAGAGGTCATGAGGGTGGAGACTTGTGAGCAGCCCTGGTGTCCTTATGAGGAGAAGGGGCTCTAAGTCTCCTTTTGCCATATGAAGACCCAGGTGACTTAGACTAAGGTGACTGTGAGTCTGGAAACAGACCACACCTCCTCCTGAGCCCAGACTCAGCCTCAGGGCTGTAAGGAGGAAATGATGCTACTTAGGCAGCTAATCTGAGCTCCTGTGATAGCAGCCCCAGGCTGACAACATAGCTTTTCATCTCGCCACATAGAAGTACTCACAAGCAACTCAGGAGCAGTGGGAGTTCACCAGCCCTCAGAACATCTGACAAACTAGGTAATAGATAAGGGTAAAAATGAGAGAAACCTACTAAATATGAAATCTATCAAACCTGTAGATTATTGATTACTTATTATTTCTAAAAGCCTCAATTATTTCCACAGCTAAAAATTACCAAGTTTACTTTGTTTTTTCGGCTAGACTGGAGTAAATTGGAATTAATTTTAAGAAACTAGGCAATGAAATGCCAATTATCTTCAAATTAACCACTAAGGACTCCTTGGATGTCTACACAGAACAAAAGAAAGAAAACAGCAAAATTAGAAATACAGACTAGGCCAAGCAGATGAGAAAACTAGAGAGTAAAACATTAGGAGAAGAAAGGAGAATTTGCTTAGAGGAAGATAAATAGCTTTGATTGTTTCCAATCTTCAACAAGAGAGAACCAAAATACATAAACACTGTGGTCAAGCTGATACTGAAAAACAGAACTGTAACCAGAAAATGAAAGAGGGAAACTCCTAGAGACTAAATCAATTAATTGGGAAACAAATTAAAATAATAAACCCAGAACCTGAATTTGTTGAAAGGAAAAACAAACACAAACAAACACCCCAATCAAATGAACTCATAAAATGAGGACTCTTCCAGTTTGTCGAAGTAACACGGGAAAGAGGTTTTCGACATCTAAAGAGGAAGATGAGGAAGACGTCCAGGAGAGGAGAAGTTATATGGTGGCATACAAATCCAAACTGAAATACTCAACCGCAAGGAGAGGGAAAAACGAGAAATAAAACACAAATTATCAAACCTGACAATCAGAATAGATGAACATTCATGGACGGCATAGCAACGAGTCTCAGAGGCTCACATCCATAAAAGGAATGGAGCCCAAGTGTTTTATGGGGCAAATTTTTCAGAGCTTCAGGGCACACATAATTCTTACACTAGTTCAACTGTTACTGATGGTCCAAAACAATTCAATGTGTTACAATTTGCTTTATAAAGCTGGTACCCAAAGGGGGCAAAGATGACAACTGATTCCATAGGGAAGCAGAAATACAAACTGGAAGTAAATATTTAGTGGGGCAGCTTCCTACTCACACAACACCTAATCCAAGGATGTAAGCTAGGACAATGGTATAAAATAAAATAGGTTACGTCAATGTCACCAAAAAAAATTAAAACAAATTTTTTTTTTGATGAAGCTGTAGATCCAGTTTTGGTGAAACTGCCCTCCAGAATGGAAATGAGCTGAAATGCATTTTAAAACTGGGCCTGAATCGTTGTTTTCTGGGAGACCTGTAATGGAATTAGAGCAATCGGAACAGTTTCAAGGTGGGTCCAGAAGCACATCCTGAGCCTCCTGGGAAGACTGGACATCTGACAGTACATAGCATCATTTTGAAAGGGCGTATTCACTCAGGAGTCATAAGCCAGAAGGTCTTAAATTGATCAATGTTCTTCACAGTGTGTAGGGAAACCGAACAATTAAGGGGAACTACAGTATCACAAGGGCACCGTTATTCAATTAACAGGGCATCAGCAGAGAGGCAGATGAATGAAAATAAAACAGACTCGAGATCCCCTTTACTATGACAAATGGTATTTTCAAAGGACAACAGCATCTGGTAGATCACTCAATAAACCTGTGGAGACAGATCTAAAGCCATCTCAAAACTAATACAGTTACATGTCATTTACCAAAATATGAACTAAAACTTCCAGATAGAACAAACACGATGCTTTGGGAGAAATAGGCTATCCGCGCCCTGCTGGGGAAGCGCCTTCAAGTATCCCTGGAGGACACATTCCACGAGGAAATGAATTAAAATATTTGACTGCATAACTATTTTATATAACTACATGACAGAAAACAAACAAGCCCTATAAAAATGCAAATGGTCACCGAGTATAAGGATCCTATAAACATATCTCTAGTTTGCTTTTAAAACCAGTTTTTGTCCCTCGGCAGCCCACTAGCTATGGTTCCTTCACAGAATCTGGGTGCCACGCTGGGAAATGGTGGCAAGATTCACAGCAGCGTCCCATTTATTTGCCAGAGGAAGAGGCCTTGTCCCTGTCCACTCTGAGGGACTGTGGAGAGATGGTAGAAAAAGGCAAGTAGGCACTTGCTCTGAGCTCCTCAGCGCAGAAGGAGGAGCCAGGATCTGAAGACAAGAGAGGGCTGGGGACATTTCTCCAACTTTCCATTCCGGTGTGTGGTGAAGGCAGTCTAGATCTGAGGGCTGGGGAGCTCATCACGGACAGGGAGTGAGTCTTGGGCAGCACACACATGTGCAAGGAGCCCACAGATCTCTTTGTGCTGAGCCCAGAATGAAAAACTAACTGTACTGCAAAGTTGGCTCAGGAAGTTACCAAAGGTGGGCAAGGGGACTTGAGACTGAGTGGTCCAGTGGCAACAAAGCAAGTGGATCCTAGCCATGCGTGGGTGGAATCACTGTCAGACCTTTAGCGTCTAGAGTCCTACCTAGTGAGGACAGGGCGTGGCAGGGTCATCAGGGGAGCAGCTGTCTGTGGAAGAGCAGCCTGAGGTTCCTCAGGTGTGAGAGTTAGAGACTAAATATCCGAGGGCCAACCACTGGGCTAGCTGACCTCACCTTGCAGAGCACTAAAACTACACAAAACAATAAGACAAATTTATGATCATAGTCTGTACAGAAACATCCTGAAGTGGGTTACATAAAAACTTGCTGCCAAGACCAGCATGCTAGGGACCTACAGGAGGTGGGGATTTACAGAAGGTCCTAAAGTCACAGAGGGTGAGCTCCAAAGGGGTTTCATCTCTTGTTGATTTTCTAGCTCCTGGAGCTAAGTACTTGCTCTGTCACACTCCCCCATCATGGCACACTGTTTTATCTAAGGCCCAAAGCAACGAGACCACCAGACTTTAGAGTACAATCTGCTGAGCCATGCACCAAACCAACCTTTTTTTCTTTATAAGTTCACTGCCTCGGACATTCCATTATAGTATGGAAAGCTGACCAACACAATCTCTTATTTCTTGCCCCTGACAACCCTAGAGTTCTACAAGATCTGGCATAGTCAGTATGTTCGAGGAAAGTTCTGGAAGGCCAAGTCCTCTGCTTTGAGGGTTCATGTCCTCCAAAATGTGTATGTTGATATCCAGCCTTTGATAGAATGGTATAAGGAGGTATGGGCTTTGAGATGGGACAAAGAAAAGGCCCCCAAAGTTCCATTCTTTCACTTTGACAGCCAGAACAATGTATGAACCAGAACCTAGGGTCTCACTTCATGAGTCTGTTGGTGCCTTGATGTAGACCTACCAGCTTCAGAGCCATGGGAAGTAAGTTTCTGTTGTTTAGAAATAACCAGATGTGGAATGGCATCAATGTGAACCAAGGCACCAAGTCATGTGAAGGATACAGGGCAGGTAGGATGATACGAAATGATCAGATCAGAGGAGCTAAATGATCAGATTGGGATGCTATTAAGTGTGGGAGTGGCTGTGTGTGTGTGTGCATGTGTGTGTGTGTGTTGCTGTGGAAATCTGAAAGATCAAATGTTTCTTTGGAATATAAAGCAGCTGTATCTTCTCAGCCCATCTGAGTTCTGCAGAAGGCGGACAAGCCAGTATTTATGAGTGATTACTGAAGACAATGAAGGAGAAAAGTACCCTCAAAGTACAGACAAGCAATTTTGTCAAAGAAAAAAAAATATAAATGACTACTACAAATGTGGAAAGAAGCGTTCAGCTAGCAGAGAAATTTGCCATTAAAAACGATTAAAAACGAAAGGTCACTATGTCTAAGTGTCAGACTGGCAAGCTAAATAGTAGGGTGGGAGGAGAAAAGACTCATTAGACGAAGCAAATGCTTCAAAAGATATCCTCTTCTTCACCTCAAAGTGCTGAGGTAAGGCACAACAATGTGTTCCTTAGGTGCTGCCTACAGAGCCAGGTTTTGTTGGCCTAGGAACTTGCCAGACTACACAGGCTTGAAAGACTCAGCTATTGTTCACAGTACTGCAGGGGTCACGCCAATGTGACAAGTACATCTTCAAGACCAATTTGAATTCTGGAGGAAGCTGAAGTTCAGTTAAAGTCAACTGTAGATATACCATCTGTGATAATGAGGCACGTTTTCTTGTAAATCAGCTCATAAGATGCTGCCCGAGGAGGAACCCCGGAGGCATGCAGAACCCTGGAAAGCACGTGGGATACAGACTGTATCTGGCAGGAGGCAGATAGTGTAGCCTGTTCAATGCAAAGGTCTCCCAACTGGTCTAGCCACAGTCTTACGTTCATCTTTGAGCCGTTGAAATATGAACTTGTTCCCTGGCTGTCATCGGATTAAAAACAACTTGTAAAAATGGCTCTCAAACCTTGCCTGATCCAGCACTTCTCTTTGCAGCTTCATACGACATGGATTAACTCTGACCACAGTGACCATCTGGAAAAATCCCTGTGGGCATCCGGTTGGCTCTACCAGGCTCTTTGCACATTCTCTTTCCTCCTGTCCCACCCCAACCCCCTTTTAGACCAGGCAGGCCTTTGAACTAACTATAGGGTGGATAATGATCTCAGATTCGCTGAACCTCCTGCCATTACCTCAGAGTGTTGGGAGTCTAGGTGCGCACCACCACACTATTCAGGGCTTCAACCATGCTGGCTAAACATTCTACCCATGGAGCCACATACCCAGCTCTCCCGCTTACTAGTGATCAGCCATTTATATATCTGGGCTCCAAGGTTAAGTCATTCTGGGAGAGAATTTCAGTCTTAGTGTCTAGGACTACCCTAGTCCATCCAGAGCCACTTTCTCACGTTGTAAAAAATTCGGGGTTTTGTGTGGGTCTCACTCTGGAAATTGGAAAGCGGCAGGAAGGACAATAAAGGGCTTTGAGTGTTGTGTTAAGTCCAGCTCATGGCAAATTCTCAATGTAGCTGAAACATAGATGAGAGGCTGCTTCACACACGCAGGGCCGGGGCTTGGCAAGATCATAACAGCGCCCCCATCCCTGTATGTCTTCATTACTACTGTACCAGAGACCGCTCTGCCTCTTTTTCCTCTGGAGATAGGCCAGTCTCCTGACCTGCAGTGACCCCGAAAGAGAGAGCTGTGATGTTGGGCCAAAGGTGGATGTGGCTTGTTCCACTGCCTGGTAGCTAATGCTCTAAGATGGGAGACATATGGTCTCACTGTAGGAAAATTGATTTAGAACCCTGGAAGAAGAGCGGCTACCATGAAGGCCAGTTAGTTCTGAGCCTACAGACACAGTTAAGGGACTGCCCTTGGCCAGTGTTCTTGGGTGGTAAGACTTCATCCTTTTCTATAGGACATGTGGCCTGGTCCCGTGTTCGCTCCAGGAAGGCACTGATTGACACCTGTTCTCTGGGCGCCCATTGAGGTACCAGGAGCTATGTGACATTCCAACACCATCCTACGAGTCAGCACTTCCAATTTCTCGTGCTCTCACCTCTCAATGTCTGGAGCTCCGCTGAGTCTCTAACTGTTCTGACTTCCAGGGATTTATTGTTGTTGCCACTGATTCTCTAGCCGCCTAAACATAATAGGTAGTCTATGAAATTTTATTGAGTAAACAGAAAAATTTTTTTTTCTGCTTCCATTTAGTAGGCATCTCACCAGCTCTTCCTTCACAGGAACTTCAGAACACATTCTCCCTTTCTGCCATGGCTCCTGTCTTCCGGGAAGCACAAGTCTCAAATATTCTCTGCCCTTAGAAGTCAAATTCCAACCCACTTCATTGGCTCCTCTGATGCCAAAGCAGTGGCTTGGTCCAAGGGCAGTGCCAGGCATTGTGTCGAAATGGCGCACTACGCGCAGATTTCGGACATGTAATCGTATGTTTGAGAAATGTTCCCTTCACCTCTTGTTCTCTGATGCTCTCTCCCTCTCATGCCCCTAGGGACATTCCGCCCTCCACAGAAACAGCCACACACCCATGACAACAGCCATATGTCAACACATCCATAATGATTCATGTGAGTTCTAACAAGATCAGTAATGGTTGTCATTTGCTCCGAGCTAGGCACTACGGGGAAACCCAGTCTGTATGGTGTCTCCTGTTTTAGGAAAAAGTAGAGCTGAAGTCTAAATCTCAGGCCCAGGGAAGTAGCAGGAGACAGACAAGGGGTCAGGTTACCAAGATGACACCGTACACTTGCAGGCCCTTCCCTAGAGGTCAGTCTCCACCCTTCCTTTCCTCAGTAGAAGGCTAATACTCTCTAGTCTCTCTGCCACCAACACCCACTTTTTAGACTATCACTGCCAAGTCAGAATGGCTGATTGCAGCCACCAGTGTCACCTCCCTCAGCTGAAAGGCTTCTGAGCTTCAACTAAACATTTGACTTACAAAAAGGAAACAGGACAAGCAAGAAATGGGTTAGGAAGCACACCCGTTAGATTCCCACCTGCAGACACACTGGTCAATCCAGCACGTACCCCAGGCTTGGTGGAAAGGAGCTTGGAGGAAAGGAGTGTGTCATAACAAAGGCAGAACACAAACCAACAAAAGCCTTCTCCTGGTCTCTCAAAGCCCAGGCCATTTCCAAACTCATTGTAGTTCGAGCATCATATAGCAGAGGGTGACCTTGAACTCTTGATCTCCCTGATACTTGATGGGTAGTCAAGTGCTGAGATTACAGGTATGAGCCATCGAAGCTCAGTGGTCAGGAACTTTTGGTGATAAAATGAAACTCACTCATTTGACTTTCCTTAGATAGTCTGCATGTGGGTGTTTCACGTCGCAGCTGGGCATATCTGTTTCTCTGGACCCTGCTTTGTTTCTAATCTTCTCAGTCTTGGGTCGCCTCGTGTGGATTGATACCTCTTCTCTTGGGAATTGATACGAGAATGGCTTTTTTTTTTTCTGTTCATATCTTGTGTGAAAAAGGCACTTAAGGCTGCTAATGAAAACAAGTCAGATCTCACTGACGGCCCAGCCAAAGTCCTGCTCCATCAGCACTGCTACCTCTGGAAGCCTCTACAGTGACTTCTAGATGAGTGTAACGGGTATACCCCTCAGCACATGGGACTGATGCTGTTTGAGCAACTGTATTTCGGGCCTGTGTCTTTTTAATTAACTTGCCAGGCCTGGAAGCAAGGGTGTGCTGTATGCATCTTTCTTTTCTTCCTGCTTTGGTGTTTGGGACTGCTCACCTGTCCATACCTCCTGGGAGAAATACCTTCATATTCCTTCGGTGTTAAGAGGAAATTGACAATCACACAGAGGTGAGTTTAGGGGTCTCCTGGTCCACTGAGCAGCCTTCTGACACTCTGTGAAACTATAGGTTTTCAATTTTTCTGTGTCTGTCTACCCGTCTGTCTGTCTGTCTGTCTGCCTGCCTGCCTGCCTACCTACCTACCTATAGATCTATCTGTCTGTCTGTCTGTCTGTCTGTCTACCTACTTTTAATTTATTTTTAAAACCACAACATCTTTACTCTGACATTATCAACTCCTTGAGAGTACAGCGCTTAGGAGAAGACTCTATGTTCCAAACATCCACCGACTCTCCAGGACACCAGGATCTGGGTAACCACACTCCATCTCCTTTAGAGCCCCAGATATCCATGACCCCTGACTCTCTCCAGCATCTGCTCCGTTTGGGCCCTGCTCTGACTCCATTAGTGTTTGTTCCTCTCAGATGTGCCCTCCTTATCCAGATCCATAGAATACCTCTCCATCCTCAGCCACACCCTGTGTCCCTCAGTCACTTAGCGCTGGGACAGCATGATATAGCCTTCTTCCCTGCTCTGTCTCAGATTCATGACCATACATTCCAAATAGGCCCTTAGGACACTACTGTGTATTGACTAAATTTTCATACTATACAGACTCTCATTCCTAAGATAGCTCTCACCTTTTTCCTTGTTATCTACTGGGCAGGTTCCTTGTTCCTTCTCTCTGCTTCTTAGTTCTCTGGGGATATCGATGCACCCTGAGAACTCTAATACTCTCCTTCCCCTTCTTGCTGTGGTGCTCACATCCCTTCACTGCTGTCATTTCATTCTTTTGGGCACTTCTCTCCGCTCTTACCTGTCCTCTTGCCTTGGTGCCCTGCTCTATCTATCTGACCTTTCCCATCAGAATCTAAGCATGGAGGCCTATCTTCCAATTTTGAGAATTGCCCCTGGCTCTCTCAAGCAACACTCTTTCGTAGCACCTCTAACAAACTCTTCTTCAGAGTTGTCTGCCTCCCCTCATCCCAGTTGATCTTCCATTCTCCCTGGAGGATATACAGTAGGGCTTTTGTTCCCAGCACTCTACAGAAGCCATCAGCCTCACCTGACTGCTGTCGACCATCAAGGGCCACCTCATCACCAAGGCGGCTTCCACTTGCTCTACCTGGGAGTTGTGTGTGATGCAATTGTTTATTCTCGTTTTTCCTATTTTTCCTCCCGCCTCTCCTTCCTTGTGTTGCCTGATTCCCTCCCTGACTGACAGACACTTCTGAGGCTTGGTTCTTCTCTGTGTTTTCTCTGGCAGGCCTCCCCATGCCTCTCACTGTACGCATCGGTGCCCCCAAGGTTTTACACTCGTGTCCCCAGTTCACATATGTCCTGCCTACCTGGCAGACACCTCAGTGTCCAGGAGACATTCCCAGCATAGTAGGAGTGATGCTCAGATGTCCCACTTTCCCCTTCCCCTCCCCCTTTCTCATTCTCCATTCATTTCAGGCTCTGTCAAACAAATCACCATTGATGTAGTTATTCAGGTTCTGGACTTAGAAATTACACTTGATTTCTCAACCCTGTGCCCGGCTCTGCCTTTGAGGGAAGTGCAGAGGGTGATCATTCCTCCCTGCTTCCGCTCATACTACACCAGAGGCCCAGGACTCACAATCTCTCTCCTAGACCTTCAGCCTCCTTCTTTGCTTGTATTAAGCTGCTCTCTACCTGGCTACCACAATAATCATTACAAAATATAAAGATGAGTCACTCAGTTGCTAAAACTCCTCTACCAGCTTCCAATCACAAGTATGCAAATTTTACCTCCACCATTAAAAAAAAAAAAAAACCCATGTGACATTGACTTTTTTTTTTTTTTTTTTTTTTTTGTCTCTTGCTCTTGCTTGAGCAGGTGAGGCTTTCCCATCTTTGCAGCCACTGTTTCCTCTGCCAACCTGCTCTTCCCTCGGGATTTTACAAGCTTAGTTCAGGCAGGGTTCTGCTCAAATATCCCCTATGCCGCACAGTTACTTCATGGTACTCCCTGGTTGGTCCTTCACATTTTTAGGGCATTTGTGCAAGTGTCTATTTCGTGAGTACAGACTATCTGCCTTGTTCGCCCTTAGTGGTTCGAACAAGGGTTCAGCAAGCATCTGTGGAGTGAGCAGGTGCAGCTATACCAGTGTGCTCTCCGGAGGCAGAGAGAGGAGTGTGGAAAGATAGTAGGCAATGCCTAAGGCAGCCTCAAAGCTCCAACGTCCTTCCAGGAAGACTTGGGAACAGGGACAGACAGGCACAAGGAAGATCATGTTGTGTCAACCTCTCCGGTAGTACTGTTCCATACAAATCCTGCCACTGTGGAAATCACCCGAGCCTCTATAATCTCAAAATGTAGCTACTGGCCACAGCTGGTCCCTGAGTACTTGCAAATGGCTAGTGGGATTGACAGATGGAATTCGGGTATGGTTTAATTCTGACACACATTGAAACAGCTACGTGTGGCTGGCGAATATAGCGTTGAAAAGTGTCTCTTTTTTTCCCCATGTATGGAGGCAAGAGGACAGACAGGTATTGAAAAGTCAGTATCTGGGGCACAGTTGGTACTCAAAAACCAGACCTGTCATTCTGACACAGAGTCGCAAAGGATGGTACTGTGGTTGATGGTGGTCTCAAAGGCACGTCAGAGGGCGCATTTGCTGTGATTTTGCCTTTGTTGTAGTTGGTGGTAACCACCACGGGAGTCCGTATTTTCGTTTACAGACCAAAAATAGCAAAGAAGTGCTTAGGAATTGCAAGAAAGGCCTTTCCGGGGAAGGAGACAGTTCCCAGTGGATTGGCTTGTTGATACTTATAACAAACTAATTAATTTTGACAACAGCCAATTCTACATCTGCAAAAATTGGATCTGCAGCACTATTGTGGCATTTTTTCAAGTTGTCATCTGCAACTTCCCGGATGGTTTTGGATAAGGGTGGTGTCTGTTTTCAAACTCACTGCTAAAAGAAAGAGTATTCGTGTACTGGTGTTTTTAATGGTGGGCTCTTTATGACTTTTAAATTAGTTTGGACATGAAAAAAAATGTTTCTCTTGTGAGTGGCTTACCATATTCTCTTCCATACTGAATTTTGGAGAAAAAAAATGAACACAGACAGAGCCTAAGCAGACACTAGAGCTAACACAACGGAGGAAACCGTCTAACCCGATCATACGGGACCTTTGCCCAGAACAATCACGGCGCGTATTTTCAAGCCAAGAGGACTTTCTTCCCCACCCATAGCAGAACAGGAACATGATCCAGTAGTCTGCTTTGGGGACTCAAAAGAGACTGTGTGGATTTAAGTTAACCAGGCTTAAGGACATTAAGCAAAGTTGACATTCTCCTTAAAGGGACCAAAAACCTCTAGCAGCCTTCTTTACTGAGGCTGACCAACGCAAGGAAGCCTGGGTAAAGGAGAAGAAACACCAGCTCCCACCAGGGAGTCCTTCCTGTGCCTTTGAACTGCAGACCCCTCTTCTACCTTAGACTGTCCCAGGGAGATTCCCCACCTCATAACTCATCATTTTGGGGTCCTGGGGGACATCTCAGCGGTTGGGCTGAGAACACTCACCTATGGGCATCACTAGGAAGAAGGGGAGCCAGCAGAGAACGAAGCAACCCACCACGATGCCCAGCGTCTTGGCGGCTTTCTTCTCTCGGGAAAACTTGAGCAGCCTCACAGAGAAGTGAGTCTTATTCTTGGCACTGCCTACTCCGCTGCCTTCCGCGGGGACATTTTTACGGTGGATGCGGAGCGTCACTTGCTCTGAGTCTGACTTGTCTGTCTTGAGGCCGGACTTGAGGCCTCGGCTTTCTCTCTTGGCTACTACGTAGACTCGACAGTACATAACCAGAATGATGGCCAGTGGTACATAGAAAGAGCCCAGCGCTGAGAACAGCACGTAGCCCGGCTCTTCATTGATCTGGCAGATGGTCTCATCCTCCGGAGCCGGCTGCCTCCAGCCGAACAGGGGTCCGATGGAGATGACCAAGGAAAGCGCCCAGACGCAGAGCAGAGCCCTGACGCCCCTCCTCTGGGTGACAATGGTGGGGTAGCGCAGCGGGTAGCTCACACCGATGTATCGGTCGATGGAGATGATGCAGAGGCCCATGATGGACGCTGTGCAGCATAAGACGTCCACCGCTGCCCAGATGTTGCAGAACACCCTGCCAAAGGCCCAGTAGCCCAGGATCTCAAAGATGGCAGAGAAGGGCAGCACGGTGGAGGTGAGGAGGAGGTCTGCCACAGCCAGGTTGACAATGTAGTAGTGAGTCACTGAGTGCAGATGCCGATGACAGGCCACCGAGAGGATCACTAAGATGTTCCCCAGGACCCCGAATATGATGAGGCCCCCCAAGATCACCCCAAGCAGAATGGCCTTAGAAATGTTCACCGGTGCTGGTGGGTGGGTGCAGTTGGAACCTTCCGAAGCATTTTCAGAGAGAAGCACCATGGTCCCAGGGAAGGGGGCAAGGTCCGGCCACCCTCTGGTGGAGGGGGAGGGTGCAGAAGCAGGGGAAAGAGGCCAAGTCAAAAAATCTCAGCTTGGGGGAATCCTGCTGGCTGGGTTGGGCTGGGGGAGGGAGAGAACACACCTGTTGCAAACCACCCTGGGCAGCCCTGGGAACCCTCAGAGGGCCACGTTAAGGCACAGTGCATTAAAGGTGACATGGCCAGGGGCGCTCTGGGTTTCTGGGGACACTGTCCCAAGGTTTAAAAGGACATGCTGAGAAAGCAACCAGAAATTATAGAAATCTGTTTTTCTGTGCAGTTTGCTCCATCCTGTGCATCCACACAAGCAGAAATTCACAAGTCTGGAATGGTAGCTAAGTGTGGCTCAGCCTTCGAAACTCAAGGCAGGACGCTGGGCATCTGGGTGCTGCAGCTGAACCTCAGGTACTCTCAGCTTGGCTGCCCATCTATGGCATACCACTAGCTCCAGCTCCTAGGAGTTCTGGCTAGGTGACATGGATCTGAAATATCTGCTGAGAGCGAAGTGGCCCTGGAGCTTCGTTTATCTGAATCCAGCTGAAAATAAAAAGCACAAAGAAAAAAGGCAGACCGTGAGCTTAGCGCCTTGGACAGCCAGGCCCTTAGGGAGCTCCCTCAGTAACCAGACTCCTGCTGGGAGCCCTCTGCTCTGCAGTCTGTGAGTGGCTTTGTGAGGCCCCTGACGTAGGCAACAAGGGACAAGGGAGGGGACTGCATGCTCTGTCCCCTTCTGCAGTCCTCCCTTCTGGGAAGCTGCCTTCGAATGCTTCACCTCGCTGTGGCTGACCAAGTTCAAAATCCAAATCAAAAGCAAGCACGCCAATAAATAAATAAATAAATAAAACATTCTCCCCACCTCAAAAAATGACAACAAAACCCCAAGCTGCAGTAGCTGAAAGCTGAATTTGGAGAGCAGGTTGGAGAAAATAAAACACCGAAACGCCCCCTTCCCGCACCACCACCCCAGCTCCACACCGGTCTGCAGCTGCGTTGCCCCACGGAGGCAAGCCGGTGGAATCTGGATGATCCTCCGTGTCACCCTTTGAACAGGTTGCACCACAGTCACCTGGAGAGGGCGGCCTGGGAGTGCGAACCTCAGAAAGCACGGAACCGCAGGGCCACGCGCACGCTCACTCCCGCGGAATTTACGCTGGTGGGAGCAGAATGCGCGGGTCTGCCTACTAGCCAAGCCACCTTCGAGAAAGAGCCAGGTTCCCAGCAAAGCCAATCCCCAGGGCTGAACAGGGTCCGGGTAGATCCAGGCAGGGTCTCCAAGGGGCGCCTGCTCTAGGGATTCCAATCTCAAGCCACACCCGGGCTTTCTGGGGACCCGTGAGGGAGCGCGTTACTCCTCGGACCAGGCTTTGGGAGTAGCAGTCACTGCGGATTCCCTAAGGGACTTAAAGAAAAATCAAGCCCGTGTGCCAGCAGTCGGGGATGCCTGGGATTTTCTGGGCTAGGGGTCATGATCTACCTAAATAACCTGATTTCTACATCTGCAAAAGAACCAGACCAGGAGACATAAGACAGGGGTTTGGGGCTTGGGGACCTGTATACTTTGTCTTTTGGGGTTGAGCCCTAAGGCAGGGATCTCAGGAGCAGGCTGCTATGAAAATCACAAGTTCAAGTCCTCACAGGTGAAAACCGAAGCAGGCCACCACTGCGGAACCGCTCTCTCCCACCTGGGGTCTATATGTGGGTTAAAATGACACTTGTTAACTAGAAGGTAACTCCCCATGGCAAATCAGGGAAATCTGGTGCTTTTGGGTGCTGGTATCAAAACCGGTCCCAAAGCGTAGATACAGGGCTAAGTGGAGGCGCACCAATCTACCCCACAGCCCGACCCTGCGGGACGCCGGCGCTCAGCACCCCGCACCGCTGCGCTACTCACCTGCTGCGCGGCTGCGGAGGCCCTGGAGCCAGGGGAAGCGAGACTTTCAGCCCTTGCAGCCGGCTGCTTCTCTGCAGAAGAATAGGGGACAATCTCCAAAGACCAAGACCCAGTCCTTAGCACCCGCTGACTCACCCCACCACTGCCGAGCACCTCAAACTCCGGACTCGCTTCTGCTTCTTCTGGATCTTTTCAAATAAAGACCGAAAACAGGGGGAAAGAAATGACGAATACAGCGAGCCAATAACTCCACGATCACCAGTTTGATAATCAGTTTCTGGACACCAGAAAAGAGCGGCTCGGAACTTTGCGGCTCTGGCTGACGTAGTACAAGGCAGGCGGTAGCCTAGCGAGTACCGTAATCTCCAGCTGTTACCGTATTCCTCTACAGCAACCCGCACAATCTCGTAAAGCTCAGACTTACTGTCCTTCTCCTTCTTACTTAGAAAGTGGATTCTTCTCTCTCCGTCTCCGTTTCTCTTCTATCTATTCATTTTCTATCTCTCCTCCGTGTCTTCTCTTCCCATTTACCCCCTCCTCTTTTCTACCCTCCCCCCTCCACTCTAGATGCTGATCTCCACCCCCCCTCCTCTCCTTCTCTGGGTCTCCACCTATCAATAGGCTGATATATACATTAAAAACAAAACACAACAAAGCAAAACAAAACCAAAAACCAACCAACCAAAAGCAGATTCCATTTCCAAGTTTCTACGGAATAGACAATGTGTTCACAGAAATTCCCCAAAGGTTACTTTGAAAAGTTTAGTCCAACTCCCGACCGGGTTTGTTTTAGACAGAACAATCTGTGGCTGGCCTTAGCAAATGGGCAGGTGCTTGACATTATTTGCAGATGTTTAAAAAGGGCACACACCCAGAGAAGATTCCTTCGATTTGATTGCAATAATTCAAGGGAAATAAAGTCTTTTAAAATACAGCCCACCTTTCATTGGGTTACATAGAGTTTTTAAAATTATAAGAGCTCCCATGACTGTGTCTTCAAGTGCATTTGCTTCTGGTTCTCAGAAGAAAATATAACCGTGGAGGAGAGTTTCTTCTCTTCTGTTATTTTTGTTTGTTTCTTTGTAATTTTTTTGAGTGAAGAGCTTACACACCAATTTTATTATTTATCTCTTCTGGACAAATTCCACGCTCTGCTTAACTTCGGACTACATGAAGTCAAAAGCATTTCAGAGAACTAGGAATAAACAAGAACTCTCCCAGTGTGGTTCCCATTTCCTCTGCCATTCATTGTTGTTGGCTCAGACAGAGTTTGGTTTTCACAAATGCTTGCTAGAATCCCTTAAATCCGGTGAGGCTGGGGTAAGCTTAGAAGCATGGGGCTGCAGCTGTGTGTAGTAGGTCCAGTCTGTCTTCTCTTGTATGTAGTAGGTTCAGTCTTCTCTTGTATGTAGTAGGTTCAGTCTTCTCTTGTATGTAGTAGGTCCAGTCTTCTCTTGTATGTAGTAGGTACAATCTTCTCTTGTATGTAGTAGGTACAGTCTTTTCTTGAATGCATGTATGAAACAATGCCTTAGATCACTAGAGCGCTATATTTCTGCTCCCTCTCCTGAATGAACATGTGTTAACATTAGTCATTTTCCACAGATGTTTAGAGACTTTTCAATAGCAATATGCCACAGAGTGCAGAGACACAGCCGTATGAGGCCAGGGGTCCGACAACACTGAAGACTTAGTACTTAGATTTATTTCTCCTTTATGTATGGAATCTCACCACCCCTGAGCCTAGAGACATAACACTGCCACATTTGATGTGTTTTCACTTTAGTAGCATTCGGATGGCACAAATGGCTTGCTTCTCCATGAACTTGGAGCACAGAGGAAGTCTTGTGGACATACAGACAAGAAATTTAGTTCCTTTAACACTAGAGACTAAATCACATGCTCTCCAGAATCCTCAGGACTTTTGTCCCTTGTCAAATAAATGTGGAGGAGTTGTTCTTCGGGAAAATCATCCTCTAGAGGGAGAGCCATTCTTTCATTTTGAATTCTCTTACCCTCTGTCAGGAACATTCCTTCTTGTTAATATCTGTTACAGGGTAGATAAGGCAGGTGGTTTTGTCTGCAAGAAAACAGGCTATAGAGGGGAAAATGAACTAAAACCTTTGGGATTCCTAAATCTCTAAGCCCAACACATGGGATGATGTCCAAACCAATCACTGACTAGAACTATTGCACAAACCACAATGGCCACTCACTTCAACCAAGTATGTTTCCAAACCTCCTCAGCTTTAGAATTTCAATCTTTGCAGCTTGAATTCTCAGCACAAGCCTTCCAGTTGCTAACCACCAATTGATGAATGGGAAGCTAGCCACCTTCTACTTACTCTTAATTTTCTTATCAGCTTATATTTATTATCCAAAATGATAGCTTATAAAAATGACACTTTAATTCAAATATGCCATGTGTTTTGACCATATTCACCCCATTACCCTCTCTCTCTAGTTCCCTACATTTTCTCAAATAGTTTTACATTCTACATTCACGTCATATGAAATACTTATGTGTGTTATACACATAAATGTATAGATCAAGTTGCACACATTCAGCGTTTGACTTCCTGAGCCTAGATTATTTCATTTAGCACGATAATTGGTGGTTCCATACATTTCTTGCAAATGACACCATTTTGTTCCTCATGGTTGGATCAACCCCATTGTGTGCATACTATACACTTTCTTTACTCAATCTAGTCATCCTTTAATGCATGGTGATCCTTTAAATATCCAACGATACTTTAAACATTAAATGTCCCATGACTCAGTCTCCTGGAAGGTATAGTGAAGAGACTGTGGCCATGGAGACCTGAGGAGAAAGCCCCACTTCCTGTGAGGCTTTTCCAGGTCCTGGCTTCCTAAGTGTTAAAGGGAACAATGAAGCTCAGCCAAGCTGTTTTAGTGAGGCTGCATGAAATCAATTCTCTGAAGAGTGTTGCTCATGATCCTGACTGATGCTTACCATTAATCTTATGAATGGATTAATCTTGTGAGTTCCTCTCCCCCCCCCACCCTGCACATTTTCGGTTTACTTTTAGTAGAAGTATGCCTATAATCTAGCATAGGTCATGGATGCTGAATTTGAAATTTTACTTGAGAAAATGACGGCATTAGGCTCCAACACTGCACCCTTGAGAAGCTGACCAAAGACCTCCGCTGCTCTTCTCCCTGAGTCTGCAGGGACCGTGCAAGTGCATTTGAGCCCTTTAAGCTAGCCTTCTGAGAGTCACATGTTGGCAGTGACAAGAACACCCCTGTGATGTCTGCGCAGAGAAGATGGAGACAGGTGAACTTCAGGATTCAGGCTCCAATCAGGCATGAGACTTTATTCCCATGGACTCTTTATATCCAGTAGAAGTCTGCTAAGACAGCATGTCTGACATTCCACCAACCACCCTTGCTCCCCCCCCCCCTTTACTTCATGGTTTGGATTTGGATCTCCATGACTTCACCATCTCCCTTTTTCCATCACAGATATTTCCTCAACAAGTTACTTCTATGCCTAATCGTGCCTTCTTGTCTGCTTCTTGAAAGAGCAAAATTAATACCCAAAATGAGCATTTTTGAGATTTCTTATTTCTTCTCCTTACAGACATTTAAAGAAACATGTTATGAACTTGTTTGTAGGGAGAGACTTTTCTTGTCCTCTATCCCATGACCTAATATGACATGAACCATATCAACCAAGTGTTCTTGGTCACTTGATCAAATAGTATCTCAAGCTTGCTAAAACAGCATCTTTGACAATCCACCAACCACCCTTGCTTTATTTCTCTGTCAAATGTATGCCTAGGTTACCAAAGAACTGCACCTTCCTGTGTTTCATGCAGAAATTCCAGGAGTTTCTAAGTTTTTCCCTCTGTGACAAGGAAGGGTGACCTCATGGAAGAATTTACCCTTATCCTCTTGACTCATTGAGTTTCCCTCCCATGTTTAGGATTTATTTTAGGAAGAAACAAGGCATGGTGAAACACACTTGTAACCCCAGCACTGAAGAGATAGAGCATCCCTAGAGGTAGATGTCCAGCCAGCCTAGCAGAATCAGTGAGTTCCAGGCCAGTAAAAGACTCCTCAACAAACAAGGTAGACTGAGGCATGTGAGGTTCATTGACCTCTGACCTCCACAAACACATAATCACACAAAACCATGCATACACATTTACATAAGAATGCACATAATTCTTAAAAATGTTTTTGGAAGTCTTTCTGAAATGAAGACTCTGCAGAGCATCAGGAGAGAGAGGCCCCTTAATTCCTTCTAGCTTTAGTTCAGCAAAAAGTATGACATCATTTGAAGGCTTGAAACTGGGGAGGCTTTTATTCTTTTTTATTGAAGGCTAAGCTTGTACTCTGGATCAA
The DNA here is from genome assembly GCF_963924665.1 of Micromys minutus. NCBI lineage: Eukaryota > Metazoa > Chordata > Mammalia > Rodentia > Muridae > Micromys > Micromys minutus. Next base: position 53,610,853 of record NC_137981.1, read on the forward strand.
TACCCAGACTTCTATCCAGTCTTGATAATTTAACTTCCAATGATGCATCATATTTACCTTCTAGAAGTCACGAGACAGAAATTGGTAAGACACTTTTGTTCCTCGTATCAGCAAAAATCAAGACAGCAAATTCTACTTTAAAAAAAAGTTCTAAAGTACCTCATCATTATTGTGTTCAATGGGAGCAATCAATGACCCCAATGGACAGGACTTTATTAAGCTTAAGAGGGAAGAAAAAGAGAAAAGATACCTTTAAAAGTCCACTTTTATTTTGCACCAACAGTAACTAGGAAGCCTCCGGAACCCCCACCCCGAACTGTGAACCTCGAATGTTGTCTTCCTTCTGTAGTTCCCTTGATCATGTTTTACCACAATGATAGAAAAGTAACTAAGGCAGAGGATCACACAATCGGCTGAGAAAAACAAATAAAATGAACTCTTGAAAACAGATAATCCTTAGTGTCTACTTGCTATTTTCAGTGACGAGTGTGTTTCTAAACTACAAAAAGAACAGTCAGTTTCGAACAAAGTAAGAAACAGTATTTCAGACTAACATGTTTGGGGTTGACATTTGTCAACTTTCTAGGGATGACCACACCCAACACTCAAAGTTTAAGTTAAAACAATGTGTTCATCTTTTAAAGCCAACTTCAAGCTTAGAGTCCAATCTTTTCTCCCATAAAATTTGTTTCGTGGCTCTGTCTCCAAAACTTCTGCAGCTAACAGTGAGCTTAGCAAGATGGGTGGATAATCAGATCTGTATGTGAAATTCTAAAATGTCCGAAAGGACTGTCAACCTTGATTCTAGGAGACAGTGAATTAAGGCAGTGTAGGACTCCAGTGTGGGTCCAGACACCAGCAGGGAGTAGAACGGACCAGAAGGGTTTCACAGGAGGAGACTGGTGAAAGACCTAGTGGCCACACTCGAGAGTTTGGACAATCAGGATTAGGAATATATATATATATAACCATGACATCAAAACCAGAACTTGTAAAATGGTTCAGCAGCAAAGGAACTTGTCCTCTCACCTCCACGCACACTGCAGAGACTGTGGTACACACTGCATAAAAAAGAAACTTGTTTTAAAAAAAAACCAGTAACTTGAGCCATACTAATATGCAAATTTCTGTTTTACTAGAAGGAAGAAAGAGACAGTGTTGGGTTACAATCTTAATTGGGAGAGGGGAATATTTGAAATAGTTAAGAAAGAAGATTATTTTGAGGATCTGTATATTCCCTTGTTTACTAGATACCATTGTCTTGAGAGAGCCTGTCAGATATCCATCACTGTCTTCCTGAAGGCAGCAGGCTACATTTTTCCTTCTGGTTTTAACCATTTCTCTTTGAACTCTATCTGCTCTGCTGGGGTGCACTGTGGCTTTTTTCAGTGGTCCTTTGTGAGCTTCATGGATCTGTACGTTTAGTTTCCTTTTGGTTTATTTCACTGACTCGTGTTATTCATTCCTTCAGCATTCCATGGCAATATGTGTGATGTGCCTTGACTCTATCTCTTCCTCCTTTATCCACTCCATTCTCTTTCTGTTCCTTTAAGGCTCACACCTCTACTGAATCAGTGGGCATATCTTTCCTCACAGGCTGTTACTGCAGCTCTCTGGTTGTCAGACTGTGGTGTGTACATGCGAAGTGCATGTGTGGTCTTTCACTGTTAATGAGGAGAATAATTTGGGACAATAGAAGAGCCTGGAGAGTTGTCCTGTCTTTGTGACACATAGAGGATCCAGAGAGTAAAGGCACTGGAAGAGTCAGGTTCCAAATGTCAAGTTTTGTTCCTCCTAAAGCTATAAATGTTAAATGATCTATATAAATAATGATAAGGCATATTAAAGATAAGAAGACAGAGTGTAGAATTAGATACGAGTTCTAATGCATATTTTATAAATGGTCTTACTTTGTCATTAGTATACCCTTAGAGGGTTGCAGGAAGAATACAAAGCCAGCATTTGTCAGTGGCTACAGTTCAGTGATATTCAATGCTGTTTAGTTCCTAAATGTATTAGACAAGCAAACATGGTGGTTACAACCATTACTCATCCGCATGTAACTGGTTCTCTGTTGAGGTAGATTATGCTAATTATCAGCTAGATCTAAGTGTCTTCTATGGAAATGACTCTTCAGTCACTTTGATGCCAGGAGGACAAAAATCCTTGGCATTTATTAGTCACTTCTCAAAATACTTCTTTGCAAAAAAATTTTTTTCTTTTGTGGTTTTTAATTCACTGAATGTGGAAAGTAAAAAAAAAAACCACAACTTTCTCCTCCAAAAGTAGTTTCCCATGTAAACAAAATAACAGTTTCTAAGAAAAGCTCATAGCTTGCTAATAATTTACGATCCAAACCAATATTCCTTTAGGGTTTTCCCACACTCTATCACTGGAACCTTATCCACACAAAGTAATCCATGATGCCCTGTGAGAATTAATATTTTCTTGGAGTTCAATGACATTCACAGTCCCCACAGCAAGGGCTTAAGTACAGTTTAGAGTTTGTAAAGAATTTTCACATTCCTTTTCTAAGGCAATGGATCAGAGTTTTAAGAAAATCTTCACTATATAGAAGTTCACTGAGTGTATATATAGACTTCGGGTCTGTTTGAATTTGGTGTGTGATATCATATTTGTATTTTTTAAAATATTGAAGTTCCTAATTTTTTTAAAAGGTGAGGCAACTTGGAGCTGGAGAGATGGCTCAGTGGTTAAGAGCACTGGTTGCTCTTGCAGAAGACGAGACTTATGTTCCCAGCACCCACACAGCATCTCATAACCACCTGTAAATCCAGTTCTGAAGGATCCAGTGCCTCCTCGTCACTCCTATGACGCTGTTTTCTGGCGGCACTCATGCATCTCTCCAGGCAAAACACTCAAATGTGTGAGATAAAAATACAGCTTAAAGTGATTAAGATAACTTAACTGAAGCTCAGACAAGGAAATGAATGGAGGACTGAATCACACAGCGACTGGGGACAGACAGGTTTGGGGAGACTAAATTAGTAGCTCAGTATAAAAGTGCCCCAAATACAATGAACTGCATGTTGTGTTGTACGAATCTTCAAGGGGAAAGAACAATAGCGCCTTCCAGAAGCGAGTTTGACATTTCCCAGGAGATAGGAAGCTATCATGGGTAAAATATGACCCTCTAGCTTATTTTTATTAATTTTCTTTGAATGTTTACACTTATTTATTTGCTTATTAATAGTCTCTCTCTCTGTGTGTGTGTGTGTGTATGTGTGTGTGTTTATGTGTGTGATGTACATGTGTAGAGTCAGGAGACAATTTGTTTGAGGTCAGTTCTTTCCTTCAACCATGTGTTCCAGGGATCAAGCTGTGGTGGTCAGGTTTGGTGACAAGCCCAGTGGATTTTTTTATATGTAAAATGACAAGTCTCATCATATTATTTTCAGAGATGTGTGACCTGATTCTCTGTTGGAGTGTGTTCCCCTCCCCCACTTATGTTCTCTGATTCCCCCTCCCAACTTTCTCCCCCGAACCTCCATTAACTTTCCCTTTGCATTCATTTATGCTATGTTCCATTAGCTTCTCCACCCCTAGTTCAAAGATCTTTCTCCCTCTCTGGATCCCCTTTCCAGTGTCATGACCCTTACCCATGAATATAAGCAATCACACACACACACACACACACACACACACACACACACACACACATATATATATATATATATATATATATATATATATATATATGCGTACTCCTGCGTGCACACACATGCACACACACACCATACATATATAATTTAAACTCTGTTTCACAATGAGAGAGAATATGCTATTTGTCATTTTGTCTGCTTTATTTCATTTAATATAATGATTTTATTCCCATCTATTTTCCTGCAAATACCATAGTTTCATACTTCTTCCCAGCAGTTTAAAAGCCATTGATCTGAGATGACTACTGTTTCTTATCCTTGTGTTTATTTGTGGCTGTCTAGGGTGGTTCCCTCCCTAGCTACTGTTACTAGTACAACAATGATCATTAGTGGGCCATGAAGTGTTATCCCAGAGTCCTGTATAGTCTGATGTTCTATGGTTCTCCAACTAAGAATGTTTTATATATTTTAAAGTGTATTTAAAAAAACAGCGGGCAACACTCCCCTAACAAGAATATGCAACTGAGATGTTTGAAATCCATAAAGCCTGAAATAATTATGGTTTAGTTCTTTTATAGCTTAATTTTGCAGACTCCTTTCCTATGGGGTTCTGTAGGTGCCAGTCACAGCAGGGGTGGTACACCTGTGTGCCAGCAAATGTTCTTGTATGTTGACAACATCATGGGGAGTTCTGCCTGGTGTGTTTTCAATGCAACACTGAAGGCGATATACACAGAGAGACATAGATCACTGAAAATCTCTAGAAACCAATATGCCATGCGGTTACAGGTTGATATTTCTGAACCCCAGTAGGAAAGTGTCATTTTTGGGGGGTCTAGCTTTCACTGGGCTTCCTCTGGAGGCTCAGGCTGCCTGTGTGTTTATCCCCATGAGTCCTTTGGTTTTGTTTGTGAGAGAGCAGTCATAAAGCTATTGTAGACATTACATGACCCGAGCAGAGTTCTGAAATACCAGAATACGAGAGCGCTCTGTATCAGAATACCAGAAAGGAGAGTTCTCAATAGTGAGCACAGAGGAAACCCACTCACTATGGTGTGAGAGATGATGTATGAGAGACAGGACGTGAATAGATTTCCTTACATTTGATATGTTCATCTGAGTTTATTGCTTTTATTATTTATTTAACACAACACGATGCTTTCTAAGGATGTCTTTTTCAGCAGACTTTTATTTAATACCTGTTATGAAAAGCACTGGGCCAAATATTAAGAATGTGATGCTGAGAAAGATGCCTGAGGACTTCAGAGACACACGTATAATGACAGTAATATGTTATAGTAACACAGTAACACGGAAGGAAAGTTTATCACTGATGTGATTATATTTCAGGCCTTGAATATAGCTGAATTGTGACACCTACTGCTCTTGTATCTTTCTGATTAAAGAGTTTTTCTGCTAACAAAGTCTAATCAGTGAAAGAGCACTAAATTCTACAATCACTTACCAAGTACCTGTTGTCACTAGGAAAGCTCCAACTGGTCGACCTAAGTTGAAATCAACCCTTCAATCTCCAATAGAATGTTGAACTAGAGCTCTCACCACTGACTAACACTGCCTCAGACAGGCACCACCAGATATTAAACCAGTGTTGCAGAGGGCACAAGATCCTTGTTCTCACAAAGTAGCACTGGATAAACCAGGAATGTTAAACACACAAGGCTACCTCGTCAAAGGAGGAAATGTATAACCTGTTTTCTACCCAAAAGGCTAGGAGTGAATGTGATTAATAATTTGGTGAACTCCACTCTCTATATGACAGATGCCACCTCTGGCTCCCTGAGACTCTTAGAAACAGGATTGGAAATGGTCACTAGCCTAGGTGACCTCTGTGCTATCTGTAAGGTGGAGACCATATGAGATCATCTCTAAATCCCTTAGAATGACAGCTGTAGTCTATCTATAGAACCCATCTTTATAGAAGAGATGACATATATTTTGAAAAGCATTTCAATGTAATTATGTCTTAAGTTTTATTGTGTACACAGAACAGTGTTATACCAGGAAACCTTTTTATTTTTCTGGAACTGCCTGGTGTCATATTCTAGAAGTTTGAACCAACACCACTGAGTATGTTGAACTCATACTTCCTTCTTGCCCTACATGGACTGACACTCTGCTGGCCATAGTATCTGTAGAGACCCCTTCCCCATGCCATGTCTGTTTGGTGACAGTCTATGCATTGTATAGCTGGCATTCAGAGCAGGTTTGGTACATGGAAGTCTTCATTACATGAGTTTGCATTGCTAAATGACAGCTTTAGGATGTGGTTCTGTCCTTGGTATTTTGAGTGACATGCAAATGTGATTCCCGCTTACACCATTACAGAGGGGCTCTGCTTTCCAGTCTGCTCATCATCTCTCAGACATCTCAGCTTCTAGTGTGCATAAGAACAAAGTCCTTTTCCCTGCTACCATCTACACATCTGTTCCTTGTAGTTCATCTTTCTCCCTCCACCCCTTATCAGAAACTCCAAAGGGAGATTTCACTGCAGTGTAAATAGATCTCCTTCACAAAATTTCTCTCACAACCTGGCACTAATTTTGGCTACCAAGGCCTTTTGAGCCATTCCAGGCTTCCATTGATTTATGTGTATCAGTAGTGAGAGAAGAGTTAATGCCAGGCCAAATTCAGATACAATGATGTCAGCCATTCTCCTTTGAGACCCTTGCAAACTTGGGATGTGAGAAGCACACACAGGATGCCCTCCTGTTCTGCATCAAAGAAGTTGCTGCTCCCAGGCTATTGCATCCAGAATCCAGAGGGACCAGAGATTCTCTTCTGCAGCAACAGAGGTCACCTGGAGCAAAGTTATCTAGAAGAGTAGGAGGACTCAATCGCAAAAGGGAAAAAGCAAAAGGCATAGAAGGGATTGCAGTGTTCGTGTCTGTGGGAAGAAATGCTTGTCTGGTCTGTAAGAAGGCACACCCCACATCCATGCTGAGCCACAAGCAGGGTGTACAGTGGGGAATGGGATGGCAGCTGCTACAGGTGGAGCAGGATTTCAGGTGTCGGGCAGGGCATGAGGGGTAAGAATGAACTCTCAACAGTGATGAATTCAGAGTGTCCAAGAGAAGGATTTCCTGTCTTAAGGTTGCATCTGACTCAAGATCACTCATTCAGGCTCATTTTCAAAGCAGTTAAGTGAGGGATGGCTCAGCAGTCAAGATGGTAAGCTGCTCTTCCAGAAGGCCAGAATCTAGTTCCCAGCGTCTACATTGGGTGACTCACAATCACGTATAACTCCAGTGGCAAAAGATCCAATGTCCACTTCTGTCTTCCATGGGCACCTACACATATATGCACACATGCACATACATATGAATAAAAACCAATTTATATCAAGAACAAAGTATCAGACAATGTGGTGAAGCAGTACAGTAGGAGGATGCAGTTAGAGAGCATCATCCCAGGAACCAGGGAAACAGGGTAATGTGCTTTGCTGATGGATTCTTCCTGGGGTGATTGATGCTTTTCTATGTCCCATATTTACCTGTTTGCCATTCACCCTCAGATGATAGGTACCACCTGTAACTGGGGAGAAGCAAGAATCTAACAGCAGAAAATAATTTCCCACCGAGGCAAGGAAACTGAAGTTTCTTAAGAAAATATGAGACAGGCCAGGGAAAGTGACAGCAACATCCTTTTTCAAGAAAGGGAGACTTTAATGCTCATCTTCTCTCTCTCTCTCTCTCTCTCTCTCTCTCTCTCTCTCTCTCTCTCTCTCTCTCTCTCTCTCTCTCTCCATCTCCTGTCTTCTCAGAATGCTGCGTTTGCTTCATCTTTATTCTCATCTGACCTTCAGAAACTGTCCTCAAAAAAGTGTGAGGGGCCACAGGGGAGGTGGTTTTCATAGTAAGGCTACAAAAGCTGAGGTCGAAGGCCGAGAGGAGACGCGCAGTCCACAGTCTTACATCACATGCCCCAAATCTGCATGGTCAAAAGCAAGAGAAGGAGGGAATCTGTGGGATGATAAATGTGCTGATGTCTCTGACTGGAGCGATCATCTCGCTGCTTGGCTCTGTGTCAGAATGCAATGGCATACACTTCAAAAATGTTCAATGAAATAGGAAGCTAAAGCCTGAAGTTACATTGCAAGACAGACAGACATACCGACAGACAGACAGAAGGAAAAAAGAATGAAGAATGGCGGCAGGGATCAAGATTTAAATGTAGCACATGAGAATTTACAACTCTGAGTTTTCTTGATCAGGACACTGAGATGGCTCAGTAGTCAGGGCCACTTACTGCCAAGCCTGATTACCCGAGTTTCATCCTCAAACCCCAGAACAGCCATGGTGAAAGAAAAGAATTGACTCCCAAAAGGCTATTCTCTGACCTCCATGTGTGCTGGCCAATCGAGGACCTTTCGCCAATAAATAAATGTAAAATTTATAATTTTTCCTTCATCAGTATGATTTGTGTGACCACAGTGGGCTTTGTTTTTACAATTTGAGACACTCTGAAATTTCCTAACCCACCTTAGCTGGGCCTTCCTGCTGTGGGAACAATACATTTAAGCTCTGGAAACTCCCTCCTGCTCACTACTAATTCATTTTGAAGATGCATATCCCTAACTGCTCAAAGCAGAGTCATGTATTAGAGAAATGCAAAGTTAGCTCAATCCACAAATCCCATGGGGATAAAGCAATCTTGGAGGAATTTTGCCTTGCTAAAAATGACAAGGAGCCCTCCCTTGACTTTGGTAGAATTTTGGTGATCCATGATGGAAGCATTCCAAGGTTTATGGAAGAGGGGCTGGACTAGCTGTCCCAATGTAGAACTGCTGCTGGGGACAGCAGCTAAGGTGACACTGGGAACAGAGGTTGTGGGACCAGGGCTTCTGTCACTGTACAGTGGCAGCAAGAACAATTCTGGTTGTTCTTGATGCCTGAGGCTGGCAGGAAAGAGGTGGAGCTGATGGCTTTGCAGTGGCAGCTACATTGAGCTAGTCTCAAGCCTGAGGTGGTCAAGCCTGACTCTACGAAGCAGAATGTAGCTGCAGAGCTGAACTGGAGAGAAGGCCTTCGAGTCCTCCCACCAACCAATGGCATAGCTTTGGAGAATGTGGCTATCACTGGAAAGAGTGACTTCAACACCTTTGAAGGTATCTGAGTATGTGTTTCTTTGGGTGCTGGGGGAAGAAAAGGGCTCAGTGGGCAAAGTAATTGCTTTGCAAACATGGGGAGCTGAGTTTGCATCTCAAAAGCTGTGCAAAATCTGCTAGGAGGGTTTTATAGTCTCAGCACTCAGGGTGGTAGGACAAAGACCAGGGTCTGGAGAAGGAGGCGGGGAAGAGGAAGAGAATGAGGAGGAAAAGGATGAAGATAAAGAGAAGGATGAAGAGGAGGAGGGTGAGGAGAAGGATGAAGAGGAGGAGGAGGATGAAGGAGGAGGGCCATGAGGAGGAAGAGGAGAAGAAGTATGAATAGGAGGAGGATGAAGAGGAAGGGAAGGATGAAGAGGAGGAGAAGTATGAATAGGAGGAGGATGAAAAGGAAGAGAAGGATGAGAAGGGAGAGAAGAATGAAGAGGAGGAGAAGTATGAAGAGGAGGAAGATGAAGAGGAGAAGGAGGAGAGAAGAAATGATTGACAGGGACATTCAGGCATCAGCCTCCTGGCTTCACATGTACCTATACAAGCAAGCATAACACACACACACACACACACACACACACACATACACACACACACACACACACACACACACACACACACACACACACACACACACCATTCTTTGAGTCCCCTTAAGGCTCTAAAAGGATCTGATGTATTCTACCTTACCATAGAAACCTAACAAAACAAACAGACCAATTGCTCTACTAATCACCCCTTATCTGTCCTCTAGACTCACTAGCAATTTACAGCCTGCTACATCCGCTTTAACTAATTTTTGACTAGCTTTTTAAAAAACACATGTCTGGCCATCCACCCTTATTAAGCACTTCAGATACTCTTCTGAAAAGTGGCTACTTTTGCTGAAATGTAAACAATATAATTTCCACAACGAAAGCAACAGTAACTCTTTCATGTTGGTTCATGCCCAGTCTGTATTTGAATTTTTCTAGTTCTACGCAAAGTATTTCCAACTCCCTGTTAGTAACAACCAGTCCTGGGGCTGGAGAGTTAGTTGGCTCCATAGTTAGGAGCAGCGGTTGTCTTCCAGGCGACCTGGGTTTGGTTCCCAGCACTCACATGGCTCACAGCCATCTGTGACTCCAGCTGCAGGGGTTCCAATGCCTTCTTCTGGCCTCTGGGAGCACCGTATGTCTGCACAATCCACAGACATATAATCAGACAAAACAGCCGTTCACACAAAATAAATAAAAATAACAAGTCCTTTGGTATTTGGTATCTGAGCTCATAAGTGTTTACTGTGTATGCCTGAGGCCCATGCCATACAGAGTCTGAGTGTGGATTATTATCTCACACTTATAATCTGAATGCCGAGGAGGAGGCAGCAGTCAGATTCCCATGTGGCTCAGTGGCCTGTTGGTACAAGTTCCAAGGTTGATCTTAGGCTTCCACATGCACACACATGTGTTTATCATACATGCACTTGCACATACATGCGTGTATGCATACATACACATTTTCCTCCTCTTTAAAGCAAAGCATTAACTACACAGAAAGAAGGAAACATAACTTGGTGACGCAGAGGCGACATCCTCCTCAGCAGCACAGGCACAGTGCTGGTCTGCCCCCGGCTGGTTTATAAACGCCGCTGAACTCAAAAGTCCTGTTTCCAGGAACCTTGTTCGAAGTAAGGAACAGACAGAACAAAACTGACATCTTTGGCTCAGACGACTGTGACTCAAAGCCACAAGCTCATGTCCCCAGCCTCCGGAGTCACGATTCGTCAGAGAGCCAGTCTGGGGCGCAGAGGGTCACGGCTGGAAAATGCACATGGAGACAGAAAGAAAATGTTTTCCTTGCAGAATGGGGAGACATTTAATGGGAACATTAAACCTGCAATATCATTTTAAGGAGTTTCTGTTTTATTCAATACAAGCCTCTAGTTCCTTAGGTCTCCAGGGACGGCTAAAAGACACCCAGCTATGCCTTTTTCCATTACAAAAGCTATAACTTTTAATTTACTTCTTGACAATAATTTAGAGAATGATTATGTTATTTTTTTAAATGTTATTGGAGAACATGAACGAGCTGAGATTTTTTGTGAGGGGGACTTTAATCTAAATATTGATCAAACAATTTGGAACCAGACTGTTCCTTCTGAAGGTGTCTTGTTGGAGTGCCCTGTGCCGATGTTCTTCACAATAGAGTGTGGATGTCTACATTTTGGCATTTACTAACACACGGGCACTTGAATCTTTAATACTAGCTATCCATAAGCTGCTTAAATACAGAGTCATCCACTGGCGAGCAGAGAACCTGTCACTGGTCATATCCCCAAAAGGGAAGTGACTCTTTTTCTCTCAAGTGCCAATAACTCCTTATCTGGAGATAGAGCCTTGGGGGCCCTTTGACTACCTATGCTGGAATCATTTATAAAAATCATTATTTAAAAAATGTATACATGTATGAGTACATATATGTGTGTGTATGTATGTATGTATGTATATGTGTATTTGTGTGTACATGTTTGTGTATGTGTGTTCATGTGTGTGGTATATATATGAATGCATCTGTGTGGGGGTGAATATATGGTATGTACATGTATATCTCTCCCTGAGTGTGTGTGTGTGTACGTGTGTGTGCATGTGTGGGTCTGTGTGTGCATGTGTGTGTGTTCCAGAATATTATGTTGGTCCCTCAGGAGCTGGAGTTACAGGTAGTTGAGCTGCCTGTTGTGGGAAATGTGCTGGGAAACGAGCCCTTGTCCTCTACAAGAGGAGAAAGTGCTCTTGTCCACTTTAGCCCTGGTGCTGGAATTTCTAAGTAGCTGGATTTCATGGAGGTGACCACAACTGCTATGGGTTGGCATGTACACAGTCACTTAGGAGCCGAGCACCCATTTTTGTTGATGAGTGGCAGGGTATTTTCATCGATTGTGTCTTGAAAAACTTGCTAGACGGAACAGTTTGAAACAGCCACAAATGGAATCTCTATTCTCTTGTCTTTGTCAGAAGGTGTTGTGGGTTTGAATGAGATGTCATCCATATTCTCAGGTATTTGAATACTTGGTCCCCAATCAGGTTTAGGTGATGTGGCCTTGCCGGAGAAAATATGTCACTGGGGGTAGACTTAGAAATGTCAAAAGCCAAGTGCCATTCCAAGTTATCTCTCTCTACTTCCTGTCATTGCTGTGACAAGGCACTGGCGGAAAACAAGGTGGGAAGGATTTATCGGAGCTCACACTTTCAGAGGTTCCCATTCAAGTAAGAGATCAGTTGCTTTTGAGTGACATAAAGTTATCATGATGGGAGGGTGTGGCAGAGAGAAGCTGCTTACCCTGTAGCATTGGAAAGCATGACAGAGTGACAGGAAAAAAAACTGGTAAAAGATACAGCTTTCAATGCACCTACAAACCACCTTCTGAACCAGGCCATGCCTTCTTGTTCCCCTACCTTGATGTGATCTGTTCAGATTTTGAATCTAGGGATGGATTAATTTCTCCATGGAAGTGATGGTGTTATTGGAAGTAGTTAGAACTTAGAGGTGGTGTCAGGGTAGAGAACAAGGAGAATGAGGAGTGCCTCAGAAGGGTTTGCTTTATCTGTGGTGCTTCCGGCTAGAGCCTCTCTGCTTCCCAGTAGTCATGGGGTGAGCATCAGGGAACCAGCAAACTGTGGACTGAGACCTTTCAAACCATGAGAGCAAAGAATAAATCCATTTCTTAAGTTGCTTTGTTGGGTACTTGGTCATGGCAAAGTAGAAACAGACTAACACCATCATGGGAGTCAAAATGAATGTTTACTAAGACTTTGTGGGTCAGCATTGGCATCTTCTATCTGTGAGGGACAACCTTCCATGCTCTAGAGAAACTAGGGCTACAAACATTTTATGATTACAGCGACACTAAGTCTAACCCAGAGATCAGCTGGTGATTCAGCTAGACCAGCTTGCCAGAGAACCTCAGGAATCCTGCTGTCTCTGCTTTCTACTGATAAAATCACAGGTATGTGCTACCATGCCTAGATTTTTTTTTTTTTTACATGACTGCTGTTGAGTGAACTCGGATCTTATGCTTGATAGGACTGACTAAGCTGTCTTCCCAGCTCATGCATACATCATTTTTAATTAATGTCTGGAGTTACCATCAGAGGTAACCCTGTTGCTGGACATGCTATTAGTTTGAGTAGAAGCGCTATAACAATTATCCATTATGACAGGGCCATGGAGGGCTTTACTAGAGCTAAACATCTCTGGAGCTCCACCTATTTGCCTCTCTCTGCAGCCCCTGTCAACTACTGGTCTTTTGTCTTCATAGTTTTGTGGGTTTTTTTTTTTTTTTTTGATTTTTTTAAAAAACAGAATAGTATATAGTGATGTTCTATATTCTATTCATACACGTTATATACATATTACATATATCACATGTACAGATACTATGCATACATATGTTCTATATGAAAACACACATTCTTATGCCCATTGCCCCGCTGGCTCATTTTCTTTATTTCGGAGCTGAATCACTCACCATTCTTAACCTTTTATGTTCCGTACATGGATTTTATGCCCACCAGATGTGTAATTTAGCTGTTGTCATGAATCAGCACAGGGAATTAGATGATAGTTATTAATATTTATTGGTGCTGCCTTTGATTGTCTGGTAAATGCTGACTTCTCTAACAGTGGGGTTGAAGGAGAGCCAGTGGTGTGATGACCTCAGATCCCAAGTCTGCAGCTTAGTGTGTTATTTACCGATGTAGTCTGTTTCAGACATTATGCCAGCTGAGAGGGGCAGTGGGGCTCCTTAGCAGGTCTCTCAAGAGTCTCATTTAATATTCTTTTTTGGTCACATTCATCTCTAACAACAATATTTAGCTTCTTGTCAAGATGAAAACATTAAGCAACCCAAGGGTGTCTTAGTCAGTGTCTTATTACTACAAAGAACCCCCTATCCCCATAATTGGGACTTATGGTTTCAGAGGTTTGGTGGGGAGCATGGCCGCACACAGCAGACATGGTGGCTGAGAGTTCCACATCTGGATCCGAAGGCATCTGGAAGAACCAGCCACTGGTCTGGGCTTTTGAAACCTCAAACCCTAACCCCAGTGACTTATTTCCCCCAACAAGGCCACACCTCCTAATCCTTTCAAACAGTGCCACTTCTTGCTGACTAAGCACATGATTTTATAAATCCTTTGAGGACCATTCTATTTTTTAAATCATTTTTTAAAATTATTTTATTTTTATTTGATATTCTCTGTATTTACATTTCAAATGTTATCACTTTCCTACCCCCTGCTCCCTTACCCTCTCCCCCCCTCCACTTGTTTCCATGAAGGTGCTCCCTCTCCCAATCACCCTCTCCACCTCAGTGCCATGGCATTCCCCTACACTGGGAAAATGTGCCTTCACTGGACCAAAGGCCTCTCCCCCCATTGATGCCAGACAAATCTATCATCTGCTACATATGCAACTGGAGCCAAGGGTCTCTCCATGAATGCTTAATGGTTGGTGTTTTAGACCATGGGAATTGTGGAGGGTTTGGAGGGCCATTCTTACTCAAATTACCACAAAGGGTATACACTTCTTCTGAGGGACTCGCTGGCTATGGTCCCCTTTCTGAAATTGTTTGAAGTTTCAGATATGCTCTGTGAGAATGCAGAGGCTGCTTCTACCCTGAGTTAAACACTATGGGGGAAAAAAGTCCCTGAAAGAAGATGCGGGATCACTGAGAGGAAACAAAACATGAGGTGCTGAGGTTTGGATGTGGCTTGAATCTGTTCTCTCTAGTGTGCTGGGTCTTCTGCTTTGGGGAGGATTAAAGTAGTTGTCAGAGGCCAGCAGAGCACGCAGCATGGCACACAGGCCACTCAGGCTCGAGCCACTGGGAGGAGACAATGTGTGAAGGAGAGATGGAGTGATGGAGGAATGGAGTGGAGTGGGCATGTGCCATGGAGAGGTGCATGGCAGAACACGTCTTTGCCCAGCAGTGTGGATGGGCTGGTCTACAGCAGCATAAGCAGAAAACAAACTGACTAGACACAAAATTGCCCTAGATCTATAAGTGCTACTGAGGGCCATTTGTAGGTCAGTGGCCCATCCTGGCCAAGGTTGAGGTTGATGTCAGAAAACCGTGCTCTCACCTGACAACATGCAGATCTTCATGGCCTAGACATGTTTATGTCCGTGGATCATGAAACCCCCAGTGACCATACTGATGTGAGCGGACTGCACTTTTACCTGAAACCGAAGTGAAGACCACGTCTCCAGGATCTATGTTGATCATCATGGCTTGACCTACCACTGAAGACCACATGAACGTTCATGGTCTGTGCCTAAGCCTGCTGATGCCTGGGTCCATGGGTTCAGGTGTATGCTGCCACTGACAGCCATATCTGGGTCTGTGTTGATGTCTGTGGGCATGTTGCCACTGAATACTGGTTCGATGTCCATGCCTTATGCTGGTGCCGAAAGTGCTGATGTCTGTAACCTCAGCTGCATCAAAAGGCCTTATCTGGGTCCATGGTCCTACTGCAAGAGGGAGCCCTGGTTTTGGCCTGTGCTGACACTAGAAAGCCTATAACCCATGCTCCTGGGATCCGTAAAGAGCAACTAAATTACTTTCATTGTGATACTAATGACTGCCGATGCACGGTTGGGAAAGAGTGGACACGAAAAGACTTCCGTGACACCCCTCCACACACATACACACACACACACACACACACACATACACACACACACAAACAGTATCAGCCTAGATAGGAACCCATCGGAGAGAACTCTTAATGACTGTGGAAGGATGCTGGGGTGTCACCCTCCATGTAGATGACTTCAGCAGGGGTGCAGGAGGGGAAGGACTAAGCTCTACTTAGGGTCCTGGCTGCTGAGTCTGACAAGGCCCTAGTAAATATATTAGAAAACACAAAACTGGGACTTGTTGGCAGGGGTGGGGGAAAAACTGGGAAGCAAATGTGATAGGGGTGTATGATATGAAATAAATCAATAAAGATATTTAAATCAATGAAAATATGGTTTTGGGGGGAGGTAGTAGTTGTCCTTAGGCCCTGAGTTAATTCTTATGACTGTGAGTTGTTAGAAGCTCTGAGGCTGACTCTGAACCCATCTCTGGTTTCCTATATTCTGCATGCACACTGGCTTCCTCCTCCCTATCCTCTGCTGTGGCGCCATCCACCATGATGCGGTACAGCCCTGGGGGCTCTAGCTAGAACCAGTGCCGCAGGGACTGGATTTCCAATCTCCAAGAGAGTGAGCTAAACAAACCCTTTTTCTCTGTAAGTCGCTAACCTCAGGTGCTTCACGATGGCGACAGAATGTGGACCAACCTCCACAAGGATTTTTCTGTAATAAGGAAGGAGTCGTGAGTTCACGGGTCGAATGCACAGGATAAAGCACCACGCGGGTAGCGAGAATTCTGAGAAGTGTTCACAGGGCGAGCATGCGCAGTCCGAAGTCTTTAACGCTGTAGTAATGTGAGGATGCTATGAGGCGCAGGCGGTTAGTATTCCGCAGCTGCATAAAGTGAGCTGCATAAAGAGAGCTCACATTACTGTAATTCCATCCTACAAATTGCTTTTACTCCTCTTAAAAATGCCAAGCATTTTGCAATCCATTAATGCAGAAGTGGCATTGGCTATAGCTTGTAAGTGTTCTTTATCAGGTAATAAATATTCTCTGACTATCTCAATACCTACTTTGGTGCTTTTAGACCTCCAGTGGGACCTCTGTATGTATTTTCTCTTTGCTTTGACTCTGTGAATAGATTTCCAAATACAAAGTTCAATCTCTTGTTTTCAGATATGTTTTCTTGACCATTGTCAGTTGTTCTTTAAGAACCTCATGTCTTCTGCAGTCTTGCGGATTGGATGCCGAAGTATGTTAGCTGCACAACACAGACTGGCAAAGTCATGGACCGGGCTTCTTCCCCTTGTTATGCTATTTGTTTATGTCACACAAGAATGCTTTGCATATAATTTCAGTAACATCTTGGAGATGTTTGTAAATGTGTGTATTTCCCAACCCCAACAGTCTTTGATGTTGTATTTATCCCTTTCTTAGGTTTTTAAGATTTGATTTTGTTTTTAATTGTGTGTGTGTGTATAGCTTTATGCACAATAGTGCAGTGTCTATGGAGGCCGGAAGAGGGCATCAGGTTGCCTGAAATTTGACTAACAGGTGGCTGTGACCCCAGTGTGGCGGCTTGGAACTGAACCTGACCCTGTGCAAGAGCAGTCCAAGCTCTCTCTCTCTCTCTCTCTCTCTCTCTCTCTCTCTCTCTCTCTCTCTCTCTCTCTCTCTCTCTCTCTCTCTTTCTATATATATATATATATATAGAAATATATATATATATTTCTATATATATATATATATATATATGCAGAAATGGCATTGGCTATAGCTTGTAAGTGTTCTTTATCAGGCAATAAATATTCTCTGACTATCTCAATACCTACTTCGGTGTATATATATATAGTGTGTGTGTGTGTATCATTGGTCAGAGGACTGGAATCCGGACCATTTCTACTGTGTTCTTTTTGAGGTTTTGCTGCTAAAATGGCACTGGAAAGTATTCAATAATGGTTGTAGGCCTGGAAAAGGAGGTGGCTTCACAATTAAATGGCACTGTGTCATGGCAACCATTAACCCATTCATATTGTCACCTTGTTGTTTGTCTCAGACCAGGGAGATTCTGTGTCTGAGGACTTCCCAGTGTTACTTTATTTCTGTCATTTTTCCTTTCATCATTGAAGCAGACTTTGTTGTGCATATCATGGTACAAGGTTCTAGTGCACAAAGTGTGTGGTAATGGCATTTAAACTTTAGTCATATGTCTGGGCATGTCTATGTGTGTTTGTTCTAATCACTTCTTCTGGCTGCCAGGTTAGTTCTGGGTTTCTCATCTGTATAATGAGGTTGTGTGTGGCATCCACTGAGTGTCAACATCACACCTCAGCTCTCCACTTAAGTCGTGTATAGTCCATGTCTTATGACGACCAACCTGCCTAATCTTTTATGATAAGAAAGATGACACGTTTCTTTAGAATGCACCTGTTTTGGGTAACTCTGTATTGGAACATGGTATCTTTTCTTGATATAAAATAGGGTGGTATCAATGACTTTCTGTTTATTCCCCCAAAGGAGGGTTTGCCCAGTGTTGGCTTTTAGATTCATATTTGATGATGTATGTGCTTTAAGAGTAGATAAATAGAGGCTAAAAAGGTGGCTCAGTGGTTAAGCACTACTGCATATATACATATGAGCACATGTGGATACATGCATGTGGATGTGGCACTGGTTTTTCTTTCTCTCAAATCTTTACTGGGACTTTGGTAGGGACTGAGAATGTTTTGGTGAATGTAACTACGTCATCATATTGCTTTTGGATGTTTTCTGGGGGTCTCATGTGTCTCACTCAGCAGCTAGCAGAGGACTGAGCATTTATTTCCTTATGTTTCCTATGGCCTATGCAGTGCATTATAAACAGTTATATTTTACTAACATGGGATACATTGGATTCTAATAAAATCTTCCTCTCCTCCAAATCCAGGCTTTAAATATCAATATTTTTTGCTGGTAGGAATTCTTTGAGGAGCAGACAAAAGAAATTTTCTATAATCCATTTAATAAGGCAATTGGGTTAATATGCCTGGGTGTGTGGCATTATGGATAAACCCATGCTTCGCTGCTTCTGCACAGGGTGAATTGCCCGGGGAAGCTGATAGTTCAGGAGAAAATAACCGCCTGTCTCCCTGGTCACCCCTCCCCCACCACAATATTCAGCTTGTGCCCAAAGAACAAGACAACAATTGAGAGCTGTTTAAATCTCTTCTGAGATGTTTACAAGGCTTGGATGCAGGAACTGCTGTGCAAGTCAAGGCTAAGCCAGCGATTTACTTGAACATGTCATCTGTGAAGACTGTGTCTGAGAATGTGAGCCCATTAACTGAGGATGGCCTCAGGAAGGATGCTTACTCTGAGGATGACAGACTGTCTTCTGGCCCTTTCTTTAAAAAACACATGTGGTGTGTTTATATGTGGTGTGTGTGTGTGTGTGTGTGTGTGTGTGTGTGTGTGTGTGTGCATGTGCTTGTGCGTGTGTATGTGGTGGTGCTTCTTGTAGTTAGAGGGAAGGTTACAGGAGCTGACGCCCTCTTTCCACCATGTAGGTCTTTGAGGGATTGAACTCAGCTCTTCAGGCTTGGCAACAGGCTCCTGTACCCATGGAGCCCCCTCATTGCTTTTAGGTTTTTTGTTTGTTTTGGTTTTATGTTTTGATTTTTAACAAAATCTCTAATCAAAAACTATTTTGTTAGATTCCTTTAACGACCTCACCATAGGCCCTGCTAGGGGTTAGTGCTTCAAATACCTGGATTTTAGGGGCATTATTCACTCTACAGCAGGTAGACTGATGGGATGTGGCATATGTAGAGAGAGGAGGATTGGGATCCAGACATCCCTTGCTTCCCCGGGTGCTGTGTGCATTCTACAAGTTGTTTCACATTTGTGTCTTCAGACTCCTGTGTAATGGACACACAACCTTGTACCCTTCCTCCTCTATATAGCACTGTCTGCCCCATGGCCTTCATTTACCTTTTTCTTCAGAGCACAGATCACTCTCTGGAGGCATTGTAGATTTGTTTTGTTTACTGTCCCTTCCACTCATGTACCTCAGCTAAAAATCCAAGCATCAGTGGGGGAGGAGCAGCTCCCAAACCCAGATCATCATCTGGAATCAAACAGTAGAAAACAGTGGAATAGAGGCAGAGAAAGTGTGGGGTTTCTGAAAGATGAGGGCAGTCTCCTTTATCATATAATGAAAGGGCTTTCTGTGGAGAGGAATTTTAACCAATAATATGGCTGCTCTGGCAAGAGATCACATCCAAAGATTGTATAGGTCTGTGTAATCTGTCTGGGCACACCTTTAATCCCTCTGGCTGAAATACAGATAAACCTTAGTACACACCTTTAATCCCAAATACTGTAGGTAATGTGAGTTTGTAGAAGGAAGCAGCCATGTTTGAAAATGATGCCTAATTGAGGGGCAGACAAAGCAATGAATCAGAGAAGAATTTGACAGAGATAGAATAAGCCTGACTCTCACAAGAACAGAGGAAAAAGGCCACAGAAGAGCAGCACCCAGAGAGCCAATGTGGAGTGCAGTTCAGCTGAGTTCAGCCAATGCAGTGGAGCTAGGCTGGGTCAAGTCTAGTGCAGTTCAGGGGAACGCCATTGAGTTAAGTTGAGTTCCTGCAATTCTGTTCAGTTCATGTAGTCAGGGTAGTCAGTGAAGGTCAGTTTGTGGAAGTCAGAGGCAGTTTTCCCAAGCAGAGAAATTCAGTGAGAAGCCAAGAGAAGCCAGTTTTATTCAGTCACCTTGGAGAGGAGTCTTGAGCCAGAACAGCTGAGTTGAACCAGCCAGCCAGAGTTCAGAAAAAATTATTTAGCAGTAAGCCTCTGAGATGACAATTGCGTCTGTTAAGGCCTGGGTAAAATGTTAAGACCTATGTACCTGTTACCTGGTTGGCCTGCCATTATAAGGAAACTTTCTCCTATGTTTTTGTTGTTACTAGGAAACTTTCTAATGCCAAGTTGATTACATATTCTGTCTGCGACCCTGGAAACCAGTCATGATAAAAATCAGTAGAACTGCTTTGTATAGTTAGCCCAAACCTACCACCTAGAGGTACTTCCTGCAACCATTGATAAGATTTTATGATATTTTTCTTTATAAGCTGCCCCTGGTATGGATCCTAGCATGAGAGATATAAAAAAAATATTTGGAATAAGACTTCCATTTTGAGCAGTGGTCAAGTAAAGTTTAAGTTCCCAAGACCTCCCTGGGAACTGACCCTTTAGCTGGCAGATAAAGACATGTAAGTGGGCAATTGACACCCTAGTTGACAAATCAGCCACAAATGTTAGACAAGGCAAGTCTCCTGCCACAGTTGAATATTCCAACCAGTGGGAGCAGAATAAGTGTAAAACAAAGACATGTTCCTAATGTAATCCCTTATCCCTAAATTCTGATTGGTGAAATAATTTGGTATAGATGCTTGTAGGTATCAGGCTTAAAAAGCTGAGGACCTTGACTTGGGGTAGTAGCTCAGTTCCTGAATCTAGACCATGGCCCTGGTCAATGAGTCCTGGGGTGCATGCTCAAATAAACTATCCCTGTCTGACTGAGATCAATGTTCACGTGGTTTGTGAGGCAATTCCTGGACACATCTGTTAAATACAGTTTCATTTACTTTTGTAGACATAGTAACTTCTATGTACAAAATGAGGTCTGGCTCACCGAGAACTGTCACTGAGAGTGTGTAAGGAGGTGCATTTCTCTGGAGGCGAAGGCTGTTGGTTCTAGGATGCAGTGGTGATAACTATCCTAATTCATCAGTTCTGCACTTGACTGCTACATACTGGAGAAATGCAATTGGCTTGGCCCAGCATTACACAGAGTTGTCTAGGTAGGGAGGTGAGGAAGATCTGGGAGCAACTGGGTCAAGGGAAAAACATGATTAAAATATATTGTATGAAAAATATAGTTTAAAACATGTTTTTATACCTCTAGAATAAGAGAGAATATGCTGCAAGATATTTGATCACAGTGTGAACCTAAGATTGTGTTATTTATTGAAGATATGTTACTAGTTGTGGTGTGGTCCTTATCACACACCTTTGATCCCAAACAATGAAGGAAACATTAGTTTATTGAAAGTGATGTCAAATTTATTGGCAGACAAAGTGACAAATCTGAGAAATATTTAACAGAATAGGATACGCTCAGCTCTAATGAAAAAAGAGAGGAAAGAGAAGCTACTTAAGAGAGAGCAGCGTGTACACACATACACAGAAAGAGAGGGTGGGGGAGAGAAGCAGGCAGTTTATCAGGACAGCTGTACAGAGACAGGTTGCAGAGAACAAGCTAGACACAGGTTGAAGACAGAATAAGCCAGAGAATGAGAAGGAGACAGATGATTAGAACAGATTGCTAAAGTTGGTCTGAGGCCAAGCAGAGCAATTCAGGAGAAGTCCAGAGAAGCCAGATTGAATCCATCAGCTCAGAGAGAAGTTTAAACCAAAACAGCTGAGTCGAATCAGCCAGCCAAAGACTGGAAACTAGAAGGGGTGAGCTTATTCAGCAGTAAGTCTCAGCAGCTGAAAACATTCTAGGCCTAGATAAGACTGTAGGGAAGCTAGAAGCTTCCAGAACCAGGCTTAGGTTTGCAGATGGAGGCAGGATGGTCCCCAGACAACAATGATATCAAGTGAATAAAAGTTACTTTTACAAGAATGTCTTTAAATAATCTGATAGAGGTCATGTAAATGAAATATACAACTCGGTTCCTTAGGAAGAGAGGTGGCCTGGCATAGTCGTACACACCTATAATAACAACACCTGAGAGGCTAACGAGGTTGCATAGCCAGACCCTGCCTCAAAAAGAGACAGAAGACTTCCTAATTAAAATATGAGGCATTACATGAATGCTTAGATAAGTGAACAGCCTGTACCGACACAAAAAGAAACAAAAACATCACTCCCAAGCACCATCATCACCATCATCACTCAGAAAATGCATAGCAAGTCCGGAATGAGAAAGTTCTTACCTGACAGGATGGCTGGAAACCCCAGCTCATCATGAAGTGCAAACACTTTCGTACTTCAAGCAACCTATGTCCAAAGCCTGCAGCTAAGCATCTGGTGCGCAGATCATGAACTACCGGTTCGAGACACGCACATCTCAAGTGATAGTGGACTCCTGGTTCATCAACTCATGTGCCTTCCCATACCTCCACAGCTTCCTGTCAGCCAGCAGGAAGCTTAGTGGGTCTATTCCCAGAGACCTGTCAATCTGTCTCAAGTGGAACCCTTTGCAGTTTACTTATTACAAAATAGTCATTGTTGGTCACGGGGCTAGCTTTTGCACAGAAAGCTTTGCTGAGGTTTGATCTCCAGCATTTCACAAAACTAGATGTGGTAGCTCAGCCGTAATGGCAGCACTTAGGAATTAGAGCCAGGGCATCAGACATTCAAGGACATCCTCAGTTATATACTGAGTTACATGCCAGCCTGGGCTATGTGAGACTGTCTCAAAATAAAACTCACCATCCCACCTCACCCACCCCCAACCACCAACAAACACCTAGTAATCATTAAAGGAAGCATACACTGAGTTATTATTTACTCTATTAAAGGCACTCCAGGAGGAATGAAAGCATCTGTCTACCTAAAAGCTGTAGAAGGTAAAAGTTGAGGAAGGATATTCCAAAAAGCATTGGATATAATAATAAAAAGAATATACAACCCCAAACAGCCATTGACTGACAGGTTAATGCACAGGGTCTCTGCACACACTGGGTATTACTCAGCTATGAGAACAGAGTACTGCCAGGTGGTGGAGGCACACACTTTTAATCCCAGTTCTTGGAAGGCAGATCTGAGTTTGAGGCCAGCCTAGTCTACAGAGTGAGTTCCAGGGCAGCCAGGACTACACAGGTGAACCCTATCTTGAAAAAGAACAAGCCAGCTCTGTTGCCTGTGTGGACTTTGGAAAATTATGCTACATCAAAGAAATCAGTTGTACAAGGCCCCTCATTATATAAGGCAGTGTGTAGGAAGCGTGCAGAACTGAAAATGGATGTGTAGAGTCCAAGATTAATGGTGGTCCAGGGCGGGAGGGTATGAGCAAGGTGAGGCTGATGAGTGACAGCTACTGGATCTCTCTGTGTGTGGATGTGTATGCGGTTACAACCGTGTTCTCACGGGGGCAACAGCTTCACTGACAATACTACAAACACCATGTAGGGATGCTCTATGTGGTGGATGACATACTGTGTGACTTTTGAAAGAGGCCCCGAGGTGATTTTAATGTTCTGCTAGAACTGAAAAATCCTCTCTGGGGCCGAGATGAGTACCAGTTAATCCCTCTTACTGCTCTCACACAGGATCTGTGACCTGTTTCTAGTACTCATGTTGGTTGTCTCACAACCACCTGTAATTCTAGCTCCAAGGGGATCCCCTGGCCTCTGTGGGCCCCTGTACTCACGTGTGCATTTATATAAACAATTTAGAATGATAAAAATAAAACCTCTTGTTCTTTTAGAGAAAAAAAAATGCTCTCTCCTTTGATGCTGAGCTGGCTCTGGTGGCACGGAGTCCAGGATGGCAAACAGAGGCACTCTGAGTCCTTAGGCTGTCACCTGAAGAGAGCAGATCACTTTGGATATGATATAGTCATAACCCAGGGTTATGTAAGTGTGGGGCCTACAGTCCTTCCATCGTCAGGGCACCATGGCAGGCTTGACAGGTTGCTATGCCAGCAGGAGAAGGCTTTGTCTGTCCAGGGCCCCTTCCAATCCAGGGAGGAGAAAGAGTGAATGTGGTTCCTCACACACACTGGACACTGGGCCCTACAGACTCAGCATGGGCAGGGATAGTAATAGTCTGGCCTGCTTGCTACAGTCAGAAGTGGACTATGCTTCCAGGAAACCCTGATGCCGTTTATGGACAGATCACAGAACTCAGGGGTGGAGAAGAAAGGGAGCCAGAACACGGGCTAACCTGTGGTTTTTATTGAATTTAATGATGTTGACATGGTGTTAAATCAACAGGCAAAAGTCTATCTACTGAGTAATGAGAAAATCAGTCACAGAATCTTGAATACTGATTAGTCTTCAAGGAGCAGTAAATCCAAGTTATATGTTTCTGATGACCGAGCAGGGGCAAACAAAGTCTAGCTGACCACCCCAGCACATCTCAGGCATTTACAAAGCTACTTAGAGGCCTCCTTCCATCGTAGGGTAATACCTGAAATTGGATTTTTAAGGAAAACAGCATCAATAAGTTGGAAATGTGTGCTGTGTGTATGGTCACATCCAGGTGCCCACACAGGATTGATTATAAGATTCCCCAAAGATATAATCAAATCTATAGATGTTCATCTTTTTCATTTAATGGCACCTTAAAAACCTATCTTCTATGCACACCTTTTTGTAGATTACTAATGCAGTATAAATACTATATTACTTAAGTAGTTGTTATGTTTGGAGAATAAACAACTATTAATTCAATAAAATAGGTTTCTGATTTAGGGAATGGTGGCAACAAAAGAGGTCAGAACTTGTTTGGTCCCTGGACACCTTTAACCTGTGGTTGTGGAAAGCCATAGATGTAGAAGGCAGTGTGTGTATGTATGTGTATGGGTGTATATGTATGTATGTGTAAATGTGTGGCATGTGTGTATATATGTGTATGTATATATATATATATATGTGTGTGTGTGTGTGTGTGGTGTGGGGGGAGTGTGTGGGGTATGTGTATATGTATGTATGTGTGTGGATATGTGTGAATGTGGGGTGTGTATGTATGTATATGTGTATGTATATGTGCATGCATGTGTGTAAGTGTGGGTGTGTGTCTATAGATGTTTATATATATATGTGTGTGTGGGGGGGGTGTATCTATATATATATGTGTGTGTGTATGTATGTATT
The DNA here is from genome assembly GCF_963924665.1 of Micromys minutus. Lineage (NCBI taxonomy): Eukaryota > Metazoa > Chordata > Mammalia > Rodentia > Muridae > Micromys > Micromys minutus. The sequence goes on from NC_137981.1 coordinate 53,636,083, forward strand.
ATATATATGTATGTGTATATATATATATATATATATATATATATATATATATATAGAGAGAGAGAGAGAGAGAGAGAGAGAGAGCGAGAACATAGAATAACAGTATAGACTTTCTCCTCATAAGCCTGACGCAGGAACTATCATTTTGAAATTCTACAATGATATTGTCATCATTCGTGGAACACAACACCCTGGGGATATTTCGTTTACTCTTTTTTTTTTTTTTTTTTTTTTTTGAACAACTGCAACATGCTTCTGGCTTACATTTTACGGGTGTAGCCTCTTCCCAGTGCCTGTTCAGAAAGCAGAGCCCGATAATTCCCATCTTCTCGTTCAGTGCTAGGAGCCAGGCAGAGAAACACAAGAATTATTTTATAGCCAAGAAGTTCTCAGATCTCCTGTATGGGAAGAACACTCATTCCTGTGTCTCTGGTTCTGAGAACTCAGAGTCGGGCGCCATCCCCAGCTATGAAGCAAACCACAGAGAAACAAACCCGGAGAATCTGGATCATTGCTGCTGTGTTTATTATTTCTGTAGGATCAGACATGTTTGCCTTGTGGGATTTGAAGAGCAATCTGAATGGGAATATCCATGTATTTCCACCTTATAAGGCTGACACCTGTATCTGCGATAAACTTCATCCCAGATGTTCATCTTCCCCGATAATGTCAGAACAGACCTCTTTAAAGACATGGGGGGTGGCAGGCAGAGTAGGTGGGGTGGGCAGATTCTGAAAGAGCCATGTTCTGGGGAGGGTAGTTTATCTACTGGTATTCATTAAGCAGCTCGCTGAAATTACCTACAATTTTTTAGTCCCTCCCTTCTCTCTTCCCATCCTCTTTTTTTCCTCCTTTTCTTTCCCTTTAAAATCCTTATTTCTTTTTTAATTGATGATTACTAATTGTGTCGATTCATGGAATACAAAGTGATTTAATTTGTTTGTACATTGTTAAAACCTTCAGTTCTAGGGCCATGCCACTCTGAATGTGTCTGATCTTGTCTGTCTCTGTGGCTAAACAGGTCTCACCTGGTTAGTTCTTGGAAGGGAGGCCACCTAGGAATACTGGCTGTAGTGACAATATTGGAGTTTTGGGAAAAAAAACCACAGACATATTATTGGAATATGTTTTTGCTTTAATCCCAGGTATGGGGTATGGGACTACTTCAGATTGTCTACAGCAGCTATGGTTTACCTCAGTGCACTAGCAGGGGTGTGATTTGGCCATCTGCAGATAGTTTCTGTGATAGTGTAACATTTGGAATTCTGGGGAGTTTTCAGAGTGTATTTAAAGGGTAGGGCCTCGAGAATGGGTTGTTGGTTGCTGATTGGTTGCTGCTGGCTGCTATTGATGGCTGTTTGTCAAGTAGTTCTGCACAAAGAAGAAACAACAACAAGAAATTCGAAATTCTAATTGTGAAGATCAAAGTTGTCCCCAGGTCAGCAGGAAGTCCTTTCCTTCTACTTGTCCCCTTTCCTTTCCCAGCCCTTCTCTCTCCTATCTAGTGTTAGGTTGAAAGGGTGGGGGAAAGGATAGAGAAGGGGGAAGGAAGAAGAACCCACAAAGTAGCAAACACCAGCTACAACTGTGTTGTAGGCTTCCTGGGCTTGCTGGGTGTGGCGGTGCACACCCTTAATCCCAGCCCTTGGAAGGCAGAGGCAGGAAAATCTCTAAGTTCAAAGCCAGCCTAATTTACAGAGGGAGTTTCAGAATGGTTACACAGAGAAACCATGTCTCAACAAAGTGGAAAAGAAAATTTAGTTCAGCAGATAATTATATCAATTTCCCCACCAGTTTTGTGTTGAGGCTGTAAAGCTATTCCTTCAGGGTTGGAGAGATGGCTCAGCTGTTAAGGGAACTGGCTGTTCTTACAGAGGACTAAGGTTTTGGTTTCCAGCACCTATACATGGTTCCCAAGTACCAGTAATCCTAGTTTCAGGAGATCTAAGTACTCTTTCTGGACTTAGTAGGCACTAGGCATGCATGCAGTACACATACAAATGGAAGCAAACACTCATATATACAAACAAACTAAACTAAAATAATACCCATTTTTACTGCAGGGTACTAGGTCCCTCTTGAACCTAGGTAGTCTTAACCCCCACCAGTCACCTCCTTACCACTGTTCCCCTCTCGCTTGGTTTCTATGAGACCTGCATTTTTTTTTTTTTTTTTTTTTTTTGAGGCTCCTTCTGCATGGGAGTTGACAGAGATTTTTCCTTTCTGAGCTTGGCTTCTTTCACTACTGAAGCCTTGGCCTCAATTCACAAGATTCTGTTTTTATCATTGTAGAGTGAAGCCTTGGCCTCTAGACTTTTCCAAGGCTCCGGATGATTTTCACATACTCCCAGATTTAGGCACTAGGGAAGCAATCCTAAATTTAAGTGAAGCCTAAGTTGCCATGGGGTGTGTGTGTGTGTGTGTGTGTGTGTGTGTGTGTGTGTGCTCGCGCGCGTGTGCACTCGAGAATATCCTAATGTGCTAGAAGCATCATGTGGCCTGGTTGAAACTTTTTCTTTCAGTGTGTGAAAAGCAACAAACAGTCTTCTTCTACAGGGTCATGACAAGCATCAAATGAGATAACGGGTGTGAAATTTCACTGAACTATAAAAGACTCATCAACAGATAAGTGGATGATGAAAATGTGGTCCATGTTCACAGTGAAATTTTATTCAGCCATAAAGAAAAATGAAGTTGGAAGGAAAATGAATAGAACTGAAAATATGGTCTATTAAGTGATCTAAATGCATCTGGGAGAGGCAAATGCCTCCTCTCATATGCAGAGCCTGGATTCCAGTCATGTATGAACAACTGTGTGTGAGACCAGGACACGAAAAAGGAGACTGTGAGATGGGAGGAAGAAAAGTTTTGAGGGAAGAGGGTGAGAGGGTAATAGGACCCATGTGTTATGAGTGGAAAAGGTCAGGCACAGCGGGGACTTGGGGTGGAAGGGTCCAGGGTAGGGGGATAGAGAATTGCAGAATGTACAAAGTATAAACTAAGTATGCAGACGTCATCAGGAGACTTGTTACTTTGCTAATTGAAAACTAAATCAATTGATCTGACAAGTTGGTAAAGGTGCTCTCAAGCCTGACAACCTGAGTTTAATCCTCAGAACTTACATGGTGGAAAGAAAGAAGTGGGTTCTTTGAGTCGTCCTCTGACAAGACGTGCACACACGAACTCACACACGTACACACATGCACACGCATATGCACACTTACAAATGTAATACAAAGGAAAAAAAAACAAATTAAGAAGTATATAAAGTATTCTACAATTTTACATCCCTAGAGATATTCTGGGATTCTTTTCCCCCAAAGAAACATTTTAACACTCTAGTTTGTAGAAAAAACAAAAACAAAACAAAAAACCATAAACAAACCTATGTTGCAGTCACCTTAACAGAAAACAAATGTCTTACCAGTTTTTAAGACTCATCTCCCTGGTAGATTTTATACCAACAGGAGAATATTTAAATACTATAAAGGAAGTAGATACAGAAGTGATTTATACTTCTCCAAAATTTCCTTTTCAAAAAAAAGTATTTCCCTTAGTGGGTAAAGGAAGTAAACACACCGGCCATAAGATTTTATCTTGACATAAATTGAATGAAGATTTAAAAAGAAAAGTCACAGTCTACAGAAAATGAACCCTTGAATAAGAAGAACCCTTCAGGGCCAGGGGACTACAGCAAATATAAATTCATGAAGATGAAGAAAGAGAGGTGCACCATGTAGCTGGGGGAGACTGAGACACATGTGTGATTGGTGTCTACAAAGAACTGGTCAATGGAATCTGTGGTGGTTCCCATAGACCCATAGAGAGTGACACCATTAGGAGTGTGCCCTTATTGGAGCAGATGTGGCCTTGTTGGAGGAAGTGTGTCACTGCGGGAGCAGGCTTTGAGATCTCCTGTGTTCAAGCTCTAACCATCGTGAACACAGCCTCCTTCTGCTGCCTATGGATCAAGACAAAGAACTTTTAGTTCCTTCTTCAGCACCAGCGTTGTCATGGTCATGGTGTCCCTTCACAGCAATAGAAACCCTAACTAAGACAGAGTCCAAGGAAAGTGAAGACTTGCAAAAGAGGCAGAAGAGGGAGGCAGGGGACACGGGGCAGGGGGAAGTACCACATGAAGGGAATTTGAGGCCAAAAGATATTTTTTCCATAGGATCCTGGAGTTGCTTGAACACCAGCAGATATGATGTCTGGAATAAGGGCAGAGGCTGAAGAAAAAGGTTCACTGTGAACGAGAGTTTCCAGAAGAGCTGATGAAAAAAGGCAACCTCAAAGGTTTGGAAGGAAGAGGGTCCACACATCTGTAATAAGAAGAGAACAGAGACAATGGGTGCAGTTGTCCTGCTGCTCAGAAATGTGAGGATCCAAAGACTGTGAACCGGGCGAGCAAGGTGGCTGCTGGACTGCTTGCCATGAGAGGGCCAGCAGAAGAAGAGGCCAAGATCTGGGATGCCACACATCATGGACCTGAACTCCCACCATGGACCTAAAATATAGCTCCTTTTATTCCATAAGTAGTTTGTGGCAGGTCTTTCTTTATAATGCTGGAAAGCAGACTATGTGCTATGGTGGAAATCCCTCTTTCAAGCGTCTCTTCTTCATATCAGCACATGATGTTTGTCCTTTCTCTAGGTTTGGGGGAGGAGGACAAATAGGCTACTGTGTCCAGTGTGCTAACTCTAATCATTAACAAACACCAGAAACACAGGCACAGTCAGCTTAGGTGTCTACATGGTATCCTTGCTGGTATTTGGTAGAAAGGTGGTTTGTCTGAAAGACATGTCGGCAGCACCTACACCCATGGCCTTGTTTGGAAAAACAATGTTGGAAGATGGAATTGAGGACTTTGAGATGAGATCATCCTTAAATCCAATGGCAGTGACCTTATAAAACAAAGCAAGGGGACAGACAACACATGGAGGAGGAGGTCACATGAACATGGAGGGGAGGTGAGAATTATGCTGCCATAAACTGAAAGGTACCTGGGAGGGAGAAGAAATCTTCCTCAGAGCCTCTGAAAGGCGCATGGCCCCACTGACACTCTGACCTTGTGCTCCTGGCTCCCTAACAGAGGGAATATGAGTTTCAGTTGTTTTAAGCCACCGAGTTTACAGTAAGTTGTTAGAGCCTCCACACTGGCCACAAATAAAACTGTCAACGTAAATATAGGGCCTGCTTCCAGGAAAATGAACAGTGTCCCCAATTAAAAAAGAAAGTAATGAAAATAGTAAATCCCGCCTGTTCTTGTCTGGGTGGGTGGAGTCGCCTCATGGAATGATTTCGGCAGCTTGTGAGACCACACCGATCCTTATCCGGTCAGTTGCCCATGTCTGATGACGTCAACAGAGCCATCACGTTCGGACACAGCAAGTTCCGTGGTCTGCTCTCTAGGAAGGTGACTCATTTTCTCAATGCTAAAGAAAGTAATAAAATTCCATCTGAGAATTTTGTTTTCCAGGAAAGTGAAAGGAAAACACACACATACACACACATACACACACACACACACACACACACACACACACACACACACACACATACAACAACAACAACCTGAAGAGGACAATGATAGTCTGTCTTAGGCTTTTTAATTTTTTTAGTTAAAACACACACACACACACACACACACATACAACAACAACAACAACAACAACCCAAAGGGGACACACACACACACTCACACACACACATACACACACACACACACACACACATACAACAACAACAACCTGAAGAGGACAATGATAGTCTGTCTTAGGCTTTTTAATTTTTTTAGTTAAAACACACACACACAACAACAACAACAACAACAACAACAACAACCCGAAGGGGACACACACACACACACACACACACACACACACACACACACACATCTCTAATACTTTTGCTTTTGCTTTCCTGCCCCTAGCCTCGACATCAAGTGTTGGCACTCCTGGCACAGAATTCAATTCTCACCTCAGTTTCTAGGAGAGGCTGAAGTGGAACAACATTTGACCCATTGTTGTTTCAGGTAGTGATGCCAAGATACCAGTGGAGACAGATTGAATGAGAAGAGTGTTCTCACCCATGCCAAAGAAGCTATGATTTCACTGGCCCTGCCATCAGCATGAATATCTATTGTGCCGCATGACCTGGAGCCTGACCGCCCTGGATTGAACCAGAGTAAGAGTCCCAGTGCATCTCCACTGTCCTGCTCTGCCTTCTAAAATATGGAAAGAGACACAGTATAAGATCTGAAAACTGAGGTGTCGGGTGTGATGTACATGTGTATGTGTGTGTCTGTCTGGGTCTATGTAAATATGTTTATGATATGTATGTAAGGGTGAGTGTGTGTGCTTATGTGTGGAGGCTTTCTTAATCTGCTGTCTTCCTTAACTGATCATCTCCAGCTATGTTTTGTAGCAGGGTCTCTCACTGAACCTGGAGCCCACAAATTCAGCTAGACTTACTGGCCAGCAAGCCCCCAGGGATCCTTCTATTTCTGCCTCTGCTGTGCTGGGAATATGTATGTGTAGGGATTCAAATTTGGGTCTTTGTGTTTGCACCACAAGTTCTTTATGGACTGGTCCATGCTTCTGGCCCTCCAAAGTACCTACAGATTTGATATTGACAACCCTATAATGGAGAATGTAAAGTTCTTTCTTTGACATAAAGCACACCGGGAGGTTGGGCATTTCTGTCCTGCTTTTGAACTTCTTGTAAGGAATCTCATTGAAGAGCTGAGTACTGGCTGAACTCCATCAAGAAGTAGAAATAGAAGGACCCAGGCAGAGGTAGTTAAGGTCCTGGAAGATGGAAACATCTAAGCTAATGACACAAGTAAATGTTATGGGTTCATTTAGCAGCCCAAGAACTGAATGTGGACAGCCAGAAAACAGAGCTGGGAGGCTTTATAAGTTGCTTACTTTTGGACTAGGGAGATGGATCAATGGGTGGAGCATTTGTCATGTAAACTGGCTTAAATATGAATTCCTGGAAACCATACAAAAGTCAGGCATAGTAGCCAGTATGTAACCATAACTCTCTTATAGGAAGATAGGAGATGAAGACAAAAAAATCCCCCAAATTTCATCAGACAGCCAATTGGTATACTGAGCTGGGGTGCTTACCTCAAGCAAGGTTCAACCCCTGAAGCTGTCCTCTGACCTCCATACTTATGAACATGCACAAGCAATACACACAAATAAGTAAGCAAACACATAAAGTATTTCTCATCATAACATAAATAAATCTAAATTTTATGTAATCATTCAATATGGTGATATTGCTTAAGAATTAATAACAAGAAAATATAGATTAATAACAAGGAAGATATATATTAGAAACCCAGAGAGCTGAAGGACTGATCATGTGTATTGTCCTCCAGTCTGATCTCCAGTCTCTTTGACCTAACTTACTGGTAGAGGCCAGGGCAGGGGTCCAAAGCCCCCTTTGCCCCTAGCATGAAGTATAGGTGGGAAAACATCATATCTATTTTCAAGCATCCTATAGCTACTCATGGAAAAAAAAAAAAAGACACTTTTGTCTTATGGTTTAATAAACTTGCATGGCTAACCCATACTTAAGATCACTGATAACAGGCTGCATTTGAATTCTTTGTTGGAACTTGTCAGCTGACAATGCTCCTGCATTAACAGTAAATTTGTCAGAAAATCAAAATATTTTCCTTCCCAGCAAAATGAAACAAGAAAGCAGGTTGATTTCATCCTTAGTTGAACAGCAAACACTGTCTAGTTCCATGACAAACAGAGGGTGAGCGGGTCTAGGAAAATGAGTGTTCCATTTGGCACAAGCAGCAAGTACCTCTGTGTAACCAATGGAAACAGCCAGATTCCATCCCTTGCTGGAACAGTTTCTGCGTATTGGCTTGGCCCTGCTTGTTCTTGGTAGGCAGAGTGGCTACGCCATTTCAGAGCCTATGATCAAGAGACATGGCTGGGAGAAAGAGAGGAAAATGAGGGTTAGTGTTTATTACCCTGGGAGACAATACTGAGTTAAAACACATCCAGATTCCTGTGTATTTAAGGGCTGAAATTGAAAATTTAAAAGAAGCATCAACACTGGCTTACGAGGCGGCTCCTTCTTTCCCCTCACTGTAAAAAAAAAATCTATATTTTTATAGATTATGTAATACATTTACCACCTATTCTCAAAATATTATCACTATATTATTAAAACTGGCCTATTGAATTTTTTTAAGTGAAATTCATGACTGGGGTGATAGCCCAGCTAGTGAAGTGAGTATAAGTATGGAGATGTGAGAGCGACACTCTTAAATCTATCTATATGAACCGACCGACCAAACAAACAAATCAGAATAAAATAAAGGCACGGTGGCTAGTGCTTACAACACCAGCACTGAGAGATACAGGCAGATCTCTGGGCTCGATAATCAGCCATCCTTCATGGTGTGCTCCAAGCCTGTACAAGAGCTTGTCTCAAAAGCATATTCCAAAAATAAGTGCATCTGAGGTTGGCCTCTGGCCTCCAAACATATGTGCACATGTTCCTATATGTGCAAGCATGCACACACACAAGCACCTCTACATACAAGGACACATGGATTCCTCAACCATACCTGCCATCTTGGTGCCCTGAGTCTCCACACACACTTCTCCTTCTGACCCTTTACCATCAAAGAAGAAACCTTTGATTCCAGTTGACGAGACTAGCTTTTATACTCTTTCTCCAAGGATGCTATCATGTGAGGAGGAATCACGGAGAAGGCTACACATGCCCACACACACATCCCATATAGTCAGTCACTGGGTTTAGTGAAACCACTTCCATACCCTGGAAAACATTAGCCGAGACTCTTCCTGGGCTAAGAACAGATCACAGGAAACACACTTTCAAGAACCAGATACTTCAGAATAGGCAGACACTGCCTTCTGGTCTTCACCCCATTGTCCTTCATATCACCTGCTAGTGCACTTAGGGCCACAGGCTGGGGATGAGCTTTCTTCAGAAGTGTGTGAGTGAGAAATAGTCTCCATCATGCTCCTTAAAAAATGGCATCCCAGCTGTATATCATGGCATATGCCTTTAATCCCAGCACTGGGCAGGCAGAAGCAGGTGAATCTCTGTGAGTTTGAGGCCAGCCTGGTCTACAAAGGGAGTTCCATGACAGCCAAGGCTACACAGAGAAACTGTCTCAAACAAAACAAAACACATAAAAAAAAAGTATCCCCTTCCTTTTTTAAGTTTATTCCTGCCTTACGGATCCAGACACTGGCATTAATGTTTTGCACTTAGGAATTTAATTAACTTTCAAGGTACGTCATACAAATTTTATATCACTTTGATCTGATCTGATTTTATGGAGAAGCAAGTTACAGCTGATCGCCTCTTCTGGCCTATGCTCTTAGCCACCGGACTGTCCTTCTGCCATCTTGCCTCTTCGAGAGCCTTGTTCACGAGTCTCAAACACTCTCTTCCTTTGAGCCTGTCTTCTCATAAAATCTTTTGGACACTTCTCAGAAAGTTGACCGGTTTTCTAATCCCTGTACAGTGAGTGCAACTGACCTCAGAATCGGGTCCCACATCTTATTATCTTTAATGACATCACACAACTGAATATAGCTGAAGTTTTCAACTTAGGAAAGATTGGCTCTGAAACAAAATAGCTGGCACTGTTCTACTTTCTTTTTTTTTCAGAAATACATTCCAGATGGATTTAAGAATTAAATCCTGTGAAGGAAACCATAAAAGTACTGGAGGAAGTTTGGGTGAATATTTATGTACTCTTGGGGTAACAAAGGCCATTCTAAAAATGGCCCTAAAGTCAGAAAGATGGATACATTAGATTTTGTAAATTTAAAAAAGCCAGTCTGTAAAAACACTATAAATAAAAAGGAAAGTTGTCCAACTCAGTGCAGGCAAACAGCTCTCTTTTGTTGACTAATTCATTTATTTATTCCCCCCCCAAAGTGTTAATGGGGGTAAAATAGAGTTAAAAACGCCTTTCTGCTTGTGTATGTGTGTCTTGTATATGACCAAATGTGTTGGGTGCACACCTGCACATGTATGTACATGTGGAGGCTACTTGTTGATACCCAGCGTCTTCTGTGGTCTTCTGCTTTACAGGTCAGGCTTGGTCTCTCTTAAACCCAGAGCTCTGGATATCGTCCACCCAGTCATGTTGCTCCAAGGATCCCCAGTCTCTGCCTCCCTTGTGCTGAGATTACCCTCCAGCTTCCACAACCAGCCACTATGCATGCTGAGGATCTAAACTCTGGGCTTTAAACATGTGCAGAAAGTACTTTATTCACTGAACCATCTCCTCAGCACTCCTTCATGGAGACTTGTAGTCTAGAGGAGTCGGCACCGACTGTGCAATACACAACAATTACATTAAGCAATGGGAGATGGGTTCATAACAGCAGAGCTCAGCTGAGCCTAACAGTGCTGGGAAAACCTGTAAGGAAATGTTCAAAAATTTAGCTTAGCAAGGTACATCCCAAGAGAGAACATTGGCCTTTTCTTAGAAGGAGAGCAGAATCCTTCTGATCAATGAGGAGAAGGCAAGCATAGGCTGGGAATATAGCTCAGTCGATTGAATGCTTGCTTCCACATATGAAGCCTTGACTGGATTCCAGAACTGCATAAAACCAGTATATACTTCATACCTGTAGTGTTTGGCTACAAAGCAAATCTGAGGACAGAGTAGGCTACATGGAACTTTCTCTCAGAAAGAGAAAGGGAGAAGAAAGAGAGAGGAGGGAGGAAGGGGGAGGAGATGAGGGAAGGGAGAGAGAGGGAGAAGGGGAAGGGGAGGGGGAGAGGGAAAAAGAGAGGGAGAGAAGTGTTTGACCCAAAGCAAAGTGAGTTTGGGTCAGGAAGAGGTATGTGCCTGCCTCAGTTAGAATTTCAGTTGCTGAGATAAAACATCTTGACCAAAAGCATCTCAGGGGTAGAGGTACATGTTTCAATATACAGTTTGTAGCCCATCACCCAGGGAAGTCAGGACAGGGACTCTGCAGGAACCTGGAGGCAGAAACAGAAATGATACAAAGGCCATAGAGGAACGCTGCTTACTGGTTTACCCCAAGTGGTTTGTGTGGTTTTCTCAGCCTGCTTTCTTGTACCAACCAAGACCACCTGCCCACAGGTAGTACCACCTGTTGTCAGTTAAAATCTCCCACATCAATCATCAATCAAGAAAATGCCCCACAGGCTTGCCTATAGCCAATCCGGTGGAGATATTTTCTCAGTTGAGCATCCTCTTCCAGTTGACAAAAAATCTAGGGACTGTGGTGCCTTTGATCAGGGGATCAGAGTATGGGGACTCTATTCTAAGATGAGCGCTGAGGACAGACAGAAGATTGAGACTTTGACCTTGAACACATTGGAGATATTCTTATGCAGGTTTCCACTCACATCCAAGTGGAGATGTTAAAATAGCACCTGTTCATCCAAGTCTAGAGTAAGAGGTTCCAGAGGTGTGTGAGCCATGGTGTCTGGGTGTCATGAGGCCACCATTACAGATGAAAGCTTGCAGAAAGGAAGAATAGAATGGAAAGAAAGCTGAGCTTGGAGTCCTGAAGAACACGTATTTAATAGACAAGTCAAAGTCGAGCCTACAAAAGCAACTGTCAAGGGTGAGCCACAGGGAAGGCCTGAAGGGGGAATGATACCCTGGAAACAGATGGCTTGGCCCTCTTTCTGCTACTGGTAGACGTGTGCCCACAGCTGGGTGATTTATAAACTGATGTTTATTCAACTCATAGTTCCAGAGGCTGAAGGGCTGCAACTGGGGAGGGTTTGTTGTGCCATCCCATAGCAGGAGGGTAGAAGAACAGGTGCAGGGGGCTGCCATGGCAACCCACTTCATCACTAACCTGTCTCACAACAGTGACATTTCATCATCTCTTAATGCCCCAAACACCCTCTGTCACTAGCAGCAGCCTATGGGATGATGGGGAGCTGTGTGGAGTAGGATGGGGTATGAGGGAAAGGGAAGAGAAATAGCAAGGTAAGGATAGAAAATGCCAGAGACATTTGTCTACAAAGGGAGATGGAAAGGAGAGACAGCAGAGGGGAGAGATTTAAAAAACAGTTTCTTATTTTAGCCAAAACTTGTGGTTGTAGTGGTATAAATCTAAGCCTGCAAATTCAGTAGACAGGATAGAGAACCAGGACTAAACTTCTGTTGAGCTACCTCACCATCGTAGGGTGTCTACTGAAGTGCACATCCATTCTGCAGGGTCCCAGCTAGGGTCTGAGTGGAGTCTGAGCATCAGCGGGATCTCCACAGTCCTGGGCCAGGGGAGACTATCATTATGTCTCAGACATAAGCCCTCTCCCCCTCTCGTTGCAATGGGTCCAGCTATTTTCTGGGCTCTTCAAGAACTGTAGAGTCCTTGCTCTGAAGCCCAATAAACTGCCCCCTACACTATCTTCTTACCTCTGGTCTTCTCTCCTGTCAGCACAACTTGCTTTACTGTGAGGAACATTTCTGTCTCTTTGACCTCTCTAACATGTCTGATTCCAATGGGATCCCGTGGTTCCCAGACTATGAAGATCTAAAGACATTCTGTTCTTCACTGTTCTTTATGTGTTCACCGTGATGATGCTTGTGGCAATTCTGCTATTTATTAATAGCAAGAGGACTGGGAGCCCCTGGAAGGAAGGTCTGTCTATGGGCTCTTCTGCCTCCAGTGCTAACAAAAGGGCCTGGAAGTAGAATGTTCTCAATGACTGTTTGCAAGTGAAGCAGAGAAGGGGGGTATGATGGTTTGCATATGCTTGGCCCAGGGAGTGGCACTAGTAGAAGGTGTGGCCTTGTTGGAGGAAGTGTGTTACTCTGGGGATGGGCTTGGAGACATTCCTAGCTGCCTGAGGATGCTCAGTCTGTTCCTGGCTTCTTTTGGATGAAGAAGCTCAGCTCCTCCTGCACCATGCCTGCCTGGATGCTGCCATGCTTCTGCCTTGATACTGGACTGAACCTCTGAACCTGAGGTTCAGTAAGCCAAACTCAATTAAATCTTTTTATTTATAAGACTTGCCTTGGTCATGGCATCTTTTCACAGCAATAAAACCCTAACTAAGACAGAAGATGGTACCAGGGACTGGGGTATTGCTGTGATAGGCCTGACCATGCTTTTGTTTAGAAAAATGTAGATTTTGGGACTTTGGATTTGGAACGCTGTGGAAGGCTTTAAATGGGGCTTAATGGACTATCCTAGTAAAAATATAGAAGACTTTGTTACTGAGAGTGATTTGAAATGTGCTGACTTGGATCAAGCAGTTTCAGTGGAGAATTTTAGTATGTAAATACTAAATAGACTATTTTTGTAGTATTTTGGTGAGGAACATGGCTGCTTTTTGCCCTTGTCCAAAGAGTCTGCCTTGGTTTAAGATGAAGATATTTAAATTAATTTCTTTGAAAAAGGAAGTCTCAAAACAGCCTGGTGTAAATTCTGTTGTGTGGTTACTAAAGCGTACCCTTATGAAAAGCAATTTAATGAAAAGGAGCAAGTTGAGAAAGGAAAGATACAAAATATATGGTTCAAGTATTAAAGGGACACCAAGAAGTAAAATGGAGCAAAATCCTTTTTTCAAGAATTTTAAATTAAATTAAGAAAGTAAGGACCTAAGGGGAAAGACTCCACCCAGCTAAATTAGCTCCAGGCAATTTAGTACAAACCTTTAATCCCAGGAGGAAAAAGCAAGCAGATCTCTGAGTTCAAGGCCAGACTAGAATAAAGCAAGTTCTAGGTGAAGAAAGCTTAAATCCAGATGTGGTGGTACACACCTTTAATCCCAGGAGACTGGCATAGAGATCTCTAAATTCAAGGTCAATCTACTGAGAAAGATCCAGGACAGCCCAGCTTAGGCAATGAAGGAGTTAGAAAAGAGGAATCTAGTAAAAATGTACTAGAACAAGGGGGCATGGTCCAGCTCCTGCAAGCAGCAGAACTTGGCAGTTTTGGCCATGTGGCTCTGGCCTTATATTTAACAGGAGAAGGAGACACTGGGACAAATGATGCTGATTAGCTGGAGCTAAGAAATTAGTGATGATTAAGAAGAGACCAGCATCACTGAGGTGAAATGTTCTGGGAAGTGTTTTCTGAGAGGACAAAAACTGTGTTCCAGAGATAGACAAGGTTGTACCTCATTCTGCAGTTGTACTTGGTAATGTGTAAGAATCACCCAAGTGGTACTAATTTTGAAGGCATGAAGTCATCATGAAGAACAGCTGAGGCTTGGGACTGTGAGAGGCCATGGAAGGCCATTGGTGAAAGTGCAGTCTCAGTTGTAGTTGATAATCCAGGATTGAAGAGGTCATGCAAAGGATTTGAGGCTTGACACCATGAAGGGAGCCTGTGAGAGGCTATTGGTGAAGCCTAGTTGCAATGGAAGACCCCAGTATATTAGAGATGCCAGTACCATGGGATGATCACCAAGAACAACAGCAAAGGTGTAATGGATCAACCTGAGCTTAAAGTGCCACAGAGGGCAGAGCTGGACAAGTGAAGCCAGCCCTTGGAGGAGCCCAAAAGATCACCTGTGGATCCCAGACATTGAAACGAGAAGCTGTAACATTGAAATTGCCTTGGAGACCCAAAGATGTTAAAGATGCCAGAGCGGCAGGATTTGTACCAAGGAAAGCTGCTAACAGGGAGTGGAACCAGCCCAGGAGAAAGAAGTTTGTTGCCATCAACAAAGATGAAAAGGAGTTGAAGATCTGAAGACTGCTTTGACATCAGGCATGGAGATGGTAGAATTTGGAGTTTGACTAGCTGGTTGCCTGACTTAATCCAAGGATTACAGTTAAGTGATTGAATAATTCTCAGAAAAGACTTTGAACTTTGGACTTTTAACATTGTTGATACTGCTACAGACTAAAGGGACTTTGGAAACTGGACTAAATGTACTTTTTATTATGCTATGTTTAGGTATGGCCCCCATAGACTTATGTGTTTGAACAAGCCTATGAGGGCCAGGGAATGGAATGTGATGGTTTGCATATGCTTGGCCCAGAGAGTGGCGCTAGTAGAAGGTGTGGCCTTGTTGGAGGAAGTGTGTTACTCTGGGGATGGGCTTGGAGACATTCCTAGCTGCCTGAGGATGCTCAGTCTGTTCCTGGCTTCCTTTGGATGAAGATGTAGAACTCTCAGCTCCTCCTGCACCATGCCTGCCTGGATGCTGCCATGCTTCTTCCTTGATACTGGACTGAACCTCTGAACCTGTAAGCCAGCCTCAATTAAATCTTTTTATTTATAAGACTTGCCTTGGTCATGGCATCTGTTCACAGAAATAAAACCCTAACTAAGACAGGGGGGGAGGTGAGTGAGAAAAGGAAGGGAGATGGGGGAGGAGGAAGTGAGGGAGGGAGAGGATGGGAAAAGAAAAGAGAAAGGGAGAGGAAGAAAAAGAGAAAATGAATGCTGGAATGGAGGGAGGGAGGAACAGGAACAAGCTAGGAAGAACTAGTCATTGATGACCAGAAGTATCTTAAAACCTTGGTACTTAATCAAATGTCTACAAAACCTTGGCTCTTCAGCCCTTGTGAACTGACATTTTCTACTTTCCTTCACCTATAGTTCTGGGAGACAACAAAAGACTTTCCTGTGTGGTTTTCTCCCCTCCCCTTCCCCATTCCCCCTTACTCCCCCTCTGTCTCTATCTCTCTGACTCTCTGTTTTTCTCTTTCTGCCCCTCCCCCCTTGTGTGTTTGTGTGTGGTCTTCCTATAATGTTTCTCAGGTGTTAGCCCTTTCTTCAGTCCAGCCTCTTACTGTATGCAGACATCTACAAACGGTTTTCGGCACTGAGAAGTCCCCCAGCACTGTTTCCAGTGCCTATGTTGTCCATTGTGTGTGCTACATCTCTTGAACTATCCCGGTTGGTAACGTGGGAAGAGAGGTAAATGAGCATGGAGTTTCTGTCTTAGCCTGGATTCTTTTTAACAGTAGCATTTATGTATTGGGAACCATGTGGCAGCATTAAAAGGAAGCTGCCAGTTTCCTGGCAGTCAGTGGCCTCCTTGGAAAAGCCAAGTCCCTCTGTTCTAGCCCCAGATTGTGTTATTAGTATAAAACACAATTTAGGTTCCGCAAGACTGTCTCCACTAAGGGATATTTGGAGCTTCTCTCCTGCCCAACCAGAAAGTGAGCACAGGGTAGAATGGAAGTTAGGAAGAAGGTGGGTAGAAAAAAAAGTTACCCACAGGGAAAGGTTTACTTCTGCTATGACTCTGTCCAGAATGGCATGACCATTAGAAATGCCATTTCTTTGCAGGGCACTCTTCTTCTTTGCCAGTTTCATCTGGGTTGGCACTTGTGCCAACTGAGTGACAACCCAGTCTTGCAGAAAAGATAAAGGGGCTCGACAGACTAGTTTCCTTCCCGCCTCCTGGGGAAAGGAGGGCTTTGACTTTGTTTCTCATATATTTTATTCAAAATTTTCATATACATCACAAACGAGAGGATAGAAATAAGTCTTAGCAGGAGTGGGTTTCCAAGAGATAGCTTACATTAAGACATGGGGTCAAGAACATCAGTCAGGGTTCTTGTCTCCAGCACATCCTTCCCTGTCTTTTACCTTACTCCATCTCATCTCTCTCTTTCTGTCTTAGTTCCTGTTAGGAATCAATAGTTTCTATTAAATTCAACTACCAGTTTCCAATAGAAATTATTTTTTTTCTGCTTAATAGGAATGAATAAAAATAGTTTCTACGGCTGTGCTGAAACACCATTAACTTATAAGCAAGTTGGAGAAGAAAGGTTTTCTTTGGCTTAAACTTCCACATCAACAACGTCTTCCTATTTGTTCATTATTGAAGAAAATCAGGGAGAGAAGTCAGGGTAGGAAGAAAAAGACGGTAGGAGCCTGGAAACAGGAGACCATGAAGAGCTGCTTACTGGCTTGTTCCCCATGGCTTGCTCAGCTTGCTTTCTTGTAGAACACAGTAGTGGCGTCACCACAAAGAGCTGGGCCCTCCCCCCATTAGTCCCTAATTAAGAAAATGCCCCCAGGCTTGCCTACAACCCAATTTTATGGAGGATTTTTTTTAACTGAGGCTCCCTTCTCATTCCGTCTTTAGCTTTTTCATATATATTTGTTTTTACTCCAAAACCAAGATCATGTGCTTGATAAAAACAAACCAAAAACAACACAATAGCAACAATCCTTCACACTTAGGAGTCCACACTCATGCAGTCCAAGAACCAAGCTATACTGATCTAATATAACAGAATAATGTTTACTACTGGCTGTTTTTCAGTTTATGTGCTTTCTGTTTTCGTGGATATGCTTCTGAGAATAGATTTCTATGGCTCTACCTACCTTTGCAGATGCACATGAGAGTTTCCAGGGTGCATTTTCCTGCAAGCTTCCCAGATTTTTTTTTTAAACTAAGGACATCCAGGTGGCTTGGCAGTTTCTCAATCTGGGGTTCATAAAGGAAGATTTGTAAACATAATTTTTTTCTCAACCTACTTTAATAAATGTTCAACCTCTCCTCTAGCCCACCACCCACCAGAGGTAGTGGAAAAGAAAAGTTATTAGGACACAGGGGAAGTAGACCTGTTTAGAATTGGCTCTCCGGGAGTGAGTCCAATCTTCATTGTCAGGATATCAGCGGCTCGGTCCAGTAGCAAACACCATATAATAGTCAGCAGCTGCAGTCCAGTCTGCTTAGCAGTCACCACACATGAACCAGCAAGGACAGTTCAGTCCAGAAGAAAGCTCAAGTCTCACTGGCCTGAGCTTGTAGAAGCAGCAAGAAACCCTCAGAAAACTCATGAGAAGTTCTTTGGCGAGTTTCTTTCTAAGGCAGCACCACAAGTGGAGTGTAGTAACACATGTAAGGTGAAACAATACGCATGCGTCATGTAGTTGATGAATAGCAAGGCAAAGCAAACCAAACCAATGCTTGAGCTCCTATTGTCTGCAGGGTCATATTTATATCTCTTTATCACAGGTCCACTCATGTGTCTCCTGTAGCAGAACATTTTTTTATGTGTCTGTTTTAGCAAAATATCCTTCCACCTGCGTGCCCCAGCAAAACATCATTTGACATAACCGACTTTCCAAAGAGCCCAGAAATTTCCACTTCAAATAGTGGTTACATGTCCAACCCCTTTGCTGTCGCTTTGTGATAAACAATTTTTTCAGTGCCATTTCTTTAAGGGATAAATGTGTCTTATTGCTAGGAATTGCATTTGGCCCCTACTGACAAAAATGAGCATGGGCTGAAGATAGAGTTTTAGTTTATTTTTCTTTCTATAAAGCATGCCTAGAGACTGGCAGCCTAGAACTGACCTTATCAGGACTTTACTGATTTGAGTTGCTCTGTTCGTAACACGACTTCTGTATTCAAGGTCTACTAGAGTTCAAGTGGAGGCTGGACCTTGTAGCTACCACCTGCACATTTGAAGTGAGAGTTGGGCAGGGAAGGTGATCTTGCTTTGAATTAAAAAAAAATGATTTATGTCTTATGTTTTGTTGTTTAATGTACAAGGTTTCAGGTTTACTTCTGGCATGCTTGCTCATGCTTTACTTGGTGACTGTCTTAGTTAGGTGTGGTGGTTTGTATCTGCTTGACCTAGGGGGTGGCAATATTAGGGGGTATGGCCCTGTTGGAGTAGGTGTGGCCCTGTTGGAGTAGGTGTGGCCCTGTTGGAGTAGGTGTGGTCCTGTTGGAGTAGGCGTGGCTCTGTTGGAGTAGGTGTGGCCCTGTTGGAGTAGGTGTGGTCCTGTTGGAGTAGGTGTGGCCCTGTTGGAGTAGGTGTGGCCCTGTTGGAGTAGGTGTGGCCCTGTTGGAGTAGGTGTGGTCCTGTTGGAGTGGGTGTGGCCCTGTTGGAGTAGGTGGGGCTTTGTTGGAGTAGGTGGGAGCATGTCAGCATCCCGGCAGACATGGTTCTGGAGAAAGAGCTGAATATTTTATATCTTGATTTGAAGGCAGCCAGGAGAAGACTGATATCCTCATATAACTAGGAAGAAACTCTCTAAACACTTCCACAGTGATACACTTCTTCCAACAAAGTCACACCAACACTAACAAGACCACACCTCCTAATAGTGCCACTTCCTGGGCCAAGCATGTTCCGATCACCACAGATATCATCCTCCCCCATCTCCTTGCCTCCCACTCCCTCATCTCAGCTGTATCTCCTCCCTCCTATTATTTCCTTTTCATGTTCACACCACATGTGTGCATCACCTTTCCCACTCCCTCCATTAAACACCCTCCATGGACCCACCCTGGTTTCCTCCTCTCTCTATTTGCTCACTCTCACATATATACACATAAACAGTTGGAAGCTAGGACCTGCAAATAAAGAGCATGCAGCATTTATCTCTGTGAGCCTGGCTCACTTCACTCAAAATGATGCTTTCTATTCCCATCTATTTTTGTTCAAATTTCACAACTTCATTTTTCTTTATGGCTAAATCATGTCGTCTGTGTGCACCACATTTTAGTATCCAATTACTTGTTATGGATACCTAGGCTGATTCCATTTCCTTGCTATTTTGAAAAGAACAGTGATACACCTAGGTGTGTGGATATCCCTACGACAGATACTGAGTCCCTTCAGTAGATGGCCCTGGAGTTGGTGTGTCTTTGTCTAAGGAATATCTAGTTTTAGTTTTTGAGGAACTTCCAGGCTGACTCCCACAGTCCTATGAAGAACATTGTCTCATGTCCCAGGTAACGGGTTTTGTCCTTTGTTTCTTTGATGACAGCCATTATAACTGGGGTGAAAATAGTTCTAATTTTCAGTTTCCCGATCAGCCTCACTTCTGAAGGATCTACCCCGGAAATTTCACATCACATTTGTAGTGACTTGGCACTGAATGGAACTTAATCCCCATAAGGGAGGTTGGGCCATGCCCTCTTTTGGCTACATCCACAATTGTATCAGGACACTGGGATTCTCTCACTATTGCTAAAAAGTGGGATATACAGTTAGCAATCTCTGACACAGGGATGTTTAAACTGTTTAAGGTCAAGCAATCTTTATTTCTCATCCACCCCCCAGAAAAAACCCACCTTACTTGAGAACCCATGCATTGCCAATGCTTTATTCCAGCAGCCTCCTACCCAGTCCCCATCCCCACTCTACCTTCCTCCCCATCCCAAGATGCCGTAGAATCTTGATTAGATTCCTAGAAGTCCCCAGAGCTTGACAACCATTGGCACGTAAAATCACTATTTTAAAAGGTAGTTACTTTTTCCTGAGTGGCCATGATGGCTATATAAGCATATTTATCAATGATTGTAATATGATGCTTTTAAAAACTGTGAGTCAAAGATAGGTGCTAAGAAGTGATGTCCCCAGTGAGCCATCTCAAGCTGAGACTCTACTCGTGGGCAGTACAGTGGCTTCTATCCCAGACTCACCAAGGTCCAAACCAATAAAGACAGCCTAAGTTGGGGCTGAATCTATAGTCGGAGGACTTTGTTTGTTCTTTGGTTTTTCTCTCCAAATGTATGAAACAAGAAGTCCTGGGGAAAGCTAATTGCTCTATATTTATTTGGTTGTTTTGATTCTGTTGTGTTTTCTGAGTGACTTGTAAGTACGTATTGTTCCTCACACAGCTCAGCTCAAAGAAAAATAAATTCCCACATCCTCACTCTAACTTTAGAATGTAGAGAAAGAACATGGGTGTTGGGAACGCAATCCTTGTCCTTAAATATCATTTCTGATGTCTAGCTGTGAAATAGAAGAAAATTATTTTTTCCCTTTTAAAATGGCTCCATCAAAACCTACAGGGCTATCTTGTTGACTTTCAGAGTGGAAAGAGATCATGAAGTAGAGAAGCTCTACGATTGATATGTTCCTTGGTGGAAGAACATAAGCTAGGCCTGTCAACTGGAAGGCATAGGCCCCTTCTATGGTGATGAGGGTTCAGAGGGAGACGGGTATGTGGAAGGACTCAGGACACCAACCTGGTTGAGTCACAGCAGGAGCCATTATGGGATACACGGTAGAATTTTCAGTCTCACTCCTACCATCTGTGTGTGTTCATGGGCGTGTGCACATATATGCACACATAACAACAGAGGTATAAGAGCAAAAGAGAATTTGCATTTTCCAGAATTGTACTGAGGTTGTGGGTCTACATTTCTTGGCTTTAGAAAGTGGGATTTGTCTGATTCTGGATAATTCTTGGCTCTTACATGAAAACACAGGCCTAGCCAAAGGCTAAATTATGAAGCTTTCAAGTTTGACTCTGGCAAGCCTCGTCCTTTCAACGCCTTCCTGACTCCAGAATGGTGAGGGGAAGGGGGGAAACATGGAGGTAATGACCAAAAATATTGGATCGCAAAGCTCCTGCTTGGAAATTGCCTTCTTAAGAAGTGTTTGCCTACACTCTCGCCAAGAGCCTGCAGCTGATGGAGACACTTTGCCCAGACTCTACCCAGTCAGAACACACAGATAGTACCGGAAATCTTAAGAACACTCTGCTGAGGAAGTCATAAAGGTGCACTTTCTGCTGGGGACAGTACATGCCTGCACCCTCCAGCCTTGTCAACTGTACGTGGTTAGGGCTCCAAGTAATTCAGCCAGCTCCAGCCTCCATTCAGTATCAGAGAATGGAAACTTCAATTCTTGTTTCCTGGTATTCAGTGCCTGATCTGATAACTCTCTGTGCTTGTATAACTGTCTTGGTCTCATGACTTGTCTTGCAATTCCTCCCAAGCCTTGTCTTGAGTTTCAGGGAGTTGTGCTGAGACCTTGTCACTTGGGACACAGAATAGAACCTTTTTGTAGGGACATTTCTGTTTTTCTCTCTCCTGGGTATTTTACATTGTTGGTTTATTCATTTATTTTGTCCAAGTGTGTGTATTTAAGGGTGCACATGTGTTATTGGATACATGAGAAGTTCAGAAAGGGAAATCAATTCTCTCCATCCATCCTATGGGTTCTTGGGATTAAACTCTAGTCTCAGGCTTGTTGGCAAGTGCCTTCACCCTTTGGGCCATCTCCTGGGCTTAAACTCTAGGGATTCTAGCTGAATTTTATGTTAGATGCTTTCTTTACTGGAGACTTGTGGCTTTTAAGCACCTAACATGTTATTTGTATGAAGTTCTTTTGCATATTACAGTTGCTGTTGTCAGAAATGACTTGGGTTAGCCTTCTGAGCTCAGCCAAATGTATGCTGCTGTATTTTGGAATCACATGTTGTGCTAAAACCTACTGTGGTGGTTTGAATATGCATGGACCATGTGAGGTGGTGTGGCCTTGTTGAATTAGGTTTAGCCTTGTTGGAGGAAGTATGTCCTTGTTGGAGGAAGTATGTCCATTTAGGTATACTTTGGAGGCTCCCAGAGCTTCAATTCTGCTCAGGAGAGAATCTACTCCTGGCTATCTTCAGATCAAAATGTAGAACACTCAGCTTCTTCTCCTGCATCATGTTTACCTGGACATGATGATAATAGACTGAACCTCTAAAACTACAAGCCAGCTCTATGTTGGTCACGGTGTCTTTTCACAGCAATGACACCCTAATTAAGACACATATGTATTGGAACTTAACTGCAAAGTGATGACACTAAGAGAGGAAAGAGTCCAGCAATGGTTGCCATGCTGTGTTCCTTTGTGGACAGAGCAGAGCTCTCACCAAGGACAGTCCCAGTGATATCTGCTAGGACAGAGGTTTGTCCCTTCTGAAGGAGGCAACTAGGAAGTGTTATTTTGGAAGCAGGGATAAAACCTTCATCAGACATCCAAGTGTTGCCTCCATTGAATTGTCCCAGTCTGATATGACACTCAAGGAACAATACAGTTGCTTCTATTCTAGAGTCTCCAAGGTCCAAACCAATAAAGATGGCTTAAATCAGGGCCGGACTGTGTATTCTGTTTGGCATAGTGCCAATTGTGGCTTGACCTTGGAAAGACACATTTCTTTTATTTACAACACCCAGATTATATTTTGTTAGATTAGCAACAGTGGATTGGCCCTTTGAGAACCAGGTATACAGAGGAATCTGGACTCTCTCACATTAGCCAAGTCCACCAGCACTGCCAATGACAGCCTGTTCCAGGGTGGAGCCCCTGAGACCCAGTATTCTATGGTATTGAGTGCATCTAAACCACATGATTGTGTGTTGAGAGACTGGCAGGGGACCACCAGGGGACATTTGTATTTTATCATGTCTTGCAGAAACTCCTTATGCAATCTCTTGCCTCAGCTCCTGAGTTCTGGAATCATAGACACATGCCACCATGCCTACCCCAGGGTGCTAATTTCCCATCTCATGCTCACAGTGCGCCCCCATTTCTATTATTCTCAGAATTTCCTTTTATTTAATTGACCTTAAATATATCACTTTTTTTTTTTTTTTTTTTGCTTTACAAACCCTCACTCTATATTTCTGTCTGGCTTACAGCTTTCTATTTAGATTAGGCTGGCCTCAAACTCTTAGGTGAGCCTTCTGCCTCTGCCTTCAGACTGCTGGGTTTACAGGCCCACACCTTGACTCCTGAGTCCCTGAATCCTTTTCATGCTATTGTAGTTATTGGAATTTTAAATGTGTGTTTGTGCCTATGCTAGAGAAACTTTGTTAGTTTTTTCTTGATTGATGAAGTAGATTTTGTCTTAATTTAGCTAATTTACAAAATAATTTTAATAATAATCTTAGGCTTGTAATATTTTTCTCTTCATGCAGAGAGAATCTCTCAGACTGTGTCCATTTGATACAGAGTTGGTCGTGCCATGCTGAGGGTCTGTTGCCATTGGAAAAGGAATATCCTGGATGTGAGAATGTTCATACTGGAATCCAGAAAGATGGAAGACAACCTAACTGTGCTATGAATAGATAAAACGTTTCCGTAAGTGAGGGGGTTGGTGGCATGCATTAGGTCTCTGTGAAAGAGAAGAGTCCATGGGCTTGTGATTGAAAAGAACTATATTTAAAGACTGTATGTGTTGGTAAAATTGCTTAAAATGAAAGTGCAGATGGCAAATTCTTGTCCACTGTACATACTAGAAATGAACAGTTGTATACATGGCATATGGTGGTTAACTGTGTTTCCCACATTGGAGTAGAAGCTTGCAGACAAGGAAAAGAAGGTTTATAAAATAATCTGTGGGATAAGCAATTAGTTTTGTAAATACAGTGTTGCTTTGTGACTTCTCCTAGGGAGACATGGACACATGTTTCTGTTCACCCCACAGAAACTACCTATAAAAAAACCGAAGACATGATCCTACCCAAGTCTAGCTTTGTCAATGAGTTTAGTAGAACTACTTTCCAAAGTATAAGTCAGGGGTCACTTAGAGGAAGGATCACAGGTAACTCAAAGACAGCTGCACTACCAAAAAGCTCAATCCAACAGAAATGGAAATGTACATCACCAGAGCTGCAGGCAGAGTTAGCAGGCAGCACCACAAGAGATCCACTGGCCCCCAACACCTGTCTACTGCTTATGTCACCTTGGGGAGGAGCCTTGGGAAGCTTGTAAGTTTCCTGACCTTCCTGAGTTTAGTGAGCTTCCTTCCTTCCTCCCTCCCTCAAAGAAGTGTTTCAATATTTAAAAACCACCTATAACATACATATTGACTCATGTTTAGCTTAATGCAGACACAATTGAGCAGATATAGATATATATATATGTGCAATTTGATTTAGTATACAAATACATTTTTCTTTCAGGATCAGTTTTGTGGGATAAGAAACAATGGTACTACTGTTAAAGTGAGCTCACCTTGACCAAGGTTTGGTCTCAAGTTTTAGCAAAAGGACTACAGGCTCTCTGGAGAAACTGCCGGTTTGGGAACAGAGGTAGGAGATATAGAAAGACCCAGACAAAAGGAGGTGGTAGTTATTTGCTTAAGCTCTGCAAAAAGACATGCCAAAGGAATGTAAAAATCTAGAACAGTTTGAGAAATAAAACAAAACAAAATATAAAAGAAGTAATGCTAGGCAATAACGCAAATATCAAAATAATGTCTACAAGTCCATGCTGAACTAAATAGAAAATTAAAGTAAGCAACTGAATATGTAGAAGAATATTCAAATTGTTATGCAGAAATCCAAATAATTTGTACAAATAACCTGTCTTCCAAGGAGTGAGAATGTAGCTCCCTCTCATTAAAACTTAGTTCTACATAATGACTTTCTTTCAAGGTTCATCTACAAAAAAAGTTATTTTGCAGCAGATAACTGTATAAATATGACCTCAGTGAATTTTAATATCATCAGTCATAAACCAAATCAACACCATGTTCTCTTAACAGAATGTACTGAAAACATCCTTTACCTCTGCTCTTTCCTCTAAATGCATTATCCTAGTTCAGCCATGAGGACAAACCACCATCTAAACCTGAGTTTGACTCTGTTCTTTAGAATGGTTGACAGCATTTCTCAAAACCATCAAGGACTTCAGAAGCAAGGAAAGCCTTTGGGAACTCACAGTCAAGGACAATCTAAGGCAGTGGTACTCAACCTTCCTAATGCTGTGACCCTTTAATACAGCTCCTTATAACATGGCGGCCCCCAACCATACAATTATTAGTTTGCTACTTTAGAGCTGTAACTTTGTTACTGTTAGGATATGCAGATGTCTGATATGCAATCCTTGTGAAAGGGGTTGAGAACAACTGGTCTAAGGTCATAGGACAGCTGGGACTCTTCCATCCTGGATGGCAGTAGGAGTCTTGGAACAGAAATTAGACACTCTGTAAACCTTAACAGAATGTGTGAGTGTTAGGAAACTCTCTCAGCACAGGGGCACAAGGTATGGTAAATGCACACCACTCCCACTGATGCTAAGTAAAAATGGAATCTGGAGGCAGGGTTGTTGGGGACATCTCACAACATCTTTGCATTTTCCTGCACATCGAGTGACTTCTAACACGTTCATTTAGGAATTTGATTGTGGTATTTTTAACAGCATTATCTCCATCATCACTTGCCTCTCTTTTCCTTTCTTTTTTTTTAAACTAGAATTTTGTTTTATTTAATTTTTTTATGAAAGTCAATAGTTTCAAAGACAGTGGACCTTAGGACAGTGGTTTCTAAGACAGGACAAACAATTGAGTGGCCATGTTGTTGCCTGAGCTCACTGCCCTGTGTGAGCATTAGCCAACCAAAGACTAAGATAATCCGCCAGGTTGAAGCAAGCAGGTAGAGTTTGTAGGACAGAGGCAAGGAGGAGAGAAATTGACACAGATCTCCGGAGACTTCTAAAGTACCACACCCAAACCCACCCCTCATACTAGTGTCCAGATTTGCAATAAGAAGGAAAAAGTTCATTAGGCTCACACTGTTCTGAAGATTTTTCCCATTGACGAGCTCAACAAGGGGGAACTTTGGATAAGTAGGCAGCGGGGTGGGACAGCCACAAGGGGCTTGGTTCAATAGTGAGAACCAAGTTCTCAGTGGACAAGATGCTTCTCCCATCACGTTTGGCACAGCAACATCAGAAACAGACCAAACCATTAGCTGAGGACTTGGCTGCATTCCAGAATAAATCTTAAAACTCTTCACATGAATGAATCCAGCATACTGCCAAGGGAAGAGTCACTGTGCCTGTCATCTACCCAGACGTGGCGAGATACACAAAGACACAAAATATTGCAACATACCCCCAAGGAGAGGGCAAATAGCTACTCGGAGCCAACCTAGAAGGGACACAAGGAAAATCAGCAGGAACATCAGAGCAGGCATTAAATAGAAAGGTATGTGGCTAAAACAACGGAGGCCTACCTGACATTTACTTTAAAAATCATGTCAGAATTTCCACAGCTAAAGTATGGTCAGCTTGGGAACCCATTTTACCCAGCACATCCATTTTAAATGTTTTCACTTGTGTGTTGGGTGGGGAGTGCAGAGCACACATGCCGTGGCATGTGTGTGGAGGTCAGAGAACAACTTTCCAGATTCACTTCTCTCCTTCAACCTTATTGAGACAGGGTTTCCCTTGCTCATGCCATGCTGCTACCAGACTAGCCAGTCCCAAAACTTCTGGGCAATTCTCCAGACTCTGCCTCCCATCTCCAGTGTGGTGCTGGGTGATCTAGACCTGCAGGAATAAGGGTCCCAGTGGCAAGATGTTGAGGATGAAGACCAGGAATGGGAAAGAAAGAGGACAGGGAGTTGGGACATGGAAGTCTTGTATGCTGATGACCTGTGCCAAACATGCTTATTAAGAAGTACAACATCCTATATACTATTTGCAGGGGGAAATGGGCCAAGGTCGGCAGAGATCTAAACCAGACAATATTGGCAAAGAGAACATAGGACACCCCAGACACAGTTGACTTTGTGTTTAGGAACTATTAACCACAATCCTTCAGGGGAAAAAAACTAGGTTCCCAGGAACAGGAGCCTTTACTTCCTTTAAGGTCCCAGAGCAGATCTTGCCAATTCTCATAGTTTTTTTTTTCCCCAAAATAGTTTGTAATTACTTTCTTTAAGGCCTTATGGGTAATATTGTGCTTAACAAGGACCCTGAAAGATGGCACAGGTTCTAGGAAGTAGACTAACTAGTTTATAACTAACTACCCTGGGGTTGTCTTGTACTCTGAATATGAAATGAATATGAAAGTCTAACTTAAGAATATGAACACATATATTTATATAAATTATATAAACAATATGTTAAATTACACATGTATATGTATATTATATAAATATATATATATGTTGGCCCAGTGGTTAAGATCATATGCAGAGACTCCATCACCTGCTCCATATGCAGCCACCAAACCCAAGCACTATTGCTGATGCCAAGAAGTGTTTGCTGGCAGGAACCAGACACGAATGTCTTCTCAGAGACTCTCCTAGAGTAATATAGATACAGATGAGGATGCTTGCAGCTAAACATCAGACTGAACACGGGGACCCCAATGAAAGAGCTAGAGAAAGGACTGAAGGAGCTGAAAGGGTTTGCAACCTCATGGGAAGAACAACATCATCATCAGCCAAGGCACTGAGGTGGAAAGGGTGATTGGGGAAGGGAGCACCTTCATGGAAGCAAGTTGATGGGGAGGAGGAAGAGGAGTGGGGGGAAGAGTATAACATTTGAAATGTTAATACAGAGAATATCCAATAAAATAGAAAAAAGAAAAAAAAAGATTGCCATCTGATAAAGACTTTCTGGCTACATCACCCTGTGGTGGAAGGTGGAGGGGGAAGGACAAGAGGTGAGAGGGACAAAGGATCAAACTCTCTTGTCCCTTTGTAGAAAACATTCTTACAAGGAACCCACACCTGGTATCATGGTATCCATCTGGTCAGAAGAGCAGAGACCTCAGGGCTATGCCTTTCTGTTGAGTCCTCATTTTCAACATTGTTGAACTGGGATCGGGTCTGTTTCTAGTATGTTTTTGGGGGGACACATTCACACCGTAGAGCAGCTGGAGAGAAAAACCTGACTCCTTTCTTTGGGGTGCAGAGGTTCTCGATAACGATGCTTATTTTACTGTGTCTCATGTTTTTCTGGAGACCGTTCATGCCAGCCCACTTTTACTGCTGTTTGTTCTTTTTGTCTGGAGGTCAGAGGATTGTTGTTCTTGTTAAGATCAATTGTTATTCCAGAATATGTACCAGAATAATCATGTGAAATAAATTTCCTGAAACACACACACACACACACACACACACACGGGGGGGGGGGATTGCTTAGTTATGTTAAGGGAGTTGGGAGGATGTGCCCTGAGTGGGGGTGGCACCAGTTCATAGGCAGGGCCTTGGCCTGTAAGAGCAGAGAGAGTGAGGTGAGGGACATGCATTTTACTCTTCCTCTTCTTGACTATAACAATCTGCTTTCGGCTACTCCCTTGACGACCCCATAATGTCAGGCTGGACTGCAACCTGCAATTGTATGTTGAATAAACCTTTACTTCCCTAAGTTGCTTTAGGTCAGGTATCATAGCAACAGAAACAGAATCAGAAATGTCTGTGCACATACACACACACACACACACACACACACACACACACACACACACACACACAATATTATGTGACTGTCTTACTTCTGGACAATTTTTAAAATTAGTCTTAAGTGTTAATTCTATCTTGTGCCCTTTTTTCTTCAAAACTCCAAAAGGACCAAGAACCTATGACCAGATAGGTCAAAGGCTGCAAGGGAGAGCCCAACAGTGTCATTCTGGTAAATGATGGTATTGAAATGACTGCCAATGAGTCTCTGCTACACTCACAGATCAGAGGATCTCTCATCCCTCATCAGAGAGGCTTCTTCTCTCTGTGCAAGCCAATGAACATGAATTCCACCAACTGCTCAACAT
The DNA here is from genome assembly GCF_963924665.1 of Micromys minutus. Lineage (NCBI taxonomy): Eukaryota > Metazoa > Chordata > Mammalia > Rodentia > Muridae > Micromys > Micromys minutus. The sequence goes on from NC_137981.1 coordinate 53,665,320, forward strand.
GGAGAGCATAAGACTTCAGAGTCATCAGATCTGCCCCAGATGGAGAGTGCAAATCACTCTCCTTCCCACGAGGCTTGGAGATCTTCCTGGAGAAGAGAGCAGAATGGTTGTAAGAGTCAGGATGGTGGAGACAGCTCTGCTGGATACACGGTGCACACAGAGATTGTGACACCACATCTAAGACCTGCGCAAGCTCAGCCCAGAAAAAAAAAATTCCTAGTATACATGGTGGGGGAAGGTAGGCAGGTCCCAGCACTAGCTGAAGAGCTATTAGAGAGGGACAGTCGCTTGTCTTTAATGATGTAGCCCCTGGTAGGCTGGCCACACACTGACACAGGTCCCACTCTCAGTACTAGCTAGGCAACACTAACTGACCTCTATTGAGTAAAAAGGAGAAAATTCAAATTGGGTATAGAGGGGTCATGCAAAGGGTATATAGGAAGAGTTAGGGGTGAACAAGCTAAAGTGCATTGTATAAAATTCTCAAAGAATAAGTAAAAAAGAAAAAAATGTGAAAAACCCCAAACATACACGTTGAGCCTTCTTTTTGGTCTTTTCAACTACTTTCTGTGTATTCCTTTGTGTCTTCTTTTTGCCCTTGTATCTTGAACCTGCTTCCTCTATTATATTTTTTATAATTTTTTAAACTTTATTCCACTGACAACTTGGATTTATTTTCATTTCTGAACCCAAGTGTTGCTTTTTCTTTCATCTACGTCCTGATCTTGATTAGATTTTGTTCCATTTCTTTCTGCATTCTGTACATTTGTGCTCTTAATTTGTAATTTATAATTGTAAGGACTTAAACATAATCCCTCTCAGGTGTTTGATGGAGGATATTTGTTCATTTGGGGGTGATGCTCACCCTCTCTTCTGTGTCTTTCCCGTATTCTGATGAAGTGTTTCACACTGTACTGTCTCTTCTTACTCTCCATTACCAGTAGGTCTGAGCGCTCCTATCCCAAGTATGCAATGGTCAGGGTGGTGAATGTCCATTCACACATGATGCTGCCGAAGAAAAGGAGCAGCGTGCCTATCTCTGGAAGATGGTCAATCCCCTGTTGCCTCCCCTCTTCTACCTTGTCTTCTTTGTCTTTCATCACTACATCTCTTCAAAGAGCCTTCTCTGTGTTCTTTCCACGAACAAGGCTTCCCTGTCTGTGCCACTCTCCCCACCTTTAGATTCGTGTTATCTGGGTATTTCTGTGTTGGGTCAGAGAAGGAGGTTTTGACTGAGCTTCTCTCCATCCTCCTGGCATTCTCTAAGTCTCCAGCCCCCACCCTTGCTCTATTGGGGGCAGCTGCTGCAGCTCCAGCTCTCTGGAAGTCTGGGGTCTCATAAGTGATTTGTCCTTGATAATATCATCTGAGGGTACGGGTTGTTTGTGGAGTTATTTCCAGGCTCTGGTGATCTTCGGTAGTTGAGGAATTTTAGGTGCACAGATGTCTAAACCTCTGCATCTGCTCTAGACAACCGTGTTGCTAAGCACTCTGATTCCCTTCTCCCTATGGCTCACTCACATCTCCACTTCCTCCTGCTTTTACTAGGCAGCTCTGGTGGGGCCTGATACCATTTGTGGTCACATCAGGTCGTTTCCTCAAGAGGCACATCTGCAGACCCGTTTTTAGCTCCTCCCTTCATCTCATCTACTATCCACAATATCTGAAACCAGTTCCCCAGAGCCTGGGCTTGGTGGCCTCTCCATCTGAGGACCCAGGCTTCAGTCAGCTTCTGCTAGGCACCAAATAAGGTGTAAGGGAGGGTCAGGAGGGCTACCCTGCCTCTACAGTCTTTTTCCAGAGCCTAATCCAGTCGTTTTGTGTGGGGTCGTGGAGATAGGGCTAATTGTCTACGGGGTTGCCAAGCACTTCTGTAGACACTTTGAAGGCCAGCTCCCTTAATCCCCCAAACCACTTTGATATCACCCAGGAGCACACTGCTGAGAGAGACCAAGCCTGGCTTTCCATCTGGACTTTATGATGAATGATCATTTCAACACAACAACGGGTGTTTGCTCTGGGTCTGAAAACTGACTGGTCCTTTTTATATAGCGTGTCCAAATACACGATAGTGGTTATGCATGTTGATGTTGAGCACGTGGCACAGAAACGTGTCTGAGCCAATGATGGACCATGTGTACACTTCCTATTGGTACTGCAGTCATTTCTGTGTCACTATATTCTATTATGTTTGCACAATGGTGAGAGTTCTCAGGACATGTCCTTATTGTTAAACAATATGTGTATCTGCCTCTCTCTGCCTGTGCCTCTGGCTCTTTCTGTCTCTGTTTCTCTCTGTCTCTCTCTCTCTCAGTGTGTGTGTGTGTGCACACATGTGCACATGTGTTCTTTGACTTAAATGAAAAAAAAATGAATATTTTCCAGTGATCTTTATATCTCTCTTTTCTGGTCTATGTAAAGATAAAAAGTTCATTTATATGATTTGTTTTTCTCTACCAAACCAACCAACCAACCAACCAACCAGCCAGCAAGAAGCACACCAAACTTCCCATAAACCCAAAGGACATAATTCTTTGCTTCCTGCAGCGTGCTTGCAGTCAGCCTAGGTATTCTGAGTGAGTCAAGTACTTCTGAAAGGAGACTAAACATCAGCTCACTTAATCCTGACATTTACCCAAGTGCAGGTGTTCGGTTGGGTGCTGTCTAGGTTTCTCTTGTCCCTAACACCCACTAGTCCCAGTTGCCCCAGGGCCATTTACAGCATGCATAGCATCACCCATATATACATTCTTGTTCGTAACCATATTCAGCTCTGTGCTTATGTGTGTAGGCCGTGGTTTATATTCTACAGGATGTGATACTTGGACTGGAAGACAAATCTGGACGCTGATGGGGCTTCCTTGACAAGCAATGGCACAACTTGTCACCTAATGAGATGACAGTGCCCTGATGCAGCAGGCTTATGAGAACTTGCTAACCTCTGGCTTCTCATGACTTAGATTTGCCTCCTGCTGAGTCACGTTCTCCTAATGGCATGAATCAGCTCTCATTTGAACTCCTCTGCACGCCTTCCCACCTAATATCCTTGCTGATCACTTCCTTCCTGCAACTTAAAGACTAAAGATTGGAGGTTTTTTTTTTTTTTTTTTTTTTTTTAACTGGAGAATTGCGGAGTGAGTCAGCAATTAATTCTTGAAGGATGTGCCAAGAGTCATTGGAAAGATAATTTCCCCCAGACTTACAGGATGGAACTCAATGACACAGAGTGTCCTTTGCCATGACGATGGAGCTTATGCTAGCTAGATCTTTAAATAGGCACCCGATCTTCAAAACCTTGACTCAAAACCCAGGAGTCTGAACAGTATAATATTAAGCCTGCCTTGAAATCCAGTTTCAGTTTGGTTGATTTATTGCTCAATTAAGAATATTGAAAAATGGTCACTTCTCCTTTCCTATTTTATAGGAATTGTGTTAGTGATGGCTGTAGACAGATAATACACACTAAATATTATTGCACTTCTGTATTTTAGAAGCACTGGCCATCTATTCTCCTCGGGGGATAGATATTAAAGTTGTCAGAAAAGAAAGCCAATGTTCCCTTCCAAAGCAAATACTTTTAGAGATAATAAAGCCTTAGAAATGTTAGCATCCCATTGTGCTGATAAGGAAATGACAGTTGACTGTATCAGTATTCAGGTCACAGATATTTTCAGTTACTTCTCTTGATGTATCTTAGATCGAAAATTGGACAATCTATAAGCAGTGATAATTTTTCTCTCCCATCTCTCCTTTATTTGGTCCACACCGAGCTGATAGTTCAGGATGGTGATAAATGTTACTGTGAGCCATGTTTTATTCTTGATTTTCACTAGACAGGAGATTGGCTAGTGTTACAGTTTGAAAACTTCTCTCTCTCTCTCTCTCTCTCTCTCTCTCTCTCTCTCTCTCTCTCTCTCTCTCTCACACACACACACACACACACACACACTCATATATATATGAGTAATCCCAGATCCAAGAGGTTTGACAGGTACCAGGGAGGGAGTGTTCCATGAGAACAGAGACCGTATAAATGGGCTGATGTTGTATCCTGGGGTTGGGCTTGTAATAAAAGCTGTTCTTTCTTGCGTGCCTCTCCTCCTTCCACCCACCATGACACAGCAAGAAGACACTTGGCAAACACCATGACTGCTTTTAGATGCCTCAAACCTTCAGAGCCAGGAGCCAAACAAATTATAGTGCATAAATTCCCCAGGCTTGAGTATTCTTTTACAGCAACGCAAGACAGAAGGTGACAACTATCAATGTGAACTACTCTCCATTATGTTAAAAAAATAAGTTTTATTCTAGTTTTATGAAGAGTAACTTAAAAGTGAGACTAGATACTGAATACATTTGGTGAGATTTTACAGCAGTGGAGGCTGTGGTTGGTATGGCTTGTCCTCCAAAGGTTCCTGCTCAGAAAGCTTGGTCCCTAGTGTTGAAACAGAGATTGTTAAGAAGTGGGATCTGGTGGAAGGTAACTGGATCATGGGGGGTTAACTTTAATGGTGAGGTTGAAGCTAGCATGTAAGATCTAGAAGTGAATTAGGACCCAGGAGAATGGGTTGTTTTGAAAGAGGGAGCCTGGCTTCCTTCTCACTCTTGGCCTTCTGGGCAGATATTTCTCTTCTGTGCAGACTGATTCTGCTTCACAGCTGTGTTGTCACGAGACCAAAGGCACACCCACTGGGACACCAGCACTCTGCTCTTCTTAACCTTCTGACTATAGAGAGGTGAGTGAAATAAACCTGTCTTATTTATACTTTATTCAGTGTTTAAGAATTTTGGTATAACCACACAAGACAATGGGTAAAACCTTATTTTATGCTCTGTTCCTTGATCGATGGCCAATACTTTGGCCAATAGTCTGCTCCCAATAGACCTATTTACAACCTCCCTCAAAATCCATCTACAAGAAATGAACCACTGAACCTCTGAATGCCAAACATAAAATACCAACAAGTGTTTAATCAATATCGCCTCTCTCAGGGATTGTCTCTCCATGTTATAGACAAGAGTGGGTGCTAAAGGGTCTTGTTTGGCAGACACAAGGACTGATACACCCTGTGGCATCCCACAAACCTCTTTTATTTCCCTGTTTCCAGCTCATAGCATGTATGATAAGTAACTAAATTGCGGGTCTGAATTCTGCGAGCCATTCTCGCAAGCGACTAAATCCTTCTCCTAGCTTTATAGCCAGTCCTGTGGAAGCTCCAGATGAAGTTGATACCTAAAATGTGGGAGTCTTGGTGGGAGGTACAATTCAATCTGTAGGCAACTGTTTGTACTAACTCTGGGTAGCCACTGTCAGAATTGAACAATGACGGTGGATATTCAATTGGTTGTCTGAGAGCTAAACGGTTGCTGGTGTTTCATACTTGGCATTTAGAGGTTCAGTGGCTAATTTTGTAGGGGTGGGTTTTGGGGGAGGCTGTGACCAGCTTTCTTAGGGGCAGGCCATGCTTCGTCTCCTTCTGTCAGCTTGTACAGGGGATGGAGTTTCCCCGACTTTTCATGCCTGAGTCAGGTGCATCGCTCTGCAGCCACAGGAAAGGGAAGCAAGTTGACCAGAAGGAAAAGAAAGGTGTCTTCAAAGGTGCAAACATCTGGGACAGAGGGAACCTGAGCCTCTGTGGCCTTGACCTATTACTCAGGTGCTGGTGTGTTTGTAGTTCCCCCCCTACACACATACCTTTTGTTTCCTAGGGTAAATTATAACTTTACATTTTCCCTTTATACTTTGGAAATTAAATGTTTCAATTATATCTCACTGGAGATGGCATTTAGCTTTATATCATTTGGCTTATTCCTTGCCACATTCTTACCAATGTTATGATTGATTCATAGCTGTCATTTGTATCTTCCTACCAGGATGTAAGCATTTTTACCTCTTATATCTTCTGTTGTTCTGAGAGAAAGATGAGGTCTTAGATTTTAGATTCTGGGTGATTACCATAAGAACATATAAAAATGTGTTATTTCTAAAAAGAGTATGCCTGACAACAATAAAAATCTAATTCACATTCGAAAAATGGGCAAAGGCATTGAATAAATGTTCTCTGAAAACATTATATAACTTGACAATAAACACGAGAAGATGCTCGCCACAGTACCCAGTAGCAGAATTCAGAACAAAATTGCAATGAGGTGTTTTTCCACACGCATTAAGATGGCCACTACAAAGAAGTAAATAAAAACAGACCAAGAGGAGAGTAACAAGGGCTTGAAAGTGTGCTGAGGAATCGGAACCCTCATCCCTTGCTACTGGCAGTCTAAAGTCACCAGGCACTGAAGGGATAATTGGGCAGGTCCCCAAAAATGTTACTCATAGAATCAAATGACTCAGAAGCTCTCCTCCAGGCATACTCTCAAAGGAATGAAAAGTGAGGGCTAAGATACATGAAGAATATGTCTGTAAAAGAAGTATCCCTTAGGGACCAGAGAGGCAGCCCAACTGTCCATCACACGATGCAGACAGCACAAGGGAAGGTCCCTTTCTTCCAGTTAAGGAGAGGGACTTTGGAAGAAATCGGCATCTGCAGGATCTTAGCCTCTGGCCCCTAGAATGACAAGAAGGTAAATTTTTGTTGTTTTAGCCACACCATGCTCACTTGGTCAGGGCAGCCTTCTGTGACTGATTCTGTTATCAGTGTATCAGATGGTCAGATTCTCCTGCACAAACGACCTCTTGTTCCAGTTATCCCACAAGTTAAGATGGGGCCCCCATAACCAGATTGAACTGGAAAACTAGAAACACGAAAACACCCTTGAACTCCACATTTTGTCATTATTTGTAAAGACAAGTCCTCCTGTTCACTCATTCATTCATTCATTCATTCATTCATTCATTCATTCATCTACTCATTCATTCATTCATTCATTTGTAGCCACATTCAGGAAGACTAGATCAGAAGTTGAGAAGCTCTGCTTAGCTGCACCTATGCCAGCCAGTGGGTGGGGCTGTGAGGACCCACTCCAGACAGAAATGGTGACTTCATGCTGAGGTTGCAGCTTCTCCATGGAGTGCTGAAAGAACCAAATCCCATGAGTCTTGTTTTACAGACTCTGTCAGAAGCCACAGCTGTTCAAGCAGTTAGCCGATGTTTTGGATTTTGGTTTGGATGTCGGTTCAGATAAAGACTTAGGCTCCATTATAATTCAGTGGAAGAGCATGATCCCAGCATGTGCAAAGCCCCCAGGCTGTCCCACGGGGCCATAAAATTTTACATCAAAATAAAGAGGGTGCACAGTAGGTTGCGCAAAGTCTGATCCAAACCAGAGGGAAAAATGTATGTTTTCTTTCTTATTTTCATCTCCCGTCAACCTTTCCATCACACCCTCGGATGCTTTTGTACCGGCCGTGTTGACAGTGGAAGCCATGTTGACTGAGGATTGGATGTGGTGAGAGACGGATGAAGGAGCAGAATGCCCACTTAGAGAGGAAAACGCTCATGCGATGAAGCCCCTGGAGCCTAGAGCACCCAGCATGATAGAGCGCCCTGTACTAGAGCAATCCTGCATGAGAGCACCCCAACACTAGAGCACCCCTCTACTGGAGTGCCCCTCTGCTTTAGAGTGCCCCTCCAAGCCAAGCATGTCCTGAAAATGTTTCCTCTGTTAGTTTGTCTATTGCATTCCACAGTAAAATATTCTTAATTGAAAATGGTTTTCAGGAAAGAAAACCAAGACTGGGGACAGGATCGATGTACCAGAAGTGGTTCCAAGGCTACAGGAGTAGGCTCTGGACCTATCTCCGGGCTGGTCACTGACCCCTAGCCTGTCCAGTCATTTATGTCTTTTGAATAGTTCCTGACAACTGAAGAGACTTTCTCTAATAAGACGCCATTTTCTTCCTGCCATGAGCTCACAGTTTCCTTCGGCATAGCCTCTGCTGGTGCCTGGCTTCCTCCCTACCACCAGAGGCTCTCACGGGGAGGGTGCACCACTAAAATCCTGGTTCTCTCACAAGAAAAGCTCACCTTTCAGGGAAGGGCAGCAATCGTGGTCAGTGCCACATTTACAACTTACTAAGACTCTGGCTGTTCTGGATCCAGGAGGAATCTGAGGTTCTGACACAAGCCACAGAGAGGCTGAGGCCTGTATTGTCCTTTTGGACTCAGCAACACCAGCACAGGAGGGGGGTCTCCTGTCCTCTTCAGGTCACATGGGAACTGTGGCACCAGCTGAGTCACTCAGCAGTGAACTTCAGACTCAAGACAGTTTCTTTATTGTCCGTGTGTGGGGATGAGGGGAAAGTGGAACGTTTTAACTAAGGGGAACAGGGGAAAGGGGAACGTTTTAACTAAGGGGAACAGGGGAAAGGGGAACGTTTTAACTAAGGGGAACAGGGGAAAGGGGAACGTTTTAACTAAGGGGAACAGGGGAAAGGGGAACGTTTTAACTAAGGGGAACAGGGGAAAGGGGAACATTTTAACTAAGGGGAACCATAGCACCATTTAACTGATTTCTGAATGGGTCGGGGTATCTGTGGGAAGAAAACAGGGAAAAATCTTGAAAGAGAATGAAACAATTCCGTTTTTATCTAACAATATTGAAAGTCCCTTCTCACTGTCTAATCTTTAGCTTTTGGATATTTCGTGTCTGGGTAAGTCACCTACATAAATGGTGGGCTTAATATTAAAATTTATAGATAGATGTGTTATGGTCTTGTTTTAAAATGGTCAGGTATCCAGTTTTCAGTATTGGGAGTATTATAAACAACACTGCTATTAATATTCTTGTAATTAGCACCTTTCATGAGTCTTCTTCTCGTGATATGTTCCTAGAGGGTCTGTGGTTCAGCTCAGTGGGAGACCCCCTGCTTGACATGCACAAGGCTCACCCCCTTGTCCAAGACAGTTTTCCCACTGGCTTCAAGAAGGAGCCAAAGGATAGAGGTGTTGCCCATCTGCAGGCCCCTGACATTGTCGGAGGACTTAGGGGCCCGGATTGGAACGGTTATGTTAGAATTTCCATCTCCCTGCAAAAAAGAGAAGGCTCACAGCTGTCTAAGGACCTCAGAACAATGATGTGTGTTTGACCCTGGATGGGGATTTTATATGGTCTTATCTAGAGCTAAAGCTTTGGCAGCTCCACAGCCTGAAGCAGGAATCTATCTACAGAAAGTGCTTTCTCATGCTAATTTTAAATTCCGGAGTCATACTTCTAAAATGCAGCAGAGAGGAAAGTCACCCCTCCCCCCTTTTCAGGTTACATTAATGCTACAAGAGCCTTCAAGCACACAGGGTACCACCCTTGGGGAAAACAAATAAACAAACAAACACAACCATTTTTTTTCTTCTTTTCAGTCCTTTGGATGCTGAATGTCCTAAAATGATAAGAACCAATTGACTTTATTTGAAACTGGAAGATTCTCTACTATTTCAATTCCTAGGCTGGGCTTTTGAGCATTGTGGAAAACTGTTCTGACCATTTTACTATTCACGGCCGTATTTAAATCATATTTCACCTGCTCACAGCTGAGAGAGATGGGAACTGGATATTAACAAATGAAGAGAAAAAAATAATGAGAGTGTCCCCCATTGGCTACTTGGAGCCCAAGATAGAGACCAGGGGCACAGCCGTAGGAGAAAGGGGCTGGGTAGTTCACTCAGATGACAAGAAGGTTGGTTGTCCTCAAGTGGGCACATAGCTTCTTTGTTTACATTTTCTCCAATCCCCTGCACTGAGACTCCTAAGTGTGCATGGGATGGAGAAAGCTGAGGGAGGCAACTTCACTGCTCACGAACAGGCATGAAGGGATGCTAGAAGCCTGGGACACTGGATGGACTGGTCAGATAGCACAATGATTCCACATGCTTCATGGGTGCATGGCTTGCTTCGGATGCAGCTGGGAGCCCTGGGAAGCTGTTCACAGTGGGTGGTCCTTGGTGGGCAACTGAGCTCACTGGGTTAGGCACTGCAGGACACCCTGCTTTTGGAGAGAAGGCTGCTGTTCTCTGCTCTGGCTTGCCTTAGAATGCTACATCCTTAGCAAGTGCTATGGTTGTTTTGAGGAACACAAGCAAGGAAAGGGGAGTGAGCAGAGTCACCAGGGCCACCTGGGGACAGTGCTAATGGGCATGGCTTATGGAAGTCAATCCTCAACCTACTTTTGCCCTATTCTTATGCTCAGACCTATTACTCTTTTAGCTTCTCACCATTTGATTTGCAATTTCTACCTCTCAACTCAGTAAACCCCAAAGACCTCCCTACAGACACAGTCTACCCAATCTTGGACTCTTCTGACCTGGGTTATTATCCTGTTCCTCAGTTTCCCTGGGTAGTAGACTTGTGTGCAGTGTTATTACTATGATGTGGGTATGGTTTAAAAGTCCTACACACTGTGTTGGGAGCTAGGTCCCAGTGTGGGCATGCTGGGAGGTGCTACCTTTAAGGAGTGGAGTTTGGGGTGTGAAACATACTTAGGTCAAGGGAGCAACTGGCAGGGACTTTTGGCTTTCTGTGTGAAGATGTGATCTCTTCTTCCTTGCACAAATTCCCATCATTCATTGTGGGCCCTTAACAAGTGTTCCCTGGTCTTCCAGCCTCCAGAACTAGGAAGCAAAATAACTTAAAAAAAAAAAAAAGCTAGCCTGCCTCACATGTTCTGTTATGATCACATCAAACAAACTAACACCATTCATCCAGTGTGCTCTGCTCCTCCTGCAGATACCCCTACTGATGTGGGAAGGAAGGGGCTCTGCTCTCAGTTTCCTACTGGCTCTGCTGAGGTATGTGCCAACTCACCGTCCTATTAGTGTCCCCGCCCCCTCAACAACTACAGAACTTGCACATTTCCAATCATTGCAAATGGTTTTGAATGAACTTGGATGACTTGAGATTGGTCTGCATTTAGGAAGAGACTGGAGAATAAGTGAAGAAGCCACTGAAATTAAAGATAGATGATGACCAGGCATCCAATTCTGGCATCACAGCTAGCGAAGTTCTCTGAAAAAGAAGGAGGAGGAGGAAGAGGAGGAGAGGAAGAAGAAGAAACATTACCTTAAGCTTGTGCTAAATGATAATGCTGTTACCCCTTTGCCAGATCTGTCTAAGGGAAATGAGCTAGCTGGGGCTGGAAACTGAAACCTCTGTGTGTGGAAAGTTATTTTCTCAGCATTATTTCCATCACTCTGTGCCCTTGCCTCTTATGTGAGCCATAAGCTGCCACGACATAAAAATCTAAAGCCAGCAAGAGGATAGTGGCCACCAGGAGAAATAGACTGTAAAGTGCTGAAGGGAAAATCCCCCTCCACCTTTCTGCATTCGCTGTCCTTGCTCTGTTCACTTTCTTGACAAACTAGTTAGACTTCACTCTCTCTGGAGGAGGTCCTGTGAAACTTTTATTTAAAGTGAGTTCCAAGAGACCTGATATGCTTTTTGAGGAGTGCCAGAGTTAACTGGAAACATCACAGGGGATATTTCAGATGTTAGTGGGCTCCTGAGGCAAACTGGGGAAGCCCAGCAGTTCTGTTATCTAGGTATGTCTTTACACACCGACATGTTGAGGCTCGGATTGGCACGTACACTTTACAGGTGCGGGATTCAATTCATTGATGTGGACCCAGTGGGCTCGAAGACTGTGAACCCGAAGATTCTGCTGTGACACCTGTGTGACTCAGAAGTCATTCCCTTTCCTCTTCCCCACAACATCATGCTTCAGACAATCAGAGAAGTGAACCTGGGATTCTTCCTTTTGTCTTGGGCTTTGAGTCACTTAGAAATCGGGCCATGCTAGAGTCATAGGATGTTCCAGTGAAGCATCCTGGTTGGGACTGAGCAGAGAGTAAGTGGGTGACTATGAGCCAGGAACCAGGAAAGGCTTGCTCGGGTTCTAAGAGACTTTCCGACATTAACCTGTGTCTTTGGGAAATCAACTTGACTCTCCTTCTCGAGTCCATTTCCTCATCTATAAAATGGAGGTCAACACATCACTGACTGACCTTTCTACTTTGTGTCAGAATTATGAATTCCAAGCTTTAACATAGTTAATTAGTTACTATAATTGCTTTGAAACTGCATATTTGACTCAATGTTACTGATACATTGGGAAATGATTTGAGCATTCGTCGAATTCTGCATTGACTTTTGTATAATTGGATCTACAAGAAATGTGAGAGGAACAGAAAACTGCATTCATCAGGGTAGGGCTATATGTATAACAAAAAACGCACAAGTGCACAAACAGGCATACACACACATACACACACACACACACACACACACACACACACACACAGTGAAACAGTTCCTGTCTCCTACAGCCCATCATGTGTTAAAGAACATCTTCAATGTTGGAATTCACCTTCTTGTTTCAGATATCTCTCTCTCTCTCTCTCTCTCTCTCTCTCTCCATCTCTTTATAAACTGCTGCCTTCTGAAATCTGATTCTACAAGCAAGCTTCAGGGCAGCTAAAAGTAAAGGGCTGGATCATTTCATTACCTATCTAATGTGTGTATTACTGGGCTCATTAATTTCCTATTTGTTGTTGATGTCCCACTGATGGAGCTTTTGAATACTGTGTCCTAATACTGCTCTTCATGAGGGTTTGAGTTTCGTGGTTTTTTGCATAGTGAAAGATGTTTTTTACTATACAATCACCATGAGCTAACAGAACTGGGTGTACTTAGGACTGTGCCGTGTATGCAATAAACCTCTCAATGAATTACAGCTACTAATTATGCTTACCAGAATCTGTTGGGGGCAGGGTTTTCATGTGCCTTTCATGTGGAAGTATGAAGAATGTCAACATAATGTAGAAGACAGAGATTCGATTATTTAACAGTCCTTTAACCTTAAGCACTAGATGTCTTGGTTTTTATTGTCAACTTGAAATAGCCTCAAGTTATCTAAGAAGAGGAAACTTTAATTGTAAGATTGTCCCAATCTGATAGACTTGCTGACATATCTGTGAGAGAGTATCTTAACTGATGCTTGATATGGAAAGTCCTTGTCTACTGTGGGAGGCACCATCCCTAGCAAGCGGGCCTGGTCTATATAAGAAAGATAGTTGGGCATGCCCCATTGAGCAAGACAGTAAGCAGTATTTCTCCAGAATTCTGCTTCAGGTTCCTGCCCCAACTTCTGTCAATGATAGATTATGAATTAGAAACATAAGTTAAATAAACCCTTTCCTCCCTGAGTTTTTTTTTTTTTTTTTTTTTTTTTTTTTTTAACTGTGATTTTTATCAGAGTAACAGAAAGAAAACTAGGACATGAGGTGTCTGGCATGGGATTGGCTGGACACAAAATTAGGTGAAAAGTTACAGCTGGTGTCCTCAAAACAGAAGGTCTATGTAAGAAGAGAACATTAAAGAAGAAATCATAGTCGGGGTGTAACTTGACTTTTGACTACTTCATTGGGTTCTTTTACCTACTACCCTTCTCCATCCCAATCCCTTTCAACCTCCCAACACTAGAAAAAGAAAAAGAAGGTTAGAAGGGAAAGGGACATAGGTCTCTTTAGAAAACTTCCTGCTGGTTAGGGGTGTTGAGTTCCTAGAGGCAAATCCAATCTGTCATCAAGTAATCCAGCAAAACGGCCAACAGCAAAAGTAGCAGCAGGAACCAGCAGCAGAGGGGGAGCAGTAGCCTCTGCCTCTCTTGGGGGCTCTGGCATTTTTATACCCTCTCAAGAGTTCCCAGACTTCCAAACTTAAACAATCTTCGGCTGACAGAATCCCACCCCTGCCGGAGCACGAGACAAATCATTGTTAGCTGCTGTGGACAATCTGAAGCAGCCCCACAATCTCACACCTGGCATTAAAAACAATCACATAACATCACTGGGTTTTTTAAGAAACCCAGATTCTTGCTACAAGGCTTTGCGGGTAGGCTCTGCAGCCAGGGCATTACAGTGGTGAGTTAGCATGAGAATGTTTCCGGGAGCACATGGCCTCAAGCCCAAATTCTAAAGGGCTCTGGGGTTTCGAGACATTACAAACAGTGGGAGCTGCTAAGTCTGAAAACAGAATGCTCATGCTGTATGAAGCTCTTGGCTTCACTTAGGGTTAGACAACACTGAAGCAAGTTAGGAAACACCAGGCAACATCTGCTCAGCACTTGTTCTTTGTTCTGAAGACATTTGGGGGCAGAGGGGAGAGCACTTCCGAGAGATTCAAGCAGACACCGTTTCTTCAAAAGCTCCCTCTGACTTGAAGTCAATGGGGAGGAAGAGCTCAGCCACTTTCAGAAAGTCATTGTACTGCTGAGGACAAGAAATAATGTGCAGGCAGAGGGAATGGTGGAATAATATGGCTGACTGGGAATCGGATGAACAGGGTGCCGGTTGTACTGGTGGTATGGCTGGGGTGAGAAGAAAGGATTAAAGATGGCTCCCAGGTCCAGCCTGGAGCAATGAGAAAAGGTGAACCAGAAAGAGAGAGCCATGTTTGGAGAGAAAAAACAAGTGTGTTGTTCTCATAATGATAACCGTGAACTGAAATCCACAGGCTCAATATATCCCTGGTGCTTGGCTGGCTCAACCAACTTCTGATGGCGGGAACACTTTTTGGACTTTTGTATTTGATTACACTTGGAAATTAAACATAACTTTGTGGCTTCCAATAAAACATCTACTAGAATCAAAACCAAGATTCTGGAATCCAGGATTATCTGTGAGCAGAGGTGCCTTGTTTTGCCTAGCCCATCCAAAGTCAGGCTGAGAAAATTACCGATGAGTGTAGATAACTGTGAAAACAAGGTAAATGTTTATATAACCACTTAAAAATAAAAAGAATATGCAGGCTAAGGGGCATTCTAGGTCTCTCTGAGCCTCAGATATTTTTACAGAGGGTATAGACTAGATTAAAAACAGCCAGAGTGAGGTCTACCCAACCTTAATTATAACCAGGATAGCTTTAAAAGGAACCAAGGCTAGAGTCAGGCTGTCTTCCTTGAATGGTAATAAAAACCACTGGGGTGGGGAGAAAACCCCATTTTTCTACTTTCTATCTTAGTGAGCATCAAAGTCTAAGGGGCTGAGGAACATCATTCTGTCGGCCCTTAAAGGCATTATTGTTCTGTGACTTTATTCCTAACTGGGATTAATTTATGAAATGAACTGGGTTCTGACTCTACACGTTGGGTTTCAGCCAGGCTTAGAAAGGAAGAGTGATGAACTATAGCACTCCTGCGCTGTGGCCTCCCAGTGTGTGGTTTTGGATACACCATGTGCGTGAAGCTGAAACCAACACTGGATTTCTGAGCAGGGTGTTCACCAAGCATCTTCTTGCTATTTAGTGGTTTTACTGGTGGGACATGCCTTGGTACCTATGCCATCAGGTTCTATCTAAGATCCTCCAGAAATTAGAAGTACTTTAAAAGAAAGGAAGGGAGGGAGAGAGAGAGAGAGGGAGAAGGAAGGAAGGAAGAAAGAAAGAAAGGAAGGAAGGAAGGAAGGAAGGAAGGAAGGAAGGAAGAATTATAATGGCCAAATGAAAGTATATTCTAGCTAATTTGTTGTCGGAAGAGTGTGCCCTAAGAGTAGTTTTTTGCTTGCTGCTGTTGTCTGGTGAAAGGATCAAGGGTAGACACCAATAGCCCTGCCTGACACGGGGATGTTTTAGTAAGCAACAGGTCTAATACAGCCCGAGCGTGCAATAGGAGAAAGCACATGGGTTGGACATGCTAGGAGGTTTATATCTCAATAAAATTGCCAACAACCCATTTCCCACAGACACCCTGTTGTTAGCCAATGTGTAAGACTATATTAAAAAAATATTGTCATAGGGGTTTGTTTTTATTTAGAGGTTTTGTTTCAAGTGTGATAAACACATCTATTTCTTTCGCTTATTTGTAAGCAGATGAGGCAAAGGCTGAACACTGCGGATTACTAGAAAGTGGAGCAAGAGGTAAGGAGCCAGGCTGTAGAGGAACAGCAGAACTGGGCTCCTCCATCACTGAACTCCCAACCAGGAAAGAGCAGACATGACCACAGGCAAAGTGGGCTGTGCACTTCCCAGAATTTGAATGTCCAGAGACCCGGGGACTCCTATCATCAGAAATCCAGCCTAGAAGAGAAAAAAGAACAAAACCACACTTCCTTGCTCTATGCTCTCCTCTAACAAATGAAGCTCAAACAGGTGCAAGTGCCTGTGCACACTGGTGTGCCCAGGTGTGGCTGCAGGTGTGCAGTGTACACGGGGTGTAAGGTGTGCAAACAGTAGGGGGTACAAGAGCAGGAGGTAAGAAATGACTAAATTTGAACGTCACGATATATACTGATAGGGATTGCATAGGAGGTAGTGAGGCATCCCCTAGAATATGACTGATTATCTTCTGGATGGAGAGGACTGTATGGTGTACAGTGACCAAAAACTTGGAGTCAGTCGTTCCAATTCCCAGGGCAAAATTGTAAGTAACAGACCAAGAAGTTAGCAAGCAGGATGTGTTTTAGCAATGTTAGTTACCAGCATGCCAATTTCTATAGGTATTATGTATTTAAATTGCTTTACTTCTATCAAAAAATAATTTTCTGGGGACAGAGATGGCTCAGTGGTTAAGAGTACATCCGTCCCATGCAGAGGATCCCAGATCCGTTCCCAATGACCAGATTGGGAGGGGGTTCACAATTACTTGTACATCCAGCTTCAGGGACTTCAGTCCCACTGAAGCTTAAGACAGAGGCTTAGGAGTGCCCTAGAGGGTCGCTGGTGTTAGCAACTTGGGGAGGAAAGGGTTTATTTCACTCACAGCTCTATAAAAGAGTTTATCATCAAAAGTAGTGAGGGCAGGGACTCAAACAGGACAGGAATCTGGAGGCAGGAACTGATTTAGAAGCTATGGAAAGGCATTGATTGCCCCTGGCTTTCTCCCCATAGCTAGCTCAT
This sequence comes from Micromys minutus, assembly GCF_963924665.1. Lineage (NCBI taxonomy): Eukaryota > Metazoa > Chordata > Mammalia > Rodentia > Muridae > Micromys > Micromys minutus. Next base: position 53,682,156 of record NC_137981.1, read on the forward strand.
CCTGCTTTCTTAGAAAACCCAGGACCCCAGCCTGGGATGCCGTCACCCAGTGACTTGGCTCCACTGGTCACTAATTAAGAGACTGTTCCACAGGCTGGCCCAATTCTGATCTTAGGGAGATATTGTCTTAACTGAGGTTTCCTCCTTTCAGAAGATGACAGTTTGTGCCAAGTTGACAGAAAACTAGGCAGCTCAGGTTCACAGGCAGTGTTGGCAGCAGAGGCTCTAGAAAGATGGAGCTGCATCCACAGCAGACTTCTTCTCTCTTCCTCTGGTTGCTCCATCCCTGCTCCTGGCTCATTCGATGATACTGTCCTCATCAATGGCTGGCTTCTATGATACTGTCCTCATCAATGGCTGGCTTCTATGATACTGTCCTCATCAATGGCTGGCTTCTCCCTAATACAATGGCCTATCTCAGTTCTCATTCTTAGCTTCCAACTGCCTAAACTGGCCAGCTACTCTTCGGTTTGGTTACTCAACTCCAAGATGGCTATTGTGGTACTATTCAACATCTGGAGGTATAAAACAGCCCCTTTTATAATTACATATTCATTCCTTTTATTCTGTATCCATCAATGGAGGAATATATATTAAAATACAGCAAAGATGGCATATTAGAATAAAATGCAAACAAAAGTCATGCAAGATTAATCTGCAGTCTCTAGGAATGGCCTATAACGTAAGGGCGGTATGCATCTTAGAGAAAGAATAGATTGGAGTGGATACGGCCCATGTCTTTCTACCTAGCTATTCTTAATGCTTTAAGCTATGTATTCGTTTGTGTAAGCTTTCTGTACTCTTGTTTATCTTACAATAAAAATGTTTTTAAAAGTTGGCTGAGACACATAGACACAGCCAACGATTGGACTGAAGTTGAGGACCCCTGTGGATGAATTAGGGGAAGGATTAAAGAAGCTGAAGGGGAGGGAAGATCAGCATTCTCAACGTACCCAGACCCCAGGAAGTTTCCAGAGACTGAGCCACCAACTGACACCCCCAAATGACACCCCTACCCCAATGCCCCCCCCCCCCGGCACATCCCTCATGCACATATATAGCAAAGGTATGCTTGCTCTGGCCTCAGTGGGAAAAGATGAGCCTAATCTTTTAAAGACTTGAGGCTCCAGGGAATAGAGAAGCCTGGTATGGGAGAAATGATGGCTGGCTAAAAAGAAATACTACTACTACTGCTACTGCTACTGCTACTACTGCTACTACTGCTACTACTGCTACTGCTACTACTGCTACTACTGCTACTACTACTGTTACTACTGCTACTACTGCTACTGCTACTACTGCTACTACTACTGTTACTACTGCTACTACTGCTACTACTGCTACTGCTACTACTGCTACTACTACTACTGCTACTGCTACTGCTACTACTACTGTTACTACTGCTACTACTGCTACTGCTACTACTATGACTGCTACTATTGCTACTGCTGCTACTGCTACTACTACTACTGCTACTACTGCTGCTACTACTACTGCTACTACTGCTGCTGCTGCTACTACTACTACTACTACTACTACTACTACTACTAATAATAATAATAATAATAATAATAATAATAATAATAATAAATCTTTTAAAATGGACATTATTTGTTAAAATGTCAGATTTTTACTGTTCTTCAAAAATAAGATCTCTGAATGTCTGGCCAAATTTTCCCTTTTATGTGTTATTTGCATTCATAGAATGTGCTCTTGCTGGTTTCAAAGGCAATTTAAAAAAAATTACCCCATGGCTAATAAGAAAGCTGCATAGAGAAACAGTGCACTAGACCCAAGGAATGTCTGGGCGTCACCCGCCTTCTCGGCAGGATTTGGAGCCTCCTTGTTAGGGTTTATCGACAACCACACTGAAAACGCTCAGATATGGAATCATTCAGTGTCTATGCAAATCACAGACAGCCTAGGAGTTTCCACAGCGCCTCTGACCATCTGAGCTCTGTGTCTGCATCAGAAGGCACCCCACAGCCCGACCATTATAATGACTTCTAGAGAATTCTCTGAATGTGCAATGAATCTGCTCTTACCAAAATAGAAACAAAAACAAAAACAAATGATGTGTTCTCTTTCCAAGGTACATCTGCGTTCCCTCTCTTACACCTTTATTGCGCCTTTACCGGTGTGTCACCACAAACCCGAAAGAGCTCACCTACACACATGAACAAAAAAAAAAAAATTCTGAAAGCTTCTTTACAAATAGACAAAAATCCTCCTCATCTCCGATTTCTCCCAATGCAGAAAAGATACCAGGAAGGAATACAACAACTGCAGGGGACTTTAAGGGACAGAGGTGTGGCCCACCAACTTCAGAGCAATCACAGTTCCCACGCCGGTGATACGCAGAGAATCCTCAGACATGCAGGAGCTTAGGAAGTGCAGTCATAGAGCTAACTCTTAGACTTGATGGCATTTATGGCAACTCTGTACGGCAGCGATCTCTGGGAGAAAAATCTGTGATATGTCAGGAATAAGTAAGGAACAGCAAGGCCCTTTGAAAATTGGGTTGAATCCAAATATGATAACTCCGACTGTCTCACTCAGCACAAGTGTCAAAAAACAGTTTCAGGGAATGCCATCAAAGCACAGTGACGTAGGGGCAGTGACACGCCCCTGCAGTCCTCCCCCCCCCCCCCCCGCATCACATATCACACCACATGCACGACTATCTCCGCTCTCCATTTCCTCTGCTGTCAGCGTGGATCCCACAGATGCAGATCCTCGGTTCGCTCTTCCACTCCCAGAGAGTCACAGTACTTGAAACCAGGGTGCACACCACGGTCCCAATCAGGACTAACTAGTGGCAGTTTACGCCGTGAAAGATTGAGAGGGGTGCCTAGGGATTCGGAAGTCAGATTTTGGAAGCATACTCCTATTATACATTATAGCTAATGTCCATTTGGTGTTTGTCCTGCTTGTATGTTTGCGTGAGGGAGTTGAGTCCACTGGAACATGAGTTGCAGACACGTGTGAGCCGTAGGTGGGTGCTGGGAATCAAACGCACGTCCTTTGAAAGCACAGCCAATGCTTTTAAGCACTGAGCCATCTCGCCAGCCCTGTGCACTCATATTTTAAACTAGGTTAAAGAATATTTTTAAGAATATTTAAAAAATAAACCAATAAATGATATAAAAATAATATTCTGTTTTATGAGCACCAGAGAAAAACAGGACAGCAGGCACCCCCCCCCATCAGAAATAAATCTCCAGTTTTAAGTAGAATAAATACAATGACAAATGTTGAAGAAATAAATAATTTTTTTTTTGACACAGGGTTTCTCTGTGTAGACCTGGCTGTCCTGGAACTCAATCTGTAGAGCAGGCTGGCCTCGAACTCACAGAGATCTTCTGCTTCTGCCTCCCAAGTGCTGGGCTTACAGGCTTCCACTACCACCAGCTGAAATAAAAATGTAAAATACTGGTAAAGCATAATAAAACTGAGCCAAAAGTGGACTCAGATACTGTTCCGTGTGTGTGTGTGTGTGTGTGTGTGTGTGTGTGTGTGTGTGTGTGTGCGCGCGCGCGCGTGCGCGCACGCAATTTTCTTTCTTTAGAGATTTACCTGAGACAAACTGAGGAAAAGAGGCTTTGGTGAGGTTGTTTGACTTTGGTTTTGTTGTTTGTTTTGATAGAGTCCTCATTCTAACAGATAGGCCTTTTGCTTCAACTTCTCGGGTACTGGTAAGTGTGTTCTGGTTACATCATAACCAGTGACAGAGGGGACATTATGTGGGAGGAAAAGCTGGAGGCCAGAATTGCTTTTCTAATGACTGACTCTCATGTCTGAGGTCATCCGGTATGACCTTCCATTAAATGCCCCGCCCCCTTTACAGGTTCCCTTCTTCAACAGCACCACACTGGAAACCAAGCTTTAAAGAGTAAAGGAAGCATTTTGTTGCACACTAAACCATGCTTTGCACACACAGTCAAGGGTGGACACAGAGCAATTTGACATGCGCAGCAAAGAGAGGAAACACTATGGGAGCAAGGAGACAATTTTACTGATCTTCCTTGCTTTAATTAAAAAACATAATATATATATATATATATATATATATATATATATATATATATATATAATTGAAAGTCCACAGGTAGAATGTGCCCCCTTTTTCCATTACTGCAATATCCTTTCAGGACAAGATAGTTAGACCTAAAAGAACACTGTGTTAGTTGAAAAAAGTCAGCTGTCACATCCTGTATGATGGCCCTTAATATAAATACAAACTCATGGACATGGAACGGAATGGCGGTTACCACTGGACGAGAGATGTGGATGGATAGTTTTGTCCCATGTGAAGAGTTTTGTGATTGTCAACTGAGTGACACAGAGAGCTGCTGGACAAGGTGTTACCCTTACTCAGCAGTCTGACAGCACTGTCTTTAAAATATGTCAATGAGATCGATCTTGGAGTAAATTTTTCTGCCACAAAACAAAATAAAACAAACAACTTCCCCAGAACAGAAACAAAACCTAACCCCCCCCCCAAAAGGATGAAGTTTGCAGACAGCACATATATTGTGGCTTTTTAAGCGTACCTGTTAAATATGTGCAACTGAGGAAAAAAGTAGGGGCTGAAACCATCCTTCTCCTTACACGAATCTACATTAAAACAGAAATAATGATGAGAGAGATTGAAGTCGCTAGAGTTAGGTCTTGGGGACACAGGTGCTACTAAAACAGAAAGCACAAATTAAAATCAAACGTCAATAACAAACATGAAGAAGAAAATAAATATAGCCTCAAGTCTGAAGGAAGTTTTAAAGACATGAATGGTTTAAAAGGAATTAAAGAAATAGCCTTACTAGGACCAGGCTAAAAACAAAGGTACAGCCAATCCACTGAGACAACACAGGCCCACCAAGACAACAGAAAATAGAGCAGGCAGAATTAAGAGAGGAAACACAGGAGAGAAAATAAATAAGTAAAATTAACCACATTTAAGGGGTAAAATCAAAGACTGCAAAGATTTTAAATTTTCAAACCAAATATCAATCCTGAAGGGCCCTGCTGTGTCCTAGGGGAAAGGCAAACACAGGGACTATGGGCTGATCTGTGTCTTGGTCACACTTTCTGGATCTCAAGGAGGAACGAGGGGGTCGTCCACTCCTCTGGTGGGAAAGATTAAGTCTTGCTTTGGGAAGGAAAAGAAACCAAGGCTGAGTGACAGACTGCCCTGAAGGCAGACGATCCTGGGACAGCTGAAGGGTCCAGGGGAAGTGTTACCCTGACAGTCACAGGGCCAAGTAGTCCTTCAAGAGACTGACATCATCTGAAGGCTGCTTTAGGAAGTTGAGCACTTATAAATCTGACTGAAATGAAGATCACAGGAGGACACTAACAGTCAGTACGTGGCTCAGAATTAAGCACTCAGAAGTATGAATGTTGGATTAAGGAAGGATGTGCATGTGAATTTAATGCATTTAGCATTACAGCTGAACATCGGTGGTATAATTATGATTACCAAGCAGAGTTATAAATGCCATCTACAAAAATAATGAGTATTTTGGTGATGAGAAGGAAAATAGCTCAGTGAGGATGTCTTTGCTCTTAGCTTCTTCCAAAGGACCACCTGCTACCTTTTCCCCAGTTACCTCTCACACCTTTCGTATTTTCTTCATTTCATTAGCTAGAATTTGCCTGATCGTTTGCAACTTGGCTCCCCTCCCCCAACACTACCATTTAATGGTTAAGTCCTGTGATGCAGAGGATCCTTCTGTCTTTGACATCACTGTGTCTACAAAGTTCAAGGAGATATGGCATATAGTGGGTGCTTCTGTGAACTACTTTGATTTTTGATGTGGCCTCTACTTATTTTTGAACTTTGAAATTGTCTCTATAAATTATAGACATAAATATGACTTTCTATCAGATGGGTTTGAAATAAAGGTACTGACTTAAAGCTTTAATCATTGTCATGTTTGTGTCCAAAGAAATAGTATTCACGTAAGTGGCCCTGATTAAAATCATCCCTCTCAAATCAAAACAAAAATACTTGGGTCTAGGACTGATGGGGAGGAGACTTTCAAGGAAGAGAGGGGGTTAACAGATGTGAGAGAAAGACAGGATGGGAGAAGCAAGAGGGACCAGAATGCACTCTGTACATGAACGGGAATGTCAAAGATCAAATTTGATTTCGAAAAAGATATACTCTCTGCATTCTTACCCACAGTTCATGAGCTTGGTCATGTCTTCCTAATCCAACCAATACTGTATAAAACCACAGTTCTCTTTCCCATCAATCTGACTAATGGAAACTGTTAGAGTAATCTCATTTATTAGTGAGACTGGGCATCTTTTTCTACTACCAGGGGTCACTTGGATTTTCTTGTCTGTAAGTTGACTACTTGTGGTTTTTAACTGCTTCAATTTCTCACACAGTCTGTAGTCGACATTGTGATGAAGTCTCCATTGCTACTTGACTGGGTTTGGGATCACCTAGGAGACATACCTCTGTGTATGTTGATGGGGGTGTTTCCAGGAAAGCTTAAGTGACAGGGAAGACCCACGCCAGAGGGCATGAGCCCATAGAATGGTGTCTTAGATGGAACAAACAAAGGGAAAAAATGAGGAAGCCAGGGGACACCAGCATACATCTCTCTACTACAGATGCCATGTGTTCGATGATCATGTGATCGGTGGCTCATTTCTCCACCTGGTCTTCCCCACCATGATAGACTGTACTTTTAAGTCCTCAGTTAAAATCAGCCTTTCTTCCCTTCAGTTGCTTCTTGGCTAGCATTTGACCACGGCAAAAATAAAAGTAATGAATTTAGTGTCATGCGTCTTGAAACAGCAAAGACTAAAAATAAGTAAGTGCCATGGACAGAGTGATTAGTCTTAATAATTAGCCCTGGAAAGAAGATGAAGGAAAACACTTTTGATGCTAACGTAAACACGCATTAACGAACGTTAAGAAAACCATCAAACACTGAGGAGTGTGAACTCTTGAACACAGCTATTCTACTTAAAGGGATGTGTTTTCAGAACACTTTCGGCAGACTGCATGACTAACTACTCGTCGAGCAGATGCAATGGTGAAGACTTACAAGATGAATTATATTCATTATGCTTCGAAGCTTTTATTTTAATTCTAACGTAATCGAATATATTAATCTTTTTCATGGTAATTTGCTTCTTTTATGTCTTAGTGGAGAAACCCTACACTTTGACTTCATAAAAAATAATCTATTTTACTAGACTAATTGTGGAGATTTAACGTTCTGCCTTTAAATGATAGGACCTTAAACCACTTGCAGTTTACTCTGGGACATCAAGTGAGGTGCAATCTTGGTTACACTCTTTTCTTCTTCGAAGGGAGTGGTCTTCATAATTCCTCCCTGGAAGGTTCTTTGAGTTTATAGCCTACTTGGAGCCACCTAGCCACTGAATTTCATGCTTAGGTCAGCCTTTTAATTTTCTATTTTTCACACTGCCTTTCAATGTGACATTCTACAAAAAGAATGAGTGTCCCAGAAGATGAGTTCTTAATGCATCCTCAAAGAGAAGTACTCCACAAAGATCCCGACCTTGTCAATAGCATGAAATTCGAAGCTTAATATTTCTTTGAATCCAAACATTCATTGGAAGGTTGGGTAAATGGATGGGAGCTGATCCATTAGCCAGAAACACTCAAAAGAATTCTTTCTTTTTATAAAATGGTCATGCATTTCAGCTCTGTGCCTAGGGTCCTTGTGCTGAAGCACAGGACCTCTGAGGTCTCTGAGCTTTGTATTCTCTTACTTGTGGGACCTAGACTTCACAAGTTCATAAAATCACATATGAACAGATGTCATGAAAATAGAAGTCAGTGGTATAAGGGGAAAGGGAACTAATGAGAGGGAGGAGTAAGAGAGGGGAGGATGGTGGGGGAGGGGAAGGGATGAGAGAGGAAGATAGAAGGGGAGAGGAAGTTAGAGGAGAGGGAAAAGGGGAGGTGTGCATATGCCCAAGGTACACTATACTTTTGTGAAAACCACCTTATACAACCCAGTGTGGTACAATAACACTCAAATACAGCTTCTTTCCATTTTATCCACTGAGTCCATCACATGCCCAGGTGAGTTAGAATAAATGGATGTCTTATTGACTGGCAGGTCTTCCGTGCACAGGGGCCTCAGCATAAGCTCAACTCTTTGCATTGTTATTACCGCTTTGGGAAATGACTTACGTCGTTGGTATTTTAATCATAACGGAGCTTAACACTCTCAAATAGGAAATATATACTCACAGCGTTAGCATTGCCTTTAAATTATCTGTAGTCATTAAAATCACACAGGATGGTATCCCAATGTCTAAGCCTGTCCAACTTTCTGAACGTGCATACTTGAACTGAAAGAGCAAGAACTTAAAAATCCAGAAAATGCCTTTAAAGAATCAACAAAACTTTTAAACCAAAAGAAACCTTCTTAGCTAATTTGGCATAAATTTCAAACAAAAATTCTCTCTGCTGCACCATTGTGAAAAGTCTTTATTTGGCTGAGGGAAATAAAGCAAGGAAATTCTATCTTTAGAGTTGATGGAGATACTGGCTAAAGACTGCAGAATCGAACTAGAAGCTTTATTTGTGTACCCTTCTGAAATAGAAAATGACAAGATTTTATTTGTGATGAACGGGACAAGCCTACACAGTGAGTGAGGGTAGATGAGGAAACCACTAGGACAGCAGTTTAGAAGCTGGAAGGCAGCAAAAGAAACGATGATTGACTAATTAGACCTGACAACACTGAATGCTAACTTAACAAGAGAAGTGGGGATCCAATCCGGTGTGTACTGCAAAAGCCTGTACTCTCGGGACACCATGTCCTCTGGAGTGTGCGCACTATTCCAAATTAGGAGAAATGTTTGAAAATCTATTTAAGGATCACTTAGAACCTTCTACACGCCATCAGAAAATTGGAGATTTATTCTCCAAAAAAAGAGCATTCTGGGAGCCAGCACAATAGCAGCGGGAGGCAGGAAGGCAGAGCGCATCTGGGTGTTAGCAGAGTTGAGTTCTAGATCTCTCTCCAACTCGGTTCTCAGGACACTAGACACTAAGGCTGTGTCACCAGGTGGGATTGTTGTCTGAGAAATCCGACCCAGGGTCTGGCAAAGAAAACTAACAGCCAATCAGAATGAAACCTAAAGAGAGCAACAGCAAGAATCCCACGGCGAACGTCTGAGCCAGGTTGTTCCACATAGAAATGCTCACATCTGCTTCACACAGTAAAGTTGTGACTTTTTCTTTTTTTTTTTTACAAATGTACACATTTTATTACTAGACTTTCGGAGAAGGACCCTGATAAGGACATTAGAAGTAAAAATAGATCAGAAAAAAAAATCAACTTAGAATTAATGAGTATGTGAGTAGATGGAACTTCAAAGTAGTTATTAATATAGCCTAAGACAGGGGACATGACATTGAATCCATTAAACAAATATTAGATGCTCTAAGCAGATGGTGGGTGGGTGGATAGATAAATAGATGAGATAAATGGTGGACGATTGATTGATTCTATACAAATGATGGATGGATAGACAGATGACAGATAATTTACAGATAGATGATAATGAAAAATGGTGATGCACAGATGATAGTGTAAATGATAGTTGATTAATAAATAATAGGTAGATTAGTAAGTAATATATAGATTAATGTTAGGTGATTTATAGATAGATAATAGATGATGGACAGATGGAAAAGGTAAATGATAGATGATTAATAGATAACAAGAACATGGTAGATATAAATGACAGACAGACAGACAGACTGATAGATGATAGACATTCAGAAAGAAAGGCTTTCCACAGTAATAGCAGAAACACACCACCAGCAAAGAAACGCCTAAAGGAGGATTTGGAAGCATATTTGAAGAGACACATCTATACTCGGAAGAAAGATCAGAGGTGGAAAAACACAGAAATAGGAAGACAGAACATGGGTAGGAGGTCCTAATACCTGGATAGTGGATGCTTCAGAGTGAAAGAAGAGATAGAAATAATTCAGAAGATGTGAAGAAGGCAATGGTTCCCCGGGGCAACTACATGAATTCACATATCGTAATACAGTGAGTATTTAGAACAATCATCAAAACTCAAAAGCTGGATTCCCGTGGAATATCAAAGATGAGGTTCAAAAACTCAGAGACAATGGGAAAGCAAACTAATGGTCTGGCTTTGAACATCTCAGACCCTCTACAGGTTCTTAAGTCAGGTGTCCTGTGCCTCTGCCAGGTCCCAGCAGGAAGAGAGTTCCTTCCCTGCTTCACAAACCACAGAGAGGTCAGAGTTCTGGAAGGTTCCACTTCTCAGAAGGAGACTGCGTGTCTATGTGGAGCTTTAACAACTGTGGGAAAGTGTTCAGGGAAAACTGATGTCAGAAAGGACTGATGTGACTGAATAGAGGGTTAAGCAAAATGTAGGAGCTATGAAGTGCATACTACTACTGCCCTTCATTAACATGCTTTCATTAGAGAATCACAGAAGCTAAGACAGTCTTAGTTGTGGGGTCCATAGGGGCACTGACCTTGAGTGAAGTTTGTCAAATGATCTAAGTTTAGCAAATGGATATGACCCTTCAGCCTGTGAGTGTGTGTGTGTGTGTGTGTGTGTGTGAGAGAGAGAGAGAGAGAGGGAGAGGGAGAGGGAGAGGGAGAGGGAGGGAGGGAGGGAGGGAGAGAAAGAAGGAGAGGGAGAGGGAGAGGGAGAGGGAGGGAGGGAGGGAGGGAGAGGAAGAAGGAGAGGGAGAGGGAGGAAAGGAGGGAGAGGGAGAGGGAGAGAGGGAGGGAGGAAGGGAGGGAGAGGGAGGGAGAGGGAGAGAGAGGGGGGAGAGAGAGACAGAGAGAGAGAGAGAGAGGGAGAGGGAGAGAGACATAGAGAGAGAGAAAGAGAGAGAGAGAGAGAGAGAGAGGGAGGGAGAGGCAGAGAACAACCTCTAGTGTTGTACCTCAAGTTCTATTCACCTTTAAATTTTATTTTATTTTAATTAATATATAATTTTGTCATTTCTCCTCCCTCTAACTCTTCACATTTTCTTCTCATATTTATGACCTTGTTTTTAGTTATTAGTGATATATATCATTATATATTTAATAACTTATTTCATTATATATATACACATACATACACATACACATACACATATACATATATATATATTCTCTTAACTCCATTTAGTGCTACTTATATATATATATACATACATATATGATTTTGTGACTGTCCACTTGGTATTGGATAACCAATTAGGGAGCTCATCCCTGGGGGAAACCGATTCTTCCCCCCCCCCCACCTCTCCTTTGCAGTCACTTTTTAAAGTTAGGATCTCTCAGTGAACTTGATACTCACTGAGACCCAGGAATCTCTTGTCCGTGTCTCTCCACACTAGGATTACAAGCATGTGCCACCTACACACTTCTGGGGATTGATTCAATCCCTCATGCCTGTGCACCGTGGACTTTGCCAAATGACTTAGCTCCCCAGTCCCACAGACTGCTACTCTTGAAGGAGCAAGCAAAAGTCAGTGGACCATCTGGGGATTAATTCTCGTGACTCAGTTGACTCTAGACCCAAATGACATGGAGTCAGTACTGGACAGTCCCGCCCTTTAATCCCAACAATGTTGCTGTCCAGCTCTCTGTGGCCAGTCTCTCCACTACATCATCTTCCACTAAGGTTTCAGATTCACTCTTAGCTGCCATGACTCCATGGCTGCCGGTAAGGTTTCCTTGGTGATACTAGAAGTGTTGACATCTCTGTGCTTGGCCAAGGTGTCCTGATGAACTTCCTTCATCTCTTCCTTCCCTCCCTCCTTCTCTCCCTCCTCCCCTTCTTCCCTTCCCTCCCTTCCTCCTTTCTTTTTTTTGTTTTCTTTTTTCCTTTGTTTCTTTGTTTTCTTCCTTCCTTCCTTCCTTCCTTCCTTCCTTCCTTCCTTTCTTTCTTTCTTTCTTTCTTTCTTTCTTTCTTTCTTTCTTTCTTTCTGTTTTGGCTTGGTTTGGTTTGGTTTTTGAGAGAGGGTTTGTCTCTATAGCCCTCGCTGTTGTTGAACTCGATTTATAGACCAGCCTGACCTTGAACTCAGAGATCAGCTTACCTGTGCCTCCTGGATGCTGGAAGGAAAACCGGTGTCACAGTGCCCAGCCCTTTCTAACTTTTCAAAGAAACAAAACTGCCATTTGTCCTCCAAACTTCATAGAACCCATCTGCATGATGTATGAAGCTGCTCTTCGGTGAAAGCTGTTTGGCAAAAGACTTTTTAAAAATTTTAACCATTCTCAGAGTGTTGCCAATATTTGTCAATTCAAAAGGAGCTCACAAAATAAGAGTTCTTATTCTGATGACATTAGCATGCAAATAGTGGCTGTTAAGAACAGGAGATAGCTTTGCACAAAGTTATCAGCACATTTTCAACCAGTTACCCATTGAAAGAAACTCAAGAGGCTGTCAACCACTTGATGACTTGCTTCAGAATGTCGCACACCATCTTGACTCTTCCAGAACATGTCATTAGATGGAAAATAGTTTCTAGGTTTTTCTTAATTGTATGCTCAACTCTGCAACACATGGCTCTGCTTAAGTCTCTTCGACAGGGTGAGGTTTGTAGTGTTCAGCAGCTTCGAAGGATGTGGCAAGAATGCCAGGAAACTCAAGCTTTGGGCAGATTCCAACCCAGCTCTTCAGAGTTGAGACTTGCTCACTCCCTCACTTCTCCACCCCACGTGTCTCATTTTGAAGCATCGGGAGCATGGCTGAACGGAAAGTGCTCCACCAGCTGTTTCCGTGCTTCTGTTGATGACACTGAGATTGGGAAAACAGAGTGGTTCTCGTGTTCCTTCATTCTGTCACATCAACAAGACAAGTGTCAGGCCCAGAAAACAACATGGAAGAGGGAGGTGGAAGGAATGCAAGAGCTGGAGGGTAGGAGAAGAGCCTTGGGATGCTGCCTCTGACATGATGCTGCCATTATACCCATGAACTCACTACTGTCATGGGTACCTGTGTGAGATCTGCACAAAAAGAAGCCATTACGATCAGCTAGCATCCAACATAGAAACTGGACTAAGGCAATACAAATTAAACTCAGTGAGGTTCACCCCAAAAGGAGACGTCATTAAAAGGGGCACAGGACATGGGGTTGTCTATTGAGAGACAAAGGGGAAATCTGAGGAGAATAAAGACACATTCTATACATGTGTGAAATTGTCAGGAAATAACAAGAAATATTTTTAAAAGACAATACAAATGAAAACATGCCTACATGACCCATTAACCTTGTTGATGTTTCAACTTAAATGAGGTCTGTAAATATAAATAACAAACTAAACCACATCACAATGATCCAGTTATCGGTTTGAGAGTGTAGAGTTTTAAGTGGCTTAAATGCACAGAAACCCACATTGGTGTGTGGGTTGACGATGCATACCATGATGGTCCTTCAGAGTGTACTGAAAAGTCCCCCATCAGCTTGAGATGTCCGAGTGGCGTTCCTTTGTGACATAGCATATCACTTGTGTTTGTAGTGACAGTGGCACAGACAAGCTCACTGTGATGTCACATCAAACATAAAGCAATGTGGTCATGGGTAGCATGGAAGAGGAAGCATGACAATAAAGGGTCTGTTACTGTTTCATGCCTTTGCTGGGTTACATGTCTCATGGCTAGTGTTCTATTTCGTTGAGTGTTTACTGTGAGTGTGTCTCTGTGGCAGCTGCATATGCATCTCCTATTTGCTAGGTCTCTTGGCTGCATCCAAAGGCCATACCCTGTGTGTGCACCATGTTCTCTGAGCTCTCCCAGCACTATGTGATGTTCTCGTAATGATGAAATTGCCTGACAATGCCTCTCTCAGAGCATCTCCCCATCGTTCAATGATAGTATTGTCATTAATTTTACATCAACTAGATGCAAGATATTAAAGACATTTACATGACAAGAAAATAAAATAGCAAAGCGTTTAAGTATATCCAAAATTGTAATTGGGGACACATGCAAATTACTGGAATAGTTGAGAATCCAAGTCCTCGCTGATATTCAACTGCTGTCACATAGAGTTGTTTGGCTGCTGCATTTTAGGAAGCTTTCATGATTTCCTTAAAAGGTGTTTTTAAAAGTTTGAGAGAGAGAGAGATAGAGATAGAGAGATAGATAGATAGATAGAGAGAGAGAGAGAGAGAGAGAGAGAGAGAGAGAGAGAGAGAGAGCGCTTATCTCTATGTACTCCATGTGTGGGCAGGTTACTACAGAGGCCAGGAAATGGTGTCAGAATTGGAGTTACAGGTGGCTCTGAACCACGGTGTGAGCATATGGAAATGAGCCCAGTTCTCTGTAAGAGCATCGGTGTCCTTAACTCCTGGGCTATCTCTCCAGCTCTTGAAAAAGCTACTTCTCAATGCATGGTATTTTCATAGAACAGCAACACATGGGTAACAATTTTGTCATGCATTACATTGCATGCCGCTGCTTCATAACCCAGAGAGCACATATGAAGGCAAACGTGAAGCCGTCTGTTTCTCTTGCACTGCAGCACTAGAAATGCTCTGTACTCTTGCAGAGATCAGTCAGCAATCGTGCACTACTTCCAGGAAAGCACCTCGACAATTATCTCAGCAAAGAAATATTTAACCACAAATAATGACAATTAGGAAAAAGTCAAAGTCAGCCTAAGTGGCTGAGACTCCGATCGGAAAACCAGGCACCTTTCTAATTGCTTAGCCAGATGTCTGAGAGAGATGAGGTCTCCAGGGAGCTGGCTAACTGGTCTCGCATGCATGCCTGAAGAGGTGGGACCATGTGTACAAGCAACAAATGCGCAGTTTGGGGATGAGGATAACTGGGTTGGGCAATAGGTGACAGCAATGTTTGCTGGTCTACAAGAATAAGACTTGGTGGTGTGTGGATGAGCTGAAAGTAGACGTTTTGTGTTTGTGAAAGTAACCAAGTCATATCCCCCAAGTTTTTCAGAATAAAGAATTGTGGTGGTAATTATGGTGATAAACTATCTGCCAAGGGGACCTAAGTGAAGTTATTTTGGTTTTCTTTGTTGTTGTTGTTGTTTGTTTGTTTGTTTCTTGAGACAGGGTCTCTCTGTGTAGCCTTGGCTTTCCTGGAACTTGCTCTGTAGTCCAGGTTGGTTCTGAATTTATAGAGATCCTCCTGCCTCTGCCTCTGCCTCCTGAGTTCTGCGATTAAAGGCATGCATCACCACCACCATCCGACATGAGCTTTACTTTTAACCAGGACTCTAACGTTGCTCTAATGGATGCATCTGAGAAAATGCCAAACTCTCTTGGTTATTGGCAAATCTTGAAGAAGTAGAACATCCATGCACACTGTCCAGTATAGAATTCTTAGCTTTTCCAACTTGAGACAGAATGGAAACTTCTTACTCAGATATGTGAGTAGAGAATGTGAGGAAACCCTATGGAGCTTTTCAAAGACTGCCTGCATCTTCATGGCATCAGACCTACATTATTTTATTCCCAATGGGCATGAACATTTTGACTAAATGTACGTCTGAGCACTGGGTGTATACAGTGCCCACGGAGGTTAGAAGAGGGTGCCAGACACTTTGAAACAGGCACTATGGACAGGTGAGCCATCATCTGGGTCCCCCATGGGATCATCAAGTTCTCCTAACTGTCAAGCCATTTCTCTAACTCCTGTTGTTACCATGTTAAAATGTTGATCTGCAGACAAAAGTAATCTTCTCTAATGGCAAACATGACAGCTCCAGCTTTTGGCCAGGATCCTCTCCTGGCCTCACCAAAGTTCTGAAACACACTTTTCCCTGCAGAAAGGACTCTGAAAGTTTTGGGTTGTTTTTTTTTTTTTTTTATTAAGAATTTCATAAATGTACATAATGTGTTCTGATCAAATCTTCTCCCACCCCACTCCTTCTATTCTTTCCCCAACGTTTTCTTCTTAACCTCATGGGGTCTCTTTTTAATCCACTGAGTAGTAATCCACCTTGCCCTCCATGCGTGGGGGTGGGACCATCTTCAGGATGATGGGCAGCCTCTTAAGGGCCACATCCTGAAGAAACCTGACTCTGCTTCCTCCAACAGCCATCAGTTGCCAATAGCCCCTCAGGGAGAGGTGGGATTTCATAAAATTGGGATTTTAAAGTGTTAATAACCAAGGTCAAAATGGGGAGAATGCCATGGACACTCTGCTTTCTTACCAAAGGCTGCTTGACAGGGGCTTTCTTATCCATCGCTACCGATAAAGCCTTTATTCTAATGCATCTTTTAAGAGATTAAAAATAACTTTAATTGGCCTCTATCTCAAATATATTTTTGCTTTAATGCATCAGTAAGGAGTACATATCACTGCAATATACATTCATGTTTAATATTTTAATGCCTTATCTCCATATTCTTAGTTTCCTGTATAGTCCTTGGGTTTATTTTTACTCATTTAAAAAGTGTTCTGAACCTCGAAAATTAATTTTTAAAATTTAAAATTACCGTATGATTTGGAAATTCTACTTGTCAAAATAATATAATAAAATGTCTAAAAGAAATGAAGGCAGTTCCTCAAATGGGTATCTGTGCTTAGTAGCAATGTCCACACTCTCCAAAATGTGGAGGAACCAAGTTGTATTGTAAGTGAACAGACAAAGTATACTGTATGCATACACTGGAACACCATTTGCTCTTACAAAGAAATGGATTTTTACTTATTTTGCAATGTGAGTAAACCTTGAGAACTTTGTGAACTAAAATAATGACCCAGTCACCAAAAAGATGAAGACTGTGTGATTGCCCTGACATCGTCAACTTATTTCTAGATGACAAATACTAATTTTAATCGATTACATTAAACAATTAAGTAGAGTAGTGACTTCCTAGGACAAGAGTTATGCAGGAGGAGGGCGCAGCGTACTTGCTGCTTACAGCCTTCTACAGATTAAAATTGCTTCATGTATGTCTGGGGAGGTTGCAATGCTTGGAGGAGTGTGTGTGTGTGTGCGTGCGTGCAATGCCTGGAGTGTGTGTGCAATGCCTGAAGGACGTGTGTACAATGCCTGGAGGGTGTGTGTACAATGCCTGGAGGGGGTGTCTGCAATGCCTGGAGTGAGTGGTGTGAGCCATGCTTGGAGGGATGTGTGCAATGCCTGGAGGGTATGTGTGCAATGCCTGGAGGGTGTGTGTGTGTGCAATGCCTGAAGGATGTGTGCAATTCCTGGAGGGGTGTGTGCAATGCCTGTAGGGGTGGGTGTGCAATCAAGTAAGTGGAACTGTAAGTGTGATAATTTCAAGTGAAAATACTTTAAATTTAATTTTTTTGGAATGTTTGAGGATTTTTTTAACAACTTTATTTTACAAAACAAAGACAAATGTACAGATTTTAAGCATTTTTTGCATAAAATTATACAATACATTTTTGTCAGTACTTTTTTTTCAGATTTTAAAATAATTTTTACATAAAAGTGTATGAATATATTTGTTAGTCAGTACTTGGTTTTTTTAAAGGTTTGATAGTATGCATTGAAAACTTAATAGTTACAATGAGCATAAAGTACATGTAAAACAAAATGTAACATAGAAATAGTCAAAGTTTTCTTGTTGTATAAAGATTTTTTTGTTTTGTTTTGTTTTCTTTTCTTTATTTCTTGGACTTCATACAGTCTGTGAATTGTTTCTGGGGCAGTGCGAGCCTCTGGGGTTAGCATCCCACTATCAGTGACTGCATATTATGTCTGTTCTTTTGTGACTGGGTTATCTCACTCAGAATGATATTCTCTAGATGCAGCCATTTTCTTAAGAATTTGGTCAAGTCATTGTTTCTGGTGGCTGAGTAGTATTCCATTGTGTAAATGTACCACAATTTTTGTATTCATTCATCTTCTGAAGGACATCTGGGTTCTTTCCAGCTTCTGGCTATTATAAATAGAGCTGCTATGAACATTGTGGTGCATATATCTTTGTTGTGTATTAAAGTGTCTCTGGGGTATATGCCCAGAAGTGGAATAGCTGGGTCTTCAGGTAGTATTATGTCCAATTTTCTGAGGTATCGCCAGACAGATTTCCAGAGTGGTTGTATTAGCTTGCAACCCCACCAACAGTGGAGAAGGGTTCCTCTTTCTCCGCAACCTTGCCAGCATCTGTTGTCATCTGAGTTTTGGATCTTGGCCAATCTGACTGGTGTGAGGTGGAATCTCAGGGTTGTTTTGATTTGCATTTTCCTGATGGCTAGGGATGTCAAGCACTTCCTCAGATATTTCTCAGCCATTCGATATTCCTCAACTGAGAACATTTTGTTTAGCTCTGTACCCCATTTTTTAATAGGGTTATTTGATTCTCTGGTGTCTAGCTTTTTGAGTTCTTTGTATACCTTAGATATTAGGCCTCTATCTGATGTGGAGTTGGTAAAAATCTTTTCCCATTCTGTTGGCTGCCGTTTTGTTTTCTTGACAATGTCCTTAGCCTTACAGAAACTTTGCAATCTCATTAAGTCCCATTTGTTAATCTTTGACCTTAGAGCTTGAGCCATTGGTGTTTTGTTCAGAAAATTTTCTCCTGTGCCTATATGTTCTAAAGTTTTCCCTACTTTCTCATCTAACAGTTTCAGTGTATCTGGTTTAATGTGGAGATCTTTGATCCACTTACACTTGAGCTTTGTACAAGGAGATAAGAAAGGGTCTATTTTCATTCTTTTGCATGCTGAGTGCCAGTTAAACCAGCACCATTTGTTGAATAGGCTGTCCTTTTTCCATTGAATGTTTATGGCTCCTTTTTCAAAAATCAGGTGACCATATATGTGAGGGCTCATTTCTGGATCTTCTATTCTATTCCATTGATCCACATGCCTATTTCTGTACCAGTACCATGCAGTTTTCAGCACAATTGCCTTGTAATATAGCTTGAGGTCAGGGATAGTGATTCCCGCAGATGTTTTCTTGTTGTCGAGGATGGATTTCGCTATTCTAGGTCTTTTGTTGTTCCATATGAAATTGCACATTGATCTTTCCAATTCCATGAAGAACTGTGTTGGAATTTTGATGGGGATTGCGTTGAATCTGTAGATTGCTTTTGGTAGGATGGCCATTTTTAAAATGTTGATCTTTCCAATCCATGAGCATGGGAGATCTTTCCATTTTCTGAGATCCTCCTCAATTTCCTTCTTTAGAGGTTATGTTCGAGGATTTTATACATGAGTACTGTATTTAAATCATCCCACCTGTCCTCCCTCCAACCCTTGCCTGTCTTATGACACTTCCTTTCAGATTCATACAGTCTTTTAAAAATGATTATTCTTTTATGAACACACAAATATATGTGTATGTATGTGCATATGTATGTGTCTATGTTTATATTGTATATGTGTGTATATAATGTATATGTATATGTGTATATACGTGTGTGTATATGTATATACACATATACATATATATGTAAAATCCTCCTGAGTGCACTTAATGTTACTCTTATGAACATGTGTTAGGGCTGACCACTTGAGACTGGATAATCTATCAGAGAGCTCCTCCCTCGAGCAAACCGGTTCTCCCTCCCTCAGCAGCCCTTAATTGCCAACAGCCATCTCTTCATCCAGGGGGAGACTTCCCCATCCACCTTGGCATGTCGGCTGGTATTTTTCATTGTGGGTCTTATTTAGGCAGCCACATTGCTGTAATTTCATGAGAGTAGCACCCATGCTTGCTGCATTTCTACCTACAAACCTGTGATCTGGACCTTCGGGCAGACGGAGTTTGCCTGACCTATGGAGTCATCCAGCGTCTCCAGGTTCTCCTGCTTGATTGACCAGAATCGACCAAAGGGTGTGGTTCGGAAGGATCCTTGCCTTTGCTGTGCACATGAGCAGACTGGGCTGAGTCCTGAGGTTTGGGTCTCAGCCTTACTCCAGCTGCTTGCTCTCCCCACCTCCTCGCACTGTCTCCTCCCGCTGTGTGCTCGCCATTTTGGTTTACTCTCCAGGAACTCCGGGAAAGCAGCTCAAGTTTTAGTTTGTTCTGAGCGCTTAATTCACTTGCTTTGAAGGAGGAGGTTCAGATGGACATACCAGATTCAGAACACTTGTCAAATGCCTCTCCGCTGCCTTCGGAGGAGACTGCAGAGAGGGACTGCCAGTCTTTTCTTTTATAAACATGGGGTCTGTAGACAGGGAGTTTTCAGAGCATCGGAGCATGACAACTGTTCGCTCCTCCTTGTGCCAACAGTCTGTGCATGAGTCAAGCTAAGCAACTCGGTTCTTCAGGTATAGATGCCAAGAAGATAGGATCCACACTGAGCTAGTCTTCCGGTCTCAGGGACGATGAACAAAGCGAACAGTCTTGTCTTGTCTTGTGTGTCTCGCCACACTGAAGGGATTGGGGAAAACAAACCTGGCTTGGGTTTTACCTCCTGGGTGCAGTGTGGCTTGTTGAGGCCAAGCACATCAGAGCACCCTGCTGTGTGACCAGGAAAGGCACGCCCTATGAGTGCTTTGTGTTTCCTCATTGTCAGGGTGCTTTGTTCTCTCACATTCTGCTTGAGAATCGTAAGCGAGATGGGGGTAAAACGACTCAGTTAAGGCCACTGGGGAACCTGTCCCCTTGCAGTCGATCCTAAGGTTTGCAATGGTATAGACTGAAGAGGATGTTCAGGGACATTTTATTGTAATTTTCTTTTTAGCTACTACTATCTCTTGAAAACTGAATGGGAAACATTTTTTTCAGTTGCCTTTATAAACCGACTTCTCTTAGGGGTGATGGCATTGGTACCCAGGGCCTACTTGTAGTTTGGAGACAGAGATGATGGAAGCCCAAAGGGACCTGGAGGGCCTTTGCCTAAGCAGCTGCAGTGGATGGAGACAACTTTCACCAAGACAGTGGGGTGCAGGTGAGGGTGGGGGGATCAGGAGAAGGGTGCTGTCCATGGTTTGGGACTCCTCAGACCAGACCTTC
Organism: Micromys minutus; assembly: GCF_963924665.1. Classification (NCBI taxonomy): domain Eukaryota; kingdom Metazoa; phylum Chordata; class Mammalia; order Rodentia; family Muridae; genus Micromys; species Micromys minutus. The sequence continues at coordinate 53,703,055 of NC_137981.1, forward strand.
CGAGGACTGGAGCATAAAACTCAAATCTTCCTGTTTTCTCTACTTCCTACACCAAAGATCCTGCATGTTAGCTATCCACAGATAAAACCAGGTGCCCCCCCCACATCGTGCGCTCAGCTGACCCTGGATTCTGGCAAGACTGAGGATGAAGCCTTGACTTTGATTGTTGGCTCCCTCAGCTGGGTGTCTGCAGGAAAGATAAGTGGCTCTTTCACGGCAGCCACAGAAGTTTAAAAGGTCGCACGTTCTGAATCCATCCTGAGCTGACAAATAAAATTTATTTTTCACACTCTTCATGTCAGGAGCAGCCAGCGTACTCCAAAGTCCTCATATGCTATGGCCCTGACTGTAGACAACCCCAAAAATATTTATTCCATCCATTGGCCACATACACACACACACACACACACACACACACACACACACACACTCACACACACACACAAATGGAGTATCCCAAAACTATGTCAAGGAGGATGGTAAGTTATTCAATGGTACCATGGGTTCCTGGGATCCAAACACTCATCAGAGAGCCATTTGAATGCTGGTACAGTTGAACCTCTCTACTAGAGATCTAGGATGACCTACCATGGAGCACAGAACCTTGGTCTTCATGTAGCTATCGAGTAAAGGATGCTCCCAGCTGGTCCTCTTTCCTGTGGTTTCTCAGGCAAGAGCCATACACTTAGCAGAATCCTTGTCTTTGGAGTTTAAATGCTAATAAGGAGATGGAAATATCTAAGAACAGAAGGAAGAAAGATGGGGAGGAAGGGAGAGAAAGGAGAAGAGGAGGAACACTATTTCCTCCTCCTTACAGCTCTCTTTCCTACACCAAGCTTCTCAGAGACCATACAGCAAAGCCTCTACTTCCCAGCCCTAGGCTGGGTGTTCTCTCCTTAACTGTATCTTGACTGGTGGCTTTCAAACACAGCCGTTCTCAGCACAGGGGTCGACTTCACTTCTGGACCGCACACCGGGAAGCTGATGAGAAACTTCAGGATGGATTCCAGCAGGAGAGGAGGAGTGGGCAAGAGGAGGGATAGAGGGGGTGGACAGGCGGGCGAGGGAGGGAACAGCTACTTGGCTCTGACAGGATTATTCATGTAATCACACCCTGTGGAGAATTAGAACTTGGGCAAAGTATTTTTAAGAGCATTAACTATTCCCCACTCAAGGGGAGGGACGAAAACAGCAGTCTGAAGATGGGCATGTCTGATTTTGTGACCTCAGTCATTGGACCTGAAACGTTTTGTTATTTTGGCTTTTGTAAACAACCAGTAATTAAAGATTCTTGGCGGAAGGTACACTTACTTTGAAAAAAAGGCAGAAGAGAATCATTGTTGAACCTTGCGTTTGTAAATTTTGTTGAGGCTGGTTGAGCAAGGACGTTGATCTGACTGATGCTGCTCACTTGGTTTGTCTCATCACCTCTGGATGTTGGTCTTTTTACTAGTCTCACCCCACCAGGTCTTCACTGTGCTTTGTTTTTCTCTCGCCGATCACACAGAGAGCATCTGTCCCAGGAAAACTCAGAAGCGCTCAGAAGACTTGAAAGACACTAGCAGCTTTCTTCTTGGGTGGCAGACAGTCAGCTGTCCACTTCAAGTCCCCGGAGGATCTAACTTTCTCCTTCCTGCAAAGGCTCTACCCTTACTTCAGATATCCAGAATTCTGGTTGACTTCACTAATGAGGTCGTCCAAAGGACTCTCAGCCTTGGCTTTTCTGTTAATAATCATCCCCCAGTTCCCTGCACACTGCAATCGTCTCTATAGACTTACAACATACAAAAGAATAGAAAAGGGAATGAGCAAAGGTCCGCTCTGTGATTTTCAGTGTGTTAGTGAGATGGAACGACCATATCAAAATATCACAGACATGTGTGCTCTCACACTCCTGGAATTTAGAAGTATAAGTCTAGCATTACAAGTTTAGAACCAACAAGTTCAGAGTCTGTGAAAGGCTCTTTTCTGGGGCTGCAAATAGCTGAACTCTTGCTGTGTCCTCCAGTGAGTCAGGGAGCGTCTCAAACATCCCTCTAATGCAGTCTCATTGGAGATTTGGGCTTTAGCTTAAAATTAGAGGAGACACAAGCATTTCATCTATAGTATTCAATAAAAACACTCAGCCCATCATGAACTGTGTGGGAAATTGTAGTTTTGGTTGTCATGGAGATCAGGATAACATTGACATTTAGTAGAGATGTTAGACATTCTATAATACACAATCCAATGACATTTTCCCCACATGCTCTTTCTCTCCTCTCTGTGAAGGTTAGCTTTCTATGCTGTAATTAAATATCTGGGATATTTACATCATAAAGAGACAGTGTTGGCTTTAGCTCCCATGTTCCAGAGGCTTCAGTCTAATACTGGGCTGCCCCATTGCTTTAGGCCTCAAGGTAGCAAGGAAAGAGAGCATGCATTAGTGCAGAACCAGCTTCCTATGAGCCAGCAAAACAAACAAACAAAGAGATGAGGTCATGGCTCATCCCCAGAGTCCCAGACCTCACATCTATAAGGTCCCAGGAGACTGAGTCTTGAACACATGGACCCTTGGTGAATGTTCAAGACCCAAGAAAAATACTCAGAGTTCTGTGCAGATTTTCCAAATGTGCCATTGGATAGTCACAGGGTTGTGCATAATCATCCAAGCCTGTGACGTGAGTCTTCTGTGATTGGAAAGGAAATGTGTATATTATGGATACATTTCTCAGACTTTGGAAATGGAAAGGTATGCTTTTCTCACAGCTTATTGAATCTAACATGTTCCATCTGGATTTCTGCCTGTTGCATTCATGGAGTTTCTATGGGCTATGAGTCATGCTATCTAGAGTGCTTGGTCTCACCAACTATACATTAAAATACATGTTTTATAATTAATTATAAATTTATATATAATCTATTAAAATTTAGAATTTAAGTATTTACTTCTATTTTAAAATTACATCCTGATATCAATTATCTTCTCTATGAATTTCATGGCTAGTCCTCACTATAAAATATATGTTAATAAAGAATTTTGATTCATGGATGGTTCATTATTTATCTGACCCACCTTGACCGATCCCTTCTTGATGAATACTAGATTATTTCCAATGTTTAAAAAACAATCTATAAATAATTTGTACTTATGCTCTAAATGACATCAAGTTGAATACACACACACACACACACATCATCTCATATCTTCACAATGCTTGTATTGTTATTAATTACATTAAAACCTTAAAAGCCAGGGCATGTTTCTAACAGTGGAAGGTGTAGTGACCTTGAGCTCACACTGCTGGTTGACAATAACCTGGGTTCAGAAGTGGTTGTCTGCTCTGGATGGTGGAAGTGACTTTCCTAGAGATGCCTATCGAAGGGTGAGACAACACAATTATTGTGGTTCAAGACATTGAAAGTCCAAGTGTCAGCGCAGAGGTTTTCGTCTGAAGCCTTTCCCCTTGGCCTGTGAGCAATGAACATTCTCCATGGGCTCAAGGCCTCTTGTGCTTTGCTGTGCTGCTGGTGCCAGCGGTGGAAGCGATGAACATGAGTCCTTAAGGTCTCAGCATGTACAGTCCCTAATGCTGTGATGTCAGAGCTCAACCTTTTGCACTCAGTCAACCTCAACTGCCTCCTAAAGGCCCTATCACCAAATGCAATCATGTCGAGGGGCAGTACTTTGGTAGGTTTTAGGACAGACACAATTCACTCCATAGCACAAGGTATGTCTTTTATGGCGGGCTGTGGTCATGTTGTCCACTCAACAATGACCACTGTCCCTTAGGGCTTTCTTATACCAAAAAGAAAAAGAGGCCGAGAGTCTAGCACTGTCTAGAGTGACTACCTAGCATGCACAAAGCCATTGTCTTAGTTCCCAGGACTCCCAGACGGGACATGGTGGAAGCACATCTGTAAGCCAGCCTTCAGAGAATGGATGAAGATGAGAAGTTCAAAGCCACCCATAGCTGTGTAGGGGATTTGAAGCCAGTGTGGAACACAGGAAACCTTGTCTCAAACATAAACAAGCAAAGGAATTTTAATTGTTATTATGTTCATGTTCTAGTTTGGATCTACAGTGTTCCCCGAAGGCTTCTGTTTCTGGGGGCTTTGTCTTCAGTATGGCACTGTTGGAAAGATAACAAAAGATCTTTGAGAGGTAAAGCCTAGTGAGAATGGTCTAGTCATGGGACCATCCTCAGAAGGGATGTGAGACTTCAGTCTCTTCTTCTTCTTTTTGTTTCCAGGCATGAGGTGCCAGAGTTTGCTCCATCACATTTTCCCAGCTACAAAAGCAGTGAGTTTGAGTGGACTAAACCCATAAAACAATGAGCCGAAACCTTTCTTCTTCATAACTTTTCCACCATTGCTGTTAGCTATAGTACGGAAAAGGTGACCAATACACTCTTTCTTTTTTTTTTTTTAAGAGAAAAGATTAACTTATTGTCATTTACAAGAATGTGTATGTGTGTCTATGTCATAAACACGTGTATGCATGTGCTTACAGAGGTCAAAAGGGGGCATCAGATTGCCTGGAATTACACAAACTCAACGAAAGTGTTGGGAAGTAAACTCATTCCTCTGGAAGAACAACCAGTGTTCAGAACTGCTGAGCCACCTCTCCAGCTCCACAGCGCATCATCTCCATAAAACAGGAAAGCAAAATTAGGAGACACTGGGAGGGCCATGAGCTCCCAGCACAGTGGGAGATCATACATATGTTTATGAAGGCAGAGAATACTCTTAGGCGTTTATGTGCCAACAGAATGTGACCTTGTTGAAGGGTGAAACTGGAGAGTCAGGACCAAAGAAACTATGAGAATTGTCCCCAGTGTGAATTACATAACTGAGTTACACACTTGGCTCTGAGTGTAGGTCTGGGACCCCCCCCCCCCATTTCCCTTTGTCTTCTGGTGTGTATGGCTCTACTGAGGTGACATTACCTTTTCTTGCATGAACATAGGACTGTAAACATAGGTAAGGAGACCTGCAGGCTCCACCAGCCACAGGGCATGCTCTAGGTTTTTCTCCTGCTCCTAGGAATGTCTTTAGAGCTGTGGAGCTGCCACCCCTCAGGGAAATAGATTGCTACACTCTCATACCTTGTGCATTGCAGACACCACTTGATCTGTTTTCTAGTCGCATAAACGTACCGCAGTGGGAGGGATGGAGGCCAAGTCCCCATGCTGCTGAGAGCTGAACCCAGCCAGCTCAACTGGCCATTCTCTCCAGCTCTTTGGCTCAGAAGGGAGCCAGGATGTCTGTGTGTGCCTGTGTCCCTTTCTAAGCTCCAGCTTGCTGCTTGCTGGAATAACAGGCTATGAATTCACAATGGAATCAGGCAGTTCCGATGGCTTCTGTCTTGAACAGTAGCCACAGGTACAAACACTAGATACACAGAGGAAGAGAGTGGTGTGCAATCCGCTTCCTACGGAGCTTCCAGATCTTTTTGTGCCCAATATGGTAGGAATTTTCCAGTGACTGTCACCTTTGTTTCCAAGAGAATCAAAATGGTTGCAGACTATGCGGTGCACTCAGTGACAGTTTAAAGAACATGGACACACCCGTTGCCTACTTCCCAAGTCTTGGATTTCGTTTTTAATTCTTGACACGCAGCACATAACAAATAACCTGTCTTGGCTGGAATTGATGAATAGTGAATATAGAATTCTAGTGGCCCCTAGGCCAGTCTTTGTTCCGAGGGAGACATTTTCCTTTGCTGGTGTCATTGAGCTTTGATGACTGTCTCCAGACCACACCCCTTGTGAGAAGGAACATTTGCCACATCTATAACAGAGAAATGCACCATCTAGGGACAGTGTGGTGACACACTGACTGCAGGGCAGAGTCCCTGCTCTTTCTCACAGTATTTGTAAAGCCTCTGGGATATATGAGCAGTACCTCAACTTGAAGTAATTGCCGATCATTTTACAATCCAATGAAGATAGAAGCCATGGGAGCTAAGAATATGTCCTCTGCCCAGGGCAAGAGGAGTTTACCTCAGTGTGTTTTCTCTTTATCTATTACCTTCAATGGCCACTGAGAAGACAATGGCTAACTGCTGCCCCAAGCCTATGCTTTGGTGTTCAGTCCCTTTACATAGTACATGAGAGAACTGAATTGTGTCAAATAGCATTTTACATTGACACAGTTGGTTGTCACAGTCACTGGGGCAAAGGTCAGTCCCTGTGAAGCAATCTTAACAGGTCAGGCAAGGAAAACCCTTTAACCCAGACCTTTGGCCTATTTGTTGAGAATGGAAGGTCTGTTGTATACGTTCACACCGAGGGTAAATCCTGCCTTTGCATTTTTACTTTCTTTTCGTTAGTAGATGGGAATCTTGTCACAAGTAGGTTTTACAATGACACTTTCATATGTGTGCACAAGCCACATCTATCTTATTTGTCGCACATTACTCACAAGTATTTCCCCCTCTCCTCTTCCTGTCCCCCTATTTCCTAATAATATCCTTCCTACTTTCATGTCTTTAAAAGGTTTTATTTCTAGTTAGCCATCAGATGAAAATGTGATATACTTGTCTGACTCTGGCTTCCACTCAACAGTGATTTCCAGATCCTCCCATTTCCCTGAAATTTTCATAATATTGTTATTCTTAATAGCTGAATAAAACTCAGAGGGGTGGTGTGTGTATGTGTGTGTGTGTGTGTGTGTGTGTGTGTGTGTGTGTGTGTGTGTGTGTGTGTACCAAGTACCAATCAGCTTCAATTGTCAACATCCCAGAGTCATCTGAGAGGAAACCCTCAATGGAGAGACTGCTTAGATTAGTTGCCTGTGGGCAAGTCTGTGGACATCATCTTGATTGTTGATGCCTGGCTGTAGAAAACACTTGCCCTAGGCAAGTAAGTGGTCCTGGGCTCTGCAAGAAAGCTAGCTAAGCAAGAACAGGAAGCAAGCCAGTGAACATCATTCCTCCATAGCTTCTGCTCCAAGTTTCTGCTCAGATATTCTTCAATGGTGGACTGTGACCTAGAAGTGTAAGCAAAACTAACCCCTTACTCCTGTTAGCAACTTTTAGTCAGACTATCATCCTAGCAATACAGAGAAATCTAGGTGTGTGTGTGTGTGTGTGTGTGTGTGTGTGTGTGCGTGAATGTGTTCTTGCAGGTGTGTGTATGTTGTTATACTTGTGCATGTGTGTATATATATATGTTGGCATATGTATGTGCATATGTGTGTATGCATATGTTGCATGTGTATACATATGTGCATGCATGCATGCTTACACACATGTGTGCATCTGTGTATGTGTATGTCTGTATACATGTGCATATGTGTGCATATGTTATACATGTGTGTGTCTCTGTGTGCATTTCCTTTATTCATGTTTTTCTTAACAAGCACCTAGGATGAGTACATGACTTGATGTCATAAACAGGGCTTTTAATTGTTAGATTGTTTGGCTCCATACCTATGAACAGTGTTCCTGATTGCTATGGTAATTATATTTTTAGCATCATGGAGCCCGAATTCGTATTTCTATCATAGAGATACAATGATTGTGGCACTATTCAAAAAGTAGAAGAATATAATTTTTTAAACCATGCAAGAGGACAGGTTTCCTGTCTTCCATAGAGGCCAACGGTGTGGCCAATAGAGAAAGATGTCACTGGTGCTTCCCAGTTCTTCTTCTCTCTTTCACTTCAGTCTGCTTAGTGACAGCAGTCTCTTTGCTATTGGTATTCTCTTCTGTCCTCTGTGATGAGAATCCAGTAACCAAGGGGTGCAGCTTATGGACAGAGCCAACTGTAAATATCATAAGGACTGAGTGTCATTCTGTTATCATTGGATGTGTGACCTCGGGATGAGGGATGTGCTATGAGCTGCAATAATTCCCACTGGGAAGTAACCACAGAATACATCTCTTTCAACCCTGCAACTTGCCAATTTAGTTCTCATATATAACTACATGTAGCCCCTTGTTCCTTGAGAATTCTCATCTTTTTTTTTTTTTCTCTAATAGGCAGCCCTGAACCACTCCCTCTGTCCCAGGCCCCTTTTCCCAAAAAAATAAGCAGTCTAGCTCAGTGATACATTTGCACTTGTCTGGTCTCTCCAGGCTGCACTCTCAACCACACTTGACACTTTCTCACAGTTCCTATAGATGAGACAATATGGAGTACTCCTAATGCTGCAGACCCAGCCAGAAGTCTCCAGAATGACTTCTGACACTACACCACAACCAACAGATGAAGAGATAACTGTCCCTGAAACTGCGTGTCAGATAGTTCTAGGATTCCTGGCTGCAAATATGGCTCCTTCTGTTCTCTAAAATCTATCCTTTCTATCTATGTCTGTCATCAATGATGTATCAATTTTGCCATCCATTCACCCATCCATCCATCCACCCATCCATCTATCTATCCACCCATCCATCCACCCATCCATCCACCCACCCATCCATCTATCTATCCACCCACCCATCCACCCACCCATCCACCCACCCATCCATCTATCTATCCACCCACCCATCCACCCACCCATCCACCCACCCATCCACCCACCCATCCATCCATCTATCTGCCCACCCATCCACCCACCCATCCACCCACCCATCCACCCACCCATCCGCCCACCCATCCACCCACCCATCCACCCACCCATCCGCCCACCCATCCATCCATCCACCCACCCATCCACCCACCCATCCATTCATCCACCCACCCATCCACCCATCCATTCACCAACCCATCCACCCACCCATCCATCTATCTATCCACCCACCCATCCACCCACCCACCCATCTATCTATCCACCTATCCACCCACCCACCCACCCATCCACCCACCCACCAATCCATCCATCCACCATCCATCCATCCACCCATCCATCCACCCATCCATCCATCTATCTATCCACCCATCCACCCACCCATCCATCTATCTATCCACCCATCCATCCATCTGCCCATCATGTATCTTCATCTCTAACATATATGCCAATCATCTCTGTATTTATATATCACCTATTATGCCATTTTTCTATCATCAATCTATTTCTATCATCAACTATATCTGCTATCATCTCTATCTCTCTAAGCCCTGTCTATAATTTTATCTATCATCCATATCTGTCTATCACCTATATCTATTATTTATATTATCATCTTTATCTGTCTATATCTCACCTATTTACATGTTGTCAATCTGTCATTGTTTATCAATCTGTCTGTATATACATATACATTACATATACATATACATTACATATGTATACATATACACATACGCATACATATACACATATACATATACATATACAAGTTCAGTATTCACTACTGTCATGTCAGAGCCCATGGTCACCCACCTCAAAGACTAACTGCTCCCAGTTGTTTGGGATCTGCCCCTTGTGGATACTAGTGATTAGCAGCTGTCACTATTCTGCAGTCTTCTTTCTCATTCACACTTAAGTTCTTATGCAAACCACTGAGTAAGGCGTGCATGTCTCTTGGTCACATAGTCCATTCTGCAGCTTATCCAGAGCGAGGGCTAGACTGGAATAAAAGACATGAGAAGGTTCTGGATTCCACATGAGTTATAAATGGATCTTGTTTTAGACCAACTTTGGCTTTCTCTTGGCAGCCTTCCCACTCAGCAGGCAAAAAAATGAAGAGAAATTCAACTTAAGACAAACAGTGGGTGAAAAGTTGTGGTTCTTACATACTAATAACCAGAAAAAAATGTTTTTCAAACTAATAAGATTGGGCTTACATTGGCCTCAAGCCTAGCAACCTTTTTAAGGAAGAAGACAAATGGGAGACTCAGAGTACAGTAAACTTTCTTTATTCATATGCTGCAATGTTAATACTAAATGCATGGAGACATTTACTTTTCTTGGTGAATAGCTTTTATTATTTGCTTCAAGAAAGTCAAGTTAAAATATAATCCTCTGTAGTAATAAGTGACAACAGGTCATCTTACAGAGTAGGTTGTCTCCTAGAGCAGGTCATCTCCTAGAGTAGGTCATCTCCTAGGGCAGGTCATCTAGAGCAGGTCATCTCCTAGAGCAGGTCATCTCCTAGAGTAGGTCATCTCCTAGGGCAGGTCATCTAGAGCAGGTCATCTCCTAGAGCAGGTCATCTCCTAGGGCAGGTCATCTAGAGCAGGTCATCTCCTAGAGCAGGTCATCTCCTAGAGCAGGTCATCTCCTAGAGCAGGTCATATCCAAGAGCAGGTCATCTCCTAGAGCAGGTCATCTCCTAGAGCAGGTCATATCCAAGAGCAGGTCATCTCCTAGAGCAGGTCATCTCCTAGAGCAGGTCATCTCCTAGAGCAGGTCATATCCAAGAGCAGGTCATCTCCTAGGGCAGGTCATCTAGAGCAGGTCATCTCCTAGAGCAGGTCATCTCCTAGGGCAGGTCATCTAGAGCAGGTCATCTCCTAGAGCAGGTCATCTCCTAGAGCAGGTCATATCCAAGAGCAGGTCATATCCAAGAGCAGGTCATCTCCTAGGGCAGGTCATCTCCTAGGGCAGGTCATCTAGAGCAGGTCATCTCCTAGAGCAGGTCATCTCCTAGAGCAGGTCATATCCAAGAGCAGGTCATATCCAAGAGCAGGTCATCTCCTAGGGCAGGTCATCTCCTAGAGCAGGTCATCTCCTAGAGCAGTCATCTCCTAGAGCAGATCATCTAGAGCAGGTCATCTCCAAGAGCAGGTCATCTTACAGAAGAAAAGCTGTCTGATGAGATCATGTCAAGTTAATGCTCATGCTTTTCCCGGACAGTGACAACCACAGAGGGCATGAAGCCTCCTACTTCCACTTACATTGCCAGGTGATGAGAAGTGAGGAGAAGGAGAATGACTTTTCTATTGGGATAGAGCAATACTAATATCAGGGCTGTGTGTCCTGGAGGACACTTCTGGGATCATTCTTGTTTTTTTTTTCCTTATAAAGTGTCATATTTAAATGTTTATCTAGTCCCATGGCTATATTGTTTTCCAGTTAATGTCATCAATGGTAAATCCAAATTCAGTATTGTGTTTATCTTACTTTATTTTATGTGTATTTGTGTATGTGTGTGTGCACATATGCACGTACACATGTGTTAAGTGCACATGTGTAAAGGTGCACAAGACCATGCATGCACAGGGAAGAGCCAGAAGAGGGTGCCAGGTGTCCTGCTCCATCCTTTTCCACCTTCCTTCCTTGAGACGGGGTCTCTCCCTGAACCTGGAACGATGCTGGCAGCGAGTGAGGCCCCGATTCTCCTATCTCAGCCCTTCACGGCACACACAACCACGCCGGGCTTTGCACTTGGGAGCTAGGGATCTGTATGCCTCTAAGCTTGTGCAGCCAGTGTTCTTATTCATCGAGCCAACTCTATGGGTCCTGAAGCCGACTGACAAGAAAAGTGGTCTATAGTCATCACGGATGTTGTTACGGATGGAGAAGAAGCCAAATGGAATCTGTTAGCCAAAAGCCCAACCTCGTTGTACCACATTTGGAAGAGGAGCAGGTGGTCGAAAAAATATCAAAATCAGATGAGAATATGAAATATTTTGAAGATAGACAGGGACACAAAGATAATAAAGGTTACCAAGAATTCATCTCACAACAACAACTACAATGTCCCTGAGGCTGCTCCCTTGCCTGTGGGTGTTTGGGGTTTTTGCTTTACAAAACTCCTTTGTGTTTTTAATAGATTCCCTTAAAATTACTTTTGTTTTGTGATTGTTTCAAAATCAATATGTATGTCATGGAGGGAAAAAGCACCTTAATGAAAAACAATCCATTTTCCAAACACACAAAGAAATACCCACGTTTAACATTTGACGTTTATATTGATTTTCCATCCAATGTATTAAGTGACATTTGGAGCAAAAAGAAAATAAAGTTCAGGAAGTTCAGGCTGGGAAATAAGCACAGGCATTGTATGAGATTAGGGAAATGACTTTTTCTTCTCAACTCTTCACACTCGTCCCAGGACATGTTTGTGATGAGAGTTTGGTGGTGCTCCCCACAGGGTGGTGCTCCTTATAGATGGGGATTCTGGCCCACATTATTTTCTACCCGGAGCTTCCCAGTCCTGATGTGCAAGTTTCTCTGCTCTAGTAATGGCCATGGTCATGTCATACCAGGCAATCAGAGTGGCAGTGGTTTTTGAAGTATCTAAATATTCAGTGTATTCAAAAACAGCTTTCATTCCCAAATTAGTTCTATTCGAGGGTCCCAATTTTTCCAAGAACGGCACAAATAATGGGCTGTTCGTGTTATTGAATTCCCTGTGTCTTAGATAATCAGTGTTTACAGGAGGGAGTTCTCTGAGCTGATGGAAAGACAGTCAGAAAGTGCTCTGCTTTTCTCATTTTATGTTTCATTTATACTGTTTCATTTAATACCACTATGTACTCTGCCTGCAGTTTATTATCCTGAAAGGGTTTTTGCCAGAATCACATCTTGCTTTGATATGTTACCATAACAAGAATAGCTAGCTACATTTAAACCTTGAGAATTAATCTACCCTCTCCGAGGAAAGATGAGTGATGGGGGTCAGAGTTCACCCTGCAAAATGAAAATACAGAAACGAGGGGCTGGGGCGTCGCTCAGTTGGTGATGTGCTTACCTTGGACGCACCTGTTATCTCAGCACTGGTGTGGCAAAGACAAGAAAGTTTTAGGAACCTGCTGGCCAGGCAGTGTAGCTGGATATAAACACTCTAAGTTTAGGAAGAGATTGTGTCTCAAAAAATAAAGGGAAAGATATTGAAGAAGACACCCAGCATTGACCTCTGGCCTCCATATACACACATTCATATATACATGCACAAGAACACACATACACACACACACACACACAGAGAGAGAGAGAGAGAGAGAGAGAGAGAGAGAGAGAGAGAGAGAGTCCCAGACACATCCTTGTTAGAGTTTCTGTATTTTTAATCACTTATTTTAATTCTGAGACTATGTTATTGAATACAATCTCTTCCAAGACCTGAAATATATTCCATGGTGGGAAATAAGATTTATGATGCATGTGTGATATAGAAAAATCAGTTTCTATCCCTTTACCCTGCTAAGGTTAACTGTGGTAAAAAAATTAGGCAGCACCTGCCAGCTATATTAGATTGAACAATCTCTCATGCAAATGTCTGGCACCATGTTCTCACCCATTCACCTTAATCTTGACAGCGATGTTACTAAATGAACATTTCCACAGCCATTTGAAGTGAAGAACATTGGGATTTACAAACAGTTGTTAAACTGTCAGGCTGAGCTTTATCCAGTTGGTACAAAGGTGCAAACCTAGTTTAGGTCTTTCAGATGAAAAGCTTTTCCATGACCCCACTTTCCCCTGCTCAATACCATTTGAATAATTGAGAGCCTCGTGGGTGTTAGATCAGCAATGGGGATGCATCTCAAAGACATGTTAAGCAAAAGAAGCTAGGCACAAAAGCGCATGCGCTGTCAGAGTCTATGCAAAAGAAATCCAAATGCTACAGGCAAAAGTAGTCCATGAGAACAGGAAGCCGGCTGCGATGACACCCGTAAGAAGGCATGTCTGACAGCATAGGAAACTTCTGGAAGTCCTATGAAGAGATTCCCTGTGGGAGGTGAGGATGCTCTACCTCTTGTTACGTGGTCATCCTCAACTGACAGACCTCCTAGCCCCGACAGCTTGAACAGTGTTCTTTGCCTTGTGTTGATATGTCTTGATTTAGAAACAGGGGAGTATTATATTTGAATGACTCAAAGTGTGAGTTCTATCGAATGCTCTCCTGGAGTGCTGTGAGATGAATCCACAGGGATTTTCTACTTTGGAATAGATAGCAGAATATGGCATGTTCGATGCCAACATTGTCTTCAACTACAGCTTGGCCTTAAACTACAGTTTAGGTGGTGTGAAGAGAGGTGAGAGAAATTTGGGCGAGTAGATGCCATGCCCCAAGGTTCCTCATCTCATCAAAATTTATCTATTTTATTTTATTTTATTTTATTTTATTTTATTTTATTTTATTTTATGAGACAGGTTTTGTGTTGTAGCCCTGACCGGCCTAGAACTTGCTGTGAAGCCAGACTGGCCTTAAACTCAGAGATCCTCCTGCCTCTGCAAGGATTAAAGGAGGGCACCACTATGCCTGGCTTCTGTGATGATTTTAGTAACAATTGCAAACATTTGCTGAATGCTTTCTAAGCACCAGTCACAGGGTTAAATGTTTCGCTCTCTTTGCTCACAGCAGCACCACGAGATGAGAACTGTAATCACACCATCTGACAGATAATCCCCCTGTGACGGTGAATCTCCATTGGATCTGTAGCCAATTAAGAGACAAGCTTCTAGGCTTGTCTGTGCCGATCCATCTCAGAAGGATTAAGTGTGGGGGAAGACCCTCCCTACATTGGTGGCACCTTCTGGCAGTGGTCCAGATCTGAAGAGATCCGATGAAAAGCTTTTTACCCTTTTACTTACTGCCTCTTACTGAGTGTGTCTCTGTTGGTTCCCTGCCACTGCCGTCAAAGCCCAGCTTCTTCAGCCCCGCAACCCAGACTGAAGATCAGTAGCCCTCCAGGAAACCGCCAGACCTTCAGCTGCACATTGGGACTGCTGCGGCATCGTGCCTTGGACTGACTGCTCCCTGGGTTCTCAGCCTCTCCAGGGTGCAGACAACCATTGCTGGACTATCTAGCCTGTGTCTTATAGGCCACTCAGCAAGTTCCCTTGTGTGTGTGTGTGTGTGTGTGTGTGTGTGTGTGTGTGTGTGATATGTGTATTGTGATGTGTGTATATATGTATGTGTGCATTTGTATCTATGTATGTGTGTATGTGTTTATATATGCATCTGTATAGCTATAGGTATATTAATTCTCTGTCCTTTCTTCTGTAGATACCAGACTACACAGCTGCACCCTTCAAGTTATAGAGGAGAAGTCGGTGGCACTTTCCAGGCCCAGGTCTATGTGTGGGGTGGAAAAAGAACTAGTTGTAAGCTGTATACTAGTGAACATTGCTTTAAGTGACAGGATTGACAAAACCACTGAAGGGACACTAAACAGCCACATGGATAGCAGAAACGTTTGCTTCTTTTTAGCTTTGTGTTTTCAAAGATTCCTGTTTTGAGCATGGCTTTTTCTTAAAGTGGCAAAATGACCTTAAATGTCAGGTAACAAAATGTAAGTTTCGGTTGAATGTCAAAATATTTTGGAAGTTAAAAATGTCTGAACTGTGTAATGTCAATATACTGCCTCAGCTGGTACACTAGGATACACTTTGCCCTTCTGTGTGGCCTCAGAAAACTCATTATATATATTTATGAGCAACATTTATGTTTTGGTCATCCAAATGGCTACATTTTGGCCATCCCTGTCTTGTAAATGTGTATGTTGGTTGGTGATAAAATTATATTTAGAGGCACATATCTGTTTGTTTTTTTCCATTTGATACAAGTGCTGATGCTCTGTGTATTGAAACCTCAATAAAGCTGCTAGTGGTGTCATAGTTTTCTTTTCATGGCTGTAAAAAACCACTATGACCAAAAGCAGCTTGTAGAGGAAAGTTTATTTCAGCTTACACTTTCAGGTCACAGTCAATCACTGGGGAAAGTGAGGACAGGAAATCAAGGCAGGAACCTCCAGGAGCGATATTTCTCTATCCAGTCATAGCTAGGAAAATACAGCATGTTGCTTGTTACTTGGCTTGCTCACTGGCTCATGCTTTTCTAAATAGCCCCAGATCACCTGCCTAGGGAATGGAGCCACCCATGATGGGATGGGTCTTCCTACATCAACTAATACTCGAGGCAATACCATCAGACATGCTCACAGACCACTGTGATTTAGACAATTCACTAATCACAGCCTTCCTCAGGTGACTCGGCATTGTGTCCTGTTGACAGTTAAAGCTGACCAGGACAAGCAACATATCTGAATAACAGACATGGTGATAACATATACTGTTCATCAGTGATGTTTGAGAAAAAGATGGGAAGTTCTTTAGTAGCAGACCTTTAGTTTACACTAATAGTTAAGATTAAATATGGTGAGCATTCCTTTAGCACACACTCAGAATTCAGACACAGAAGAAAGCAGGACATCCTCAGTAAATACAAATTCTACATATTTTTACACAGTTTGTGTTTGTATGAGGTTATTTCTGAAATTTGAAAACTCACAAATTGTGTTAGTCATCTTTGGACCACTGTAACAGAGTGCCTATGAAATGAACTTTAAAGGGTGGAAAAATTATGTTGGTGCTCAGTTTCTGAGGCATCAGACCACATTCTGTTGCTTTGGGTCTGTGGCAACACAGTGCACCATGGGAAAGTGCAGAATGGTGACTAGAAGAGAAAGATGGATGAAGAAGATGGAGAAGATGAGAAGATGAAGAAGAAAGAGAAGGAGAAGAAGCGCAGATCTCAATGGACCCATCCACATCTCTCAACGATCTAACATCCTCCAAGAAACCTCACCTCTAAAAGGTCCAACCACCTTCTAAACATCCAATATATTAATAACCAAGCTTTGAATCCACAAGCTTGAGAGACACGTTTTTAAACCATAACACAAGTTATGGAAGTATTACCAGTTTTAAAACCGAATCACAGCTGTCTGCTCGGCTCTTCTGATGTTTAGTGACGAGGAGCCTTCCTGGTTCCACATCAAAGAGTATAACTTCAGAATCTGGAAATTCAATATTTCTGAGTCCCCTCACTCCAGTTATGCTCAACCTCATTCAGATCACCCCACTTTGCTCTTCATTGGCCTTTCAGGGTTCCCATGGGAAACTGCAGTTTTCAGGTCTTGTTCCGCCTTTATGCCTGTTTTCTTTGTGTTTCCTGCACATCATCTATTCATAAAGCCACTTCCTCCAAGAATATTGCCAACAGAAGTCTGTGAGCCACCAAGGCGGGTGTGTGCTCGAGTGTGATGTCATGACCCTTGACAAGAGCTTAGCTTTTGTGTTTACAAAATTATTGTGAACTCATTTTCTTACTACAGCAAAAGAAAAGAGAAGGTGGAAAGGAAGGAAGGAAGAAAGAGAGGGAGGGAGGGAGGGAGGGAGGAAGGAAGGAAGGAAGGAAGGAAGGAAAGGAGAAGGAAAGAATTCTAGTATCACCCAGAGATTTGATGCTATAACCTCTAGCAAAAAAAAAAAAAAAAAAAAAAAAAGAAAGAAAGAAAAGAAAAAAGAAAAAAGAAAAAGAAAAAAATTATCAACTTGGTGTTATCTTTTTTTGTCTCCAGAACCTTCCTTTTGATTTTGATGTCCTTGGATTTCCGTATTACTTAGAAACGTATGCCTTTTCTCACCTTTTCTGTTCACCCTTCACCTTGTAGTTTTTCTTCTTCCTCTAATTGTAGGAGGTTCACAATCAAGAGTTCTTAATAATTTCTTCTCTTCATTTATTGTCTTTTTCTAAAGCTTCTTCTGTCTTTGCCCTGATGTTTCTTTCACATTTTCACTTTTTGCTCTAGCTTTGATATAGTTTTTTGGAGAATTCTTTGAGGGTTTTCCAGCTCATCTTTGCCTACATCTATTCTGCTGTTATACAGAGTTTCTCATTCCGGTGATTTGTAATTGTTGCTGCTTCACAGCTCTGTGCTCCCGCTCTAAACGACCAAGATTCTCTTGTAGAGTATTCCCCTTTAAGCTAATTAGTATTGATTTAGCAATAGTTAATGAAGGCAGGTTTCACCTTGTGTTGGATCTCCAGCTAAGTTTTGGACATGTTTCTCTTCCGCTGTTGTTCCCCAAGACATGAGCCCTTTTGAGTGGTTTTTGCTGTGCTCCGTGTTCTCCAACACGCCAAAGGAATGTTGCTTCTCCCTCATCTCCCTTGATGTGGCTCCTACCTTCATGCACCATCCTTTCTTTCCTTTCCAGACCATCTTCACTATGTTGAAACTGGTACAATGGTTCTAGTTACCTTTTGGGAATTCCTTTGTCATACATGCAGATATATAAAAGCATTATGTTAAATTGTTTTAAAATTTCATTTACTACTTTACACATTATGGCCATCAAAAAGATGTTTTATAAATTCATTATATTTAAATCCTTTCAAAAATAAAACAGTAAGCAGAACAAAGTAAGGTGTTTTTTTTTATCCAAAGAAACATTTAATAAGAGAAAATTACAGAATAAAACGAAAAGAAATTAGAGGATGCAGACAGGTTAGAACAAAGGTTCTGGTGCAGCGAATTAATCATTGTGATGCCTACAAGGTCATTAAACCTATTCATTTTTGGACAAAGATCAGAGTCTTCAAAAGAATCACACTTGACTCATGGGTCACTGGAGGCATTATCTACTTAAATGCAAAGGAAACCAATCAGCTGTCCTTGTGTTCCAGTTGGCATGAGGAACTGGCCTGCATTTTGACCACAGAGTTTTGTAATATGCCAGTGTGTGGACTAGGGCCTTTTAAGGCCTGCAATAGGAGCCAAGGACAAAACAAAGCAAAAAATATCCAGGAGCTGATCTAATATGCTTTGTTTTGATGATTAGATTAAGGCACCCTGCGTTGCTATAGGCATACATAGGCAGTGAAACTTGGCTGTCCACACACCGTGAAATGATTTTAAAAGCAGCAGACATGATTTTAAACAGGAAGAGGCAAGGCTTGCCTGTTTGTTGAGTAGAGCAGCTGGTGTTTGGGCTGACCCCAAGACTTAAAGAACTACTGGAATAATAGCTAATGTTTGGAGGATTTAGAAGTAGCCAATGTCTGGTTGAGATTGCTGTGTAAGATCACTCTTTAAGGAAACGCTCTGCTGTCTTTTTGTTGCCTGGAGGATTCTGCATGCAAGTAATCCTCTGTCTCTGGGGATTCTATATCATTGAAGTCAATAAACCTCAGGTGGAAAACATTTTTTAATATTTTATATATATATGTATTATAGGTTATAGGATATATACTATACTATATATGAATATATAATGAATAATATAATTATATGATATATGATAATTATATTATATAATGTGTATATATATACATATTACTGGAAGATGAAGGTTTTGTCTGCATGTATATATGTGTTTCATGTGCATACTTGGTGTCCTCAGAGGCCAGAGGAAATATCAAATCACCCGGAACTGGTATTACTAATGTTCATGAGCCGCCATGTGGGTGCTGGAACATGAACTCAGGTCCTCTCCAGGATCGGCAAGCGCTGTCTCTCTAGCCCCAGTACAGACATTTTTCTTCTCATTGTTTCTAAAACAGTATCTCCTGTCACCTATTAGACAGCAATGGCATATCATCACAGTTGTCCCAAAATAATGTTTTAAATCTTCAGGTGCATATGCATGGCTACATATAGATATTACATATAGATATACATACAGATATTACATATAGATATACATATAGAATTTTGTAGCCAGTGGATACTAAAGAACAATGCTTTTATAGAAAGATTGTATTTTAAAGGATCCTTTACATTTCTGCAGAAGGAAATGTGCTGAAGAAAACTCAACCTAAAATATAGCATAAAACATTTAAAATCACCAAAATCATTTTCTAGTTTCGGAGAAAGCTTTTTCTGTCCTTGTTCATCATGGGTACATGCAGAATTAGCAGGGTTTTTGTTTTTGTTCTTGTTTTCAGAATGAGCAGTTTTGTTCTTTTATTCTTTCAGCTACAGGTTCTCGGCTGCTTAATATGCTGACCAATAGGCATTTACTGAGCATGTACTATGTGCCAGGTATAATTGGAGATGGGTTGAGGAGAAATTCTGTAGTGTGTGGTAGTTACAGTTGAGAGATAAACAACCACACAAGGAATCAATGTCTGTTTTTAGCTCAGTGTCATATGTTAAATGTACAAGATGCCAAGAATCTATCTAAGAGGTGGTAGTTGGAGCTCCACTGTGCAGGGTGGGGGAAGTTAGCAAAGGAAGGCCAACAAAGGTGTGTATAAAGTAAATACCCATAGATGGCCTCTGACGTAGGCAGTAAGTTGGGACACTTGAGAGCTAAAACCAACCAATCAATCAACCAACAGCAGACAATCCAAATAGCCAGAGCTTAGAAAACAAGATAGAAATGTGTGTCCCGTGAGGCTATGAAGGTAGATGAAGAAGTCTAGCACTCAGGGCAGTTGTGGGTCACCGGACAACCATTGAATTCTCTTCTAAGTGATGCAGACGAGGGATGTCCTAAAATGCAGAAGCTCTGTCAGCCATGGACAGGACAGCTGGAAGCCACATAAGTAATGGGCAGCCAGGCTCCTAAAAGGGAACAGGAAACTGGATAGCTCTACCTTGGCTCATAAGAAAGAGCCAGTGCTGTCTGGTGAGCCAATGGGGGCTCCTCTGCTCACAACAGATCAACACACATCAGAGGGACAGCTGTGATTACTGCCATAGTGACACCTGTTAAGAGCCGAGTAATCAATGAGAAGGGTTGGTAAATGAGGCTGAGGAAAGGGAAGTGACATGCAGGAAGTGGGCTGTGAACCTCCCTGGGATTTTCTTCCAGCTAGTAATGAAGACAAGTATGGCCGACGCTTTGATTATGGTTATCCGGTATGGGTACCATCAGCAACCACAAAACATCATCCACTGAGCCCCTCTCGGGTGGTGGGGACAGGGACCTGATCTGAGCCATGCACAGAACCAGTGACTAGCTCAGTGTCAGGGCCTCTCCTTTGATGTCTTAGAAAGGGAGTAATGGCTGCTGCTTCCCTCTCCCAGCATGAACCTCGCACGGCCTAGTGGTTGGCATGGAAAAGTCTAATATGGGCATCTTTGCATCAAAAGTGTGAGGGTTGATATCTTGGGCCATGTGTCTAGAAGGTAGACAGCTTGAGTGACCAGAAAGACTGAAGGAAATAAAGGTTTGGGGAAAGATTAAAATCTTGGCAGGAAGCTACCATAGAACCATTTCTTCCTCCCGTTACTTAAGGGATAAAATGTAGCTTTCTGTTCACTGAGAACAAAAACTACTCAATTCCTTGGCTTTCCTATCTATTTCTGGGTGTCTGACTGTGGCTCATCTTACTTCCACATCCTTCTGGTCGCTCTGTGTCATCCCAAGGCCTTCAAGCACACTCCTGTCATGGGGCCTTTAGGCCCCCCTTCTCCTTTGCCCCTCAAACTCACACCCATGTTCTCACCATCTTTGGGTCTTGGCTTACCATCTTCCTTTGATGGAGACGTTTCTCCACCTTCACTGAAATGCACACTGTCCATTTTGGGAAGCTGTAACTCCTTTCTCTGCATTTCTCCTTATAGGTCCTACAGGTATCTCCTACACTGATATTTTACTATTTATTTCCTTGTCTTTTCTCACCAAAATACTAACTCTCAAGGCATTAATTTTAGTACTCCATGCTGCCACAAGCAGGACCATACATGAAGTGAGCCCTCAGCAAACACTAGAATGAATGAATGAATGAATGATTTTTTTAAGGCACAATAGATCAACACGCCAAACCTGGCTAGTGCCAAAGTAATGCTGTGCACGAGAACCCCCAAGTTCACAAAAGCCTAGAATCTGTGTGGAATTTAAAAATACAAATTCCTCCCACTGGTTGACTGGGAGGAATCTCACATTGTTCTGAAGCTGAACCTCTGAACACACAACCAGGCACAATAAAAGGATCTTCTCCAGTTCTTGAGTATTTCCACTATTGAGAAGGTCTAGGGGATGCAGGATGCAGCTCTTCCAAAGGAATGATTGTTCAAACTATTCTTCTCTCCTCATTGTAGAGAAGTCCATTGCACGCATAACAGGCACACAACATGCACACTCTGTCTTAGTAAATTTTGTATTACTGTTACAAGATGCCTGAGACTTGGTCATGGGTAAGGAGAGGAAATTGGTTTAGTTCACAGTTCTGGAGTGCTGAGAGGCTACACTAGATCAGCTTCTTGTGATGAGCTCATTGTGGGAGCATCACAAAACTGAAGAGAATGTCAGGGAGTCAAGTGTGTGTGAGAGCAATGTCTCTTATAATAGCTTACTATCATCAGCTTCTTCCCAGAGTGGTGTCTTCATAATGAGATCATCTCTTAAAACACTAGTTCTCAACCTACCTAATGCTATGGTCCTTGGATACATCTCCCCATGTTGTGGTGACCCTCAACCAGAAAATTATTTAGTTGCTACTTCATAACTGTAATTTGTTACTGTTATAAGTCATAATATAAATATTTGATATGCAAGATATCTCATAGGTGACACCCAAAGGGACCATGAGCTACAGACTGAGAACCTCTGCCTTAAAGGCTCAACAGCTTCAGTACCAATAAGTATATCGGGGACCAGTTTTTCCACATAAGACACTTTGATGAGTAAACCATGTCAGAATCATTTTGTGCATACCTGAAAATGAGTGTAAAAGTATGTTGGCTAAAATATGTCAGACTGACTTCAAATTTGGTTTTTCTGGCATTGCTATTAAGATAGTCTGTCTCTCCAGCACAGCTCTGGTGTGTTGCTTGCTGTGTGCACTGCGCCCCCTGAAATACTCTTGTCCTAAAAGGGTACTTCCCCAGATAACATTGTTAGTGAGTGTCCTGCTTGAGCCTTAGGTCTGCTCTCTGAACCAGACAGATCAGCATAAAAGCCCCAGTTGTTAAGAGTCTCCTGAGACAACAAAAGTCAAGTGTCTGGGCTCAGCCTACTCTCTGCTTATTTTCACCAGAGATGGTAGCCCTTGAGAAAAGCCAGCAAGAAAGTCCTTGAACAAAGCACAAAAGGAATTGTCCTCAAGAAATGGTGCTTTGTGATGGTTAATCTCAATTTTCAACTTGAGTGGAGCTATAACGTAGGAAACCACACTAGATTAAGGTTAGATAAGGAAATATGACTGTGTGTCAAGTTGGCAAAGGGGTGGATTGTGAGGGCTATTCTTGGTTGACAATTTGACTCTATCTGTAATGAACTACAATCCAGAATTGGAGGGTGTACCTCACCTGGAACTTGAAGCAGAAAAACAACATCTGGATCTTGAGGCTGGAAGACACAAACTTTTAATCTGGATCCTTGAGGTAGGATGACACATGCCTTTGATCCGGATCAGCAAATGCCTTTAATCCAGATTTGGGACATAGTGAGCCATGCTTATGAAGATTTATAATAAAAAGGAATTAAAGAAAAGCTCAGGTACAGGTGTGGTGGTACATGCCTTGAATTCCAGCACTCAGGAGACAGAGTCATGCAGATCTCTGAGTTCAAGGCCAGCCTGATCTACAGAGCAAGTTCTAGAACAGTCAAGCTAAGGCAGTAAAGGAAACCATTGGAAACAGAAATCTGGTGAAGATGTAATTGAACAAGCAGGCCATGTTCCAGCCCCAGCAAACAGAACTCAGCAGCTTTGGCTGTGCTGTTATGGCTTTAGAGTCAAGGATGGAATTTCCCTCTGTTACTAAGGTAAGCCTCTGAGGCCAGGAATAGGGCAGGGATATTCCTACATGGAGGTCCAGGGAGGCCATTGTGTGAAGCTGTGAAGTTGAAGTCTGGATTGCCCTAGAGATTCCAAGATGTTGAAGATGCCACCGTCTTGGGATACTTGTCAAAGTAAGAGGCTAACTGGAAGTGAAAACAGCCCATGAAAGAAAGAAGAGTGTTGCAGTCAACAAAGCTGAAAGGAGTTGGAGATCTGAAGAGCATTTTGACATCAGACATGGAGGTGCAGATTTTAGAGCTTGCCCAGCTGGGCTTCGGTCTTGCTTTGTTCCAGTATTTCCTCACTGTGCCCCCTTCCCTCTGTTTTAGAATGGTGATGTATATCCTGTGCCATGGTGGAAGTATGGAACCAACTTTTTGACTTTGATTTTATAGGGTATTACAGCTAAGGGATTGAGGGAATCACAGAAGAGTTTTTGAACATTGTTGAGAGTGGGATAGACTATGGGGACTTCTAAAGTTGAACTAAATGCACTTTGTATTATGTTATGGCTACAAGAGTATAGGGGTCAGAAAGTGGAATGTGGTAGTTTGAATAGGTATGACCCCTTTAGACTTGTGTGCTTGAGTACTTGGCCATAAGAGAGTGGTGCCATTAAGAAGTGTAGATTTGTTGGAGCAGATGTGGCCTAGTTGGAGGAAGTGTGTTACTGTGCCTATGACCTTTGAGGTCTCCTGAGCTAAAGCTCTGCCCAGTGTGGATGAGAGTCTCCTTCTGTTGCCTGAGGATCGAGATGAAGAACTCAAAGCTCCTTCTCCATCACCATATTTGCCTGGATTCTGCCAGGCTCCCCACCATGATGATAATGAACTGAACCTCTGAAACTGTAAGCTAGTCCCAGTTAAATGCTGTCCTTTGTAAGAGTTGCTGTGGTCATGCTGTCTCTTTATAGCAATAAAACTCTAAGACAGAAGTTGGCACCAGGAACTGGGGCATTGCTGTGATAGGCCTGACCATGGTTTTGTTTGGAGGAACGTGGATTTGGAGACTTTGACTTACAAAGCAGTAAAATGCTTTAAGCGGTGCTTAACAGGCTACCCTAGTAAAAACATGGAAGCCAGTGGTGTGTGGGGCGATTTGAACTCTGGGGACCTGGTTCAAGAGATTTCAGAGGAAAGGAGTTGTAGTATGTTGCGTAGAGATCATTCTTGTGATATTTTGGCAAAGATTGTGGCTGGTTTTTTGCCCTTGTCCAAAGGGTCTGCCTGATATGCCCAGATCTTACAGATACCAACCTAGTCTAGACCATTCCTCATTAAAACTCTTTCCAGGTGACTCTGGTTGTGTCACATTGACAATTAAAGCTAACTAGCACAAGTAGTGAATGCCGATTGTCAACGTGCATGACCTAGAATTCACCAGCAGACAAATCTCTGAGCATGTCTTGGAGGGAATTTCTAAGTGAGGTCACTTGAGGTAGGAAGACCAACCCCAAGTGTGAGTGGCACCATTCCGTGAGCCGGGTTCTCTGGGTGGTACAACACATACCCCTCTGCTTCCTGACTGCAGTTGCAATTCAACCAGCTGCCTCAGGCTACACCTTCCTGTCCTGCTTATAGTTGAGCCGTGAACCAAGATAAACCCTTCCTTTCTTAAGTGTCCTCTTGTCAAGCATTGTTCCCAGCATTGAGGAAAGTAACTAACACACTTGCTCAGAGCTGTTAGCTGGGATAGAGGAGGAGGGTAAAATGAATAATTTCGGAAGAGGCTGGGAACAGGTGCTCAGACAGGTGCTCACCGTAGTCTGAAAAAGTCAGATAATGTCAGTCAAAAAGCAGAGCGAACAAGGCTGAGCTGTCTTGACCTTTGTCCTGACAGTTACAGGGGGAAGGAGATCAAGCAAGCCACATGATTTTTTTAGTTTGTTGAAAGGTTCCAAGAAGGGCTGGTCCTGGTCACCTAGCTGCATGACCATGGAACAACTACCATTCTCTCAGCAGCTGGTGTTGCTCCTTCCCACTAGGTGATCATCTGTGAGCAGCTGGCTGCAATGAATTAGACCGGGGAGTGAGACACACTCCACCCCACCAGAGTGTCCTTGGAGGACACCCAGAGCCACTTTTGTTACCCCAATTCCCATTATGTGCAGGGCATCTTTACTTCGCCAGCTGTTCACCTTTTAAAGGAGGCATTTGACACAACTGGAGATCCTTTCCCTCCAATACAGTCCCAAAGAAACTCTGAACAAATGGCTAACTGGGTGATTGTTAGCATAACAAAGCAGACACTGCCACCAAACTCAGTCAATACCAGAGGCTCCTCTCCTTTCTTCTCCACCCTGCAATATATGATAAACCTCACTGGTCCAGGGCCTTCCCTTCCCTTCCCCCAGCTTCTGATTCCTATATAACACAGCCATTTTGGCCACCGCTCTCTTGGTTCTTCTTGGTTCTTTTCCACTTGTTGACCTCTTGTCTCCTCTCTCTGTGTCATCTTCGCTCCCTCTCTCTTCCTCTCTCATTATCCCCACAGTCTGGTTCAGTCTGGACCCTTCCAGGTACCTTGCGCTATGCTCTCCCTCAGACATTAAAGCTTCTCTTCAACCATTCACTTCATTCACAAAGGCGGGGAGTTGTGCCTCAGTCATTGTCTCACTTCAAAAGAAGTGTCCCCCGCCTGTCCCAGGGATCTGAGGGAGCCTGGTGGGCTCACTGTCTGGAAGGAAGGGACTGGCCTTAAGTTGGAAAAGACTGAAAACGTGAATTCCCACGGCATCCAGGGACTCCGGGTGAGTGGAACCCCTGTGAACTGGCCAGTCTGATAGCCTCTTGTCATGAAAGATCATGAAAGAACAAAGGATTGGAAATAGGTTATAGATGAGAATTCACAGAAGTACAAATTGGACAGACAAAAAGCACCAGCTGCAAAGACACCACTGGTTGGGGTGTGGCTTGGCGGTGTGACACTTGCCTGGCATTACAGAGCCCTGACCTCCGTCGTCCCCAGCTTACCTGTGATGCTGGTAATACTTAAAACACTTAAAGGAGCTGCTTCGGATACATAGCTGTCAGAAGTAATTCCTCCAAACTACCCCATACATGCTGCTTCGGTGTTTTCAGAAAGGACACTGGGCCCTTCATATAATCCTTATAATAACACACACCCTGTGACTCATCTGTAGCTTAAGAGTTTATCTCAAAGGACCAAATGCACATAAGAATGCCCGTTGCTTTGTAGTAGGAAACTACATGCCCAACACGATTACTCTTTCAGCTGAATACCTTGCCTGCCCTGTCAACCGCAATGAAAATCTCAGCTTTGGGTCCAGTTTTTGGTACTTGTCCCTTAGGGGGGCAGTGTGAAACAGTGAAAGAAAGGATGGCCCAGGAAACACCAAGACCAGGTTCTCAGCACAGAGGAGATTTATTTGCCCCAGAGGGACAGCGGGCTGCCTCTGGATAGAGAGGAGATAGATGTGGAGAGCCCTTCAGGTAGAAATTCAGCTCTTTGTGCTGCTTGCTACTAGAAGCTTCTCTACCACCACTGCCTAGAAGACAAGGATATCATTCTGAGCACAAGAACTCAAAAGCGGTTTTAGATGGATTTCTAACTAGCAGAATGCACAACACTAAACCATCGTGGTAGAATTTTCTTTAAAATGTGAATCCGAAAATTATAAAAATGTTGTACAGAGATTTCCTCCATATTGAAACATTCCCTCCAGGGCAGCTGGAGGGACTCTGGAATTAAATAAATTCCACATGTCTGGGGAATCTAAGACTTGAAAGGTTCATGACAGAGAGCCCTGAGGGCTAGGACTTGCAGCTTTCATGAGTCACCACCCATGCAGATGTGAGGTTATCAGTGATGCAGCTGAATGTGAGTGTTCCCTGCTCCTGTAAGTTACCCCCAATTAAAACAATCTTTACTTTGGTCTATTGTAGGTCCCCTATCCAGGAAGAGTAGATGTGTAATGTCTTACATTGCAGAAAGTAGATCCATACACACAAATATTATGGGAAGATGTTGTCTTTGCTCTTATATTAGTCTTTGGATTTTTCTCTGTAGGATGCTAATAACTTCCATTTCCCTTTCACTAGATAAAAATTCAAATCACTAAGAATGACAAAGCTGTGCTTTCCCCTCCTCGTGGCTGTGTGATGGAGCCCGCCAGGTGGAAGAACACAAAAAACATACTAATCTCCTTTTCTCAACTTCTTTCCTTTTCCCCACAGAGAACTGTCTAACACAATCGTTTTATTCAATAAATCATCATTCTGGTTGCTCCTTTTGCAGAGTAATTCTTGGCACCTCCGTCACCTTGCCACTGCCAAACCCACAGCTGTGGCCTGTGCTTACACACGCTTCATCTCCCTCCCACCCTGAGATGCCAGGAAGAATGATTTTGCTAAAACAAATCAAAACAAAATCGTTCCCGGAAAGTTTGCAGTGGTTCCTCTTGGCACTCGACTTTGGTCCTGAGGAATTCAGTGCAGCAGAATTTTCAAGCGCCTTTGTACACCTCAGGTTCTGGATGCTTAAAATGCACAACTTTACTTAATTATCCCTGTGAACCACAATGCAGGTGCTTACACGATTTAGTTTATAGACACAACAACCAAAGCTCAGCTTCTATTTTTCTGCCTAGGCTGCTGTAGCTGTCTATCACTAATGAATTGTCTTAAAGTGACGTATACTGTTGGGAAGTTTGGAGCAAGAACAGTGGCAGAGTAAGGGTCTACTGAGGGCTCTCATCCTGGTTTGAGAGAAGCCCTCTTCCTACTGTTCTCACAAAGCACTAGCCCCTTGCTTCTTGTAAGGGCACAAATCCTTCTACCAGGTTCTCACCCTCGTGACCTAATTTAACCATAATTACACCACAAAGTCTGCATCTCCAAAAGTTTGAGGAGAAAACCATGCAGGCTGTAAGATAGTAAGAGACCAGTGAATTTACAGACTCTGTAGTCTGGCTCCTCTCCTCTTTCTCTCGAGATCATAAGCAGAACAGTTTCATTCTATTTCTCAAACATATTCAATGTGCCTTGCCACAAAATGATTTTTGGCTACTGTTTGGAACTCTTTGGTCTCAGACCTTGACACCCCTTATGACTTGCGCCATTGGATTCAGCTCAAACCCCACCCTGAGCCCGCCCTTCACCGCTAGCCTAAAAGATTGTTCCTTGCTGCTGAGTTGCTGTATAAAGTTCCCTGTCTCCTCCTTTCTGTGTGGCTCTTCAGCATTGTCTTGTCTGGTTATGAAATGGCTTGCCTCCTGTCTGTGGCTCTCTGGAGTGTAGATTTCATAGAAGCAGAACTAGTTCTTTCTGGCTTGCATTCATCCCTGCATGCCCTTGAAGGTTATGGCCAAGTAATGGAGCATTTGTGAGTGATGTCTACCCCAAGGCCACACCTCATTGGTGTCAGTCTATTCCAGTGGTGCAGTGGCACCGCACCACTGAGCTGAAGGGCACCTGAGAGGCAGAGGTGACAGGCAAAGACATGACTGTCACATTTTATCTGACTGACACTGTGAGCTCTTTCCAGGCAAAAATCAAGAGGGACTGAAGATCACTATGTAACTAAGAGTACTCCTACCTCTGCCCCTCACTTAGGAAAGTTCTAATTCTTCTCTTTCATCCTACTATGGGTTGAATGACTGTTAATCCCTCCCGCACACATAGGTATTCATATGTCGAGGCCTAATTCCCAATAAGATGGTATTAGTAGGTGAGAGTTTGGGAGGTAATTAGGTTATGAGGTCATAGTGTGAGTCCCTGACGAAATCTGAGGCCATGGGGTGAAGTTGGTAATCTGCCAACTGGGAAGTGAGCTCTTGGAAGGAACGAAGTCTTGTCTTCACCCTGCAATGAACAGAAAGGTCTGAAACAAGTGTAAGCCACTTTGTGTCACCTGCGTTGGGATATATGCTGTGTAGCCCCAGCTCACCAAGATACTCCTTCAACCACTCCACCGGGTTCCATTCAGAGTCTTCCCAGTGGCTCCCTCTCTGTCAACACAGATCTTTTCCTACTGACCCACTGTTCTCTTGGCTGAGGCTGTACCACATCCACCCTTCCCTTCTTGGCTGCCTTTTCCTTCTCCCAATGCGCCTAGCCAATATCCCATCACTGATCAATACCAATGACTTTACACATAATACATTTGAATTATATATATTATGTAACATACAATTTTATATTATATACATGTGTGATAGGTAAATGTATGAATTAAATGATTTATGTGAATTATATATAATACATGTGAATTATATATAATATTATAAATTACTTCACAGAGGACATATAGGATCACAGCCTACTTTCTGCCCTCCCCAAACCTGATGGCTTCTGGCTGTATTGGCACCAGTAGTGTTACCCCTATTCTAAAAGGGACAGACCCTTTGTCTCTTGCCAACCCTCCATCAGGAAAATCTTCCATTATCAACTAGTGCTCCCTTGATAACTGTGCAAACAATCACACCATTTCAGTGCCAAAATGAAGCAAGGTTCACATCTTCATCTAGCATTTGTCTTTTCCCTTCCCAATATTGTTTGCAGCAGATAAAAAGATCAAACCACATTTTCTATGTCCTCGGTACATTTCCCGCTACCTATAAAGCTTTGGGAAGTTATATTCACCATTTGTTTAAATGAATTTAAACATTGTGGTACATGCTGCGGTCCTCATACCTGAGAATCAAGGCAAAGGTGAACCTGAACCACATAGCAGGATCTAGGCCAGCCAGAGTTCCTGAATGTAGATCTGCCTCAAAAAGATAGTGGGTCAAAATCCCGTTGTTTGGCGGATCAAGCCCTAAGCACATTTCGGGGTAGGTTCTAAAGACAGCCCACACTGCCCTGGAATATTAAACATTTGGCAAAGCTCTGGAGTAATACATATCTGCTTATTGGCATTCATAGACGCTTGCAACTCAAAGGCCAGCTCTGTTCGGATTTTCAATTAACATAAATACTTATTGCCTGGGGAGTGCTTAAGTGGGTGCATCAGTCTTCCTAGTGCCAGGGGAGACACTCAGAGTTTAAAAACAGCGACTTTAAAAAAATAGTCCAAATCAGATGTAACCAGCATACATCATAGCTCTACATCCTTTGTGACAAGTTTCAGAATAAAGATGAAGGAGGCTGAGAAATGGATCTGGAGCCACATTCTCTCCTGGCACCACCAGAAAACCCAACCAAGGGACCAGTAAGATTGGGAATAAATTTTCCCATTTACTTTGATAGATACCAGTTCATATTATACTGACAGTACTGTGAGGACACAGACTTTTAAATCACGTGTCAGGGAAAATGTGGCTGTTCCTTATCCTGACAAATCCCAGGTTCCAGCCCTTGGGACAGTCAGGGCTGATGCTCAAGTGAGAGCTGGGTGCCAATCACTCACTGAGTAACTTAGGAACATTTTATTGAACACTTGATATATTCCAGAGATTGAGTTACTCGCACTCTCTCTCCAAGGGGACATAAAGAATGCTGACTTACAGGGACAATCCCCACACAAATACTGAAGGAAAGTCTAACATATGAAGGGGAATGGCCAAGACGCTCATGGAGGCAATGAGTGGAGCACACAGGAAGGCAAAGACATATGCTGTAAGTCTCCAAGTGGACAGGAGTTCAGAAGAGACCTGGGAGAGGGAAGCAGGTCTATCAGTGCGGAGGCCCTCTTCAAGTACAGGTGGATTTTATGAGTAAGATCATGAGGCTTCAAAGGCACCTCCAATCAGCCAGCACATTTAATGACTGGACCATCTGGTCCCTTCTTTAGGCTGTCGAGGATATTCATGCCCATGTCTCCCGGAGGTAGATTTATGCCCAATGCATTTCCCCCAGCTCTGTGCTTGGTGCTGTTGAGTTCCTCACTCAGCACAACGTGGTGGAAGGGAGAATTGTACTATAGAAACCTGCAAACGCTACTAAGCAGGGCTTGACTTAAAGTTTGTTAATTATATAGGCCTGTGAAAGAAATGGAGAAAACGTAAATGCAGACCAATCTTAAAGGTCTGTATGCATTTGCCAGGTTGCAGAGCAGAGGGCAGGCTAACTGGGGTCTTTTCTTTTTTAACTTTGTGCCTTGACATTCTAGGCAAGCTTTTTACCACTGACCAGCGTCTTTGAACTTCTTTATTTAGAGATAGGCTCTCACGACATTTCCCCGGCTGGCCTTGACCTCACTCTGCAGCCCATACTGGCTTTGAATGTGCAAGTGTCCTCTTGCCACCATGCCACTGGTCACTGGGATTTCAGGCCAGTGCCACTGGACTCAGTCTCTGCACTCTGACAAGTTCTGTGTCTTGCTCTTGGCCATTGCTCATGCAGAAGGAAGCTTCTCTGACCACAGCTGAAAGCAGCCCAGGTCTATGGGTATAAGCATAAATATTTAGAAGGCAATTTGATAGCATGACCATTCAGCAAAATAAGAACAGTAGTCTCTAGCCTAAAGTCCATGACTTCCCAGGCATGGGCTTTGAACCAGGATTACAGTACCAGGCATGTTCTAAAATCTAATCAGAAAGTGTTTAGACATTTCATAACAGCTGTGACATTATTACATCAGTGGGTACATCTCATGGATGTCTAAGTGGCATCAACTGTATTCAGTGGGTTATCTAAATAAAAAATAAACTGCACGGGAGGGTGTGTGGTTAGGAACATGGAAGGTATCACAAGAAGAAATAGAGGATTAGATATGATCATAGTTCATTGTGTATACGTATGAAAATGCTCAACAAATAAAGGGGGAAGTGGAAGTGTTTTGTGTTACATTTGAGTAGCCCAAAACGTAAAGAAAAAAAAATGCCCTACCAATATTTGAAAACTGTTATTCAATTTGGCAAAGGAGTACTACTCATGACACCCACAGATGTGTGAAGGTCACCTCACACTTGTCAATATACACAGCAGTGTCAGCCAGCATTCATGCCAGGACTGTGCCCAGAGAATATGTATTAAGCACTTATTAACCATTATAGAGATGTAATTAGAAGGACACCCAGGAGCCAGTTTATTCAGGGCCTATAGGGTCAAGTACTAGCTGTTATATTTTAAATTCTCGCATAGAAAGCTGTTGGGGGAGGTTGGAATGGAAGAATAAGATAGTCTGCATTCTGCTCACAGGGACCGTTTTGGTAGCTGTAGAATAGAGTGTGTGGGGGACAAAGTATAAGCAGAGCTGAGTTAGGAGAACATACTGTGGTGTTGGCTAGGTGCTTGTGGCACAGGGGAAAAGATACTGTCAACAGCTGTGTCAGCAGCATCGTATCAACAGGTGTGCCCCTGAGGCTTTGTGGTGAGGCTTGGAAGAGAAGGAAAAAAAATAATCACCGACTACTAGATGCAAACAACGGGAAGAACGGTGTAGATACTTAAAGATATATCAACCACTCTGTTTCAGACTCACTAAGTGTGAGATGCTCACTGTACATCAGAGAGGAATTCTTCCAGATGACGCTGAGGGATTGTGTTTTAGAAGAACAAAAACCTCAGAGTAACTATTCTCGGAAGGAACTATGGTGTGGGTGTATCATTTGGGGTGGAGCTTGTCCATCCGAAATGCAAAGAGCAGACATATCCCAGAGGACCTCTGTGACTAACACTTTGTGTTGGATCCAGGGATGGCTAGCAGTGAGCCACAGTCAGAAAGGTTAGGTTTGGGTTCTGTTTGTTTGTCTGTCACAGCAGCGACAGAGAGGGGGAGAATTTAGTCATCTTCTTTAGAAGATGTTGCCCACAGCATGGACCATTCAGTTGAAGAAGCTTAGCAAGGATTCCTAACTAAGGATAGTGAAGGAAAACTATCCCTCTTAAGGCTCCATTAGCCTACAATAAACTCTCTAGATACCTCAGGCTTTTGCAACTCCTCTCTCTGTCAGTGATTCTGTCACTGTGACTAGAGAGTTGACAGAGACAACTTCATGGAAGAGGGATTTGTTTTGGTTTACAGTGTTAGAGGGTTCAGTGCATAGTTGCTTGAGCCTGCCCACTTGGGCACAGTGCCATGGTTGGGGCAGTGTGGGGCAAGCAGGCAGACATTTCATTGTAGGCAGGAAGTAGGGAGGGGATTCATGGCAAGATAAAGCCCCAAGAACCTATTCCCAGCTGTCAATTTCTTCCACAGGCTCCACATTTTGCTTTTCTTCCAACAAGATGCTTGTTTTGTGACTGTCAAAGGTTCATGAATCCATTTGTTGGCCAAGACCTATGATAGAAGTATTTCTAAAAGACCCCTAAAGTCTCACAAATACACTTCACTTAGTATCTTAGTCAGGGTTTCTATTCCTGCACGAGACATCATGACCAAGAAGCAAGTTGGGGAGAAAAGGGTTTATTCCACTTACACTTCCACATTGCTGTTCATCACCAAAGGAAGTCAGGACAGGAACTCACACAGGGCAGGACCTTGGAGGCAGGAGATGATGCAGAGGCCATGGAGGGATGTTGCTTACTGGCTTGCTTCCTCTGGCTTGCTCAGTCTGCTTTCTTATAGAACCCAGGACCACCAGCCCAGGGATGGCACCACCCACAATGGGTTGGGCGCTCTCCACCTTGATCAGCAGTTGATGAAATGCCTTACAGCTGGATCTCATGGAGGCATTTCCTCAACTAAGGCTCCTTTCTCTGTGATAGCTCAAGCTTGTGTCAAGTGGGCACACTAAACCTGCCAGTGCACTTAGGTACCAAGTAGCATAAATGTAGTCTGCTCTTATCCATCCCTCTTTGCTCCATTCTACACCAGGGTCCATTTCAGTCTCAAAGCTCAAGGCTGGCCTCTCTCTCAGGAAAACATGATGGCACAGGAAAGAGGGTAAGGTTGAATAAAGGAAAGAGGTGAATGGTGGTGTTTATAAGGAAAGACACAGGACAGCCACAAGGTAAAGATGCAGAGAGGCCCGGAGAGAAGGGAAAAAATGCCACACAGCGGTGGGATATACTCAGATGATCTCCCCAGTATGCCTTCTGATGCCCAGCAGAAAGCATCTGTACCATGGATACAGCTTAACATCTAACTCAGTCCTGCTTGCCTTTGCAGGATCATCTAAGACTCCTGCTTAATTTGTTTAACTCAATGGCTTCCTTGAAAATCACCCATACCGGCCATTATTTGCACTTTTTTCTGGGATCCCGGGATGCTGGATTCCTGCCTTTCCTGCTCCTTTAACTTCAGCATCTATACTAGCCTCTGCTTGGTCCCTTCTTAACAACCAGCCTCTGCCTTGTGCCAAATTCTATGAAGGTACCTATGATGGTTATTCTTAGTTGTCAACATGACTATATCCAAAACTAAAACCCCAAAATGGAGGGCACACCTGTGAGGGATTTTTTTTTTGGGGGTGGGGGGGCTTGGTTTAAAATGGGTGTATCCACTTCTAGTCCAGGCCTTGACGGTAGGAAGGCATACACCTTTGATCTGGACCTTGGGGCAGGAAGATACAACTTCACTCTAGGCTATAGCTTCTGGAAGCCTATATCAGAACATGGAAGGCAGAAGGCTTCTCTGCCTGCTTACCCTCACCTTGCTAGTACAGTCCCTCCTGCACAGACTGACATTACAGCCTATTTCTTCGGGATTCCAGAAGACCAGCTGAGACATCCAGCCTTGTGGACTGAGTACCAACTGCTGGATTCTTGGACTTTCTGTTCGAGGCCAGGCACTGCTTCTCCTTGATGCTTCCATTTCTTTTTAAATTTACTCCCTTTATTCTGATCGCTCATTCCACACTCAGTTTGAGGATACTGGAAGAAGATGGAAGAGAGGCAAGTGGGAATAAAACAGAGTTTGGGAAACGAAGCTGTTGAGGGTCATACAGTGGAGATTGTCTTCACTTTTCTTTGGTGTTTTGAGTTATTTCAAAGCTAAAGGATAAGCACAGGAGACTTTAGGGTGTGACAGGCGTGTTTGTTACCTAGTCCATGGTGATAGGATGGATGTGCACACATGCCCAAACTCCTCAAACTGTAGACAAGTGTGTGTGGGTCTTCTGTAAGCTAGTTATATTTCGGTAAAACTGCTCCTTTGTTTGTTTGCTTGCTTGTTAAGGAAGTTGGTGTCCTGGAGAGATGGCTCAGCAGTTAAAAGAAGCACTTACTGAATTGTAGAGGAAGAATTCAGTTCCTACCATCCATACTGTTGTGGCTCACAATAACAGGTAACTCTAGCCCCAGGGGATCCAGTGTCCTCTTCTGGCCTTTGTAAGCAAACACACACACAGACACACACAGACACACACACACACACACACACACACACACATCCTCAAAAACAAAAATAAATTTTTAATTTCTTTTTTCAGAAAAAAAGGAAGTTGAAAATGAGCTTAATTTTAAAGTGCATTTACTCTTTCATTGAACGCATGAAGTGCCCACTGTGTGCCAGCCCTTTGCCAAACACTGGTGTATAAGCAAGTTCTCGTGTCTGATCAGTATGTCTATCCACAAATGCACAAAAAGCACAGAGAGCTGTCAGTACTGAGCTATGATAGCAAAGCTTATGATAGGGGTGCCAAGTGCCATGGTAACGGCAGCAGGGGCTGGCCTGGCCTGGGGTTGGCCCGGGGGCTGTGAGTCATACAGCTATCAGTGACAAGCAGAGCAACCTCCCCCACAGACTTCAGCTGGAGGGGGAAAAATCAATTTTCTTTGCCACCACCATCTTTTTCACACATGAGTATGCCCTCATTCCTATTCACTTGCTCCGGAAAGCTGTCTCTTCTCAGAGGCTCCAAACACAAAGCCTGAACAAAGGCGATTGGGGGAAAGGCAGACAAAGCAGGAGAGAGAGAGGTTCATTCTCTGTAAATGCCAGATTTTCTGCATCAGTGGGGCTGCAGCTGTGACAAGCATCAGGCTGTTTCCTAAGGCGTGTATTTCCCAATGCACCATGGAAAGAAAATATTAGTAGCATCAGGGGGGAGAGACAAATAGGCTCAATTATTATAAAATTTTGTGGGTAGACAATTTTTCACAATAAGAGGAATTTGGCATGTTGAATAAACATAGAAAATTATATTGTTAATATAAAGTATGGTCCCATTTTTTTTTCTGCCTTAATCTTCAAACAGGCAAAGAACTAAGTCCTATTAAAGAATTTATCCTGCTGTTTCGTATGAGCTTCCGGTAGAGTTGGCACCTAAGGACCCTGACATCATGTTCTATATGACCGTCTCTCTATTCAGGTGTGGTAGTGTATAAAGTGCCACTTCACCTAATTAGTTATCCACTATCAAGTGGTCAGCCCAGAAATTATACACATACAGGTAACACTAAATAGAATGAGTAAGTTCTAATCATATATCCAAGAGAGGACAAAACAGGGATGGGGGTCACGTGGTCAGGTGGGGAAGCTGAAAGGGAAGGCGGACCATGTTGTGATTTACACTTTAATTTGGTTGTAGAAGTTAAAAATTAATTTAAAAAAATTAAAATAAGTTTAAGGAAATGTTGCTCTGTGCATGGCAATTAGAGCCCGAATCGATGTGTAGTCTTTGTGTATGGACTGCTGAGGGGGAGACTGCTCATCTGAACCGCTGTTAGAACGTGACGTGAATATCTGATTCACAGCAGACTTAATCAGCGTGGGCCGGGGAACGTTTAGTCACAGAGCAGACACAGATCGGTAAATTAATGCCAGGTTAGTAATTAGAAGTGTCGCCTGGGTTTGGGTCACACCTCTGGATGCAGCATGAAACAGATCCCTTTGTATTCCATACCATGCTCTCTCCCAGCATGCCTCTGGCCTTTAGTCACAGAGGGACTAATGTCTGCTGCAAAGAGCCCGGAGTTAGGAAATCTATCTATATTCTGGTCTCGAGACTACTGGAAGTTATTTGACCTTAGAAAAAGGATAATGAAGTCCTAATGTTCCCTTTGGTTTGCCCATGTGCAAAATGAAGATGTTTAAGGCCGGATCGGGAAAGGACCAAAAACAAAGGTGTGCAGGTGTGAGTCCAAGACATGTCCCATAGTCATGTGCAGCATAATTACATGTACTAATAAAATCCATGAGGGAATTGAGTCAAGGGATAGTGAAAATATAATTCACATTTATAAACACATAAAAGCAAGCACAGTTGGAAAGGTGTGTCTCTGCCTGTGGTCTAAATAGTGAAACTTCCCTACATGGGGCAGTCATTTTATTAAAGAATTTCACATCCCATACATACAAGGACCTTTAAGGACCATGGAGTTGGGCTGGAGAGATAGCTCAGCAGTTAATAGCACTGACTGCTCTTCCAGAGGTCCTGAGTTCAAATCCCAGCAGCCACATGGTGGCTCACAACCATCTGTAATGAGAGCTGATGCCCTCTGGTGGTGTGTCTGAAGACAGCTACAGTGTACTTATATGTAATAAATAAATAAATAAGTCTTTTTTTAAAAAAAGGACCATGGAGTCATTCACAGGAGAGAATTAGAGATTGCTAATATATTTGATTAACATAGGTTGAATCGCTTTTCTAAACAAATGCATAGATAGAGAAAGCTAATAAACAGGACCCCTGTGTGAGGGCTAGAGGCACAGAAAGATGGAGAAGCTTTGTTCCTGAGACCTGTAGCCAGGAATAGTTTACAGAGCCATCTAAAGTGAATTCTAGTTGTAGGCTCCAGGCAGGAGGAAAGGGGAAGCTAGCACAATAAAGCGCCATTGATTTGGAGCAAACAGGTTATTTTTTTTAATTCATCATTTTTAATAATAGCTAACTTATTTAGTCTCTGTGAGTGGGGCCTCACCTATGCCACAGAGAACATGGCATGTCATAAGAAAGTCTGTGGGAGTCTGTTCTTTCCTTCTTCCATGTGAATGCCTGGGAATGAAATCAGGTGGTTAGATTTGGCTACAACCACCTTGACCCACTAAGCCATCTCCCTGGCTCTGAGTAAATGGTTTTAACAATGACTCTGTGTGTGTGTGTGTTTAAATTCTGCCCTTTGTTTTAAATACATTGTTTTCAGAAGGCAAGTATAGATATGTATTAAAATTTAGCATAATTATCTTTATGTTTATGAGAAGAGAAATCTCATACATCATAATTATGAGGTAAAAGTGCTTTTCTCCTTTCCAGATCCCAGGATATCTACTCACATCAGCAGTGTCCACTAGCACATTTCACGTGCTGAGCCTGACAGAGGATTAATCACATCACCACACTAAGTTCATTTCTCTGATTATTTGGGGAGTTATGTGCTGAGGTCCAGAAACCAGCCCCCCCATTTGTGAAGCGTTTTCAGAAATCTGTTTCAAAACTTTAACAGAAGCATCAATCAACTTCAATGCTAATAAGATAGTACAGGACAGTCTCTCCCTGCTCTTCTTCCCAAACACAGTTACAACACAGAGAAACAAACAAGGACTCTCAATGAGAAAGAAGCAGAATTGGTTTGGAGTCCAGGGACTGGAGGCTCAAGGCGGGAACACTGACTCCCATCCTCAGGATTGAAAAGCCATGAGACCTTCATGCATCCAGAGACTAAACTCAGACCAGTAGGCTCATTCCTTCCCTGTGTTGAATGGAAGACCTTCTGATAGCATCAGCTGAGTCCAATCAAGGACTCAATCAATAAGGAGGTTGGGTAGAGTTGAGGAGTGTTCTCTTCCCCACTAGCCTTAGACATGTGCCGTAGTGAAAAATAGCAAGGTGGAGAATTAGATGGAACTAAATGTCTTAGGGTTTTGTTGCTGTGAGCAGACACTATGACCAAGGCAAGTCTTATAAAGGACAACATTTAATTGGGGGCAGGCTTACAGCTTCAGAGGTTCAGTCCTTTATCATCAAGTTGACAGCATGGCAGCATCCAGGCAGGCATGGTGTGGGAGAAGCTGAGAGTTCTACATCTTCATCCAAAGGAAGCCAGGAACAGACTGAACATCCTCAGGCAGCTAGGAGGAGTGTCTCCAAGCCCAATCCCAGAGTGATACACTTCCTCCAACAAGGCCATACCTTCTAATAGTGCCACTCCCTGGGCCAAGCATATGCAAACCATCACACTAACCATAAGAGAGCCACCCCTGAATCATATCAGCTGAAGACCTCTGAGATGCTCCCTCTTGGGGAGGAACAAGGACTGGTAGGTGGGTTAGTGAAAGGAATCTGGCTATAGCTAATGGCCCGGGCCACTCTGCAGAAGACGGGATGGGTGGATCAGCTAGAATGTAAATAAACAGGCAATCTAAGAAGACACTTGGACCCGACCCAATGCCCAAGCATAAACATTATTTTTTCTTCCCAAGGGTCCTATGCATCACTGCTCCATGTAGACACCAGAAGTCTGGTCTGGGAAAGGCTCTCCCTGTCAGCTGAGATGCGCTGGCATCATGGGAGGACCTAAGGAGTCCGAAAACCCAAAGGAGAGAAGGAATGTGTTTGGTAAAAGTGTAGTCAGGTGTGGGGCAAAGGGGTGCCTTGGTGGACCCATGTGGAGGCATCACTTCCTCCTGAAGGACCAGCCACATGATGGTATAGTATAGAATAGAGTTTATTCCAGGCATGGGGAGGGGAGTTAAGAGGCAGAGAAAGGCAGAGAAAGAGAGTAGAGAAGTAGAGGCCAGTCATGAGTACGTGGAGAGAGGGGGAAGGGGATGGGGAGAGAGGGAGAAGGGACCAGAGCAGAGAGCAGGAAGGCAAGAGAGCAAAAGAGAGAGGAGAGGGCAGGCAGCCCCTTTTGTGGTGAGTCAGGCATACCTGGTTATTGCCAGGTTACTACAGGGCGGAGCCTAGACAAAATGCTAACACAAATTGCTCTGAAAATGACCTATTAGGTCAGTGAGTGTGACACTGGGAGACTTTCCTGCTGCAATTATGATGCAGAGAGTAAGGGACTTGGAGAATAATATCAGTGACGTTGTCATTTGTAGCCAATATGGGCTGTCCACGTGGAAAATGCCCTGACACACACACACACACACACACACACACAACCACCTGGAACTGAGTGAGTTCAGCAAGGTGCACAGGATAGTCTATGAGCTGACAGAAGTCAGTCACATCCCTACTGTCTACAACGTTCATACAGAGAATATCAAGTATGACCACTTCAGAGATACACACGTAGCTATAAATGTAAAGTGTCCTAGGCTTCTATGTTAAAAAAATTTTTAATTTAACAAAGGAGATTTTTTTAAAAGCTAATTTATAAAAACATTCTGAGTTCAAGACTCAACAG
This sequence comes from Micromys minutus, assembly GCF_963924665.1. NCBI lineage: Eukaryota > Metazoa > Chordata > Mammalia > Rodentia > Muridae > Micromys > Micromys minutus. The sequence continues at coordinate 53,743,528 of NC_137981.1, forward strand.
AGTTGAGTTGTCAATTTTGCCCAAATTATCCATAAATTTAATAAAATTTCTATCAATAGTCCAGCAAGATTTTGGTAGCTATAGACAGTTTTGTTTCCTATTTGTGTAGAAAGGTTTCAGTCCTAAAATAGTTGAAATGTAAAAACCTTTACAAAGAATAGAATACAGTAATCATTCTACTGGACATGAAGACTTGGCTCACAGTGATCCAGGGCATCTGAGTGCAGCGGTGTTCATGCAGGGACAGACACACAAATATCTGTGATACAACAGAGTGTCTGGAATCCAGACTGTGGCAACACATATACCTCATTTTTGACATAGATCAGACTAGCGCAAAGAAGAAAGGGGGGATTCTTTTCAGCTGAAGGCACTGAAGCTACGAAACATCTATAAGCCAATAACAGAAGCCTTAATCTTAACCCCAACCTAGTGGATTAGTAGAAAATGTAAGACTATAAAATTCTTCAAAAACAGAGGAAAATTCTTGGGTTCTAAGACTAACCCAAAGGTCTTAGATTTGGCAGTAAAGTACAGTCTATGAGAGAGAAAATAGGTAAGCTGAGCTGTGCCAAGAGGAAACATTGTTACACCCACGTAACAATGTAGCAATTTTAAAGGACTACATCTTGGGAGAAAAATCTATATATGTGTAATGAAAAGATGATGAGCTGGAGAGGTGGTTCTGGGGTTAAAAGTATGCTTGCTGCTTTTGCAGAGGACCCGAGGACCTGAGTTTATTCCCAGCATCCATATCAGGAGGCTCACAAATACTGTGACTCCAGCTCCCGAGCATCCTTTTTCTGGCACCTTTAGGCATCTTCACACACACACACACACACACACACATGCACACACACACCACAAGCGTGTACACATAATTTAAAAAGACAAAAATACATTTTCCAAAACTTCAAAATCAACAGTATGCAAAAAAAAAAAAAAAAAAAAAAAAAAAAAACCAACTAGAAAATAGTCATAACACAGGCTCACCAAAAACAATATACAAGGGACTGGTGATCACATAAAGTGTCCAACATCATGGTCATCAAAGAAATCAAACTGAAGAGTCCAGTGAGCCGTCGTCATTCCACACATGGTGATGATTAAAGCAAAATGTCACACCATGGAACACTGGTATCTGGGACAAGCTATGTCACTCATCGGTTTTGGACAACAATGGCCAATTAGTCCCCAAGTTACAAAGTATGTTTACATAAAACATGTCCCTCAAGGTTTATGGCAACCCCACATTAGAGTCAGTCTATTTGTCTAGAGCAGCTGAGTACGGCATAGCCCTATCTCTAAAGTCTACTCAGCACGGAACGACAGCAAACTGTGAGACTCAGTAGAAAGGCACAGGTGCACAGGTGTGGAGGGCAGAGGCCAGTCCAAACACTTGCACACTACTGGTATCGTGTTTCTGAAATGAAAACATTGGAAAAACGGGTACCACCCCACCTTTAACCCCGGCACTTTGGAGGCCGAGGCAGGCAGGGTCATACCAGTTCCAAGACAACCGGGCTCCGTGGTGAGAACCTATCTGTAAAGCAGAGGCAGTTACACAATTGTCCTGAGCAGTTAGGAATTGAGAGGGCAGGCTGTGGAGGGGACTGTCAGAGAGGAACACTAGAGATCCTCTAACGAAAGGCTATGGTTTTGATGGTGGGAAATCACAACCATAAACGCATGGTCGACTTGTGCCAAACACACTCACAAATACATACAAGCTACTGGGAAGTAAAGCAGGTATTTCCGACTCCAGACTGGGCCCTCGGTTAGCAGAGCTGAAAGCTGAGGACCCTGTTCCCCCGGCGTTTCGCTTTGATTCCTCTCCACTTTGGAAGACTCTGGGACATGATCCATCTTTTTTCAAACTGTAGTCTGCCCCTGGATCTTCCAAACCCCCACCTACCTCCAGTGCTGTCTCCGCTCTTCAGAAATGTCCCTGGTAGACACAGTCTCGGGGATCATGGTCAATCTGAAGATCCTGCGGCGCCAAGGGGAGGTGGGGGTGGATATGAAAGTCCGTTTCTGAAGACACTGTGGGCAATTTATCTCTGTCCAAATCCTTACTCCTCCTAAGTATAACAAGAAAAGGAACTGAAGTGGGGGTTAGGGGCTAGATTACCCATAATGCATTTCCGTGTTCCGATGCCACCAAGACGAAGCCTTCTGCGGACTCATGTTCCCATCTGCCTGTTTCACACAAGGATAGAAAATGGCATTTCTTCACTTTCTTTAAATTTATTACATATTTTCTGCCACATCCATTTTAACAGCTGCTTAATCTGTTCGTTTCCATGACCGCGGTTGGGGCACACACTTATTTAACATTTATTTTAGCATTGTTATACTAATTCTGGTGCATTGATAATTAATCTCTTTAAAAAAAATGTTCGTGCACACGTACGTGCGTGCGTGCGTGCGTGCGTGTGTGCGTGTGTGTGTGTGTGTGTGTGTGTGTGTATACACTATGTGTATGTGGATACCCATGGAGGTCCAGAGACAGTGTCAGTTGCCCTGAAGCTAGAGTTCTGGATGGTTGTAAGACACCTGATGTGAGTGATGGGAATTGAACCTGGGGTCCTCTGGAAGAGAAGCAAGTGTTGTCAGTCACTGAGCCATCGCTCCAGTTCCTGGTGATTAATTTTTTGAGATATGTTTTTTAAGATTTTTAACAACCTTCCATTGTGCCAAGAATGACCGAAAGATTCTATTTGTTCAAAGTTTTGTTAACTTTAGGGTAATTACTAAAGAAAGAATTTTGCTGGTTTAAGCAGGGCTATTTCCCACAGTGGTTTTAGTCCCCATTTCTTCGTTTACTAGTTTTTAAACTAGGCTTTTGGTTAATACAGCCTTTTCCTTTGTGAGTCGACCTGATAAGTATCAGCCTATGGTTCAAATGGATTTTTCTGCTTTTTGTTTGAATTTCATAGAATCATTATATTAAGGTCACTCAGTACTTATATTAAGTACACTCATTTATTTATATCAAGAAAACTATTTTCCTTGTAGAAATTGCAGACATTTCCCAAGTTTATTCTTTCTGATCATTATGAATCTTGACAGGAAGAAATGTTTTAAAGTACCATCAAATCTCAATAAGAGATATAATTATTGATATTGTTGGGTAATTCCTTTTGTTTGCTTTTATTGTTTTCATATGGCTCTACACAGACACACTCTCTTCACATAGCTTCTGAAAGAGATTAACAACACTACAAACATTATGCTTCAAAAATTAAATGGGGTGGAGCCTGTGAGATGCCTTAGCAGACAAAGGTACCCATCACCAAGTGTGAAGACGAAAACCTGAGTTAAAGCCCTGGAATCCACAGAAAGCAAGGAAAGAACCAACTCCTGCAAGTTGTCCTTGGAATTTGCAAGACATACTCTCACATACTAAATATCAAAAACAAAACAAAAAAGTAAAAGAAAAATGTTAACTAAATACTGTATATAAGCTGTGTTCAGAAGCAAGTTGCTAGCGTTGTTGATTTTCTGATTAAACATTAAGCCATGAAGGCAAATACCTGGGCACTCGTCCGCAGACATGCAAACAAACAAAATCGGAGCCTCGCTGAGCCAGGGGGTCGACTTACCTTGGCAAGAGAAAAACTGAAAATTTGATGGAGAGTAAGAAAAGCTCCGAGCCTCTTCTTGGGCCTGCTATTTAAGGAAGAGACAAAACATAGCGTCAGGTCGATTAAGAGAAGAGGTGTCAGAAATGAGCCAACCTCTGAGACAAGAGTTCCATATTCTAGACAGGACTGTCTGCAAATATCATTCGAATGGGCCATTTCTCGGGGAATACCAACACCCAAAGTCGAATACAAACTTGTTCTAAAAATTTCTGAATAGCAATTCATCAGAGACTAATCTGGAAGGGTTTTATTGAAAAGTGACCCCTCTCAAAGAATCATCAGAGTCAGGCAGGTTTATAGACGGCATTCTTCAAGTGTTGAGGGATAGATGGGTCATTGTCATGCTATTGAAACCCCTTGGGGATATAAAGGAAAATAATTTGTTTGATTCGCTCTCTCTCTCTCTCTCTCTCTCTCTCTCTCTCTCTCTCTCTCTGTGTGTGTGTGTGTGTGTGTGTGGTGCATGTGTACACTTACACATCAGTACTGGTGCTCCCAGGGGTCAGATGCCCTCTTGGAGCTGGAATTACAGGTAACTGTGAGATAAGCAGTGTGAGGGCCGGGAACTGAACTTAGGTTCTCTGAAGAGCAGCAAGTGCTCCCAATTGCCTGGCCATCTCTCTGGCACAAGGAAAATGTTTTTTTGAACAAATCAAACTAGCCAATTTGGCTTATGAAGACAAGTGCATAGAGAATAACAAAGAGATTAAGAGGCCAAACTGTGAGGTTATTACATAGACAATTCTCCAGATAGGTTCAAGGGAAACCTTAACTAAAAAATCTAGGCGGGCCCAAGATGAGGAAACAAGGCACCACCTGTGATTATACCAACATGACCACATCGACCAACCAGACATTCCAGGGGGCGTAGAACCAGCACCTGGTAGAAGACAATAGCTGCTCGAGGAAATCAACAAAGAACTTCAAGAAATTACAGGATGCAAAGGTCTGCCTGAAAGCAACGAAATGCCAAATGGGTAGAATAGCAAATCCGAAACTGCCCTCTGAAGCACAGGACGGGCCCTGTTGTATTTGGTATGAATGTGCTTGTATTTCATGTCGCCTGCTAGAGTAACAAAAGCAATAACCTTGAAATAAGTGCTTGTCACACTGGCATGAGGACCTGAGTTTAATACATGGCACCCCCATAAACACGTAGCTAGACATGAGAGTATGTATTTGTAATGCAAGTGATGGGGAGGGAGGGACAGGAGGATCCCTGGTGTCTGCTGACCAGCCAACCAGGCCTGAAAACAGCGAGCCCCAGGTCCTTGTGAGAGACTTTGTCTCAAAAATAAATAAATAAATAAATGTGAATGTGTGTGTGTGTGTGTGTGTGTGTGAGAGAGAGAGAGAGAGAGAAGAAGAAGAAGAAGAAGAAGAAGAAGAAGAAGAAGAAGAAGGAGGAGGAGGAGGAGGAGGAGGAGGGAGTAGAGGAGGAGGAAGAGGAAGAGCAGGAGGCAGCAGGGCCAGGCAGTGATGTACCTTTAATCCTATCACTGCAGAAGCAGAGGCAGGGAGAAGTGTGAGCTTGAGGCCAGCCTGATCTATATGGATCCCAGACCAGGCTAGAGCTACATACTGAGACCCTCTCTCAAAAAAAAAAAAAAAAAAAAAAAAAAAAAAAAAAAAAAAAAAAAAAAAAAAACAGTATTATCCTAAAGCCACAAAAATCAAGACAAAGAACCCTGACAGCCATGTGAATGCTACAAAATAGAGTCCCCAAATGTCCCATGTGAGTAGAACAAGCTAAAGTACAATTAGTTCAATGGCTGAAGATATCCACCCTTCCAGCAGATAGTGCCAGATGATGTTTGGAAAGGGGAAAAGAGTCATAGAATTAAGGAAGAAAGCCCCCACAACAATACATTTAGACAATGATTCTAGAAATCTTACAAGCATAAACTAAAAAACTCAAGCCTAGAAACTTCTAGCAGGCAAAACAGAAGACAAACTAGGTTTGGTAATGAGCTTTGATATCAGCTCTGTGGTAACTGTTACCTTTGAGGACCAACGGGTTGATTAAGGGAGACAGCTGCACACAAAGCAGTTATATGCAATCATCTTTATTGGGGAGACTTTCAGATGGGGCTGTTGTCTACCAATCAAGAGACATTCCAGAGACTCTGCAACAAAGCTGTAATGCAGAAGGGGAATGAGAGAGGGAACTCAGAGGAAGAGATAGAGATGTTGGAGAGAGGCATGCTGTCTAGGAGAAGCCCCTTAGCAAAAGGTTGAAGGTCACAGGGGCAAAGAGCATCAGAGGGCAGTGAAGATCTGTGGTCATTCACTGCTGGCTTCCTGTTGGTAGTTGTTAGCAGATGCAGTGGGTGGCTTCACGGAGCACACAGAGTCAGAAAGCAGGCGCTTACAAAAGCTCATTTGTGCTGCAGGTAAAGCAATTGGGTGCTTAAGAGTTTGAGGTCAGTATCTGTAGGCTTTGGACTAACAGTCCCAGCCAGATGTGAGGAACAATTTGGAACATTTCAATTAAAGACTTGAGGGTCTACAGGCTGAGCAACTGGTGAGTGGGAGACCTAGGCTGCGGGGGAGCAGAGGGATCTCTGCGGAGTGCACACGGAAAGGGCACCCCCTGCCCTGACCTGCCCTGTCCTCCCCGATCCAGTGACCGGGAACAGATCTTAGGAACTTATGTTCCCACCCGGAGATGACTTCAGGACACAGAGCAGAGCCTGGCCCAACAGCCAGCCGGAAAGGCGGCTCGTACAGGCTGAACAACTGGGACCGGGAACAGATCTTAGGAACTTCTGTTCCCACCCGGAGACGACTTCAGGACGCAGAGCAGAGCCTGGCCCAACAGCCAGCCGGAAAGGTGGCTCGGAGAGGCTGAGCATCTGTGACCAGGAACAGATCTTAGGAACGTCTGTTCCCACCCGGAGGCGACTTCAGTACGCAGAGCGGAGCCTGGCCCAGCTGCCACCCGGAACCTGGGCTGCCGGGGAGTAGAGAGATCTCTGCGGAGTGCACACGGAAAGTGTACCAGGGACACAGACCAGATACAAGGGAAAGGCAAGAATATATCACTGACAACAAAATGGCAAGAGGAAAGAAAGTGTATATCCCAAGGAAACCAAGACAATCTAGCAACACCAGAACCCAGCTCTCCGATAGTAGCAAACATCGGAATTCCAAACACTCCAGAGAAAGAAGACACAGACCTGAAATCATGCCTCAAGACGCTGATAGAGTTACTTAAACAAGAAAGGGAGGAAAAGCAAAAAGATTCAGAAGCTTTTAAAGAAGAAACAAGAAAAACACTCAAAGAACTCAAAGAACGAGACGAAAACAGAACCAAAGAAATAAAGGAATGGAAGAGGGAAATTAAAACAGAAATTGACACAATAAAGAAAGCGCTAAAAGAGATAACCCTAGAGTCAGAACACCAAAAAAAGAAATCAGGAGTCACAGAAGCAAGCATTTCCAACAGATTACAAGAGATCGAGGAGAGAATCTCGGGGGCAGAAGACAACATTGCAAACATAGACAAAACAGCCAGAGAAGATGCAAAAAACAAAAAGCTCCTAACCCAAAATGTCCAGGAAATACAAGACACAATGAGAAGACCGAACCTAAGGATAATAGGAATAGAAGAGGGAGAAGAGTATCAACTAAGAGGCACAGTAAATATCTTCAACAAAATCATAGAAGAAAACTTCCCTACCCTCAAGAATGAGATGACCACGAGCATAAAAGAAGCCTTCAGAACTCCAAATAGGTTGGACCAGAAAAGAAATACCTCCCGACACATAATAGTAAAAACATCAAGTGCCCAAAGTAAAGAAAGAATACTAAAAGCAGTAAGGGAAAAAGGTCAGGTAACATATAAAGGCAGACCAATCAGACTCACACCTGATTTCTCAACAGAGACTATGAAAGCTAGAAGAGCCTGGACAGACATCATGCACTCCTTAAGAGAGCACAAGTGCCAGCCCAAGCTGCTATACCCAGCAAAACTATCAATCACCATCGATGGAGAGACAAAGATATTTCAAGACAAATCAAAATTCACACAATATCTGACCACAAACCCAGCACTACAACGAATTATAGGTGGAAAACCCAATACAAGGAGGGAAAATACAGCCTAGTAAAAACAAGAAAACTCCTAAACAAGAAAACTAAAAGAAGAAAAAAACACAGACACAACTCAATCCAAAAAAGCAAAAATGGCAGGAAACAGAAACAATTATTCCTTGATATCTATTAACATAAATGGTCTCAACTCCCCAATAAAGAGACATAGACTATCAGACTGGATACATAAACAAAATCCAGCCTTTTGCTGCATACAGGAAACTCATCTCAGAGACAGAGACAGACACTATCTCAGAGTAAAAGGGTGGGAAAAAAACTTCCAAGGAAACAGCTCCAAGAAGCAAGCTGGAGTGGCTATTCTAATATCGAATAAAGTAAATTTCCAACCAAAAGTTATCAAAAAAGATAAAGAAGGACACTTTTTACTCATTACCGGGGAAATCTGTCAGGAGGAACTCTCAATCCTTAACATATATGCTCCAAATAAAAAATCACCCACATTCATAAAAGATACTCTACTAAAGCTCAAAAAATACATTTCACCCCACACAATAATAGTGGGAGACTTTAACACCCCACTCTCACCAATGGAAAGATCAGGGAAACAGAAACTGAACAAGGACACTGCAAAACTAGCAGAGACTTTGAACCAACTAGAATTAATAGATATATACAGAACATACTATCCTAAAGTAAAAGAATACACCTTCTTCTCACCACCCCATGGCACCTTCTCGAAAATTGACCACATAATTGGACACAGAACGAGCCTTCATCGATATAAGAAGATTGAAATACTCCCATGCATCCTCTCAGATCACCATGGTCTACGGCTGGTCTTTAACAACAACAAAGACAACAAAATGCCCACATACACATGGAAACTAAACAACGCTCTGTTAAAGGATAGCAGGGTCAAAGAAGAAATAAAGAAAGAAATTAAGGACTTTCTAGAATTCAACGAAAATGATAACACAACATACCCAAACCTATGGGATGCAATGAAAGCAGTATTGAGAGGAAAACTCATAGCCCTAAGTGCTTCCAAGAAGAAACTGGAGAGAGCTCACATCAGCAACCTGACAGCACAGCTAAAAGCCCTAGAACAAAAGAAAGCAGATATACCGAAAAAGAGTAGACGGCAAGAAATAATCAAAATTAGGGCAGAAATAGACCAAATAGAAACAAAAAAAAAAAAAAAACATTGAAAAAATCAACAAAACAAAGAGTTGGTTCTTTGAGAAAATCAACAAGATTGATAAACCCCTAGCCAGACTAACTAAAGGGCAAAGAGAGAGTATCCAAATTAACAAAATCAGAAAGGAAAGTGGTGACATAACAACTGAAACTAAGGAAATTCAAGAAATCATCAGATCCTACTACAAAAACTTATACTCCACAAAATTGGAAAATCTGGAGGAAATGGACGAATTCCTAGACAGATACAAGGTCCCAAAGTTTAACCAGGACCAAGTAAACCATCTAAATAACTCTATAACACCTAAAGAAATAGAAGAAGTCATCAAAAGCCTCCCAACCAAAAAAAGCCCAGGTCCAGACAGGTTCAGTGCAGAATTTTATCAGACATTTATTGGGGATATAACACCAATATTCGCCAAACTATTCCAAAAGATAGAATCAGATGGAATATTACCCAACTCATTTTTTGAGGCTACAATAACCCTCGTACCTAACCCACACAAAGACCCTACAAGGAAAGAGAACTTCAGACCAATCTCACTTATGAACATTGATGCAAAAATACTCAACAAAATCCTTACAAACCGAATCCAAGAACACATCAAAACCATCATTCATCATGACCAAGTAGGCTTCATCCCTGGGATGCAGGGATGGTTTAACATAAGGAAATCCATCAATGTAATCCACCATATAAACAAACTTAAAGACCAAAATCACATGGTCATCTCACTAGACGCTGAGAAAGCATTCGACAAAATCCAACACCCCTTCATGTTAAAAGTCCTGGAAAGAACAGGAATCCAAGCCCCATATTTAAACATAATAAAAGCAATATACAGCAAACCAACAGCCAACATCAAACTTAATGGCGAGAAACTTGAAGCAATCCCACTAAAATCAGGGACTCGACAAGGCTGCCCACTCTCTCCCTACCTATTCAACATAGTACTGGAAGTCCTGGCTGGAGCAATTAGACAGCAAAAGGAGATCAAGGGGATACAAATCGGAAAGGAAGAGATAAAAACATCACTCTTTGCCGATGACATGATAGTGTACTTGAGTGACCCCAAAAATTCCACCAGAGAACTCCTACAGCTGATAAACAAGTTCAGCAAAGTGGCCGGATACAAAATTAACTCAAACAAATCAGTAGCCTTCCTATACTCAAAGGACAAACATGTGGAGAAAGAAATTAGGGAAAAGGTACCCTTCACAATCGTTACAAAAACTATGAAATACCTTGGTGTGACTCTAACTAAGGAAGTGAAGGACCTGTATGACAAGAACTTTAAACCTCTAAAGAAAGAAATTGAGGAGGATCTCAGAAAATGGAAAGATCTCCCATGCTCATGGATTCGAAAGATCAACATCTTAAAAATGGCCATCCTACCAAAAGCAATCTACAGATTCAATGCAATCCCCATCAAAATTCCAACCCAGTTCTTCATGGAATTGGAAAGATCAATGTGCAATTTCATATGGAATAACAAAAGACCTAGAATAGCGAAATCCATCCTCAACAACAAAAAAACATCTGCGGGAATCACTATCCCTGACCTCAAGCTATATTACAAGGCAATTGTGCTTAAAACTGCATGGTACTGGTACAGAAATAGGCAAGTGGATCAATGGAATAGAATAGAAGATCCAGAAATGAGCCCTCATGTATATGGTCACCTGATTTTTGACAAAGGAGCAGTAAACATTCAATGGAAAAAGGACAGCCTATTCAACAAATGGTGCTGGTCCAACTGGCACTCAACATGCAAAAGAATGAAAATAGACCCATTCTTATCTCCTTGTACAAAACTCAAGTGTAAGTGGATTAAAGATCTCCACATTAAACCAGATACACTGGAACTATTAGATGAGAAAGTAGGGAAAACCTTAGAACATATAGGCACAGGAGAAAATTTCCTGAACAAAACAACAATGGCTCAAGCTCTAAGGTCAAAGATTAACAAATGGGACTTAATGAGATTGCAAAGTTTCTGTAAGGCTAAGGACATCGTCAAGAAAACAAAACGGCAACCAACAGAATGGGAAAAGATCTTTACCAACACCACATCAGATAGAGGCCTAATATCCAAGGTGTACAAGGAACTCAAAAAGCTAGACACCAGAGAATCAAATAACCCTATTAAAAAATGGGGTACAGAGCTAAACAAATCATTTTCAGTTGAGGAACACCGAATGGCCGAAAAACATCTGAGGAAGTGCTCGACATCCTTAGCCATCAGGGAAATGCAAATCAAAACAACCCTAAGATTCCACCTCACACCAGTCAGATTGGCCAAGATCCAAAACTCAGATGACAGCAGATGCTGGCGAGGCTGCGGAGAAAGAGGAACACTTCTCCACTGTTGGTGGGGTTGTAAGCTAATACAACCACTCTGGAAATCTGTCTGGCGATACCTCAGAAAATTGGATATAGTACTACCTGAAGACCCAGCTATTCCACTTCTGGGCATATACCCCAGAGACACTTTAATACACAACAAAGATATATGCACCACAATGTTCATAGCGGCTCTATTTATAATAGCCAGAAGCTGGAAGGAACCCAGATGTCCTTCAGAAGACAAATGGATATAAAAATTGTGGTACATATACACAATGGAATACTACTTAGCCACCAGAAACAATGACTTAACCAAAATCTTAAGAAAATGGCTGCATCTAGAGAAGATCATCCTGAGTGAGATAACCCAGTCACAAAAGAACAGACATAATATGCAGTCACTGATAGTGGGATGCTAACCCCAGAGGCTTGCACTCCCCCAGAAACAACTCACAGACTGAATGAAGTCCAAGAAATAAAGAAAACAAAAAATATACATATATTCACAAAACAAGAAGACTTTGACTATTTCCATGTTGCGTTTTGTTTTGCATGTACTTTACGCTTATTGCAACTAGTACGTTTTCAATGCATACTGTCAAGCCCTTGAAAAAAATCAAGTACTGACTAAAAAACATATTCACATGGTTTTATGTAAAATTTATTTTAATGTCTGAAAAAACAGTACTGACAAAAATGTATAATTTTAAGCAAAAAATGTTTAAAATCTTTACCTTTATCTTTGTTTTGCAAAATAAAGTCGTTTAAAAAAAAAAGACTTGAGGGTCATCATTAATCTATTTATCAAAGGGTCGTGAGAAACTCAAGCCATGGGGCGGGAGGAGCACACTTGATAATTGGATCTTGGTAAAACTTTCTGCTTCTTGGGAGACAGTGTGAAAAGATGAAAGGAAAATCCACAGACTGGGAGAAAACATATTGCATGCAAGCTACAAAGAACAAAACAGTATTAAAGCTTTCTGAGCTTTTCAATAATTTTTCTGTAATTATAAAAGTTCTGTGAGAAGGAAAGTTTGTTAACTAAGAAAAATGTACAGTGTGTGCGCATATGTGAGGCCACAGGAAGGAGATAATGACCGTGACCCACAGGGCTCTCAATGGAGTAGCTGAGGAAACACCCACAGTGCTCCAAACCGTGGAATCTGCACCACGTTAGCAACAGTTAAACGTAAAGGACACTGGCTGAGCCCCCTGGCAAAGCCTGTGGTCCCAGGCTGGCAAGAGGATCACAGGTTCAATGCCCACCTGTGCTTATAGAGTTCAAGCCAGCTTTCATGCAAACTCAGCAAGAACCTGTAAAAAGAGGGTTGGGGATATAGCTCAGTCATAAACTACCTGCCTAGCACATCCTTGATACTCGGTATTGGAAGGCAGTGAGGGAGGAAGAGGGGGAAGGAGGGAACCAGGCAGGCAGGCAGATAAGGAAGATTAGAAATGATAAACCTCGGTAACCCAGAAGAACAGCTTTGGAGTTCTGTAAATTCTTGAGTTTTTTTTTTTTTTTTTTTTTTTTAATTTTCTCTGCCCCATGGCTTTTGACAAAGACCTCTGTCTCTCTGTTATTGCAGTTCAGAAACATAAGTATCTGTGCCAGGATAAGAGATGCATGCAAGATGGCCCCAGAACCAAAGAGGCCAGGAGGAATAAAGCCAGGAGCAGGTAAAGATGACCAGTCCTTCTCTAAGCAACAGCCATCTTTCCCCTTCATCTTCACCTTTAGGAAACTAGAGCCTATGGAAGAAAGGTCCTAAACCAAGAGATTGCTGACACAAAGTTACTAAGTCTAGACAGTGATGTTCTAGTCTAGTTGATGATGGTTAGACCTTCTGCCCTAATGCATACTTCTTCCACAGATGCAGAATGCCTGTTCACTACTCCTCTGCCTCATAAGGAATTCCAGACAAGAGAGCTGATGCTGGCAAGAAATGGTGAACAAACATAACAACAGTGAACAAACAAACACTGATAAGACCGTTAGCATTTTAAAAAATAGTGGACCAAATAACACAACTTGGATGGACCAGAATTAGAAGCAAAATTATCAATAATCCAAAGGAAGAATGGTAAGTTTTCTGGAGAGGTAAGATGACTCAGACAGGTAGAGATGTTTTAAAATAGAACCCCAATATATTGAGAATAGAAGTATTGGATTAAGTCCTTAATATGAAGGTTGAGTATATTTTTATTAGACGCAGTAAAAAAAAGAAATCAGTGAGTTAGAGGTTCCAGTTAAGGAAATCTCACATAGAGCCCTGGGGAGGAGTAAAATATTGGAAATGTAGCTCAAAAGTTAGGTATCTGGGAGATAAGGAACACAAGGGTCACTATTCAGGTAACAGGATTCCTGAAAGAGAGAAAAGATAACAGTAATAAAGAATATGTCATAACTTTAAGTCTCATTAAATTATGTCCCTTCACTTTATGGCAGCTCAAAAAGATTGCAAAGGAGTAAACAAAAAGAAAAACACATCTGGGCTATTGTAGTGATGTTTAAGAACAGATGTAAGAGGCTAAGAATGTAGCCCAGTGGGTAGACACATTGCCCTGTGTTTGATCATCAGCATCAAAAGAAAACAAAAAGAATGGAAAAAGGAAAATGCTAAATAAGGTCTTCTAACAGGAAGCTCAGCTCCTCTGCTGGGGAATACACTTTGACATAAACCATCTTGTTTGAAGCTTAGGGTTCTCAAAAAGGCTGGGAGATTTTCTTTCTTTCTTTCTTTTCCCTCTCTCTCTCTCTCTCTCTCTCTCTCTCTCTCTCTCTCTCTCTCTCTCTCTCTCTCTCTCTCCAGATAAGCCACTGTCTACATGTGAGGAAATCCTAAGAACATCATGACTGCCTTTGAAAATACTTGAGAAAACACTTCAGTAAAATGTCATTAATTGCAGTGTATATACACATCTTTTATTGATGAGAAAATGTTACCAACAAGTATAAAAACAGTGACAACACCTGAGACCCAAAGTTATCAGAGATCATAAGAGAAGAAGAAAGAAGTAATCCATAATGAATATTAGGATATAAAGTCAAACTAGAAAGGTCAGTCTTCCCAAGAAAATTTATAAATACTGCCTCAGCTGAATTTGCTTGTTTAGAAAACATCTAAAACTTATTTAGAAAACTAAGTATTCATTAGCAAGCCAGCCAGGAAATTCCCAGAAAATAAAATGTATATATAGAAAGTATTTTTCTTTAGTATGACATTATAATTGCCCAAATAGTGTGGGAAGAGTAGCTTGTCCGTGGATTGTCCCGGAACATCTAATTAACCATATGGAGAGGAGAAGAGCTATGTCCCTGTGGAGAAACATGTTTGTTGTACTTTGACAGGCAAATAGATAAATACCCTTTATTAAAACAATAAGCAGAAACTCACAACTACTTCTGTGAATGGGATGAGAGCTCCCAGAGATGAGATGCAGCTCGTGGACTAGGCAAAAAGATGACCGTGGTCAACAGATGAAGTCAGGAAAGGAGAGGGGCTGAAGGAAGGAACAGTGAGTGTTCTATTTACTTTTCTGTCACTGTGGGAAAACACTCTGATCAGAAGCAACTTGGGGAAGAAAAGGGGTATTCTCAGCTTACACTTCACTGAGGGAAGTTAGAGCAGGAATTGAAGGCAGAAACCCAGAGGCAGGATCTGAAACAGAGAACTTGGAGGAACACTGCCTACAGGTTTACTCGCTGTCTGCTCATCTTCATTCCAGGCTGTCCTAAATAGAGGATGGTATCACCCACAGTGGACTGGACCTACCTATATCAATTAGCAATCAAGAAAATGCCCCATAGTCATGGCCACAGACCAGCATGGAAACAATTTCTCAGGTTAGGTTTCCTCTTCTCCAGTGTGTCAAGTTGATAATAAAAATTAACCTAGACAGAAGGGTTTATTTTGGCTCTTGGTCTGAAGGTAAATGTCTGTAGAGAGTAGAGAATATGTAATGGGAGTCTCAACTCATCCTCTCCTTTGTACTCAGCCCAGGACCCAAGATCATGGAATGATACCACCCACATTTAGGATGGGTCTTCACACCTTAATTTATGTAATTTAAAAACTCCCAGATCCCAGTGATTTGCCTCCTATGTATTTACTTATCCAGTAAAACTAACAATAATATTAAATACCTCAAAATAACTAAGAGCAGACTCTAAATACTCTGAGGAAATGAAAGTATTTGCAATGACAAATGTTCTAGTAAACCTGAATCCATCAGTCCATATCATATACATTTATTAAAATTTCATGATTAAATGTATTTAATTATTGTCATTTAAAAATTAAAATTAAAAATTTTTTTAGAACTATAAAATTTCGTTGCCATTCATTGTCATGTACATGGCCAAGAATATTTACATTACCGAGTCCACTGAAGTCTCTTTATTCCACGGTGTTTTACAATGACACCTAAGAAACCCTGATGTCTAGAACCATGTGCAGTTCCAAAAATTTAGCTGAAACCTCCATCTTTACAACCCTGAGTTGGCCTTGCTCTTCTGAGCCCAGGTCTGCACAGGAAGCTGCTTCTCATATTTAGACTCGTGCCTGAGATTTCCAGCAGAAGCATTTTAGAGGGATTTCATTTGCTGAAGGAATCAAGAGAGGGGCTAACGTTGTTAGATGTCCAGCTTATGCAATGTTCTCAATGAGTGAGATTCTTCATCATGGAGTGTGCTGTCAAGAGGAGAAAGCTTATGGAGAGGAAGCTTCAGAGTAAAGAAATTTATTTCCACTTGACTAAAATGATGGTGCACCTTGCACTGATATTTTTAAATATTCATATAAATTTATTATGGGTGTAATAGGAACAGAAGGGACTCAGCTGCCGGTGATTTCAAGAATAGGCTTCATTTTTCTTTGGCATTGCCGTGAACTCCTAGGTTTTGTCTGCCTCTCTATTAAAGACAGCTATTACTAATACTTCAAAGGATAATTATAAATTTTCAATCCTTTTGTCTCTTTGGGAAGTCACCCCCCACCCAGCTCTTCCACACGGGAATCTTTGCTCTAACACATTGCATTCTGTGCTGCATTGATCACCCCAGGGCAGCAACCCCTTCATGGAGTTCTCTCAGTTACCCACAGATCTTCAAGGGCTGGTAACACTGTGGCACATCACAGGTCGGTGGTCTGTGTTAGCAGGCAAATCTCTCCACCCCCTAACTAAAATCCTCTGAACTGTCGCGTCCATGAGAAAGCTGGGCTGTGTTCTTCTCCTGTAGCTCAATTCCGGAGCCCTGGTTCTTCACTTCAGTGATAAAGATTACAGATGGCATATCTTAGAATGTTTTTTTTTTTTTTTTTTAACTCTCTTAATGGAAATTACAACCCATATTTCAAAGCTCTTTCCTCTGTGGAATTCAGTGTTAGAAAGAGCTGTTTGTGTCAGGGCAGTTTTAAGACCCATAGTCAGCCAAATTTAGGGTGATGTATAAGTCTGTGTTGCAAAGGCCAATTCTTCCTCTTGGGATTTTTATAAATCTGGATGAAGACACCAGCTACAGTCACGCAGACCCAGGACCCTTTCCAGAGGCCTGCTTCAAATTACCATTATGGCTGAGAATTACTGTGGGTCTCCTTCTTCAGGGAATAGGTAACAAGATACTGACCCAGAAGGTTAGAATGAGGCTCTCATTCTGGCTTTCAAAGCTTGGAGTCTCTGGCCCATGGAGTTAAGGACACACCAGTTTGCCCCTTGTGGATCTGGGATACTGCCTAGGGCAGGTGCAGGCACACAACTGATTTGTTAGCCATTCTCTGTGTACTTTTAAGGGGTCATCGGAGTTGCCATGGGAACAGGGGGGCTCTGGGAAGCAGGATGCGGGAGCCTCCTTGGCTGGTTACTGGGCTGCCATTCAGCAGGTGTGATGGCTTCTCAGTGTTCCCTGAGAGCCCCAAGTTCACTGTGGAGCCCAGGGTGGGCTTAGCAGCCTTACCCACAGGTTCCTTCCCATGTCCTGTTAGGGACTTGTTGACAAGTATTTGAAATTGGCCTGGCCCTGTGGAGCTCTGAGGAGCCCTGTGGTCTCCTGTTGGCTTCTTGGCTGCTGCTATTTTGGGGCTTTCCAGAGCTCATTTTCCTACTCTTAAACCCACAGAGCAAAGAGGAGAGACCCAGAAGTGATAGGGAAAAAAAAAAAGCCAACAACGGAGGCTCTGAAAAGGAGTTCTACGGCTAACATGTCTCAGTAGTTTTGGAATCACAGGATTACCGCAGCAAAGCGAACTTAGCCAACTCCTGACAGTTTCATTTGTGAGACCAGAGAGGTCTACTGCTCATAAAAGGTCACACGGCCACTTGGCAGCACCGATGAACAGGGGTTAAGGGGCCTTGGGTGTGTGCATGGTTGTACTGAATTGTCTTTTCTGCTTGCCCTGCATTTTAGAAATGTATATTTATTTAAAAGTTGTTTCTCTGACCTCAGCAGGTAAGCCACTGCATGTAAGTATATATATAATTATTATTATATTAACAATAAACAAAATATATAATAAACTGCTTCTTTTATTATTATATTATATTATTTTTTTATTTATCCTTTAGGTTTGGGGGTTGGTTTTTGTTGTTTTGTTTTGGGTTTGGTTTGGTTTTAGTTTTTGGTGTAATCCTGACTATCCTGGAACTCTCTCTGTAGACCAGGCTAGCCTTAAACTCACAGAGATTCACCTGCCTTTTCTTTCCAAGTGCTGGAATTATAAAGGTGTGCACTACCACCCAGTAAAATACTTTTTTAAAAAAACTTACATTAGGGGCTGGAGAGATGGCTCAGTGGTTAAGAGCACTGACTGTTCTTCCAGAGGTCCCGGGTTCAGTTCCCAGCAGCCACATGGTGGCTCACAACCATCTGTGCTAGGATCTGATGCCCTCTTCTGGTGAGTCTGAAGACAACAACACTGTATTCACATAAATGAAATAAACAAATCTTTTTGAAAAACTTACATTAGGTGGCTCAGTGGTACAATAGGTCGTGCTCTGAACTTCTAAAAACCTGTTTGCCTGAACGTATCCATAGCTTTGTTTTTTCTTATAGACACATATCAACTACCTAGGAATTGAAAAGCAAGGGACTTTTACTATTCATTCATTCATTCATTCATTCAGCTTAGCAGTTTATATTTTCTTTCAGGAAGGAGCTCTACTGCTGGATATGAGTTAAAATGTGCTATAAAATAAATTTATACACACCATTTATAGTAAAGTATTATATGTCTTGTGTTTTATGACACTTATGATTTTATTATATTACACAATGTATATTTTTATAGATAGTTTAAAAATGAAACATCTGGCTGGGTAGTGATGGTGTATGCCTTTACTCCCAGCATTTGAGAGGCAGAGACAGGTGGATCTCTGTGAGTTCAAAGCCAGCCTGGACTATAGGGCAAGTTCCAGAACAACCAGGGCTACACAGAGAAAACCTGTCTCAAAAAACAAAACAAACAAACAAAACAAAAACAAAAACAATGAAAAAGGAGGAGGAGGAGGGAAAAACGCATATGATGTGTCATCAACTCACAATGGAGGGCGTCACATGTACACACATGATAGACAGAAACACCAGCAGGCACACACACACAAATTTAAAAACATCTAAAATAGTAGGCAAACCATTCTGGAATAAAGACAACATATGACATCATCATATATGTGGTGAATATATAATCGGTATAAACACACGTGTTAATAAGATCAACAGAACCCCAATACGCACATAACACGGCACCATCCCCTAAGTTTATCAGCCCAGCTCCTAACAGAACACATTCTCAAGGAGGATCTCTGGTAAGATTCAAGTGTGAAAGAAGCCAGAGCCAGAAAGAATATGTGAATAATTTCTGGTACTTAGCATTTTCTGTCTTGTCTTCTTTAAAAAAAAACCAGATCTTTTCTAGTGTTCACAAAAGCAACAATTCCCAACCTTCACATGATTTAATGAAATCAGGAATTTGACATCTTGTTCACAAAAAGACCCAGAAATACCAAAAGGGCCCCGCAGTGCCAGAGGCTGCACAGAACTTAAAAATGAATCCTCCGCAAGAGCTATGCAGTAACAGAACAATTTTAAGTCATAAGCAGAAAGTGCTTGCTAACTATGAAAGAACACTGCGATTCATTCTCAATAATATCCCAGGAGAGAAGAGCAGAGGAGAGGAGGGAAGGGGAGGGGAGGAGAGGGGAGAGGAGAGAGACAGAGACAGATTCGCAGAGTCATCAGAATTTTGTTTTTGTTTTTCTAATGAAGGAGTCGAGATTCTGTTTTACAGTTTATCTCTCTACAGCTTTCAGACCAGGAAGCAACAAATTGCAGCAGTGTGTTAATAGCCACCATCAACAGAGAAAATTCCAGAAGGCTCATTGATTTGGATAGCCCCATGGCCCACCATCACTGCCCTGTGAACATAAATGGCGAAATTCTACTAACACCAAGGTCCTAATGCCGCTGGCTGGCCCTGAACTCATGCCAGTAGTAGCTCTGCCAACCCAAGTGGCTCATGGGAAGCACTCACCAGAGCTTCTAGAAGATTCCACTGGCTTTGCTCTGATTACAGTTCCATCGCTACCTTAGCAGGCATCGTCCACCACAGAGATACCTTGAGAAGCGGTATGTGGTGCCGTTTGGACGGCGAGTTTCTGGAGCAGAGGAGAGGGAGAAGTTGTCATGCCCGGGCAGCATGTGGGAGCCCCAGAGCCTGCAGTGTCACCAACTCTGATAGATAATCAGCCTTCCCTCACTAGGTGAACTCCCTGCCTGCCACACCTCAGCCTTCATCTCAGGCCTGGGCTCTCCCGCTTACACTAAATATGTCAGATGTAGGGTTCAGGGTATAGTGATTCTCTTTCTGGGTTTTTATGTGCTTGGTTTCACTTACCGATAGCTCAGATGAGTTGTCCTCATCGTTTCAAGAGTGAGAGGCCAGACTCAAGTGTTTTTTTTTTTTTTTTTTTTTTTTTTTTTTTTGTTGTTGTTTGTTTGTTTGTTTTTGTTTTGTTTTGAAGGAGTTATGAATGTTCTGTTTTACTCTCTTCTCTATAGGATTTAATACTCTTGAAAGTGCCAGGTGCTCACTAGGGTCCCCTGGGGATAAATAAGAAGGACAAGGTTAATTTGGTGTCATTTCTGTCTTAAATAGGCCTCACCCCAACACTTAGCACAATGCCAAGCATAAATTAGGACACACATAAACGTTTACGCAACTGATGGGCTGTTTCCCTAGAGATGAGTCCCTAAGCTCCACCCACTGCACACTGACTCACAGCAATGATCAATCCCAGTTCTCTTCAGGAGCTGCCAAGTGGCTCCCCCTACTGGAGGCATTTTCTTCTTTACTCCGTATTAATCCCTTAGGCCAAAAGTACTGTCCCTTCCTCTCCATTTGACAGGCTGAGGATGGAAAGCTTGCCTTGGGGATCTTCCATGAAATGATCAGCAGACCTAGGCCTCTGAACACCAGCAGGGTCCTCACTCACCTAGGGCCCTGATGTTCACTAAACCCTTCCTCCAGGAGGAATTCCTGGGGTGTGACAAAGCGTGTCATCCTTTCTCTACAACCTTCACTAGGAAGCAAGTAAGAGGCACAGGGCCAAACCACATGATAATGACAATAAGGTGTTATCGTCTCCTGATTGGTGAAGGATACTCTGCCCCCACCCCCTGGGCAGCACCAGCTCCTGTGCTGTACAGATTGGTCAGCACCGACCTACAGATGGGCCACAGTGAGACAGTGACAAGAATCGGTGATAGAACAATCAGAACATCAATGTGAGAGAGTTCTATAAACATCGTCCCTCATACTGTGCAATAAAGTCATAGGAACATCACCGTCGAATGTTTTTACTGTATTATGGTATGTTTGTGACTGTGGGTAAATAAATTCATACAAAGTAAAACTGGCTCAAAAATATCTTCCCTTCCCTTATCCTCCACCTCTCTCCTCACCTCTTCCTCCTCTCCTTCTTTTCTTTCCTGCCCCTCCCTTCTCCTCCATCCCTTCTTGTTCTCTTCCTCCTCCCCCAACCTGCCTCTCCCTTTTCTTCCTTCCCATTTCGTCGCCCTTTCTTCCAGGTTTATAAAACGCTCACTCACCATCAGGCCTGTGCCAGGCCCCAGCACAAAAGTCCAAGAATTTGTCCCTGAATCGGAGTCTAGTGGGGGGAAAAAAGCAGAGGGCCCCACAGCATTAACCACTTAACCTAAATAAGTAAGGCCCTGGGGGAGCATCTGGAGAGCCTCAGCGCAGATAAATGTTGGGTGAAAAGATGCCAGAGGCCTGAAGGACTGGGAAAAGAATGTCCACGCTGAAGTCAAGACTCCCAGGGCTGCAGGCAGGCAGGCTCACAGAAAACCAGTAAATGTCTGTTCCTGAGGGATGCATGAGGAGGAACTCTGGAAACTGCTGGGTTTCAGGAGAACCATATTAGGCTTCTCTGAGCGGGAGAGGCAAAGAAGCAGACAACCGAGGGCAGAGATGTAACCGCCACACGGAGTCCCTCATCCTCGTTTCTGGTGGAACTGTTTTAAGGGCAAAATTAAAGATTCTATCTTGGTCCGCTATGTGTTTTGTGCAGGGGTTTATATTTTAAGAAAAGCCATATGGCGTGTATAGAATTAGTCTGTCAGCAGAACTGGGGATGCTGGGAGCGAGCAGCCCTAAGCGGGGGGTCACACTGAAGCCTGGGAAAGACCGTGTAGGAAAGTAGAGTGTCCCAGTTCTCATGGCCCCTCCCTCCTCAGAGTAGAAAGTCACACCACCAGGTCTTTGAAGTCGGAAAGCCTAGGAGTGAATTCTGGTGGATGGAATGCCCCGGGGGTGGGGTGGGGTCTATGTAAATCTTCTGAAAGCCTAACCTTCTTGTGTACAATGCAAACAGTCATAGCCACCCTTCTGCAGGTTGCTCTGGGTAACCTCGTGAGATATGCTTGAAAACAGGCTCTTAATCCATGGCAGGGCTAGGTCCTGTTCACGGTGATAGTAATGATGGTGGAGGTAATGGTGGTGCTGGTGATGGTGGTGATGGTGGTGGTGATGGTGGTGGTGGTGATGATGGTGGTGGTGGTGGTGCTGGTGATGGTGGTGGTGATGATGGTGATGGTAGTGATGGTGATAGTGGTGGTGGTAGTGATGGTGGTAGTGGTAGTGATGGTGGTGGTGATGGTGGTGATGGTGGTGGTGATGGTGGTGGTGGTGGTGGTGGTGATGGTGGTGATGGTAGTGATGGTGATGGTGATGGTGGTATTGGTGATGATGGAGTTGGTGATGATGGTGATGGTGGTAATGATCATGGTGATGCTGGTGATGCTGATGGTGGTTATAGTGGTACTGTGGTGCTGGTGGTGTAGTAGTGGTTGTCATGGTGGTGGTGCTATAGTAGTTGAACATGTGCATGGAGGGGCAAGTGAACAGTTCTTTACTGTTTTATACCCCACTACCACTCCTTCACTATCACTGACAAGATAATGTCCTGGGGTCTTTTAGATACAAGTGCAATGCCACTATATATCAAAACTCCAGGCCAGATAGGTGGGAGCAACTTACTAATATGCCAATTTAAAAGCTTTGGCCACAAGACCCAATCCCTTCTTATTTATAAAGTTAGCCACTACATGTATGTATTTCTTTTAAAATTATGTGTATATGTAGGAAAGAGGATATGCACATGAATTCAGTGCCCATGGAAGTCAGGAAAGAACTTCAGATCCTCTGGAGCTAGAGTTATAGGCTCTTGTGAACCCCCCATGTGGGTGCTGGGAACTGAACTCCTGTGGAGACTGCCCTGAGAGACGGCCCCCATCGATTCCACCCACCACTTCTGCTTGCGGAGGTAAGGCGCTCGTGCTGTCTGTCTTGGCAGTGCGTGGGCAGGAATGTTATGTCTGGAATCTCTTGAACCCAAACAACACGAAGGGACTCTAGGAAGACACCAACTTTTTTTTCCCCAGAGTTTAGGATCTTTACTGTCTTGGAATGTTCTTAGAAGGCTCTATAATTGAACAGGTAACAGAGTAAATGGGATAGAAGGAACTATTCAAACTTCGTCTTCTTTCCTTGTGGCTTGAAGTCTCCTCCTCCTCCTCTTTCTCCTCCTCCTCCTCCTCCACCACCTCTGCCACCTCGGAAGCCTCCTCTGCCTCCAAAGCCTCCCCGGCCTCTTCCACCTCTGCCTCCACCTCAACCACCAAAGCCACCTTCACCCTTAGGTTTGGCCCAGTCCAAGGTAACTTTGTTTCCATCAGTTTCTCCATCTTCCACGGCCTCCTTGGCAGCTGTGGCATCTTCCTCACTATTAAAGTCCACAAAACCAAACCCTTTAGAAGAACCAGTTTCCCGATCAGTGACTATTCTTGCACGAACAGAGAGCCCTCAAAGGATTCTTTTAAGGTCTCTTCAGTGGCATCCTCAGAAAGACCTCTGGATGGCTGACTTCTTGAATTAGGCGACCCCCTGGGTCCTTGCAACTCCAGCCTGATTGTTCTGCCTTCAATTCCCATTTTATTGCAGGAATTTACAGCTTCTTTAACATCTTCAAATGAAGCAAACCAACTTTTAGAGAGTAGAACTTCCGAAGCTCGCAGGGACCAGCGAGTTCCTTAGTGAGCAAATGCTGTTCCCATCTGACACGCACACCGCGTGACTTGGGCATGGACCGCGTGTTCCATCACTGTTTATCTGGGAGCGCTCCATGGCGCTTCTGACTCAGATTCTAGCGGGAGGCCTATTTCTGCCCCACCATAAATCATCATCACACCCACCTCAGTTAAGACTCAAGCCCAAACCCAAGAACTGCATGCAAAATAGAATATGAATGACTATGACTGTGGAGCTATTTCGACTGAGAGGAGGGAGTCTGCACAGTCCTCTTCCCAAAGGATGTGGATCCGATTCCCAGAGGCTGGGCACAGCCTTCATTAGTGAACAGCATTGTCCTGATTCCAGCTCCTTTAAGGAGTTGGTCAGAATGTCTGCCTGCAGTGGAGGTGGTGAAACAAGCTGATTGCCAATGTGACTGCCCAAGCAGTTGGGTGGGTCCTTGAGGACTGGCAGCGGGAGGCCCTTCAAGACGGCTAGCTGTCCTCCCATTTTTGTGGGAGGTCCAGAAACGCTTGAAACTTTCCAGAAACACCCTCTTAGACACCCCACCCTGGAGGTGTGTTTCAAGGCTGATTCTTAAACCATCAAGCTGATAAGATTAATCGGCACACTGGGTGACTGACTAGTCTCATCTGCTCAATGTCAAAACCCATAGTTAAATTTGATTTCTGTGTATTTTAAAGGTACCCACCAATTTCTTTAACTGATAGGTGTATCCCTGAAGACCATAACATTTCCCTCAATATCCTGGGTTTCTTACTGTCTTACATAAGGCTCGTGTATTGAAGGCTTGGTCCTCAAGGCCATGTGCAGAGATGGGGCTTTGGAGAAGTAACTGGATCATGTGAAAACTGACCAATATATTAGTGAATTCCTTAGTCAGTGGAGGTGTGGAACTGGGAGGTAAGGCCTTCTTAAAGGAAGCGAGTCACTGGGGGCAGGCCTTTGACAGACATATTCTGTTCCTGACCTGGTTCTAAGTGGGTCTACCTCTATTTCCTGGCTTCCCTAAGAGGAAACAATGAAGTGTGTGTGGGGGGGGGGGGTTCTGGATATGTCATGTGATTCAGACTCATGTGGTGTTTTGCTGAGGCAAGGCCTGTGGGTGGACATGTGATGTTTGGAGATAGTATAAATAGGACTCAATGGTCAGTGATGTGAGCTTACAGCTTTGCAACTCTCAGTTTGTCTCTCATCTTGTCTTTGCTGATTTTCACTTAGTTGAAAGAGGGACAGCAGAGAACTTCTCCCGGTGTCCTGGATGGTTCTGGTCGCTCCTGCTGACTCAGGAGGCCTGGCGGTTTCTGCTGGTTTCTGCTGGATCCTGCTGCCGCTGCTGATTCCTGTTTGTTATTCTGACACTACTGACCTGGACTCCTGCTGTTTGGACAAACAGAGATTGGAACGGCCCCAGGGAGCTGCTTCTAAACATGTCCACATCCCCTTGTCTTATTTACCATCTTTTCTCTCTTACCTTTGGACCGTGGGCTAGATGGGTAAAGTGTTTGAGAACCCTTACTAAAAATAGCTTTTGAAAAATCCAAGCCTACAGAACAACTTTAAGCCACTGCCTTCCTGACAGGGTGTTCCAGCCTGGCTTCAGACCTACACTGATGGAACCAGCGGACCGTGACTCAAAATCTCTGAAGCCGTGAGCAAAATTAAATCCTTCCTCCCTTAAATTTACTTTCTTGAGGATCTTGCCACAGCAGTGAAATGGCTAACATGACCAACTTCATGTTTTTGATAGCTGTATTCTTCATGAAGCCACCAGAACTAACTACCCTGTTTTCCTCACGCCCTACGTAACACCCCTGCCCCAACCTCACCCCTACCCTGTGACTTGTCATACCATTATGGTATACACACTTCCTGTCTCTCCTGTCCTCTCTTGGGATGGGGAGAAACAGATCCGTGTCATGTGACCACTGCCATACCAACAATGCAGAAGTAACCAGGAAACTCCCGTGTACTCGCTCTGCGCTCAGGCTTTGTACACGGAAAGCACTTTAAGCCAACACTTACTTACTGACTGCTCAAAACTCAGGAGTGGGGGGGGGGAATGTACTTTCTTTTCACTCACGAATCCAAACTGGATTCCGTAATTTGCATGAGACAGCAACATTTTAAAGCAGGCCTTCAATTTCTATTCTGTGCTTTTCTCCTGCAAGCTAATTTTGCTGTCAGAGGGCCAGGGAGAGAGTGAAATGCTTTAATTATGCCTGCCTTGAAGAGCTGTAAAGCACAAGTCATTGGCGTAAGCATGCTTTTTTATTCAGGTGTTTTCCCCCTCCCCCTGTGGCTTTGTGTTTCCAGTCACTGCTATTTGCGCTTTAAAAGTCAAGACTTGTAGGCTGGTAAAGCAAGAAAGTATGATGCCCACCTCCAGCATTGCTAATCTGGGGTGAGCAGGTAGGTGTCCTGCTCTCATAGGGTACCTACCATTCCGGGAGCAAACAGCAGCCTAAGATGCTGTTCTCATTGACCCCTGTTCTAGTGCAGGGGGTGGGGTAATGAACAGGCATCTCAAGAAACAACCTGTGCTGTGAACAAAAGAAGATGGGCATGTGATGAGGAGGCTGCACTAGACCCTGCCACAATGGATGGTGGGCTGGACATAGCCAAAAGAGCCTGGGCTTAAACTTGAACAGAGGGCACACCACAGCGCCATGGGGCGGAGTCTGGTTGGCTGGAGGCCAATCGAGGAATGAGTTTCATCCAAACAACAGGAGGCCTCTTCTTCCTCTGCGCTGCCCTCAGGGAAGCAGGCTGTCTTGGGGAAAACCCTCAAGCTGCCGACTCCTGGCTCTACATGAGAACTGGACATACTAGTTCTCGAGTCTGTAATAAGTCTTGGTGTCACTGAAACCCAATGACAAAGTGAATGGGCTCCTTACAGAAGCAGCCAACATTGGAGATGAAGTACAGGCTACACTTGTGTTTGCCCAATGTCATCAGTGGCCTTGGCAAGCCTTTCCTGATCACACTCATGTACACACACACACACACACACAGAGAGAGAGAGAGAGAGAGAGAGAGAGAGAGAGAGAGAGAGAGAGAAAGGCACATGTATGCACACACATGATTTTTTTATGGGATTCGATTAAACTATTTATTTGGGGCTCATAATTTATGCAGTTGAAAGATAAAGAGGTCTCAGAAACTGGTGCCCTCTCCTCGCCCCCAACACATACATGCTCTACATACTTAAATTAAACCTTTTATGGCCTCACCAGGGGGTTTTCTTGTAAGTAAATTTTTATGGGAAGCTGATGCTGGACTGTGACCCCAAAGGCCCAGGGAGGTGACCTGAATTCTCTCCCCTCTCCTTCCTGGGCCCCATGGGGTTTTCTCTTTCTGAGCCTGTAGCTGTCCTGGCTGAGGGGCCCACACTACAAAGCCTGGGGCATGGAGTACACTCCCTGGGGGAAACACAGAGCCACCAGAGCTTAGCCTGACTAAAAGGTCAAGTTTTTGTTTCTCACCCCTAGGCCTTCTTAACAAAACCCTTCCTTCATAAAACTTTGTTTTAAATTAAAAGTCCGTCACACTAAGAAGATACAAGGAGCCATGGGTGGTACTTTCCCACATTCTGGCATGAAATCTTTGCAGCTGCTCCAGGCAGTAGATATGGCCCTTCTTTAACTGAATAGGGATCTGTGGCTCCAGGCAAGGGGGCAGAGATACCTGTTGTTCTGGATCCTGTGTGTTCTTGCTGCAGGATAACACACAGCCATGATTTGCAGGTTGAACTCCCAGAGGCTCGGGGCTGGGTCTGATTCCTGAGCTGACTCCTGGCAGTTTTGCAAACTCTGAAACTTTTGTAATTTGGTTCCCAGGAAATCTCTTAATTTGCTGAAAATAATCAACATATGGTGTGTGTGTGTGTGGGGGGGGGGTGTGGTTCAGATAATGGTTGAGAAAGGCAAGGAAAGAGAAGACAGATAAAAGCCAAGCTCAGGGCCATGATGCTCCAGCTCCATTTTAGATCCTGTGCTTTAGCTCTTTACACAGATGAAGTCTTGACATTCTCCATTCTTGAGCCTTTATCACCGGTAGCACTGACTGCCTAGCAATCCGGGCGCTCCTAGCCTAACCAAAGCCCTAGATATCCTCAAACAAACAGCAACCTGATTGATTGATATATATGTATTGATAGGTACACCTATGTATCAACCAGAGATTAAAGCTTCCTGGGAAAGCAGGCTTGATGCTCTTGGGTACCGTTCTGTGGTTAACCACAAACACACACACACAGGGTTCTGCAACTTAAAAGGAACAATGATATCATGGAAGTACTTTGCTAAGTAAAATATGCCAGACAGGGGACAAAGTCAGCAACATTTTCCTTACCAGGTATGTCTGTCAACGTTTCCTCATTATGACAAAACAACTGAGATGAAGCAGAAAGAGAAGATATATTTTTCCTTGGCTAACAGCTGCAGTGCTTTTTAACCCATTGTTGTCTGTTTTTTTTTTTGTTTTTGTTTTTGTTTTTTTATTTTTTTATTTTTTTATTTTTTTATTTTGGGGTCTGTGGCCAGGGAGAAAACGTAGCAGAAATGACAGAGAAAATCAACTCAGTGCAGGGAAGCAGAGAGATGGGGGAGGGTAAGTGTCATAGCTTCATTGACCAAAGCAATTTTAGAGAATGAGTTTCTTCAGTTTACAGTTCCAGGTTACAGTTCGTCACTGGTGGGAAGTCAAGGCCACAGGAACTTGAAGCAGCCATTCATATCCACAGTTAAGAGCTGAGAGAGGATGAATGATTACAACTCAGGTCTCTCTCTCCACTCTTATTCAGTCTAAGACCCAAACATAGGGAATAGTACCACCCATGGTGGGTGAATCTTCTCAGTTTAAGTAATGTAATCAAAGCAATTAGCCTACAGTTGTACCTACAGGCCTACCTACTCTAGACAATTTCTCATTTTGATTACCTTCCCAGATTGTTCTGTCCTGCATCAGTTTGAAAATGAAGACTAACAACTAAACCCACGGACAAGATGGCTTCTTTAAAGAAATATTCTCTAGTAACTAGGTCTGTAGTATTTAGCATTGGTTCACAACTTGACAGGAGCTACAGTCACCTCAGAGACAAGCTTCTAGGCACATGTATGAAGGATTATCTAGATTAGATTAGTCTCTGGGCGTGCTTGTGAGGAACGATGGTGATTAGGTTCAATAAGGGAAGACCCAACCAATATGTGAACGGCACTTTTCCTGTGAAATGAGAACCTGAACTGAATTTAAAAACAAAAACAAACAAACAAAACAACAACAACACAAACACCAGCATTCATCACTTTGATTCTTGATTATAGATACAGTGTACCCACCTGCCTCAGACTCCTACTGCCAAGACTTCCCAAATGTGAATCGAAATTAACCCTTTCTTAAGTTGCTTTTGTCAGAGTACTTCATCACAGCAACAGGAAGGAAACCAACAGAGAGCCCATATCCATATCCATATCCATATCCATAGCCCATTCACTATATAATCAATCCATCAATGGGTTAATTCATCAATGAAGTTAGCACTTTTCTTAGTCGGGGTTTCTATTCCTGCACAAATATCATGACCAAGAAGCAAGTTGGGGAGGAAAGGGTTTATTCAGCTTACATTTCCATATCGCTGTTTATCACCAAAGGAAGTTAGGAACCCAAGCAGGTCAGGAAGCAGGAGCTGATGCAGAGGCCATGGAGGGATGTTACTTACTGGCTTGCTTCCCCTGGCTTGCTCAGTCTGGTTTCTTATAGAAACCAGGTCTACCAGCCCAGGGATGGCACCACCCACAATGGGCTGGGCCAGGGATGGCACCACCCACAATGGGCTGGGCCCTTCCCCCTTGATCACTAGTTGAGAAAATACCTTACAGCTGGATCTCATGGAGGCATTTTCTCAACTGAGGCTCCTTCTGTGTGATAACTCCAGCTTGTGTCAAGTTGACACAGAACCAGCCAGTACAATTGACCCCTACTTCATTCTTCATATCAATGGTATCACAGGTGCAAACATATTACAATTTTTGCATTAAATAGTTTATTTCATGTATCAATATATCCCAAAAATGCTGTTAAAATGACAGCATTTGGCAAAGACCAACCAAATATCAAAATAAAACCAAAGTATGTTGCCAAACTGCTCAGCAGAACAATAGCCCTCGTTTTTTCTTCTTGTCTATCTTTCTGCTTCTTGTCAACTTAAGGACATACTAGGTGGTAGAAATTGGCTCCCAAAGTACAGAGTGGCTTCTCTCTGGGCATTTTTCAACAGAAATATCTTGGAACAAGCCTGTGAGCCATAACAGGGCTGAGTCAACCTCAACCTATCTCTGTCATCTAGATGCTCTTTGGCCAGCTAAATTGTCCATAGCTCAATGTCTCAGTCTGTAAATGGGCACCAAGAGTCCTACCATCCAGGAGGCTGTGAGGATTAACTGAGGGGATCAGTGAAAGTATTAGACTCACCCCAGAGAACATGCAATGTGGAAACCTTCCATTCCTTCTCCTTTGCCCTGTGCACAAAAATTGGCTCATGGATCCATCTGACACCAAACATTTATTTCAGAATAAATGCCCCTCATGTCTGCAGCCTCCCCTAAGTTGGAGGAAACAGCACATTTCTTTTAAAAATATGAGGGGAAGATGGCAA
Source organism: Micromys minutus (assembly GCF_963924665.1). Taxonomy (NCBI): domain Eukaryota; kingdom Metazoa; phylum Chordata; class Mammalia; order Rodentia; family Muridae; genus Micromys; species Micromys minutus. The sequence goes on from NC_137981.1 coordinate 53,774,038, forward strand.
GGAGGCTGTTGAGAGACCTTCAGGATGAGGCTATCTTACACAGGAGGGAGTGGAATAAAGGCAGATGAGTGGCAAGCCCTTGATGTAGGAGTACAGCTCAGAAACCTGCTTAGAGCATCCTTAACCCTGCATAAGGGAGCCATCTGCCTGCCAAGAAACACCATTCTCTCACCCACACAGGAGAGGCAACTCTTGCTGAGACCAAAGGAACATCTCCTGACAGAGGACCAGAACCACATGTCAAAAGCAACGCTCTCTGTCGGTGTTTATTCGTGACAGCTGCAAGCAAACCATACTCGTGGCTTACCTTTCATAACAGATGTCCTCTCGGTCTCCAGTATGGAAATGTTTCCAGAGCAGATGCCAGCAGTGTGTCGGTACCAAAGCTCCATGTTTGCAAAGCTGTGAAGGAATGAGAGGAAAGCATTAACCTCCTGGGAAGCCACGGGAGGAAGGGGCATTGGGCTTTGTTTTCTGAGGAAAGAAGGGTGGGTCTCAAGGAGGGAGGGGCTGTAGTGTGAGTCCCCCACCCATCTCAGTGTCTGCTTGTCAGAAAGTTTGAGACCAAATTATATCTATACTTCTACATTGGTGGCTCTTGTTAACCAAAGTAGAGAGACTGCCCAAGTGACTAACACTGGATCTAGAGGCAGGGTGTCCATCTGCAAGCCATCTTTGCTCTCTAGTTGAAATGCCACTTTCATCTTCACACCGAGGGACTGGGAGGCCTTCTCAATATGTTTGTGTGCTTCTCAGTAGATGAGCTGTTTCAAATTATAGTTATACAGTATAACTCCTGGCTTCTTCTTCTTTGTAATTGTGGTGGTGGAATACGGTCCCAAATCAATTAATACAGACTCCCTGGAGAGTCTGAGATGAGCATGCAAGCTATTGTCTGTAAAAATGGAGAAAGGGACTTGTGCTGTGCAGCAGTCGGTCTTGTTTGGGCCATTCTGTACCTCTGCACGGCTATAGAGTTAGTTTCGAAGGGGAATTTTCTGAATGAGCCGAGCCAACTCACTGTTCTGGTCTCAGCTCTGTTCCTGTAATAAAAAACCTTGACAAAAAACAATTTACGGGAGAAGGAGAGCTTATTTCTGCTCATGGCTCCAGATTCTCATGGGGAAGTCTATCATGGGAATTGTCATAAAGTCAAGGCAGGAATTTCAGTTAGTTCCATCATACTGACAGCCAAGGGCAGAAAGAAACTAATGCAAGCATAGCCAAGGCTTTCTGCCTAGGGAATGGTACCGCCCTTGATGCTAACCAAGGACATCCGTTAGCCATCCCCAATGATGCAGAGACATTAAGCAATTCTACCCCCCTCCATCAGGTTTGGAGTTAAGCATTCTGTTTATATGATTTTCAGCAGGCATTAGATTATGTATCTAATATTTTAATCTATTTTAATCACTATCTTTAGCTTCTTGAAGAACTAAAGGAGTTTAGAATATTTCCATTTCAAGCCTCCATCCAAACCCATCTTTCAGGTTCTTCAGACTGTCATCATACAGTATGCTCATGCTTGGTTTTATAGCTCCACACCCTGCATTATCGTCATTATCATCTAATGACCACTGTTATTTTTGTCCTAGAGCTCATACTCCTTTTAGTTTGCTCATATGGCTATTGTTTGTTTAGCATTTAATTCTCCTTTAAAAATATCTCAATTGAAAAAAAGTTAGAGTGTTCCATGTCTCCCAGATGACTTTAAACTTGCTATAAAGCCAAGGATTAGACCTTCTAATCCTGCCTCCACATCCCAGGTACTGGATATCGGAATCACCCAAGGAACTATTTCTAAACAGTCCACATCCCCTTGTCCTATTTACCATCTTTTCTCCTCTCTTTAGACAGTGGGCTAGAAGGGGGTTGGAGCATCTGAGAATCCTTACTAAAGTAGATTATAAGAAATCTAAGCCTAAAGGTGGTGCCCATCCGGACCTTGTCTACTTCATCTTCTGCTGTCTTCCTTATTCGCATCTTTCTAAGATGTGCTCCCTGAAAGCTCAGTGGGATCACAGCTATGAGGTTAAGTCACTGGTGATGTAGGTCACTGAAAGGTGGAGTTGTTAGTTCATCTCCTCTGCTGTCCCTTGTCATGCTTTTGATACTGTTACCAGAGCCACTGAATGATCCAGAACCACAGTGAGAGGAATGCCTTTTGTCTTTCCTCTACAATAATTTTGCATGTTTTTCTCTTTTGGTTTTGTTGATATTTTTAATCAAGTGATGTATGGTTGCTCATTGTGATGGTAACCTAAAAGATTTATAATTGTGAGGATATTATTTTGTAAATGGAACTTGTGAGCCCTTCACTGTTAAGCCCTTCACTTGTAATCACTTGTGTGATTACAAGGGACAGAGGCTTGTTGCTACTTGACAACTTCCTTCCATTGATCTGGGAACAAATGCTCTGTCTGTCTGTCTTCTCTGTTGTAACTTTTCTATCATTTGGCTTCACTGCTGTGGTTAAGTGACCACAGTTGTTCAGTGGAACCTGGATAGGATTATCATTCCTTTTTCTTTTTTTTTTTAATTTTTATTTATTTAATGTATGAGTGCTCTGTTGCATATACACCCACCTGCCTGAAGAGGGCACCAGATCTTCCTATAGATGGTTGTGAGCCACCATGCAATTGCTGGGAACTGAACTCAGAACCTCTGGAAGAGCAGTCAGTGCTCTTAACTGCTGAGCCATCTCACCTACTCCTAGGATTATCATTCATAAGACTGCATTTTATAAATGAATCTTGCCTTAGCAGTGAACTTCATAAGGAAATTGTTCCCCTTTTGCTCATCTCTATGCAATTTAAAGTTAATATTTTATTTATTGCCATTAACTAACCTTGAAAACATGAATTTAAGAGCTTTGCCCAAGTCTTACAACATGGCCCATGTAGCAGAGTCAGACTGCATCTAAAGATAAAGGAGGAGGACAGGAATGATGGCTCCTTACAGAGAAAAAGGGTTCCTGGTGAAGGGCAGCACCCTAGTTTCATTTCTCCTGCTGTGATAAAAGAAGCTGCTGTCAAGAAGCAACTCAGGAAGGGTTCCGTTGGTTCACAGCTCTATGTTAAATTCTTCAGGAAAGTTGGACAGTAATTTAAGATTTCCTATAAACAGAGCAAAGCCAGAATGAAATGCATGGATCCGTGCCTGTAAGCTTGCTCTCCACTAGCTTTCTCCTCTCCTATTCTATCAGGACTCCCACCATACGGATTGATGCTGGGGTGCATCTTCCTACAGTTGAGATGATTCCCACAGGTTGACCTGAGATAGAAAAGTCCTCGTGAAAACGCTCTTCCTGGGTGATTCGCATTTGTGTCAAGTTCACAGTTAAAACTCACCAACACAGGCAGGAAACAAGAAATAATGTCTACCTAGAGGCAAAAGAATTTCAGAAATACTTTATAGGGTTAGGAGAGATTGGCCAAAATGGACCAATATAGTTATAGTTATACAATATAGTTGTACAGGCAAACAACTTAGGTCAGTCTTCTCTTTTGGCAGGGGATCTCTGTGGAGAATAGATCTTCAGATGCTGGCTGATATTTAAGAAGCCCTCTCTGTCTACCTTTACCTGACTCTCAGTTTAAGAATTCCCGACTTCATGACTTGATATCTTCTCAGAATCCACATGATGAAAGAAGAGAAAAAACTCCTGAAACTTGTCCTCTGACCTCTGTGTGTGTGTGTGTGTGTGTGTGTGTGTGTGTGAGAGAGAGAGAGAGAGAGAGAGAGAGAGAGAGATACTCCTATCCCCCCCCCAAGAAGTAAAATTTTTAAGACTATAAAACAAAACTTTACTAAAATAAATTTTGCTGCATAAAATCTACCACCAGTAAAGAATTCTGAGGTGGGAAAAACTATCCAGTTATTTCAAAGACGTGGGCTGTGAGTGAAATAACCGTGTCTGCCATGCTTATAATGTGGCCTTCCACACTATTAAGAATAATCACTTAGTTTTATTATGATGATGTCTTCATCTTGGTGTTCTTAAACTTTAAGACAGTTGTATCTTGATCAAAGACTTTATTTAGTTAAGAGCAGAGTAGTTTGAACTTTGGAAGCCTGGACAGATCTGTGCCCATGCAGACTCCTGTGAGTAAACGCACTTCCTTTGATAATGTTTGAGCAATGACTGGCATGAAGCCAGAGGGGGATCTATGCTTAGGACATGCCATGTTAAGAACCCTTTTCCCACAACTCCTGCTTTGGAGTTTCTAACATGAAAATGCTCTCTGAACAATACCCTATTCTCAGAGAGAGTAGATGCATTGTGAAAATTATGAGCTTGAACAAAGGGCCATCCATTTGGAAAGCATCTCTCAATCCTACCATGATCCTTTAGAGAAGGAAAAAGAAGACAATGGACAAAGGAAACCTTTATTGATGGAGTAGTTCTTAATCCAGTGCAAAGACTTTCCAAACCAGTGGCAAGGCAAAGAGTAGAGTCACCAGTAATGTAACAGAATAGCCACCCACAAGGAAGAAACACATATTAACAAAAATAACATACATCCCCCTTGAAACAAAAGGAACAACTTTATCCAATATAATCATTATGTTACCTCTTAAAGGTTACAGCAACTGGTAACCATGATCCACTAACACAAAGGGGGAATATTTTGAGATCAATCTTAAGAGAAATGGTTGAACTTAGCTTAACTTGATATTTTTAAAATAGCACAGAATTAAGAAGAGATGTGTAAGGGGACTATGATCAAAGTTCATTCAGTTGTACTGTCTGAGATGAACTGAGTCCTTTGCCCAAGAGGTATTGAAGACACAATCCCTAGGCCCAGTGTGACTACATTTGTAACTAAGTTGTCAGTAGACACAACCCATTCGGAATGAGATCACGATTCAGTAATCTTAGTGCCTTTATAAGAAGGGGAAGCAGAGACGTAGGATCAGAGGGGATGCCAGGTGACAAGGAGCAGACTGGAGTCACATGTCTGTAAACAAAGGCTTGCCAAGGATTGTGGCTACCATCGGAATGTACGAAGAATAATTCCTGGGCTGAGGATGTCACTCGGTTGGCAGACTGTTCACCTGGAATGTAAGGAGCCCTGAGTTGGATGCTAGAACTACATAAACCCAGCATTGTGCCGCATACCTGCAACCTCAGCAACTGTGAGCTATAGGCAGGGGGATGCAGAAAGATTCCCTTCAGCCTTGCCAGTACCCATTGTGGATCCATAGCCTCCAGATCTAAGGGATAACAGGCTTCTGTTGCTTTGAGCTCCCTGGCTTATGGCTTTAGGCACTCTAAGGATTTACCTCCCTAGAGGCTAGGGCCGGTCCATAAGTACCCTGGCTCCTGAGAGAAATATATCATGGGAGAAGCCAGAGCCAGGGTCCTGCCCTATTTGCCTAGTTACGCTGGGGGAGCTGGGGCCCATTTGAGTCTGGTTTGCTGGCTCTTCCTAAGATCATGAGGATGATGGACTCTGGGAGACCTTGATCCTTGCTGGAGACACTGAGCAGCAGGCAGAGGTGATAGAATGTAGAAGCCCGAGGCTGTAACCATAGTAACAATAGCAGCAACTTTGCTCTTTAAATGAAAGAGGCCAAGGAGGCAGGAGAAGCAGAAGTAAGAGTTGGTGCCTAATCTGTGCCTGATACAACTCAAGTCCCATACTTCTGTTTCTCTTAGTGTTCCTCAGCTTTACACTTCTTCCTGTTCCTCTGATTATGTGTCTTTTATTCGTACCCAGATGCCTTGCCTTCTCATGGTGTTATATACAAAATTAGATTTCATTCTACAAACTTTTATATAATCCTTGCTAAGTATTCCTATTTTTTTTTTAACAAAGGGAGATTTTCCAGAAAAGTCTTGTGTGTACAGCAAACAAGCAAAAAAATAAAGTTCCCATTCACCCTATACCACACATTCACACACGGGGACTCTTCTCTCTGTAACACCCTGCACCAGAGTGTCACATAATTTTTTATTGAATAGTTTATTTATTTACACTTCAAATGTTATCCCCTTTGCTGGCTCCCCCCTCTCCCATCTCCCCTTCCCACCACCCCCCACTCCCACCTCAACACCCTGGCATTCCCTAACACTATGGAAGAGAGCCTTCACAGGATCAAGGGCTTCTCCTCCTATTGATGCCAGACTATGCCATCCTCTGCTACAAATGTGGCTGGAGCCATGGGTCCCTCCCTGTGTGCTTGAGATCTTACTTACTTTTATTCTGTGTGTGTGACTGTTTGCCTGCATGTATGTATGTGCAGCACATGAGTCAGTACCTGCAGAAGCCAGAGAGGGCACTGGATCTCTCCAGGAACTTGAGTTACAGTCAGTTGTGAGCCACTGTGCAGCTTCAAGAACAAAAAAGTGTTCTTAACCCCACTGAGGCATCTCTCAAGGCCCCACATCAGCCAAGGTCATTGGCTCACATTAGCAATCACTGTGGGCATTGCCTGCTGTGATGGTCAACCTCAGTGGCCAGCATGACAGGATTTTGAATGGCCACAGCCCTCTGGCATGTTTGTGATGGATTTTCCACATTAGGTGAATTGAGATGGGGAAGCCTTCTGTAAATGTGAGCAGCACCATTCCATGGACCTTGCCAAATAAAATGGAGAAAGCCATCTGAGCACCAGCTTTCTCCTCTCTCTGCTTCCATACTGAAGATGCAATGTGACCAGACACCACATTCATGTCGCCTTCTCTTCCCTGCTGTGATGGACTGTACCCTTAACCACAAGTCAAATAAACCTGCCCTTCCTCCTTACGTTGTTACCTGGTATTTTTGTCAAAGCAATGAGAAAAGTAACTCACGACCCCTGCTCAGTGGTTTGGTTCACACCTCGCACATAGTCGTTATCACAGAATCGCAGGAAACACCCCCCCACTCTGCCAATTCAATTCTCCTCCCCACTAACAGTAGAAAACGCCAATCTCTCTGTTCTCTAATTTAACTTTTTCCAGAGCTCAGGGGATCTCGTGGAAGAGGGGGAGGAAGTAGTGAAAGAGCTACAGAGGTCAAAGACACCACAAGAAAACCTACAGAATCAACTAACCTGGGCCCAGAGGGGCTCACAGAGACTGAACGGCCAACCGGACAGCATGCATGGGACAGACCTAAGCTCTCTACACATATGTAACAGGTGTATAGCTTGGTCCTCAAGTGAGACTCCTAACAATAGGAGCAAGAGCTGTCTCTGACACTGTTGCCTGCCTTTGGATCCCTTTCCCTTAGCTTCAGTAGATGTACCCGGTCCTACTATGACTTGATATGCTAGGGCGCGTTGATATCCATGGGAGGTCTCTACTTCTCTGAGGTGAAAGGAAGAGGGATGTAGGGGGGAGGGAAAGAGAGAGAATGGGACTGGGAGGAAGAGGAGGGAAAGAAAGCTCTGATCAGAATGTAAAGTAACAAAATCCCTTAATTAATAAAAAAAACAAACTTGATCAGTCCTTTTAAAAAATGCAAAAAATTCCAGAGTTACATGATCAAGCGGACCGCTTTCACCAGCAATGGACAATGGCATATTCTCCATAGGTTTCTCTTGTTCCATACTTTCTTTCTATTCAGAAGGATGTAACTGTGCATGTGAATCTATATATAGCACCACATATGTCATATGTATTGCAGACTGTATGTCACCACGACATGCAGTTGACATATTCCTGAGTAACATTGCAGTCCTGGGTACACTGCAGTTTCTTGGTCCTGATGTTTTTGATTGAGACCCTTCATCCTTCCATGACCACTGTGCTTCCTCATGACCCTGCCCCTGCCCATTAGGCAGTCAACCTTGCTTTTCATCCAACCAGTCTAACAATCAGGGTTCCAGTTTCTTCATCTGCAGTCACTGCTCAGATGCCCCCCCCCCAACATGGCTTCCATCTGGGGCCATGGGATGTTTGTTTAATCTCATTGTGCTTCCTTGCCCAAACCTCCGTATCTTCTTTCTTCATAAAGCTGTATTATTGGATTGACCTTCAGTACCTGTAAGGAGACCATGACTCCATCCATCTTAGATGTCCCCGTGGCAGAACAAGGTTAGGACCCCCCCACACACACCAACACCACCAATGCTAAATAGAATCTCTCCAAATTTTCTGGAACCAGTTGGGGGCCTGCATTATTACGGAATACAAACAAATAATTTTTCCAAGTGTGCGTGTTACCACCTAACAATGTGTGAGATAAAGGAATAAAGAACTCATTTTGTCATTTAAAAATATAAAAGTAGAAATGGGTTTTAGATAAAATTTCCTTGTGAGAGAAACACTAACCATAAAATTAAATTTACTGGAAAGAAAGAGTTAAGAAGCCTAAACATTAACAGGAATTTTTCAGATTTCTGCCCAACATCAGAAGCTAATTGCAACCTATTTCTCTGTCTTGCAGACACAGGCCAGGTGTTCACACCAAATCAATAAGGAGAAAATGTCGTTTAGATGGCGTCACTGTCTCCCATTGGGGCTCTCACGGCATTGAGTTCAGGAAAAAGAGCTGTCTGAAATCTCTGCAGCTGAATATGCCTGAATGTCACCCCACAAAACATGTCTGTGCGAAGGCGTTCCACAGGTAAACAGCCACAGAAAGCGATCCATGAATGGCATCCTGCCTCGAGACTACAGATCAACTCGATTGAAACATCAGCCAAAAGGCATCTGCTCTGCACCCCGGCAACAAAACGAAACTGAATCCTAATTCTCTAATTTGCTGGAGATAGCTATTTTTAAAAGCCTCTCCAGGGTGTAAGATCCTGACAATCTGGTGAGTAAAACTGTCTAGCCTCTGGAAACAACATCCGATAGGGGCCTGGCTGAGCACTGGCATTCAAAAGCTCCTGCTGATTCCCAGGGGCTGGATTCCAGCTATTCTCTGAAAGCCTGTTGGCCAAAACAGTGTAAAGAACGAGGAAGCACACCTGGGTTTGGAAGACAGTTAGCTCTGTGCCCATCTGCAGCAAGAGGCTCCTTGAGAGGGCATGGGGCTGACGCAAGCAACGCTGAAAGTATAGCAGTGTAAGAAGTACGTCCTTTCGATAAACTAAGATAGAGGGCAGAGGAAGAGGACGGTAGAAGCGCGGATTTAAGACTGAGAACCAATCAACCAGCTAGCAAGAGCTTTACTGCTCGACAGGCCCGTGGGTAAGGCGTGTTTAGAGGAGAGTGCAGGAGAGCGCGATGAACCAGGAGGAATTAGAAGGTGCTGATCAGGGCATTTAATGAAGTTCTGTTATCAAAGGCAAACATGTTTCCCGGGAAGGAAATTCATCACGTCGGAGGCTGTTGTGGAAGCCAAAGGAGTATTTTAGGTTTGATTTGAAGTTGATTTTGAGTCATCTATCTGAGCCAAACATCTGTAGGGATGGAATGGCTTATAGTACATGTGGTAAAATTTGAAGGGACTCTGGAAACCTCCTCTAACTCGCAAACACTTCATAGGGCCAGATAGCTCTGCTCTCCCTCTTTGGGTTCCAACCACCTAGAGAGTCGTTCACAGGGCAGGCAGTCTCCCTGGAAGCGCATACAAGTCTTCCTGAGAGCAAGGAAGAGCTGCCTGGCCGTCCTGATGTACAAGTTAGCTCATGCATCCTAAAGATTTTCTAGGGCCTTGTTAATATAAGGTAAAGAGGGCGTCGTAGAGGATCTTGTGAAGCCAAAATGGGGCACAAAAGATCAGTTTGAATATGAGAAACATAGAATGAAGGCTAGTTACGTGGACTTCTATGATGGAAATTTTACTCCATAATTTGAGGTTGTGAAGATAAAGGTGTGTTATCAGGACAGGAAGGGAAAAGCCTAAAAGACCTGGGAAGAGACCTGAGGGTTATCAGAAGCAAACTGCGGCTGCTTGCAACTTTTTCTAAGTTCATCTCTACAAATTAAAGCTATAGTGCCCCCTTCTCTTCATTCCTAGCTTTACTTACCAGTTTTAGGGAGACAAAGGTCAACTGTGATCTGAAAACCATAAGTGGACCTTCCAGGACTGAGCATTCATTTTACATCGTTCACGAGGGCGGTGAGATGGCTCAGCAGTTGTCTTAGTCAGGGTTTCTATTCCTGAACAAACATCATAACCAAGAAACAAGTTGGGGAGGGAAGGGTTTATTCAGCTCACACTTCCACATTGCTGCTCATCCCCAGAGGAAGTCAGAACTGGAACCCAAGCAGGTCAGGAAGCAGGAGCTGATGCAGAGGCCATGGAGGGATGTTACTGGCTTATGTCCCCTGGCTTGCTCAGCCTGCTTTCTTATAGAACCCAGGTCTACTAGCCCGGGGATGGCTCCACCCACAATGGGCTGGGCCAGGGATGGCACCACCCACAATGGGCTGAGCCCTTCCCCCCTTGATCACTAGTTGAGAAAATGCCTTACAGCTGGATCTCATGGAGGCATTTTCTCAAGGGAGGCTCCTTTCTCTGTGATAACTCCAGCTTGTGTCAAGTTGACACACAAAATCAGCCAGCACAGCGGTTTTTACTGCTCACTATACCAGCTTGACGACCCGAGTGTGATGCTTGGAACCCATGTAAAGGCAGAAAGAGAACCAAAACCATGAAGTTGTCTGATCCCAGCAAGTAGGTCATGGCATGTCTCGGCACACCAAAAATAAAGAAAACAAAAATGTTTTTTAAAAGTTAATTGCACATTATTCTTAACAGCATGAAGGAACCTCACAACATCCTACTATGTCATGCCCAGGGTATGAATCACTCACCCCACTTGTCCAGTGTATCCATGCTGTATACACTACCCACCCCAGTAGTCATGGTTACGAGAGTGACTGTTGCTGCATCACACACAGTTGCTGTATAGGGATCAGTGGTCTCATACGTCCACTGAAGGTATTAGAATGTTCCCACAAGAGACAAGAGACTACCGCATGGAGGTCAAAATCAGACTGTAGGTAGGATATTGTTTGGTATCAACAGTAATAACAGTAGTAGTAGTTGATGTCATGTAGCCCAGGCTGGCTACATTCTAGGCAGGCACTCTACCAATTGAGGTGAAAAAAAATTTTAAGGTAACTTTCTCTCTTTAGACTTCAGAATTCAGTATTGTGTTTGGAAACTATTAACACAATTCTACCATTGATGCCTAGAAGCCTCCAAGTGGGGTGTTAGCCTCCTGGTTTCTAGACTATCTCCCAACTTGTACTATAAAGCTTATGAAAGTCAGTATGATCCTTCCCCCAACCTCACCAGCATTTTACATGAATCATGAAAGTCAGTGAAACTTAAAGGCTGCTATCTATATAACTACAGGGCTGGGATGACTCTCATGAGTCCTCTGGGCTGGTACTTCTCTGATGAGTTCTGGTACCCCTCTGGTGACTCCTCAGGGCTGGGACTTCTCTGGTGAGTCTTCAAGTGGTCTGGAAACCACTCTGGTTTTCCTTGCCCTGCATCCTGACAAAGTATCCACAGCACATGAAGAGACAGCCAGTCACATGTTCAGGCAGCCTTGGAGCTTTCATCTCACCCTTCAGGTTCAGGGTCTGTCTCCGAAAGGCAGCGTGGAAAGTTCAGACCCTTGAGTTTCTCTGTAGATACTGTATGTATAGCCCACAGGAAGAATCTTAGAGCAGCCAGACACTTTAATCAAATGATTTACCTCCAGACAGCATCAACCATTATCCATCCATCTACAAACAAGAGAGCACCCTCTGTTTATATATCACTTACAGCCTTTAAACTCCCTCCCTCCCTCTCTCTCTCTCCCCCTATCTCTCCCTCCCCCCCCCACACAGAGATACTTTTATCACAACTTGACACAAGCTAGAGTTATCTGAAAGCAGAGAACTTCCATGGGGGTGGGGGTACATAAGATATGGTTGTAAGGCTGTTTTTAAAACCTTTCTACTGATTCTTTTTGAGTTTCACATCATGCACCCCATGTCTGCTCATCTCCCTGTCCCCTCATATCTGCCCTTCGTCCTGTGTCCCACCCCCAATAAGAATACACAAATAAAAAAACCAAGCATAGAACACATCTCATCGCTGAAGCCACAGTGTCCCACGGTGTGTCCCACAGTGTGTCCTGCTGTCCACACATCTTCACTTGCAAATGTTCATCACAATGAGTCAGTGGTCAGGTTCTAGATAATTAGTTTCTGTGCCACCATCAATAGAGAATCCTGTCCCGCGCCACCGTCTCGCCGGCAAGAACGGACGCGGTACACAAGGATCCTTCTGCAGCAAAACTTTAATGGAGGAAGACGCCGAAGGGCAGAAAAGCACCCAGTTTTATACCCTTGAGGGAGGCGGGGGAAGTGTGTCTCTACCTGATTGGCTGCTCGCTGGTGGTCTGATGATTACGCCCCGAGATGGGCGGTGACTTTGGCTCGCCTTGCTCTTCACGCATGCGCTTTTAGGTAGTCAGTTTTAGCTGACTCACGGCCCGGAAACCGGCGCCATCTCTGCATGGCTGCGGCCCCTTACAGAATCCTCTTCTTTTCCTGGTTCCAGACACTGCTGTTCTAGTTCCCTGGACTGGACAAACCAGAGGAAACGGTTTCTGAGCTTCACCCGGAGGGGAGAACTACAGAAGATAATGGTGAGGTGAAGACAGGGCAATCACTCAGAGACAGTCAGAGATGCACAGCATGGGCTAGAGGGGGCGGGGCACTGTGCCCTACTGGAGCCTTTCAGAAGTCTGGTTAGTATATGTGCATTATACAGAGTAATGAGTTCTGTGATGGCTTTTTAATTCAAGCATATCCTATACTTTAATCGTCCCCAGAAGCTCAAAGGCCACCCTATCCCATTTCCATCTCTTCCTCTCCCACTCATCTCTCCCTCTTTCTCAAAAGTCTAGTTAGCCCTGAACTTCTATCTGTAGAGGGTCCATATTCTTCAAAGCTGAACATTTTAATCTATCTTCATTTTGTTTGTTTGTTTTTACTCAGGGTCTTGCTGTATAGCCTGGAACTCACAAGACACAGGCCAGCTTCATGCCAGGGGGATCCTCCTGCTTCTGCCTCCCAAGAATTGGGATTATAGGCATGCACCACCATGAACATGGGATTTCAATTGTTTTTATTCTTTGCTTCTAATAGAAACCTCTGCCCTTGACTGAGTAAGGTCAATGGGCAGGCAGGGCTGCGTATGGTGTACCAGCACCAGAAGGCTTGGTGTGGAGGGAGCATGGGAAGAGGGAGTGAAGCCAGACATGAAACAAGCAATAAGAGGTACTTGGTACCCTCTCCTGTGAAGGCACATATTGAAATGCCCAGTAACAGCAAGAAAAGCTGGGTGTGTCTTTGCATCTTAGAAACTGGGGTGATTTAAGTTTTTTAGTCTTACTTTTTGCCAAGGAAGCAGTCATTTTGAATCCAGAGATAAAATAAACTGGCTATTTTTTTTTCAAAAATAGAAAAGATGCATATGTTAATCAATTTTTCCATTACTGTGGCTGAATACCGAATAAAGAATCAAGCTGTATTTGGCTCTCAGTTCTTGGGGCTGAGAAGTCCATGAGCTTGTTGCTGGCGTCAGATGAGAGCATTCTGATACGTCACAGCATGGCAGGCGGGCTCTCATGTGCAGACAGGGCTGACAGCTCAGGGCTCTGTCATCTTATGTGCATGAGTCCGTCTAATACTGATTACTTCCCACAAATGCAACCGTTAATACTATTAATGCTTAACTAAAGCTCCACGTGAATTTCAGGGGGCCAAGCAACACCCCAAACCCATACCTCGAGACTACAGGAAATTGCCCAATATCTGTGGGAAAACAGAAGAAGCAGACAAAAGCAGTAAATGTGCTTCATGTGTTAAGTGAAATGTATAAAACTCTAAAGGAGCAGAACACACAAGATAATTTGATCCTATCAGGTGATTCCTGATGCCTAGAGGCTCGAATGAGGAGGCAATGGTCTGAGCTGAGGCTGGAGGCATGGGAGGGCGCTCTTCCAGGAGCGGGACCATTGGGATTGTCCTACTACAGTTGATCTTGACGGTTGGTTTGACAAGATTCAGACTTACCTGGGAGACAGACCTCTGGGAGTATCTGTGAGGGAGTTCCAGGAAGATTTGTCTGAGGTACGGACCCCCCGCCCCCGAATGTGAGGAAAGAAGAAGGGAGGACACAGACCGACAGTGTCCATTCCTCTCTGCTTCCCGACTGTACACTCACTGAGACCAGCTACCCTGAACGCTTGCTACTGAGACAGGTAATAGGTAGACAAGCAGGAATTTGCTACACATAAATTATTCCTGTGACTATGGAGGCTGAGAAGTTCCACATTCAGCCATCTGTAAGCTAGAAGCAAAGAGAGGTGAGGATGTGGTCAAGTTCAAGCATAAAAGCCTGCAAACCAGAAGAACTGAAGGTGTGGCCTATTGCTCCAAGTTCAGAGACTTGAACTGGAAGTCAGTACCGTATCCTACAATTCAAGGACAAGAGAAGCTGAATATCCAACTCCAAGAGGGAAAGTAAAAGAGGGATGGAGGGAGAGAGAGGGTTGGAGGGAGAGAGGAAAAGAGGAGGGAAGGAGGAAGGGAGAATGATAGGGAGGGAAAGATGACAATGAGTCCTCTTCTCAGTCCACAAATGTAAACAGTGTCTTTGGAAGTAGTTCTTTAGAACAATAAAATCTTAGCCAGGTATCTATGAACATCTGTCTGTTAAGTTGACAGCAAAAACAAACCCTTCAAACATTGTTAACCATGGGCTCAGCACTAAACAGTTCTGGAGCACAGGAGAACTTTAGATAGTGTGCATCTTCCTGGGAGAGAAGCGTTTGTGTCGAGGCAGGGCCATCTGCCTAGAGACAAAACCCAGGCAGGATGATGAACCGAGAATAAAGCCAGTGATGAAAGGTGATGACAGCAAATGCTGGAGAAAATAACAGTAAGTAAGGGGTGATGACCTGAGTTTAATCCCTGAGAATGCAAGGCAGAGGCAGAGAATCAACTTCCATGACTTCTTCTGACCAAACCGGGCTGTCTACATACACTATATACACACCACACACACAGCATACCACACACACACCACACCCAAAACACACATAATCCACACATCCCACACACCACACATACACACACCAGTCTTACAAATACCACACAAATAAACACACCACACACCCATACACTATGCCACACATATAAGCACACCACACATAGTCTCACACACACCACACATAAATACACTATACACACAGAGAGACAGACAGAGAGAGTGAGACACAGAGAGATAGGGACACAGAGACAGAGGGAGAGAGACACAGAGAGAGACAAAGAGAGAGAGATAGAGAGAACACACTTTGAGAAGCTGCTGTAAGCCAGAGTCTGTGCTGTACAGAGTCTGTACACAAGGATATTGAGGGTGAAGGTGGCTATCAAGTGATGGAGGTTTAATTCAAACTCACAACGCTAATACGCTTTCCTTCTGAAAAAAGTGGGACATCATCTCCTTCAAGAACATAAATGACAACAAGAAAGTTGTTGGTGAAACCAGGAAAATCCAGCATGCCCTACATTTTCACTTCACTGACTTAAAATCTGGTAAAGGACCAGGAGGAAATGCTCGCTTCTGACTCGATCATGTCAGGATTCTTAACTCCCAGGGGGAGCTTGCATCTCAGCTCTAAAGTCTTAAGATGCAAGGTGAGTGTCCAGGACCCGGAGGGATGCTTCCATGTCCACACTGCATCCCAGGATGGGAGGACTTGGCAGCACATCGTGTTAGCCAAACCCTTCCAGACAGCCCAGTATCTCAGGGCCAGCAAAGCCCAAGCTCCCCCTGGTCAGAAGCTTCCCAGCTGACCTTGGGCTCACTGTGCTTTAGTGGGGGAAACTTACTCCATATGCTTCAGTTCCTCTCTGGGCTCTAGTCAATTGAAGCTTGCAGGGAGAGCAAAGGCAGCTGAGCCTCTGATCTGGGGCTGAAGAATTGTTCCACATTTGTTCCCACACAGTGCACAGTTACCAAGGAAAAAGCAAGCAAAGCCTAGCTGCTCAGTCAGCTCCGGGGAAGTGTCTGCTTCTCTCTTGCACATTTCTTGCTGCATTTAAATTTCACTCCTGTTGTGATTGTTGTGTTGTTTCATTTTTGCCGTTTGTTTTGCTTTCCTTGCATTTGAACTGCCGACTTCAATGCCAGCGTGTTTTGAAAAAGTAATTTGATTTTGTAACATTGTAATACAAGCAAAGCCATTCAAGGAAAAAAAAAAAACATTGCAAAGAGAAGAAAAGAAACTCCCTCCATTCAGAGATTATCTTTAAATATCTGTATTCACAGATCTGCTGTGATTACATTTGACTCTACCAAACTGTCCACTTCTGAACAGCAAAGAAGCTGCATCTTATATTAAGTGTAATGCCAACCATAACCCAAGCACTCAAAAGTACACTCCTCCCATGTCCCCATTCTTTTAAAGAATGGCTGTATTCCAAAGTTGCAAGTATCAACTTTACCCTAAAGGGGCAGATTGTTCTTTCAGAAAGCTCTATTGGATGCTAGGAAGACAGCTTAGTTAATAGAGTGCAGCTAATGAAACATGAGTTCAATCCCCAGGAAGCATGTAAAAAGCTAGGCTGGCTGTTCGCGTTTGCCATCCCAGTGCTGGGGTTGGGGGACAAGGAGCATCCCTGGCGCTTGCTGGTCAGCCGGTCTAGCCTAGTCTAACCAGCAGATTCCAGCCCAATGAGAGACCCTGCCACAAAACTCAAAGTAGATGGTACCTGAAGAATGACACCTGAGATTGACATCCGGCATTCAACACACACACACACACACACACACTCACAGTAGAAACATATCACAGCAAGCAATTCAGAAAAAAATAAGCAACTCATTTTTACATGCAACAGTTCTTTCACATACTTTATTAATGACCAATGGCAACCATATGTTACAGAAGATTTGCATAATTATACCCCATCTCATTAAAGGAATACCATTTTGAGAAACCATGGCTTCACATATTTTATTTAGTGTGTGTGCGCGCTGCATGTGGAGGTCAAAGGACAACTTGTGGGAGTCACTTCTCTCCTATTGCATAAGTCCTGGGGATCAAAATCAGGTCATCGGGCTTGGCTGCAGACAACTTCACTGGGCTGAACCATCTCAATGGCTTTGCAATTTTTTTTTTCTATCAATAAAATCGTGTCGAAGAGCTTCAGTCCTTTGTGGACTTCAAGCATCTACTTCTTCGCTGCGAGAGCTTCCTTGCCAATGATGCGGTGCGTGACTTAAATGACATCATCCCCATAACCTTCCCTCAGAACCCCATCAGCACCAATAGTCACACCTTCCACAGGATGACCTGGGCACACTCTCCATGGAAAGCATACTCAGTGGAGGACTCCCGCCTGAAGTCACATGACCTTCAGGACACACTTCTGTGGGAACTCTCGCCCTTCCTTTCACTGACATGGCGGAACTGTGAGCATTCCATCATGTATGACAATGTGGCCTAGCAAACTTCCTAAACTTTGCTGTTTAGCCTACATTTGGGGTGCACTTTAATGCTCGAACCTCCTGTCAGATGAGCGCATTTCAGTTTAGTGGCCTCACTTAATTTTCAGTTACTACCGATTTTTTCCTAAAGCTGGAAAACAATAACCTATTCTCTCCGCTACAACGCAGAGAGTTTATCTTTATCTACTTAGTCAGAAACCTAGGAACAAGATGCGAAATATTTATAAGCCTCTTTTAAGTTTTGTGAGGGCCTAGATTCTGTGTGACATAAAATTGAATATCCCTAGGCAAACTATAGATGCTTGTTCTCATGGTTAAAAACACAAGTACTTAAATGCCCTATCAATGATAATAGTTTCATATTTAAGAAAGAAATACTATAAATGCAACAAACAGATGGAAAAGGGCCATTACTAATAATGGAAACATGGAGCTGGAGAGGTGGCTAAGTGAATAAAAGTATTTTTTGTACAAGCAAAAAGACCTTGGTTCAAATCTTCAGCACAGTCATAAAACGCTAATTGTAGCTGTACTTGTGCCTGTGACCCCAGAGCAGAGACAGGAGGATTACATAATTGCTAACTCCCAGCTTAACTCCAGGTTCAGTGAGAGACTGTGTCTTAAAGCAGTAAGATAGAGTGTTGACACACCCGCACACAAGTGTTCATATAGAACACACACACAGAGGATACAGTGGACAGCACTTATCATGATTCCTACTTTGAATGGCCTTCAACCTTTGTGGTGGGTGAATAGGTTTGGCCCTCATAGATTCATTGAATGCTTGGCCACAGGGAGTGGCACAGTTAGGAGGTGTGGCTTTACTGAAGGAACTGTGTCACTGCATAGATGGGTTCTGAGGCCTCCTACGCTCAGTCTCTGCCCAGTGGGAAGATCGCTCCTCCTGGCTACCTTCAGGTCAGGATGTAGTGCCCAGCAACTCCAGCGGCATGTCTGTCTGTGCACTGCCTTGCTTCTTGCTCTGATGATACTGGACTAAGCCAGCCCCAGTGAAATGTCCTTTATAAGAAGAGTTGCCCCTTGAAAACTGTCTTCAAACTGGAAAGTGTTGCCAATGGCTAGGAATGAGTGACCTATGAACGTGCCCCAGCCAGTCTCTGGGCTGGGGAGTGTAGACTTTCTCTCCTTTGCAGGAGTGTCAGGCAAAGACCATCTGACATAAGCCACAAACTAGGACTCTGGAATCATTGCACACTAAGTGTTAATAAATCTTAATTCCTTCATTTTCGAGTATTTTAATAGGTTTTATTATTAAAAGCAGTTTTAGATTTGCATAATAATCCAGAAGTGTTTCCTGTACCCCACCCAACAGTTTCCTTATTATTGTCTTTGATCATTATTTATTTATAATGATTAATAAGCCATATTTTAAGTACATTAATTTTACTTAAAATATTTTAAACAAAAATTGAATGGAAATATAAAAAGTTATTTACGCCTGTCTCATAATGGGTTCCCAACTGTTGCTATAATGCATGAAAACTACAACTCCCAGAATCCACTGCTAAAGCCCTCAAACTTCTTCCTTTGGCCTTCCTACATGCATCTGCAGTTTCTCTTGCTGGGTTCACCATCTCCTAACCTCCTTCTCCAACCACTCCAGTGTTCGCTGGCATGTTACAGCTTGGCCTGAGCGTAGGGTAGTGCTGGGCTATTAGTAGGTGGAATGGGAACAAGATCCTAGATTTTGTCTGCCTTGTTTTTACCATTGCTCTGAGTCTAGATCTCTAAGGCAAGGAGCATTTGCTTGGGGGATACTAAGCAGCCCCATCTCTGTTTATGTGACTCCGTGCTGGGTCTTCCATCAGTTAGAGTGCAGTAGATTGCTTTCAGCCATGCCCAGTCTTTTATATAATGAGTGCCACTCTCCCGGCCTTCTGGCACTGAGTTGCCAGGCTTCATTTGTTAGTGGCTTTGCTGTTCCTTTGTGGTCATCTCAAGGTGTTGGTGTTGGGAAACACTATCTGGAGGCTGCTAGCCAGGCATTGCATTGCTTGGTACGAGAGGTTTCTTTGGCTTGCTATGGAAATTCCCCAGCTAGCTCTGTTGGCCATCGAGAGAGCCTGATGAGATGGGAGAGCTGGATGCTGACAAGAGGAGTGAGTCAGAATAGATGTGTTACAAGAAGCAAAGCAGATATAGACCATCCAAAATGACACCGCACCAAGTGAACACTTTGCCCACTGGGGGAAAGGTCAGCTTATTGCCTTTTCTATAAGAAGCGAGAACATGACTCACAGAATCATGGGATGCCTCAGCCAGAGGGAGCAGTGGGCTTCTGGGAGGTCTGAATCTGAACTAATTTGGTACTTATAATAATTTTAATCAATTACTTCAAGATTCAATTGCTTATAGTATTCCTGGAAATGGCTTGCATCGTATGGTTTTGTGGACTTTTATTTTGCATGCCTGAAGGCTCTTTCCCACAAATCTTAGGTTCTTGAAAATGAACTTCTGGTGAATTTTTTGCCACATTTGTTTCTTTGCTTCATGAAGCTGTGTTCTTGTTTTCCACTGTGTGCACCTGTGCACTCATGTTTATTAATGAAATTAACACATGTTCACAATTCACTCTATTTTCAAAATACTGACATTTTGACAAGAGGAATGACGATGTAAATTGGATGGGCCAGAGCTTTTTTGAGCAACATATTTTTCTCCAGACACCTGGTTGTTACAATATTAGTGGGTTCTGGTAGCTGAGAAGATGGCCCTGAGTTCAGATCTCCAGAACCCATTTAAACACCAGAGCGCCATGGCCAGTCTGCCCTCAGTTCAAGCCTCAGAAAACAGAGACCAGGGCAGTCCCAGAACAAGCTATCTAAATGAGCCATATTGGTAAGTTCTGGGTTTCATAGAGAGAAGCTGCCTCCCTGAAAAGGTGGAAGAATGACCAAAGATCATCCTCAACATCAACTCACACCTCCAAATGCATGTATCGCACACACACAAACACACACACACACAAACACACACACACACACACACACACACACACACACACACACACTTGGTGGCAAAAAGAAAAATACTAATAGCAGCAGCAGATTCTAGAAGACAAAATATGTTTGCCAAGACTGTGTTTATAGAAAATCCCACAATGCCCTCTGGTTTCCTATGTTCTCTTACACATTTTGGAAGCATTGTTCTGCCTTTCCTCTTTACCTTCCTTTCAGGCCCAAGTGTGGTTTCTATAACACCTTCCACAATACCATAGTCTCTATTGTTCATACATATGGCCCTGATGTGTTTTTCTAAGTTACTTATATGCTGGTGGTGTCGGCTTGTTTCCTTTTCCCTGTTTGTCCTCTCATATTCACTATAGCAACAAGCAGTGCTGTTTCCACACACGGGTGAGTTTTGCTAAGTGCATGTAGTTTATAGTAAAACCCTCTGGTTCGCTTTCTTCTGAAATAAAAGTGTCAACAATCCACATGAATTTGTGGTAATATTTTAATATATTTTATTAATTCTTTGAGAATGTCATTATATAGTCATATAATGTATTTTGATCATATCCATTTCTCATAATTTTTCAACTACTTCAAGTTCCACCCCTTGCCCCTCAGATTCATGATTTTTCTTTTTAAGTAACCCACCAAGTCCAATTTGTACTGTTTACATGTTCATAGGTATGGTAATATACGTGGGAGTATAGGGTGCTTAACCTATCAGGGACCACATTCATATATATGTATACACACATATACATATACACATATGCATATGCATATACTATATACACACACACACACACACACACACACACACACGCGCGCGCGCGCGTGCGCGCGCGCGCATGTACATATGGAGAAAGAGAGAGAGACTCCCTTTCCCAGAAGCCATCAATTGTCAATAGCTCCTCAATAGGAATGGAAATGCATTAGCCCTTCTCCCTCCATGCTGAAATGTTTACTGGCTTGATCTTGTGTGGGTCTTGTGCAGACAGCCATGACTACTGTGAGTTCACGAGTACAATAATCCTTTCATGTCAATAAGACACCGTTTGCCGCTGCTGCTTCCCAACTTGTGGCTCTTAAAACATCTTTTTGTCCCCTTCTCCATGTAAGTCCCTGTGCTTTTGAGGAAGAAAGTGTGATATTGGCAGCCCATCTGTGGCTTAACACACCACAGACATTCTCTGTGTTTTGAGCAATTGTGATTTTCTGTAAAAACCACCACCCATGACACAATGAAACTTCTTGAGGCTGGAGAGATGGCTCAGTGGTTGAGAGCACTGGCCCGTGGTTCTTCCAAAGGACTCAGGTTCAATCCCTGGCAAACACAGGGCAGCCCACAACTGTCTATAACTCCTGTTCCAGGGGATCTGACACCCTCACACAGATATACATGCCATCAAAACTCCAATGTACATAAAATAAACAAATTATTTTTTTAAAAAACTTCTCAGCTAGGGCCTGAGCAAAACTAATCTATGTGTATAGTGATAGAAATTTAGATGGCAATTTGAAAGATAGTAGTAGATCTACTCTTGAGGCCTATGAATGCCCAACCATGGGTTCTTGGCCAGATTTACAGTACCAGGCGTGAGTTCCATCGTATAGAGTGGGCCTTAATTCTGATCAGAAAGAAATTGGTTACTTACATACTGTTCCTGATAGAACTACAGCTGTGGGGACCGTGCCAAGCTGGTCATTATTCTGGCTCACAGAGTTCACAGGTGGCTAAGATTACTGATTACACCCCACCCCTGACAGCCAACCTAACACCTTCCAGAATATGGAAGCCAGCCAAGAGGGAAGAAGCTCTTGGGTCAATATCCATTTGTTTTTCTCCATGTTCTTCCACCAGGATATGTGATATTTTCAGTAATAGAGTTTTAACATCAACTTCTACTGGGCATCTAAAAACAACGAAGGTCTGTATTGCTTAGGAGGGTATCCAGGACACCTCTAGCTGAAATACTCAAGGGGAGATACCCTACACCTGGCACCTCTGCTGTCTTAGGGGAGCACTGCACCCTGTTTAGAGTAACCCTGGGGAGACCCACTTTCTATTTTAAAAACTGCAAAGTGTTTCCAGTGCTCAGAAAATAAGAATTTGAGTCTCTAGCTATTAAAACATTCTTGTGAAATAGCAAATTTTCTTCAAGGGCATCAGCATTGTATAATTATTATTTTTTTAAATCGTAACTGTAATGATTGTGAAAAAGTAGGAGGTGATAATGAGGTGTTAGAGGGGGATTTCCACCACCCACAGTCTTATAGTCCAGCCAGTGATGAGTACCCCAGCCTTAACAGATACTCAGAACCCATCCCAGTGTCACTTAAACAGAAGGGTTGTGGTTCCTCTAGATAGTAGAATCTGTAAGAACTTATCGATTGGTTGATTCCAGTCTGGCAGTGAAGGACCAGGTCTGACTGCTCAGAGCTGCTTCAGCTGTGATCTGGAGATAAAGGTTAATTAGACAAGAGCTTATCTTAGGCTCTGGGGATGCCAGTTGTGAAGCCAATACTGTTTATAGGGTATAGACTTGGTGTCCCCAGATGCCTTGCAGCTAATTCTAAGACCTCAGACTAGAGGCCGGAGTCAAGAGAATAGGATGTAAAGCTTTGTGACTTCAAATCTATGTTTGATCTGCAACCTCATCCATCCGAGAAGGGAACCCGAGTGGACTGGGGAGGACAATCTCAAGTCACTTTGCATTTGTTGAGTGTACCCTTAATGTCTTTAATGTAGAAATACTTGGAATCAATTCTAGAGGTGATAAAAACAAATCCAAATCATGGGACTATGTTTTATGCTTGATATTGGAGTGATTGTAATATAATACAACAGGTAAGGGGATTATTAACAAGGTTTTTAATTTACAACATCTTTTTAATGTGTTTATTTTCTGTGGCTGTGTAAACCAGTTATGACAAACCTGGCTTTATAAAACAAGCCAGTTGTATTCCCTGAGCACTTGTGCAGTTAGGGAGCCTAACACTGACGTCACAGCACTAAGATGACATCAGCAGGATGACTGGGCTACCCAGTCCCAGTTGCTGCATCTACAGTGCAGCCCCTATGCCTCTGTCTCAGGGAAAGCTGCAGAAGAAAGGACAGAAAGATTTTAAGTACCAGAAGATCAGGTGCCTGCTGTGAGACATGTTGTCTAGACATGGCAGTAAACTGTTCCCATGAAATCTCGGCAACATGGCTGCCTAGATAAGACCTGCATAATACCGCCAGTCACGTGCCAATGTAGATGAGGAACTTTCACAAGGGCACAGCCCTAGATGAAGAGTTATGGGCAATTAATGGCTACTGAGAGAAAGAATCTATCTTCTCTAAAGGTGATCCCTCTGATAGGTTATCCAAAGCCCAAGAGGTCAGTCCTAAATACACACACGTGCATGCACACACGCACACATACACATGTATGCACACATGTATGCTCTCCCTCTCAATACCAAATGAGTTCAGAAGGTTAATATGCATGTATATATACAGCAATAATCTTAGCAGCATATACTTGAGAGACATAGGGTTGGGATGCAGGAAGAGTTAGAGGACATGGAAGGAAGTGTAAAAATGATGTAATACAGTGCTTGTACATGAAATTTTTAAAAAAATTAAAAATTTTTAATTTTAATTAAAGAATGTCAGCAGGATACACCCCTGACAGCAGATCCTGTATCATTCATGTCACCAATAGAATCCATTTTCTTGTTGTTGGGAGCTGATATCCCAGTGTCCTTCCTGGGCATGGGTAATTTTTCAGCATCACAGGGACACCCATGTTTCTTGGTTTGTGGTCTTCTTAAAGTCAGAATTGTGTAGAACTCTTCCCACCTTCTGACCTCACATGCTATCCATTTCCTTCCACTGCATCTCTGCTCCAGCTGGAGAAATGTCTCTCTAGTCTAAGAGCTCAAGAAATTAAATTTGGTTGGCCCAGATCATTCAGGATTGTATCTCCTTGTTAGCACTTACAATTTAAACATATTGGCAAAATTACATCTGCCACATAGTAGTGTGTGTGTGTGTGTGTGTGTGTGTACAAATGGAGTTCAACTACTCCAAGTAGTAACCATCAGACTGGTTACTACTTGGAGTAGATTGGTGTTAAAAAGATTTAACTATATCTTATTAAGCCCAGAAACAACATCATACCTTATAAGCAATTTTGGAGGTAGCAGTCAGTCCTGGAACTTGGTTCTCCTCTGGTGGTGGAAGAATGCTGCTCACTACAAACTAGTTATGTGCCCAAGCTTTCGTGTAAAGGGCCTAGGATGTCACACTAAGGACTTAGACTTGATTCTCAGTCTTAAACATAAAGAAATATTAAAATCCCTAGGGAAGATATTATGATCTGACCTGTGTTTTAGATATATTTAAAAACAAAGCAAAAACCCCACAAAAAATAAAAACAAACAACAACAACAAAAAAACTCAAAAGTTTTTAATATTTTGCCAAGAAGAGGTTTTATATTGTGCTTTATTTTATGGAATAGATTTTTTTTTGCTTTTGCTTTATTTCTTTTGGAGGATGGGGAGACTTGGGTATACTAGACCCACGTTGGGCTTTTTATGTAGCTAAAGATGACTTTGAACTCCCATCTCTCTTACCTGCCTCTACCTCCCAAGCACAGAAATTACAGGTGTGAGTTACTTCATCCAGCTTGGACTGTTCTTTCCCCCCAACTCCCCCCCTCTCTCTATCTATCTGTCTTTTTTTTTTTTCTTTTGACTCCTAGGGAGAGGTGGTATCTATCTAGAAAGGGAAATTCCTGCTCAGAAGTGGTATCCCTCTTTTAGAACTTGGAGTATACAGAAAATAATATTTCACACCCAGTCCCTTCAACCATCCAAAATTTCCCAGCAGGCTTTTGTGACTTTGGTCCTTGCCGGAAGTAGGGTCAACATATGTGACTCCCATAATGCCACAGAAGATCAGTGTGTTCCTTGGCACATCATTCATGCCTGTGGAGTTAGACTGAGATGCCACTTGACTTCTTAGGAATCAAAGACTTTGCCAATTCCTTCTCAGCCTTAAAATAAAAGCTCCTTTTAACCACTGGAAGACTGAACTCACTCATCTACGGAGCACCTTCCTTGGAAGAGAGGTGGGACAGTCTCCTGGGAAGCTCAGTCAGCTTTCTGAAGGTCATTTCCTCAGTGTTTCAGCTCAGCAGTGACTAAATGCCAGTCAAACGTGTGCACATCCAGGAGTCCTAGAGAGTGCTGTTTGTAGCTTGGTCATACAACCATGATGTGACCTCTGAATCACATTTCCTGTCCTCATAACATCCACTTGCTTGTATAAAGTCTTGGAATTAATACCTACTCCCTAGAGTTTTGTGAGATTAACAATAACATATATGACATAACAATAAGATTTATATATATATATATATATATATATATATATCTTAGCATATATAAGATATACATATAATATACAATATATTATATATATTTATATATAATATATATCTAAGCATGCTGCTGAAAAAACATCCCATTGATAAACAATAATTTCTATTATTAAATAGTTTCTATAATCAAGCATCCCCTCTTGAAGTTTATACAGCTTTTTGGAAATGCAGTCTTAGCAATTTGTTCTAAGAAAATGAACCGTGACAAGCATCTCCCACAGTAATGGAGCCTTTGAGCTTTGGGAATTGCTCTGTACTAAAACATAAATGTTCTGGGATTCGTTTTCTTTATATGTTCAGTTAAACGGCGCTATGGAGAAAAGACCGCGGACTTCATCAACTCTTGTTTGCAGTGAAGCCAGATGTCTAAGACAAAGGTCAAAATCTTCAGGCAGGTAGACCTGCTGTCCCAACCAGAAAAGCTGACTCAGTAGAAGACTCATAACATGTTCTTAGATCATTTTTATCATGCTTCTTCCTGGGTCCAGATTTTCTTTTATAAGTTTTCCAGCTAATTCTATGTCTTCAGAGCTGGTTTACAGGCATGGCTAGGGAATCTCTCAAACACCATCATGGCTGCCAAGCACATCCCTCCTTGAAACGGCTGGCATAGTATATCCGTGTCCAACGCTGAGCAGCAATGATCTCCAGGAGACGACGCTGATATCTCTACACTACGTTACCGGAAATCCTGTTTTGACTATTGACCTCTGTGTATAAGCCGCATCTTCTCATTTTCCCAGAGGACAGAAAAGCAAGAGAAAACTTTCTGCGTGGCTAAACTCCTACCCTACACAAGATACTCAACACGTGTTCAGTTTGGCCAGATGCTATTTTAGGCAATGTCTATAGCTCATCATTCTAAGGCGCTCCTCGGGGGACATTATTTCCATTATAAACATTTTCAAATCATTAGCCAAATGTTACTTGTTCCCAGAGGGTCACTGGCTAAGTCGGAACTGTGCTCTGGCGTATGAGGGTGGAACGAGAGGAGTGCAGCAGGGGTATAAGCCCTCTGTTCCCTTGAACCTACAGCTTTAAGCAGAATAAATGTTTTGAGAACATCTTTTCCCCTGACCTTCTACCGCCAGCTATTGTTTTCAAATACAAGTGTTCCAGGAACCACAGAGTGATTTAGCCTGACTGCCTGACCCATGACCAAATGAGAACACGGCTCACTGAAAAGGTTTCCAGAGTATTTGTTCCCTGGTTGGATATATCAATAATTTTTCCATGAGCATCTCCACAATGGATACATGAGGACCACATTTCTCTAAGCATCTCTTAACATAGCAAAACAGAAATCAGCATGAATGATAAATACGGCAGGTTAAAGCCAAGAGCATCCCTCACCACCCTGCCTCAGGATCCCTGCACTCCTTAGCAACCGGCTAGCAGTAGTGATAGATTAATAGCATCCATTTTCAGAATTCTAGAAAGACAAAATAAGAAAGACTTTTGAAAGTATAATTTTCTAGAATTATCCATTGCATTGACGTGGCAAGTAAACATACCCACAGTCCTCTCTTCATTCTAGAAGTATTTATTAAAGTGACTCAGGATCCATGAACTTGGCATGAGAAACGAGATACAATAAGGTGCTTCTATTCGGTGTTGCACTGTTACAAGCTCACTGAAGGTCTGAAACTGCTGTGATTAAAAACCCCTCATGGAAACAGGATGCTTCCTCATTCTGGATGCCTGGGGGGGGGGGGGGGATATGAACTCCAACACCAGCTCTCTTCATTTGGTCTAGTGTCAGAGCTGGATCATCAGGAGCTGGGATGGTCAATTCTAAATGTCTTCTCTTTTGACTGAATAAAATCCCACACTCCGTTGGGTGGTTAAATGTTCATAATAACATGACCAAAAAGAGTAGATGTTAGAAGGAGAATCTGTGGTTGTAAAAGTTAAAGCCAAATCTTCTGGAAGATAGTCACAACTGAGACCCAACCTGTGGTTGTTAAATTAGTGAAGGAAGGGCTCAGCTGCCTCATTAGGCAGAACAAAGGCCTGAGCAGTAACTCATAGTCACTGAGCCATTTGGAGACAAGAGCACAGCCCTAAACTAGATCCTCATCTAATAAAACGCAGCAAAGCATTCCACAGGCAACTGTAGGCTGGAACAGAAAGGGGGTGGTGGGTCCTCTATTTACCTCAGCATAAGAGAAGAGCAAAAATCAGGCACTTCCTTTTTTCCTAGCAGAACTTCAGGTAAAACAGTTTCCTTTCGATCCGAGGGCACATCTCTCTAACAAATCCAGTGTGTCTGGGATGTCTTTCCCACTGCATGGCTTCTAAACAATCCCCATTAGTTAATGCAAACAACTATAAATAGTCATTCAACCTACGATGTTTGTCCCTGCTATCCTAGAAATCAGCCACTAATGTCTATTATCTGAGGGACCCACACACTGACACAGTCACAGGACCGGACATGCTGTTACAAAGCTTCCTGCATATATGTTAATAGTAACATTATTACTATTATATAACAGACATTACCCTTGATGGGTCTGCAACCAACCAAGGGACACATATCCAGGCAGTCCTGTGAGGACCTTTCCTAGAAAGACTAATGGAGGGGAGGAGATTGTCCCTGAAAGTGGGTGGTGCCTTCTAACAGGTGCCTAGATACAATGTGGTCAGAGGAGAAAGCCATGTTGCCGGACAGCCTGCCTTCACTTTTTGCTAATGAGTGCATCTTCAGTTGCTGCCGCTGCAGCTATCACCCTTCATGTCCAGCTCCCAATTCTTCAGCCCTGAATGCAACTGAAGACCAGCAACTCTCCAGGAGCCTCCCAGGTCTTCAGCATCAGAGAGGCAGTGCTGAGACATTTGAGGACTGTGCAGCTGCGAGGTGCGTGCCTTGAGACAGTAAGGAGGCAGCCATTGTTGGACAATCCAGCCTGTACCGTGAAGCCATTCTAGAAAACCTGCTTTTACAATAAATATACAATTTATCAGGTCTGTTTCTCTAGAGAATTCCGCCTAAGCAGCTTCCGGTTTACATGAGCCTCAATAAAAAGCCGAGCCCAGTGCTGGGGCGACCTCTGTCCTGAGTAAGAAACTGACGATGCATTCATTAGGTTGTTGTCTTCATTTTCAATTCCTAATTAATGTGACAATGGCTGCACTCCCTGCTGGGGACACACGGGGAGCTGATTTGGAGGCTCTCAAACAATCCCAATCAACCCTCTTAACAAGCACCATCTTAGCCTATGAAATGACATTTTCTGTGAAGAGATATGCTAAGAAGCATGTGTGGCTTTCAACATTCTTTAAAAACTTCCTTGTACATTCCCCTCCCCCATCCTTCTCCATGTAAGAAAAACAAAGTTAAATGTCATCACATCAATTAACAGTCATCTGACAGGTCCACAGAAAATGACATTTCCAAGGATGCCTGTCAACTCTGAAACTCCCTGCACAGCTGTCCTTCTAACAGCTCTTCCTCCCATCCCTCACTTCCTTCCCAGGAAGATGTTTATCACTGCTAATTAGCCTCCTCGCTTGGTAACTGACTATGCATGTGAATTCCATAATGAGCTGGGTAAAGAAGGTAAAGAGGTAAAGAATCTAAGCACTGAAAATACAACCTAGTTGAACCGAGACCTCACTGCCGTGGCTGGGGGGGTTTGTATAATTTTGGATCTCAAATAAAACAGCCTGGGAAAACCTTAACAAGAGAACATTTTCAGCAAATTTTCCCCTCAAAACATGAGTTACGATCATTCCGTTGCAGCCCTACATAGGTTAGGCAGAAATAAATTAACTCTCGACACAAACTATCTCTCGGAAACGTGATGAAATAGATGGGGTTTCATGAACTATGACTAGGGAGTTCTGCAGCAGAGGCCTGGCTGTTACCAAGGAGGTCACTGCCATCCAGACATTTGTGTTCCTCTGACACACTCTCCCATGAGCCATATATTAAAATAGTTGGAATGTATTAACTAATTCTGTCTTTCTTACTAAAATTTAGCTCTGAGAATAAAAAAATCAATTAAAAGCTGTAATAATTGCACAGTTGCAAGCCACGGGCTATTTAATCATTCATGATCATTTTAGCCAATAAAAGTGCTAAATGAGAGGGAAGTGGATGGTGTGTTTCTACAAGGCTTTTAGGATAGCTCCATGGAAGCAGTCTGAAATTGAAAGTGGAAAAATAATAGGAAATAGCATGTGTGTGTATATATATATATATATATATATATATATATATATATATATATATATATATATATATCTTGAACTAATTACCAAATATTTCAGTCAGTAATCTCTAAGTACTAGTGCTTTAATTATAGCTAGCACACTAGGATGTCACCTTTTTATTCTCTGAAATGGATGGTTTAGCAATAAGCAGCTTTTGCTGCTCTTGCAGAGGACCTGAGTTCAGTTCCCAGAACCCATGCTAAGTGACTTGCATAACTTCAGATCCAGTGGCTAAGGTTTCTGAACTGAACTTGGTATTCAGCAGACATTAGGATAATGTTTAAAATCTGAGATCCAGCGAGATGGCTCAGAGGGTAAAGAAGCTTGCCCCCAGTCCCAGTGACTTGAATGTGACCCCTAAGACCTACATAATAGAAGTAGAGAACCAACTTGCCCAAGTTGTCCTCTGACCTTCACATATGCACTGAGGCACTTACACACTTGCACTTAAACACAGTGCAACACACACACACACACACACACACACACACACACACACACCTTATTTAAAATTTGTTTCTTATCATCTGGTTCACTGCTGGCAACATCTTTTTTCTTTAGGAAAAAAAAGGCATCCCTTTTGTCTAAAGAGAAGAGAAACCTTCCAGCCTGAAGGTTCATTAAGCTTTCATTAAGCTAAAGAAGAAAACAACTCAAGCAGTTCAGCAGTCCCTGAAACTGACAGGATACACTAGACCCCTTCCTCCCCAAGCTTCTTTCAAGTAAGCATTGCTGAGAGACACTTTTAGACAAGCTAAGCTGCCAGAGGAGGCCTTCGGCAGCCTAGAAAAAGCTAAGACTAGCATATTTTTTGGAAGGGACACTTCCCAGGATGCCCAGCTGCCTGCCGGCTAAACAGTGTGCTCTCCCAGGTTCCCATCACTGACATCCATCATATACGACAGGGTGGACTTTTGATAGGTCGCTATCTTTGAGTTATTATGGCTCCTCTAAGTCATCCCTCACCTCACCCATACTCCTGTACGTATTGTCAGTAAAACTCACTGGTTCACCAGGTTGTCCTTTTTGGTCTGTTTGTTGGACCCCTGTGTGAGATAAGTAGAGGTTTGTTCATGTCTCCACATGGTGTCATTAAGCACTTGCACACCAAAGTGAGGGGTCAGTAGAAGGTTTACCTTCTTCTGAGGAGATTCCATTTCTAAGGACTAGGTGCAGAATTGAAGCCCATGGTTCTTTGATTCCCAAACATTGTCCTCTGTGTCACAGGTACGCTGGCATCGTTGGTTCTATAAACAGAGAAGATTTTATTCCAAGTTACTTCTCTCTAAGAGAAGACAGCTTCACACACTTTAAGAAAATAGAAAGCAAAAAGTGAAGAAAATAAAACATAACTTGAATTATGTTCTAATTATTATCCTGGCACTTCAGTCATATTCTTCCAATTTCCTGTTTCAATATCCACAGAAGCAGGAGAACAGGACCCCCATCTGCTTTAGGCAAGACAGGACCCCCGTCTGCTTTAGGCAAGACAGGACCCCCATCTGCTTTAGGCAAGACAGGACCCCTGTCTGCTTTAGGCAAGACAGGACCCCCGTCTGCTTTAGGCAAGACACTGACAGAAAACAGAGTGCTGTGTGTCTCCTTAATGAGGCCCCAACACATATAAGGCAATCTCTAGATTTTTAGCCAAATGTTTAGATTTTTGCAGATGGGTGCTTAGAAATGCTCCTTGTGGGAAGGGCATGAGGGGGCAGAGATTTTATGCACAAGAAAATGGAAGAGTCTGTGGTTTTGTTTTTGTTCCTGAGAGAAAAGGAAGCAGAAAAGCAGGATGAGACTGCCAAGGGACTTTGAGAATGGGGATGTTTAATTTTCTTTTAAGACTGGGAATTTAATTTTTTTTTATTTTAAGTAATTTGTGGTTTGAGATGTGGCTCTCTGGCTCCTGTGATGTGACACAGGCTTGAGTGACAGCAAGGCAAGGGGTCAGTTCCACGTGAACCTGTGACAGAGCCAATGAGAAACTGCACCAAGACGTGGAATGTGGAATTTGACTTTAGGAAGAGAAAGAAATTGGGGTCACACATGACAGCTACCTGGACATTCAGAGATGCTGAAGTCACCAGATCTGAGAAGTAAAGTCCATGAGAGGGCT
This sequence comes from Micromys minutus, assembly GCF_963924665.1. Lineage (NCBI taxonomy): Eukaryota > Metazoa > Chordata > Mammalia > Rodentia > Muridae > Micromys > Micromys minutus. Next base: position 53,806,188 of record NC_137981.1, read on the forward strand.
ACTTGAGCTTCTCTTTAGATTTGAAGAAGAAGAAGAAGAAGAAGAGGAAGAGGAAGAGGAAGAGGAAGAGGAAGAGGAAGAGGGAAGAGGGAAGAGGGAAGAAGGAAGAAGGAAGAAGGAGAAGAAGAAGAAGAAGAAGAAGAAGAAGAAGAAGAAGAAGAAGAAGAAGAAGAAGAAGAAGAAGAAGAAGAAGAAGAAGACGCTGGGACTTGCTTATCAACCCTCTGAGACCCCACAGTTATCTAAGTGCTACCAAGCAATGTTTCCTACTGTAAGGGTTTAACTATAAAAGGGGGCACACCCACCCAAAAAGGTAAACAGTCATTTTCAGTTCAACTGACAATATTGTACTTTCTAAGACATACATAGGTCCAAGAAGCTCCTTTCTATAACTAATGAGAATCTAAATTAAAGTCCCATCTATGGACATTGTTGGGGGTTCTAAAGCACAGCTGACAGCCCCACATTCCACTCCGAGTACAGACTCCAGAGAAATTACTGAGTATTAATATCCATTGGCTCGTGTGTCCCTTCAGAATTCCATCTTGTCATTTACTAGAAAATTAATTCTTCCCATTCCATTTCTGATTGGGGGGTGGGGGTAATGAGAGGGCTGCTGTAATTCTCTGTGAAAATTTAAGTGTCCTGGTTTACAGACAGACTTCGGTGTTTAGGGAAATCTACTGATCTAACTTGAAGGCCAGGAGTTCAGCAGAGACTAAGGGCCAACTGTCTAAGAACTGAAACAGCAGTGTGCAGGAGGAAGGAGTCACGGTCCCACCTGTTAGCTGGGCTTGGAGTCATGTGCACAACAGTATCCTTGTGAGTAATAAACTTCTGAGTACTCACATTCACAGTATATGGACCAGAAGTTGGAGGTTGCTGACATGTGACTTTTGTGCTCTGCTGTGAATGCTGTAAGATCCTTTCGAGTTTGATTGCCACCCAATAATAAAGCTGTGAATTCCAGCACCTGCGTGGCATCCGTCTGACAATCTGCATGAAAAGCCGGGAAGGAAAACACGCAAGGGAATTTACTTTGGGAAATAAAAAAGAGTGACACAGAAAAGTACTCACAAAATCCCGCTCAGGTCATCAGGGTCAAAGTTTACACAGCCGTGATATTGCGTGTGCTTGAGTTGAATCTAAACAATCACTACTGTGAAAATGTGGGTGGGAGGGGGGATTTATAAGAACACTGACAAAAATTTTCCATGGGTCTTTCTGTGTGTGGTTTGCTGTGTGTGTGTGTGTGTGTGTGTGTGTGTGTGTGTGTGTGTGTGTGTGTGTGTGTTGCTCAGTGGGGGAGAGAAGTGTGAAGGAGCAATTGTCAATGGAAGCAAAATATTGTCCTTTGATTTTTCTGCTTTTGTGCATGAAGAAGATAGCACAAGCCTGCAGTCCTAGCGCTTGGGAGCTAGAGATCGGAGGTTGAAAGTTCAATGGCATCCTAAACTTAAAGTGGGAGGCCAGCCTGGGCTACATTAGACCCAACACAACCATCACCCAGTAAAAAAAAAAATCTTGGATTAGAAAAGAATTTTAAATAATAATAATCTTAAGGGGGTCAACGGATAACGGCTCCTGCTGCCAAGCCTAATAGTTGAGTTTGATCCTAAGAAGCCATGATCTTACTTTCATACTGCATACAAGCATTACTTAGCATGTTGGCTCTCAGTTCCAGGGTCTCCTTCGTTCATGGCGGCTGGAGTAAGGGACAGATGGTCATTCTCGAAGAGGCAGAGAAAGATGAACTAGTGCTAGACTTCATTTTTCCTTGTTATTCAGTCCAAAACTCCAGCTCATGGATGGTGCTGCCCACATTCAGAGGGAATCTTCCCACTCACTTAACCCATTCTAGAAAGTCTACACCCCAGGTACCCAAAAGTTTGTTTCCACAGTGACTGTGCGCCCCCATCGGGGTGACAATCAAGACTGGCATTCACTTGTAGGATTGTTTAAAAGACAAGAATTCTAGAAATGCAGACAAACTTCCAGGGGATTAAAGATAGGTTGGAGGTGGGCAGGAAGTTGAGTGTGGCCTTAAAAGGGCAACTTGGGAGACCCATGAAGTGACAAGGGTACCCCCACCCCATTCAGTACAGCTGTCTTGATACTCTTTCCGTATTTAATATCACTTGCAAGATGTTACACTGGAGAAAACTAGAAACATTCACTGAGCCACTTTGTATCAATTGTTGCAACTGCTTGTGTCTCTAAAATCACATCGAAATATAAAGTTTAGCTGTAATAAAAAACCTCTCTCTGGTGACTTAAATGAGCAGCCAAGGCTGAGCTGGCCTGAGCCGATGATCCCTCCCGACCTGCACACTGTTGTATCTAATTCCTTCTCTCTGCTCTGATTCTATGAGCTATCCTTCGAGTCCCTTACACCGATACCTTTAACTTCTTGCTTCCGTGTCTTATTTATCTGTTTAATGTGCATGAGAGCTGTGTCAGCATGCACATGTGAATCATGTCTGGGTCTGTTACCTGGGGAGGTGAGAAGGGAGAGCCAGATCCCCTGAAACTGGGGTTACAGACTGTTCTGAGCTGCCATGGGGTGCTGGAAACTGAACCCAGGTACTCTGAAAGAACAAATGTTCTTTATTTTTAATTCAATATACACATTTTATTTAGTCTCTTCCATACAATATATTTTGATTATGTGTTTTCCCCCACCCCAAAATGTTAAGTGCAGAACCATCTCTCCAGACTCATATGTCTTTCTTCTTTTTTTAAAAAAAGATTTCAATCTATTTTATGTATATGAGTACACAGTCGCTGTGTTCAGACACACCAGAAGAGGGCATCAGATCCCATTGCAGTTGCTTGTGAGCCACCATGTGGTTGCTGGGAATTGAACTCAGGACCTCTGGAAGAGCAGTCAGTGCTCTTAACCACTGAGCCATCTCTCCAGCCCATGTGTCTGTCTTCTCTAGTCTTATAACCCAGTTCTCATTTTCTGTCCTTTAGCCCTCAGAGGTTTTCCTTCTCATCTTTTATTATCCTGCTCTCCCTCCTCCACACTATTAATTGTGTATCTTTTCGGTGCCTACCCTAGTAGATACAACATGCATCCTTAATTTAATAGATTCATAGATATTTGTACATTTATCATTTCTGTGAATTAAAGGATCATGGGACTTTGTCTCGGTTTACCACAACCTCGCCTTTTTTTGTACTGTTGATATTGTTTTATTTAGTGTATAGTTCAATCCCATATGACACTATTAACTAGTCTTCTAGAGTAAATGCTCATTTTTAAATACCTGTATAGCAATTTGTTTACTTCTCAATTCTCAAAACTGTCTACTGTCTTTCAATACAGTGTCTGTGTTTCTGTGTGAGTGTGAGTTTGTGTGTGTGCGTGTGTGCACGTATGAGTTCAGGTATCTCACTGAACTAGATCTCCACACAGTGCTGCTACTCACAACAGTTACATAGGTGCCAGGGATTAGAACTCAGGTCCTTTGTGCTCACAGAGTTACCATTCTTACCCACTGAGCCATCCTCCCAGACCTTCAGAGAGGGCTCTCATGACAGGATTGTGCTGTTATCTTTGATTTTGCTCATCTGCATCCTGTCTGCTACATTGTCACTTTTGTGAGGCATTTGGACTTCATGCTCTTTCCTCCTGACTAGGGTTGTGGGGGTTGACAAGGTGCAGATATGGCTGTCCTGTCTCTTCCTTTGATTTTGGACAGTTTTGCTGCTCAAGCTCAGTGGGCTTCACTCATTGGAAACCATTTGGGTTTGTTGCACAAATCAACTGGTGACTTGACTCTTTCGTCAGCTTGATGACTACCTCAGCTTGGTGACTATCTCCCTGGATACTGCCTCTGCCCTCTTTTCCATATCACATTCCCATCATGCATTGCACCTTTGCTCTTTGTCCCAATTGACTTTGGTGACATATTTTTTTTCCTTCTCCCAAGCTTTTGCCTCTCTTAATTTCAGTCTATATGTTTCTATTGGCCAATTATGTACTTCTATTCCCAGATATGACTCATCTGCTTTAAACTCACTATTTCGTTTCTAATTTCAGTCGTAGTATTTTTAAATTCCGACTTCCTTGTAGGTCTCAGCTGTCTAGCAAAATATTCCATCTCGCCGCTTAAATATTTTAGTCATGATTACTATGAAATCCATGCCTGATTATTCTAATAACTAGTTCCTTAGTTAAGGTTTCTATTGGTGTGAAGAGAAACCATGATGACAGCAACTCCTATAAAGAGAGCATTTAGCTGGGTCTGGCTTACAGGTCCAGAGGTTTAGTCCGTTATCATCATGGTGGGAAGTGTTCAGGCAGACATAGTGTTGGAGAAGAAGCCCAGAGTTCTACATCTGGATTGGCAGGCAGCACGATGAGAGTGAGACACCAGGTCTGGCTTGAGTGTCTGAAACTTCAAAGGCCATCTCCAGTGGCACATTTCCTCCAACAAGGCCACATCTACTCCAACAAAGCCACACCTCCTAATAGTGCCACTGCTGTAAGCCACACCTCCTAATAATGCCACTGCTGTAAGCCACACTTCCTAATAGTGTCACTGCTGTAAGCCACACCTCCTAATAGTGCCACTGCTATAAGCCACACCTCCTAAGAGTGCCACTGCTATAAGCGTGTGGGGACCATTGTCATTGAAGCCATCACACCTAGATTATCTGAAAACTTGCATGTGCTCCATTTTAGCTCCCATTTTTTAGTTGTGCTGTTCTATGGTTTTCTTTATTGTTGTTGGTGTTGCTGTTGGTGGTGGTGGTAGTAGTAGTGGTGGTTGTGGTGATAGTGGTTATGGTGGTGGTGTTGGTGTTGGTTGTGGTGATGGTAGTGGTGGTTGTGGTAGTTGTGGTGGTGGTGGTTGTGGTGGTGGTGATAGTTGTGGTGGTGGTAGTGGTGGCAGTGGTGGTAGTAGTGGTGGTGGTGGTGGTGGTGGTGGTAGTGGTGATTGTGGTGGTGGTAGTGGTGGCAGTGGTGGTAGTAGTGGTGGTGGTGGTTGTGGTGGTGATGGTTGTGGTGGTGGTAGTGGTGGCAGTGGTGGTAGTAGTGATGGTGGTGGTGGTTGTGGTTGTGGTGGTGGTAGTGGTTGTGGTGGTGGTATGTGCTGAACATTGGTGGCTCAGTTGATCTTATTTTACCTTGGGGAGCATCTGATCATCTTCTGACAGTTAGATGGGGACAGAGAGACCACCTCCATTTAACTGGGAATTGGGATGATTTAAACCTTTCTTGCAAATTGCTCTTCTTCCAGACTGTTGCCTCCTCTAAAAAGCAGCTTCATCCCGTGCAGGCTCTGGACAGTCAGGACCTGTGCCTTCTGGAAGCAAAGCCTAGATTCCTGCTGCCTCAGCTTCCCAGACCTTCATCTCAGCCTTGCCTCAAACCTGCCCTCTGACTGTTTTCCTGTTCTGGGTCTTCTTGCCCTTGTGTAGGCTCTAAGTTTTCAAACCCTCCAGTTAATAATGGTTCTTAAATGCTGAAACCTCCCTTCTAGCCCATCACCCACCAGAGGTAGTAGGGAAAAAAGGTTATTGGGATGCAGGGGAAGTGGACCTGTTTAGAAATTGTTCTTTGCAGCAAATCCAATCTATGTTGTCAGGAAATCAGCAGTTTGGTTCACAGGATTCAGCAGTGGCTGCACTACGCACTCACAAACACTCAGGAACATAGTGCGGTGCAGTTCAGGAGTGTTGGGAGAGCAAACACAAGTCAGCACTGGTGGCATGACCCAGCAGAAAGAGTCAGACCTCAGCCAAATCTGCATGAGTCAGCAGGACCAACTAAGACCAGCAGGAATGCCAGCAGTTCTCCACATGCCTCGTTCACGAAAGGAAGATAAAGTCAATGACACAAGACCAAGGAAGCATTGCAAAGCTAGCTATGCAAGCACACCCCCACTGTCCATCAAGACCTAGTTACTCTCACTCCAAACATCACACGTCCTCCCACAGGTCTTGCCTTAACACATGATTCTGTCTTAGCAAAACTGGTGAGGGTATGTATCAGCTGACATCACTCTGCCAATCGGCAAGAAGCTGACACCTGCAGAGGGTTGTTTTTCTTTTGTTTGTTTGTTTTTCTATGTTTCTTTCTATGAAGTCAAGGCAGGTGAAGCGTTGCTATGCATTGTAAGGCAGACCAATACATGCATGTCTTTAGTGAATAATCCTCCATCCCACATCCTTTCATGTGTTTGCTTTAGCAAAACATCCTCTCACCTGTGTCTGCTTCAGGAAAACACTCTTCTGTGTGTCTTCCCCAGCAAAATACCATCTGGCAAAAACCAGCTTTCCAAGGAGACCAATTTCCGCTTCGCCCTTGTCGGTCTTTCTGCTCCAGCTCACTCCATATAATCAATCCCTCCCGCCACCCCCGATAATTTAGCTGCTATAATCTTAAAAGGAATATTTTGAAGGCTCACTGTGACTGGCCTCCAGTGTGTCTCTCTTTGCTTTGTTATCTGGCACTGGAAGAATCAGCTCTGTGAGACAGAACAAGGAGGAAGTACACTCTCGCTCAAGGACTCTATGACTAATTAGTGCTCTAATAGTTTCGTGGTGGTAAGTTTGAACCGATGAGAAGTAGGCTTCCACCAGTAAACTTCAATATTTTCCGAAGGATTTGAAAGAATCCCATAAGCACCTGTTACTAAATATAGTTGTGAGTGTGCCGTGGCTTTTGGTGCTTTCGAGTCCTCATGGCTAGCAAGCTACAGGCCAAACATATTAGAGAAATTTCCAATAAGTAAACAATTCATAGGCTTTGAACTGCACACGGTTCTGAGTAACATGGTGAAATTCCAGGTCTTCCCACCTGCCTTGCGCAGGAAATGAGTCACCCTTTCATTCACTGTCCATCCTGTACAAACTACCCTCCAACTAATCAGCCGCGTGGTAGATATCTTAGGTATCGAGTTAACTGTTGTTCTGTCTCTGTGCTTTTAAGGAAACCTGTCTTTTACTCAGCAACAGTTCTGAAGCCCAGGAGTAAGAGAGGCGGGCAATTCAACAGAGCCACGAGAGAACCCACTGGGAAGGTAAAAAGTTATCTACTTACTGAGGACTAAAATGAAGGTGTACATTGAGGTTGCTAAGACCCTTGCTAAGGATATCTTTTGTCAGTGATACTGGGAAGAACGGAGGTATGGGGTGGGGATGGTGCCAGTTTTGCTGTTGAAATTCCAACTGAAAAAAGTTATGGCCAAGGCAGAAGTGCTGGGTTAAGTGGGAAGAAGAGAGCACAGGCCTATGTCCTGCTGATGACATGGAGCCCGTAGAGACTGACAACAGAAAGGTATCTACTACACGGAGATTAGTACATGAAGAGGATTGGACGGAGAGATGTAAATGGTATTAAAGAGACCTAATCTTTCAAGAAAATAGCTGCTTCTACCTCTCAGCAGAGTTGGTGGTTCAGGAGAATGGCACTCGGAGAAGGGGTGCCTTGCTGGGGGAGCTCTTATGAAGGAAAATGCCCAACTGAATCTCCTCCATCTATGAACAAAATGGCTCTGTTGGTAAAGGTCTTGCATGAGCATGGGGACCTGAGTTCGGATCTCCAGCACCCACTAAAAAGGCAGGCATGGTAATAAGCCTTTGTAGTCACAGTGCTGGGGATACGGAGGCAGGGAGGTCCTAGAACCTGCTGTATAGCAAGCCTAGTCAGGTTGGTAAGTCCCAGGTTCAGAGAAAGACTTCTCTCAAAAAAAAAATGTGCATGTGAAATTTGGAATATATATTTTGAAAAACCTATTGAACATATACCATAGACTATACATATGCATGTATATATATATATATATATATATATATATATATATATATATATATATATATATATAGTATATTCATGTACAAACTACCTATCCCAGGTTGTCTTCATTTCTTTTCGAAGCCCTAATATCTGTCTACATCTACTAAGCTCATGATACTGGCATCATTTTTTAATGGAAAGTTTCTTTGTCTAAATGGGAATGAAATAACAAGCCATTGGTTTACACGCAAGAAAAAGAAAATTCTAATTATCCTGAAATTCTGTCCTTTGTTCTGTTGAAGGAAGCTGTGATTCTCAAGACAGCTCAGTAGTTTGCCAATCAACAGAGCAATGAAGAAGGTCATTGCACTGGAGAGAGGCCATCTTGTTAGGCTTCGTAAGGGCTTCTCGCTGACTAAATGGAGGAGACCTTGTACACGTACCAGTTGGTGTTTCCAAGGCAAGCATATCAACGGCAGGACCTATCCTTCATCACTAGCTGTCTCAGCTGTCATCTCCCTGGTCTTCCATGCCAACAGACTAGACTCCACTGTAGAAAGGTTGCTTGAGAATGAAGAACAGAAATCAGAAGCCGTCACCTTCTATGTGCGTGGGAAATATTAGCCAAAAAGCCAAGTAAGAAAAGCACGTCTGTCAACCAAGCTCGTGTGGGAACCTTCCCGTGGAGGGACTTCCCACATGCTTACTTTACGCCAGCCTCTTTCCCAGCAATGTGTTCCTGAGGGATTTGGTTGGCTGAGTCTGTTTTGACATCACAATTTTCTAATAAGAAGTGTGTAAAGAAAGACTGGAGGCCTCGTGGGATAATTTTGAAGCATGGGGTAATAGCAGGTAGCCTATATAAGGCAGCTACTCCATGTTGTCAAACTTTGCTAGGTTAAGTTCCTTAAATCCTGTGACACCTGCAAAAGTGTAAGTAATGAGTAAAGTTATCTACAGCCTTCCTGTTATTTTTTAAATCTGTTCATAAAATATAATATCTTGGTTGTTTACCAAAGACCTGCTAATTCTTAGCATGACTGCAGTTACTTATACCATTAAACACAAGAAAAATGTGACCGCTGTCTTGTGTCACCCACTGTCGTGATAACTGATTTTCCTAAATACATCCATCCAGAGACCCTTTGATTTCAATTAAGCTCTAATTTTGGATCCATGCTAACAACTCCCACTGAACGTTCGAGTGTGACTCACAGAGCAAATCCACACAGGACACAGCTGCATCTTGGAAATCAGCTGCAAAGCTACCTTTACCTCACATGAAACTTAGAGCCCTGTTCTAGTGGAGTCTGAAGTCAAGTTCAAAGAGACAGGCTTCAGGCTCGGGCTGGGCTGAGGCTGGACTAAGGCTCAGGCAAGGTGTCACAGCTATAATCTGAAATCCCCTGTACTGGCTGCTTTGGTGTCAACTCGACACAAGCTGGAGCTATCACAGAGAAAGGAGCCTCAGTTGAGGAAATGCCTCCATGAGATCCAGCTGTAAGGCTTTTTCTCAACTAGTGATCAAGGCAGGGGGAGCCCATTGTGGGTGGTGCCATCCCTGGGCTGGTAGACCTGGGTTCTATAAGAAAGCAGGCTGAGCAAGCCGGGGGAGCAAGCCAGTAAGTAACATCCCTCCATGGCCTCTGCATCAGCTCCTGCTTCCTGACCTGCTTAAGTTCCAGTCCTGACTTCCTTTGGTGATGAGCAGCAATGTGGAAGTGTAAGCTTCCCAACTTGCTTCTTGGTCATGGTGTTTGTGCAGGAATAGAAGCCCTGACTAAGGCACCCCCAGAACAATGAGATGAATTTCCTCTCTGTATCATGGTTGATGAGCAGTGCTGATACTCAGGGCACTGCAGACCATTCCTTAGAGTGTCTGGGACCATCACCATAGACCCCTCTACTCTTTCTGTTTCTGTTTCTTCCTCCTTTTGTCTCCCACGTCTCCTTTCTTTCACTCAGACTTCAATCCCACTCTCTATTGCCCAAATGTGCTTAACAAAAATGGATTTCTTGTTCTTCCCCCCCAAAAAAACAAAACAAAAAAACAAACAAACAAACAAAAAAACCCAAAGACCTGGCATCAATGGGAGAAGAGGTCCTTGGTCCAGTGAAGGTGCATTTTCCCAATGTAGGGGGATGCCAAAGCACTGAGGTAGGGAAGGTGGTTGGGAGAGGGAGCACTTCATGGAAGCAAAGAGAGGGCAATGGGGAAAAGGGATAACATTTGAAATTTAAATATGGAGACTATCCAATTTTTAAAAAAGAAGATAATCCAGACTCAAAAAGGTAAAAAGAAATTATGATTTAAGCTGTGTGAAGTTTGGGTGTTATTATATATGACATTATATATGATATATATATATATATTAATGATAAATAGTGATAGCAACTTCTGGTGACTGTTTCACTACCAGAGAATCACAATTATAAAACAGGTAAAGTGTGTAGTAGTTAGATGCCTCTTCACTGAGAATGCCCAAAGCCACAAAGGACAGTAGAGGTTGTTTGGCTCTCAGAGTAAGGCTACTGCAGGAAAGTGCCAGTGGCAGGGGAGCTTGGGGTAAAAGTTAGTCACATTGCCTCTGTGGCCAGAAAATAGAGAGATGAATGGTTCAGTTAATTGTCTATTTTTCTATTTGGCCAAGCACCCCAGTCCAAGAATGATGCTACCCACATGATGGGCGAGTGTTCACATCTTTGTTAACCTCATCAAGATAACCCTTCACAACCCAGATAGAAGATAATATAATAAAAATAACCTCTCTCAAGCATGTTGGAAATCAACATAACCCATCAGAAGCCTGCTCAGAAGCACGTCTCCCAGGTGATTCTAGATCTGATCTGGTAGACAATCAGATTTACTATCACCAATTATAAAATTTATTTGATATTTGTATTTTGCTTAAGTTAAATACTTTTAGATTTTTGTATTTTAATGTTATGTGTAAAATCATTTTGTCTGTATGTACATAGGTGCACGACATTCCTGCCTGGTGCTCTCTGAGACCATAAGAGGGCATCGGATGCCCTGGAATTGTAGTTATATATATTTTTAGGTCTCACAGGACAAACTCTGCAAGAGCACTAGTCCTTTATGACTGATCTCTGCGTTTTATTTTATATAAATATGGATACATTTTACTGAGGTTAAATGATTTTAAATGAAATAATACTTAATGAGTATTATAGGTAGACTCTAGAAAACACATGTTTCGTGAGAAGAATCTATAAATTTAGTCAAAGCATTTAGGTAAGAAACCATTTATGGCAAACATAGAGTGAGTCAGCTGGTAGACGGATTGGATAGATGAGTCCTTTAGAGTCATCCAGTCAAGGACCTGGGAGAAACAAGTTGTGGAGTCAGAGAAGACACAGTCTATCCAGAAAATGACTTTATTTTCTCTCCACCATGATAATGAGGAAAGCTCGGTTTGAGTCAGCAGTAAACAAAAATATATATATATATGATTTATGAGGCTGTGATGAGTCAGCTGTAAGGTCCAAATCACACTTGCTTAGAAACACCAGGAAAGCCCAGAATCTCTAATCAAGACAAATATAACACGTACGGCTATGGTACAATTGCTTCTAGTATAACTTTATTATAGGACACAGGTTATACTGTGGGGGTTACACTGCTCAGCAAATTTTAATGTTTAGCCTTTCTACTGCAACCATCTATCCACTTCTTTGTTCCCTGACAGTTATTGGTCAACCGATAATAACTGTGATTAAGCCAATGGAATGCATCATGGCATTTCATATTATCTCATTAAAAGACCTCAAATATAAAGAAAAAGAGTCTTTGCTTTTCTGCATGGACATGGCCAAGCTTATCAGCTGTCCCCAAAAATGCAAACGTACAGTCAGAATGCAAGACTGCCAACCCACAGTTGCTTCAGCTACTCCACACCCAAGGTTTATTAAGAAAGAGGTTGTAGCAAGGGAGCAAGAGAAACTTGCTTAAATCAAAACCATTCACAGCTGGAGAATAGAAATAAAATAATTAAGTACAAAAATCTCATATTTGTGTGCATTTTTAGATAGCTCAGCAGATATCCAGGACATTGGTTTGGGACCAAACTAAATCAACTGCCCATGGCCCCGTCCTTTGGCAGAGCTCATGCCATTAGCATTAGAGAGATTGGTAGAATGTGGTGTATGAAAACCAGCCTCCCATAGTGAAAAGTTAGAACTTTGTGCTCCAAATGATCCCATTAAGTGAATGAAGAGAGTTTCCTTCTGTCAGCCACATATCTGGAAGGAGCATTGGACCAAGAATGTGGAAAGATGTCTGACAGCCTAGAAATCAAAAAGACAGTTCAATTAGAAAATGGACAATTGGCCTAAATATACGTTCTCCAAAAATACATACAAATGATGAATTTTCACTTTTGGAGATGTTGAACATCGTTAGTTATCAGGGATGGAAAATTAAAAGTGAGACAACAAGCCAGGTGTTAACACCTTTAATCCCAGCACCCAGGAAGCAGATGCAGGGGATCTCCTAGTTTAAGGTCGTCTTGGGTTACAAATCAAGATCTAGGGCAGCCAGGGCAACATAGTAAGACCCCACCTCAAAGTGGAGAAAGGGGAATGAACAATGAAAAAAATTCCAGTTTATACTCAGTATGTATAAAAAACAAGTGGGCAGGTGGTAAAAGCCCATGTTCTATTACCTGCTTCAAAGAATTGTCCTCTGGCCTATACATCTGTGCCTTGCTGTGCATGCAAAACACACACACACACCAGTAATAAGTTTAATAAAACATTTTTTTAAAAAAAAGGTTTTTAATGTGCGGATGAAGACCATTGAGCTAGAGAGAGGGCTCGGTGGTTAAGAGCACTGACTGCTCTCTCAAAGGTCCAGAGTTCAAATCCCAGCAACAACATGGCGGCTCACAACCATCTGTAATAAGATTCTATTATGCCCTTTTGTGGTGTGTCAGCAATAGTGTACTCAGATAAACAAAATAAAAAATAATTCTTTAAAAAAAAATAAAGAAAAGAGGATATCAATGTCTTCCATATTAAACATGGAACTTCAGGGTAAGCTAAGTGACATCCCCACACAGAAACTTAGACATTATATTTGTGATATCCAAAGAGAAGGATCTCCTCACAGTCTTGACTGTATAGGTTACATGTGGTATATCCATACAGTGGAATAGTATTCAGCAAAGAATGAAGTTTTGATATAGGCAACAGCATGGATAAGTTTGAAACCATCATGCTAAGTGAAATAAACCAGTTGCAAAAGGCCATGTGTTGCATGACTTCATTGATACGAAATGCACAAAGACAGGAAGCTAAGGGCTTGCTGGCTGGAGCTGGAGATGAGCGAGCAGACAAGTCGTCAAGAAAATTCTTTCCAGTAAAGAAAATGTTCTCAATTTTATTGTTTTGATTACACAATAAAAACTATTGTGTAGCTAATGACTACACTAGAAGCTATTATAAGTGGATGGTTTGTATGCACGTCATTCTTTTCCACTGTAACAAGCTGGGGGGAAATGCTGCCGGAATGTCTGCTTTCCTGTGATGAAGGAAGTTGGGCTGACCTCCTGTTGAGAACCAGTGGAAAGGAATTCTGAGCAATGTGTGACAACAAGAGGTTCCCAACATTCCAGTAAGACATTCATTCATGAAATCCCCTTCGATGTCCTTTCTCTAAGCCTTGGGGGCCCAAATCAGCAAAATAAAGGAGCTTTCCTTTAAAACTGTTCTACATGCTTCTTTTGAGACTTGGTAGGTACCCTGACAATGAGCAGTGGTCACTTGCAGTTTTGGGGTGGTCTTTTGACTGACAGTTAATCTAGCTATTTAAAATCTCTGAAATACAAGTATTTTCAAACATAATCTAAACAGGAAAGGTTTCATAGATAGAGTCTATAAGAGTCCCAACAGCGTGGTGTTTCTACAGGCATTCAGTAAAATGCAATCCAGTGTATTAACGCCATCACTGTTTGAATAGGAAATGCTACCCATGAGCACAAGTTTTGAGTCCTTGCCCCTCAGCTGGTAATGCTGTTTTTGAAAATCATGGAACCCTTGGGACATGTTCTCTCATCACTGGTTATAAGCCACTAAGGCAGGCCTTTGTGGGTCACATCGTCCCATTTTTGGTTCCACCAATTGCTTTCTGCTTCACTAAGATGTGCGGAGCCTCCATGGCCTGCCCCACTGCGATGAATGTGTCCACCATGTCTCCTGTATCATGACAGACTAAAACCGTGAGTCAAAATAAACTCCCCTTTTCTGGGTTCTTTCTCTTAGCTCTTTTGTCACAGTGATGAGAAGAACAAGGGATACATTGACTAAAGGCAAGAAAGAGCTGCTTAAAGGAGGAAAGACTTATCCAAGTTCTCCATATGAGGTATAGTCCATCGTAGCGGTGGGGGCGGGTAGTAGGGGTGGCTCCCAACTGTGGCTGGGGAGATAGAAGGCTGCTTGCTCATACCTGGGCAGGTGGAAGCTAAATCCACAGATAGGCTGACAGCTAATTCTCCCTCTTGGATAACATGAAAGCTAAGTAGGTCACAATTCACAGAGTCATGTGTGATCCTCTGAAGATCCTTCAATAATGTTGGCTCTCTCTGGTTCTCCCTCCACTGGACCAAGATCTTTGTGGAAGGTTTATCTACTCCTTTAAGAGCCTGAGCCCTCTTATACATTGGGTGTGAGTTCAGAGACACAAAAGCTCAGGGTAGCCTGGTGACCCACATCACCTCTGTTCTTAGGAACATTTCAGCAAACCCAAGACAAGAATAGACATAAGAAAGAGAAGAGGCCAAAGGGACGTTCCACCTCCAAGTAGCTCAACCCTGGGGGGACCCCCATCCTTCCCAGAATTTCCCGTCAGAACCATCTCCACTGTGTCCCAACCAACAGCTCACTCTCATTCCACACTAGGGAAGGATGACTGGTTTTTTCCAGCCTCTGGGGATACATTTTGTTTCCCCTCTGGGGGTTCTCAAGTGACAATAAGCAGAAATATTTATTCACACACTTTGCCCCCACAAGAGAGATGCTTCCGAAAGCACAACAGTAAGTGCCCGGGGATACTGTTCTTTGGAATGTTCTCTGGTACCCTCTGGACTGGTTGCAACTGGGAATTCATGGACGCTTTACAGATCATCAAGCCAAGATAGGGGAGAGGAGGGTCAAAGCTAAATCTGGAGCTTATGATCTGATTTTTGAGATGCATTTGCGTAGCAACAACTGTTTTAATATTTTTTAAACAATAGTTCTATTACAACAATTAAAGGCAGGAAGTACATGTTTTGATCTGATTTTACATATCAGATTCAGCCCTAATTCCAGCTCTGCCTCAGAAGAACCATCTTCAGCCTGAAAAGTCTACGTCATCTCCGGTTCTCTGGCTCAGGACCCCACAAAGGAATTAACTGCACCCTAGTTACAGAGAGTGAGTGATTGGGAGCTAGAGAGGTGGCCCTCTCAGTAAGAGAGCTCACTCCTTGTGTTCTTTCAGGTTTGTTGCTGTGATAAGCATCAACACCAAAATCAACCCAGGAAAGAAAGTATTTGACTTACAGTTCTTGATCAAGGGAAGCCAAAGAAGGAACTCAATCAAGCAGAAGCCATGGGAAAATGGCTGCTTTCTATTTTGTTCTACATGGCTTTATTTTTATATACACAACTAAGGAACACCTGCCTAGGGATGTCACCACTCACCATGTGCAGTGCCCCCACCAGACTTGATTATATGCCTGTCTGATGGAGTCCTTTCTCAATTTATTTCCAGATAACCCCAGCTAATGTTAAGTAGACAACAATCAACCAGAACACTGATTGTCTAGAGGACCTGAATTCGGTTCTTATTGGCCACATCAGGCAGCTCACAACTGGATGCAATGACATCTCTAGGGGTGTAGTGGCTGGTTTTGTGTCAACTTGACACAAAATGGAGTTATTACAGAGAAAGAAGTCTCAGCTCAGTGGAGGAAATGCTTCTATGAGATCCAGCTGTAAGGCATTTTCTCAACTAGTAATCAAGGGGGAAGGGCCCAGCCCATTGTGGGTGGTGCCATTCCTGGTCTGGTATACCTGGGTTCTATAAGAAAGCAGGCTGAGCAAGCCAGGGGAAGCAAGTCAGTAAGTAACATCCCTCCATGGCCTCTGCATCAGCTCCTGCTTCCTGACCTGCTTGAGTTCCAGTCCTGACTTCCTTTGGTGATAAACAGCAATGTGGAAGTGTAAGCTGAACAAACCCTTTCCTCCCCAACTTGCTTCTTGGTCATGATGTTTGTGCTAGAATAGAAACCTTGACTAGGACAAGGGATATCCAAAGTCTCTGGACTTCATAAGCACCAAGAGGTATGGGATTCTAAGAGCCAAGGAAGCAAGCCTTATGGGAGGAAGAGTCTCTTTTTTAAAAGTATCTGGGACTCTCAAGCCACGGACAGGTGGAAGCGATTCCCTCCTGTAAGTAGAAAGATGAACAGATAAATCTTGAATCCCTTGCTCTTTAGTTATATTCTGTTTCGTTTTTATCAGCTTGACAAAAAGTAGAGACATCTGGGGGAGAGGAAACCTCGATGAATAGATGTCCTGCATCAGGTGGCCCTAAAGGTAAGTCTGTGGGAATCACTTTCCTTATTAATGCTTGATGTGAGAAGGTTCATGTTCCTGTGAGTGGTACTACCCCTCTGCAGGTAATATTGGGTATGTAAGAAAACAGATTCACAAGCTGTGGGGAGTGAGCCAGTAAGCAGCACTCCTCCATATCTCTGCGCTGCTTTCTGCCTCCACGGTCCTACCTTGATTACCTGACTCCTTCATGAAGGACTGTAAGCTATACACTGAGATGTACACCTACAGGTGGTCTGAAAATGTCTCTCCAATGCTCTCCCAACAGTCTTTTTAATATTTTATAATTAAAGGTAACCTTTAGGTATAACCAGCCACTGGAATGTTCTGGAAGCCAAGCAAGATGCCAGTTAGGCCCACATTCTTAATTTGCCCCTTGTGCGTCCATAGGTTTCCTGGAAATTTGATTTGATTTTTATGCTAAGATTTTATGGAGTGCCCTGAGCTTCGTGCCACCCTGTGGCAGAAGGTACATGAAGTGTGGATCTCTGGATATCCCACAGTTAGCAATAATGACTCAAACAGATTCAGGTGACAGTGTGATCTCCCCACTCTGCTGGCCATGTTCAGAGCTCCCCATCAACTGGGTTCTTAATCTACCAGTGATCATTAACTGTA
The DNA here is from genome assembly GCF_963924665.1 of Micromys minutus. Taxonomy (NCBI): domain Eukaryota; kingdom Metazoa; phylum Chordata; class Mammalia; order Rodentia; family Muridae; genus Micromys; species Micromys minutus. The sequence goes on from NC_137981.1 coordinate 53,823,175, forward strand.
GAAATGGTGAGTTTTACAAATCTACCTTCTCATCAACCAAGGCTTTCTTAACTCACCTGAACTATGGCAATGTTCAAGCCTTAATTCCTTCATTCTGGTTTTCAGGTTTTTGGCATTTTTGCTTTTGTTCTTTCCAATAGTAGCCAATGAGTTGTTCTCTTGCTTGGGGATTACTTCCTGTCCTTGGCATTTCTGTAACCAGTGGGTTTCAGCAATTGCCTCCATGACCGTCAGCATCATTCCAATGACCTCCTCTTCGGCTACTGGGAACCCCTTCTTTTCAGTTGTTTTAAACGTTTGCTGTGTCTTTCATAGCTTACTTCCTAATTTATTCTAATACTTCCTGTTTAGAGATGATGGTTTTTATATTTTCTTTAATTTTCACTTGGGGCCACGTTATCTATACTGAAATGCTGCTTTCAAACACTATAAACATATTTATTTACATTTCTCTAATAATGAGCTCTTGAAGTCTTTAATAGTACTTGTTTCTCTGTGTCTCTTTCTTAGATACCTCACTACAAATGTACATTCAAATATCTAATTTGAAAATCACTTAAATATTTTCCCTGTATGATTTAGTTCCTGTTAGCATTCATTTTAAAATTGTTTTCTTGTGTGTGTGTGTGTGTGTGTGTGTGTGTGTGTTAGGTTTTAAGATTGCAATATATTTTTAGTCTTTTGAATACTGCCCCCCACCAAAATGTGTTTTTAAAAGACATATTCAAAGTTATTTTGTCTTGGATTCTCCCAAACAAGTGTTCTCAGTTCACCTGTGGGCTTTTTTAGTTTCTGGTTTCTCATTTTAGTATTTTAGTATTTCTTTCTCTATTTTACGTTGACAACATTCTAGTTTCCTTGTGCAGTATGTCCACCTAGCTTCAGCATTCATGGAATGGCCCCTGTTTGGTGCTACTGATGTGGGATTGGATCACAAGGGCTCTAACTGATGACTTCATAGTTGAATGGGGTACTGGGAAATGGGGACTAGTAAGAGGAGCCAGTGTTAGAAATGCATCTTCAGAAATAAACTTGGTCCCTAGCCTTCTCCCCATGAGAAACCTCCTCTGCCCCACACTACCATCACAGACGTGGTCTGTCTTCCCTCAGACCCACAGCAAAGAAGCTGCCGACTGAATCTCCTGAAACTGAGAACCAAAGTCATTTCCTCAACTATTATGTTGCAGGGACAAAAAAAGTAGCTTCAGCAACAAATGAACATATGTCTGCACCTTCTTTTTACCCTCAACAGACATGCTAGCTGCTAATTCTTGGCCTTGTTTCTTTCAGCCATGAATCTTAGACAACGCTTTATATTTGTTTACAGAAAGTGCCTATTCCTTTTTATAGCTGTGTAGTTTTCTCTCTGTGCTGTGCTGTGCTTGGTTGACTTTATTGTTTTACATTTCTTTTTTATCTTACTAAGATCACTGCAATGTGCAGCCTTGTATAGTGATTACTTCCTAGCTGGCCCTTAGAATGGATTCTTGGAAATAGATTTGTGAATCGACTGAATACCCATGATGCTTTGTCAGATCCTGCCTAAGCCCCCTCCCCCCCAAAGCTCATCACTATGAATCATGCTGACAGTAGTGTTAGACTGTGTCCTCTAAAACTTCCCTACTGAACACATTTGGGCTTTTCATGTCTTCTAAACGGGAAGAGACCTCTTACTGTGCTTTCATTAATTCCTTTCTTCCTATTGTTTTGTTTGTGTGTTTATGAGTCTCACCTATCCCTGGCTGGCCTTAACCTAGAGATGTAGCTAATGATGAACTTTTACCATCCTGCCTCCACCTTCCAAGAGCTGGGATGTATGTACCTCATACCTGGCTGATCCAACCCAGGCCTTCCTGCGTGCTGGGCAAACACTCTACCAACTAAGCTACATCCCAGGCCTGCCTGTCTTTTCTTATGAATAGGGTTGAATATTATCTATATCCCTTTGCTAGCCTTCCCCCAACCCCCGCCCCACTTCTGTATTTATCTTTTACAGTTTTCTGGAAGTTTTTGTGAAGGAATCTAATTGCCATTGCACTTAACACCCAGATTGTATTGTACCTCAGACCAAGAAATCCTTGGACAACCATTTCCTTCCTCATGCTTTTCTACTGCATAAACCAAAGATACCCAAAGATAGGCATATTAAAATTACACTGCTGTTGCCAAACCCAAAATATCTGTGGTATAAAATGTCTATTAAGTTCCAGCCTCTCACCACTCTTAAGAAGGGAGTATTGCAATTACCTCGGTACAAAGTTAAGGAAATTAACTTTTAGAAATATTGAATAATACATCCAAGATTGCACAGCTCATCAAAGACAGAGCCAAGACTCCATCCCATTTCTGCCTTGTGTGAAAGCCCACACTACTCAGTACTAGTCATTGCTTATGTCTATTTGGTTCATTAATATTTTTAACTTCATTTGATAGCTCAATGTTTTTTATATTTTTAAGTCATGTGACATCTCTCTTCTCCAGCAACATTTTAGGCTCTACAAGGAGCAATTTTACATAAACATTTCTCAGGTTCTTTCTTTAGACTCATTATAGAGCGTAGACATATACAGTACTACAAGCACACCTTACTATTCTGTCCCTTTCACTAAGTCTATATATAAATTCTCATTTGCATGTATGTGTGGTTAGAATGTAGCATGTGTATTAAATGGTGGATGGGACAGGTAGCTTTAGAATTGTGGAGCTGGACATACAGCTCAGTCATTGATGTGCTTGTCATATAAACACAGGACCTGAATTCAATTTTCAAGACCCATGTAAAAAAGCTGAGTGTGGTGGCCAACGGTTGTAACCCAAAGCTGAGGTGACAGTCAGGTGAATCCATAGGGATTTGAGGCCAACCAGCCTGTGGTGGTAGTAAGTCAGTTCGCTCTAAATCCTTGGTGGGTACATGACCATACACTTATTGTCACCTGCCCAAATGTTTTGAATCCACAAATGAAACACACACACACACACACACACACACACACACACACACACACACACCAGAGCCTTAACTTTAATATGCCCTATGCAGCTCAATGGCTGGGCTATTCTTGCTACCTAAGACCCAATTGGGGAAGTGGCTCCTGGGGCCATTTCCATGACTCTTACCTGGCTAGATGTTTTCTCTTCTGCAGCTCTCAAGCCTGATCATTCTAATTCCTTGTTATGGTGATTCTCAAACCTCCTTCCTGTGGTCCCTTGCCCAGAAATCTAAAGTCTTACCTCTGTCTCCCTACCCAACCATTGACTGCCAGCAACTTTATTTACCAGTTAGAGCTGATTGGGGGCAGGGGGGCAGGGAGCCTCAGTGTCTGGACGTGCAGATTCCTGTGTGATTTGGGATCAAATTACATTAAAATCAGTCCACAGCATCTCGCTCTTCTCATCCATTAAAAAGGCCTTTGCTCTCAGATGTATATTGAACATCACTATAACAGTTATATAAACTATAAGGTATGACATACACTAATAAACTTTAGTCCTTCAATCTTGTCAGTATAGGTACATTACTCTAACATCTATCCTAACTTAGAGTTAACAATTCTATATATGACTTGTGTTCTAATTTTAACTTGCATTACCATCTGAAAACCAACCTTTCAAATCTACATCATCTTTCTCAGTGCTAAATGACTTTTCTGAGTATGAGACTAGTCTTCCAGCCCATCAGAAATCTGAAGATGAATTAAATATTTTATATATATATATATATATATCAATAAATCATAGCCTCCAAAACTTAAACAAATTGCAGAAACAGCTGACTACCTGGACAGTCTCCTACTCCCCAAAAGGTCCGAGCATCTGTAGTTAGCCGACTGGTCAATAACCAGCTGACAGACCCTTAAGTGAAGGAGGAACTACAAAGGACCAACTTACTCTGCCTTGACAGAACTAAGCTGATGACTATCCTGCCACCATTTCCTGCACAGCATTTTTTTGTCTGTAGATGAGTTATGGCAAATTTTCCCAGTGTCTACTTTGCCACAACTGGAGCAACTCCATATGGAGTTTATGATGCCCAATATCTTCTTTGAACCATGAAGGAGGTACTGTAAGGAGCCAACACATCTCTTAGTCAAAAATCTAGAAATAAGGAAATGATTATAAGTTCCATGGTCCGTGGGTTTCTGATGTTTTTGAAGACTGTGTTTATAAAGTATGTCTGAACTGTTAAACCTTAACTACCTACTCATAGCTATTTTCTTTGCATAACGTTAAAGACACTTTATATAATTAAATCAGGGTCTAATAGAACCATGAGTTTACTAAGCAGTTCTCAACTTGCATGACTCAATCATCCTAAGCAGTTTGTCACAGCAGTACGGAAGGACAAGGACAAAGCCTCAAATGCTTAAATGAGTGTATAGGCACAAGGCCTATCTAAGAGTAACAATATTAATTCCAAATTTTGTACCAATATGCAAAGATTTATACCAATGAAAACCTTACATCTGTGTCAATATATAAATTCTGCAGCAATGAAAGAAATGACAACTTCAATTTTGCATCAATTATAAAGATTTCTATCAATGTAAGATTATGGCTACTCAATACTTTGTTCAAGAATAAATTTAGTAATGCATCCCATCTACTTCGTCCCTGTTCAAAATTATGACCATTTCCAAATTATCCCTTAAAAATGACAATCTGTCTGTAATTTACAAAAATAACCTTAACCAAACATCCAAACCCAAAGGATTAGGATGACAATTCTCCACAACTTTTTTTTCTGATGAATAGGGGTGACAAAAGCATTTTTAAAGAGGTGGAGAGGAATAGACAATGTAGAAAAAGTGGTTAGATTTAAGAAAGCTAGCTTTAACATCTGTTATCTGGTCTCTATGTTTAGAAGGCTTAGGACATGACTGAAGCTCAGGCTGACTCTGTCTGAAAGGCTAGAGGAACCAAGTCCATCAGGAATCAGCAGTTATTCCTGAAGCTGTTTGGGGAGTCAGGTAGCTGGAACAGCAGGTCATTTCAGTGTCCCCATGGATGAATCTTGTCAGAGCTGTACATTCTGTAATATATGAATCTTACAACCAAAAGTTTAGTGCTATTAAGATGTTCATATGAATTATGCAAGGTGCACAGGTCAGTTAAGGATGAAGTTTTTGCTCATTGTTTGAGCAGGTGAAAGACAACTATCCCTTTATTGAGTTGATTGGAACAATGACCAATTGTAAGAAATCTTCATTCATGCCATATGAAGAATAGCATGGTGGATATTAAGGATTCCATAGCCAACAAGATTTATTGTCTAATTTTAGCTAAAGTTTTGGCTAGAGTCATTTTTATGTCTAAGCCAGTTACTGGACTGTTTCCATGGGGAGGAATCAACAATTCAATTACCTGTCCTGTTTAATTTTTCTCCAAAATTTATTTTTTGTGGCCAAGATCTTCAGGGGGTCTTCCCCATCATATCTGATCCATATCACTCTGAAGGGGGTATAAAGCCTTTTCTCCTTTCCTGTTAACACAAATGCAGAGCCTCTCTCCCAAAATAGCATGCCCTTGGTCCAGTAACTCAAAATCATCAAAGGTATAAATTGATTCAATTTAATAGCTTGACCTCTCTTCAGAGGACTTTTAATATCATAACTACTAAACTTATAGCACATGCATTTTGAATATTAAAACAATTCAAAGCAATTAAAATAATCTAAACAAATGTCATCTGTTGAGACAATGTTCCTTTACTATATCCTGCCGTGTTCTTTCGTGAGATCAAGGTCTAAGGTTCTACTATCTGAGATAAGGTTTCTTTCCCTATCTCCAGCTCTTGACCTACAATTTAAGATTAAAAGCCTCAATTTATTTATTCATCAGAACCTAGTTTAGTTGGCAAGCTCCAGGCGATTGAGAGACTCATCTCAGATAGATTGATTGATAGATAGATAGATAGATGGACAGACAGACAAACAGATAAAATTGGACAGCATTGCTGAAGAATGGTAGCAGAAATTGACCTCTAGCCTCTGCATGTATACATGTGCTCATGTACACACACACACACACACACACACACACACACACACACACACACACTTTTTAAAAATTGTATCAAGTAAGGCTGAAGATAGACAAACTAATCAGAATTTACTCAGTATTAGGAATAGGTTTCTAAAGTTTAGATTTGGCAACTCTCCTGTCTTAGTTTGGGTAACTAGTGCTGTGATAAAACACTTTAAGCAACTAGAAATGAAAAGGTTTATTTCTTTTACAGTTCTATATCATCATATTATGATCAAAAGCAGCAAGGGTGGGAACTCAAACAGGGCAGGTACCTGAAGGCAGGAGCTGATGTAGTGGTTTATTATTCAAAGCTCAGCCTGCTTTCTTGTAGAACCCAGAACCACCAGCAAAAGGAAGGGACCCCCACAATGGACTGGGCTTCCCCTATCAATCTCTAATTATAAAATGCCTTACAAGGTTGCTTACAACCTGATCTTCTTTTATTTCATTGATTTACTTATTTACTTTACATCACCATTGGAGCTTTCCTTCCGCCTTTCCTCCCAGTCCTTCCCTCTTCCCTCCCCTCCCCCTTATACCATCTCCCTTTCTCTTCAGAGAAGGGGAGACCTCCCATGGATATCAACCCGCCTTAGCATATCAAGATGTGGCAGAACTGGACATATCTCTTCTATTGATGTCCAGTTAGGGGAAAGGGATCCAAAGGCAGGCAACAAAGCCAGAGATAACCCCTGTACAGCCTGATTTTATGGCAGCATTTTTCTCAATTGAGGCTTCCTCTCCTCTCTCTCCTCTAATGACTATACCTTGTGTGAAGTTAACATAAAACTAGATAGCAATTCTCCAAAGAGTAAAAACAACAGTTCCACAGACCCACTAGATTGAATGACACTTGAAAAAATCTCTACTAATATATTGAGTTGGCACAAAAAATCCATGGCAAAGTAAGCCAGGAAATGCTGTTATCTCAATTTAGTGTACTCGAGGAATGAAGAAGGCATCAAAGAGAAGAGCAGGAAAACACTGTTCATGACACTGAGTTGAACCAAGCAGGAAAGGGTTAAGGAAACAACTGAGATGAAGCATGTGAAGTGGGCTAGAGTAGAAGTCACTATGATCCAGCAACCATAAGCCATATTGGTACATACACACAATAGCATCTGAACACAAGCTTTGATTAATACTCTTACTTAGATTATTCAAAGGGAAGAGACTATAACTGGGAGATTGTAATGTGGAGGTTATAACTGGGAGACTGTGACTAGGTTTATATCCTCCATTTAGATACCATTTTGCTCCGCTTTAACAGATAATGAAAGATTTGAGGGAAATTAAAATCAAACAGGTAAATTCTATAAAAAACTAAGTTTGAACTATGTCTTAGGTTTTTACTTCTGTTAACAGACACCATGACCAAGGCGAGTCTTATAAAGAACAGTATTTAATTGAGGAATCCTCAGAGGTAAAAAGAGGTATCAGATCCCCTGAAGCTGGAGTTAAAAATAGTATGGCATAGGCACTGAACTGGGAACTCAGGTCCCCTGCAAGAGCAAAAAGTGTGGGAGCACTTGTGGAGCTAACTTTGGCTGACTTCTTAATCACAAGATTGATTAATCATGAATGAGTCTGCTGACATGTATTTGTTTTAATTAAGATGTGCACTAGACCCCGCCAAGTTCCTCCATTTCTACGTACATACTTGAGGGACTGTCCTAGCCTGAAGGAAATGGCCTTAATCAAACATATACTGTGTACCATAAACTCACCATGTAAGCATTTATGGTCGTTGCTTACTTTCCTGGAATTGCTCGTGCTTTGTGTTGCTTGCCTTTAAAAGACACTGAGAAAATACAATTGCTCACTGGCCTGGCATTGACCACGAGCCCTCCCATACCTGTCTCTTGCATCTCCTTTCCACCTTTCCTATAATGAGCCTCACTCCCCCAGTCATAGTTTTCATGGTGACTGATCAGCTATCATGAGGCTTGACTAAGGGGGACTCAGTGAAGGACACTGCAGAAAAGAGTGGGTACTTAGAAAAAGAAAGGGGAGTTCAGGTAAAGGGAGCAATGAGTATTTCTCAGGAGAAAAAGACATAGGAAAACATAGATAAGAGAGCTCAGAGAAAGTAAGGGAGCTCCAAAAAGATGGGGGGAGCTTGGAAAAGTAAAAGTTACAGGGAGCAGGGGAGAAAGTGTGGGAAATGGAAATGGCCGTGTGCTTCTTGCACAAGTGCTTGATATGCTTCAATAAAGTAGGGCAACAGAGATTACATAATGTTTTAGATTTTGTAGGGAAGGTTTGTCCTTGGCTTTCTGAGAAATGTACAATAAATTTAGCAACCTGAAGGGAAGTTGGAAGTAGACTTCAAAAACTTTATGATGTGCATTGACTACGTAAAGTGCCTAGAGATACTTTCAGTCTTTGGACACTGGTTAGGGCTAGGAGAGGAAAGTGGGTCTCAGAAAAGCAGTCCTTCCCCCATACCCCTGTCTACTTCCACCCCTCCCTTCTTGAGTGGCAGTGGGAGCAGCAATGTTGTGCCCCAGCATGTGATCCAGCGGGTTAAGATCTAAGAAAAAAACGTTTATAAAAAATGTTTTAGATTGATGAATGCAAGTGATGAAGGCTAGAGAATACAAAATAACTTGAATGATGATGATTTAGAAATAAAATATACTTCAGAGTAAAGATGTTTAGATTTGGTAAATGCAAGTAAAGTTGTCTAAAGTAGGTAAATGCAAGTTATAAAACATTGAAGGGTTTAAGGAGATATTTTAAGGCATATAAATGCAAGTTATAGAGATGTGAGAAATGAATTAGGAAATAAAAATGGAAAATGTTTCATATTCCACATGGTATGTTATTTCAAAGTTCAGAATTTTAACATTGATCAGTGGAGTTCTGATAAGCTAAGGGTACATTGGCAGTTTATAATTCAGTCACAAGCTCAAGATTTTAATTTCCCTGTGGTTTATCTGAAGATAAACTTAAAGATGCTTCTCATAATGCTAAAAATATCTCTGTTCAATCTGTATAGCTAGCCCTCGCGATTGAGGAAAGAATGTTCTCTGCCTTTTAACCCAAACAGGAGCTTTTACTAGGAGTCTACTCCTGTTTTTGAACAGACCCCTGTTAACTATATTTCTAAAATATGGATTTCAATACAATAGTAAATACTATTGTATATCCTTTTGTAAACTAAAGTTCACATTAGTGTCAGGGAAACAAGAGTCCTAAGACTTGGACTCACATGTAACAGATCAAATAGACTTCATATAAACACACCTGCCTGTTCTAATCTAATTCAGCAGGTGGCCCCAAAGATAAATTATATAAACTAACATATCATATATATATCATAACATATATCATACATAACATATATCATATATATAATATACATTGAATCGTGTATATAATAACTGCATGCCTGTTCACGCATGCATGTGTATATAGAAATTATCCATGTTAAATAGAAATTATATATTGAATATTATTTATATATATTAGTACATATTATATAAAGTAAATATAAAGCATATTCATTAGATATTAATTATATACTTTAAATGAAAATGATATACATTAAATGTTAATTATATATGTTAAAATGTGAATTAAATATGAGTTAAATTGATAAAATGTAAGTTATAATCTATATAAAATGCACAATTTTGTATTCCTCAAGAATAGGGAATTATGGAATGAGCCCATAGAACTCTAAAACATCAGTTACAAAAAAATTTTAAAAGGGGAGTTGTACACTCTCCACCAGAAATTTTTATTTAAAATTTTTAATCTTGAACACCAAGGGACACTCTTCTGCTTAGTGTTTATGGCACCCTACAAATAGACATATTTATACCCAGGTGAAATGGAAGGATGTGCTTACTGGTATATGGTATAGTACCAATCCAGTATTAATAGAGGGAAAAGGTCATATTTGTGTTTTTTTTCACAAAATGCTGAAGGAGTTCAGTGACTGCCAAAGTAATTGATGAGATACTCTGATGCTGGGACAAAGAATGATGCTGACCATGATCTTGCTGAGTGCCCTGACAATGGTGATGGGGAAGCTGTCTTGGACATATGTTCTTGATCCACCTTTGCTACATCCTTCTTTGTGGTCAAAGCTAAAAGTACTTGTGACCTCTAATAATACTCATCTGTTAGGATTTCCTTGGTCTAAGAGTAAAAAGTATTCCAAATTAGTGAATTATACCACTATGTGTCAGGACCTTCCTATTTGTTTTACTAGAAATAGCACCAATGCTGGATGTGTTTCTATGGACCCTAAGACTTGGAAGAAGAACATCTCTAAGACTCTAGTGCAAAGCATTAAGATAGGAGTGCCTATGCCCTAGATTGGACAAGCTGCCTTGACTCAGGCTTTTAGACCTTATAGAATAAAAAACATGGAGACTGAGGAAACTGCCTTCAAAAAAAATCAATCAAATGAAGACGTTATTATAATGACACCCTTCCTTCCTTTAATTTGGCCAGTTATCCCAACTCAATCAAACTTCTTTAGATGAATTAACCCTGCATAAGGAGGTTGTAAGTCTAAGAAATATAAGGGGGGACATGTGGAGAGCACTTCCAGAGTTAACTTTGGCTTACATGTTGCTTGTGACTAATCATGAATGAAGTCTGTTGACAGCTGTCTTTGTTTTAATTAAGATGTGCATTATACCCCCGCCAAGTTCCTCCATTTCTGCATACATACTCCAGAGACTGTCCTAGCCTGAAGGAAATGGTCTTAGTCAAACATACACCGTGTGCCATAAACTTACCACATAAGCATTAGTGGTCATTGCTTATCTTCCTGAAATTGGTCATGCTTTGTGTTGCTTGCCTTTAAAAGGCACTGAGAAAATACAATTGCTCACTGGAATGGCATTCACCAAGAGCCCTCCCATACCTGTCTCTTGCATCTCCTTTCTCTAATCATCCTCACTCTCCAGTCATGGTTTCTCACATTGACTGACCAACTGGCTCCTGCAAACAAATGATCTCAACTCCTGAGCTGTCTCTCCAACCCCCTCATGTCCTCTTTGTTTAGTGTTGATTTTTTAACTCTTCAATCTATTCACCATACTGTTTTTATTGTGTTTTTGTTTTTGTTTTGTCTTGTTTATTTCTGTCCTACTTCTTCCCTAATTCTCCATCCCACTGGAATAAAAATCCAAAGGCATCAAGACTGCCTTTCAGTCCATGCTGCTAAGAGAATAACTGTATTGAGTTCCTGACACCTCCTGGTTACTTAGTGAAGTATCTGAAGTGGGATTTGTGTGTGGATGGGCCAGTTCAATTATGTTAGAACCACAAAGTTTACAGAGAATAGTACTTTGAGGGCTGAAGGATAGCTCAGTAGTTCAGAGCACCTACTATCTGTATAGCCAACCTAAATTCAGTTTCCAGTATTCACATGAGAGTTCATAACTGCCTGTAACTGCAACTCCAGAGCATCTGATGGACAAACAGAGATACTCAAACAGAGACATACAAGAATCAAAATTAAATAAATCTTAAACATAATAGGAATATAGATTTAATACAACTAGAAATGGAAACTGAAAATTATTATAACAACTAATATTGCTGGGAGGACTGGCTCAAAAGCTATATCTGAGATTATATCAAATCATTCAATAGAAGCCTTTTGTCATTGTTAGCCAACCATAGAAGAATTACAACATCCAGTCAGATGTTATAACACAGAAAGATTCAACACTTTAAAGAGTTTTATAAACTCTTGCATTAATGATACTGAAATGCTATAATTCAAGAAGGAACCAATAACCAATAGGTAAGTGAAAATATTCTCCCACAAATACATTATGAGACCAAAACTGTAGTTCACATTAACAAAATCGAATACGGTGGTTGACATGCATAATCCCAGGCTGGCACAAGCAAGACCTGCTCTCAGAAAAAACAATAAAAGATGATAGATAGATAGATAGATAGATAGATAGATAGATAGATAGATAGGTAGATAGATATACAGACAGACACATACATACATACATACATACATACATACATACATACATACATACATAGAGATACATAGATACATAATGATACATAGATACATAGATAATGCTAAGAACAGAACTGATCAAAACTTATAAGGGGAACAAAACACAAAGGGGAAAGTGGATGCTTAATTTTTTGTCATTGCTAAGCAAAGAAGAAAAGACCACAGCCCTTGATACGAAATGTAGACAGCAAGGGTCGTCAGAGCAGTGAGGTGAGCAGGCTTAAAGAGTCTGTCAGTGCTGCAGGAGATGGAGTCAGATGTTAATCCAAGTGCCAGCTCTTTGAAAAACCAAACACAGAGAAAAATTGCTGCCATGTCTACTGAAAAGAGAAAGTAAAAACAAAAACAGCATCACAATTCTGTAATCAAAACAGAGAATGTGGCTACATTGACAGTCACAAGTTACCACAGAAAGCTCACAGCTTCTGTGGGGTAACATTTGCTGAAGATCTCCCACTGCATGTAAACTGCCTTCCTGGTTTCACTTGGTTCTCTGCAGAGGGTGATGACATTGCAGAAGAATCATGCAGGAGAAAGTCAGCTGGGCCAGGCGTTGGAGGACAGGAGAGCCACCAGAGCAAAGAAGGAAGGGAGGCAGGGAGCAAAAGGGGAGGAAAGTTAGGTGGTATGAGCCTCAGACTACAGTGCAGGCTTCAAAAGAGAGACAGATTAGGGCTGTGCATCTGGGGGGAAGGAACCTGGAGTGCCTAGTTCCTCCGATGAGGCTCTGATGAGATTCAGAGCATAGCAGGACTAGTTCTTCCTCCTGCCAGGACATCCAAAGGGTACGGTGTTTCCTGAAGACATGCCATAAATGGATATCTGCTGTTGCATTTATTAGTTTTAACAGTTTTGTTGCCTGTGATAAATATGTCTGCAAATTTTGAGTCACATGACCAGCATTGATGTTGAAACACTGATGTGCTCCAGTGAAGTGTAAGTTAAGGTCAGATACCACTGTTGTAATGCTTGTCTAAAATGTATATGATGTATTCAATAGTGCACTATGAGAGAAGAAGCCCAGCATAGTGATACATGCCTGAATCCCAGCACTTGGAAGGCTAACACAGGGGGATTCTCATGGGTTCAAGACCAGCTTGAGCTACATTGTGAGTCTGAGGCTACTATGAAGCACATAGTAAAATAGAAGAAGAGGAGAATGAGGGAGGGAAGGAAAAGGGAAAGGACATAGATGTTTAAATATCAAAGCAGGAAACAAATTGCCTTTATTTATGGTTGCATGATTGTCTAACTGGAAATATATTGTAAAACGCAACTATCACAGTCAGGGTATCTATCCCTGCACAAAATATCACGACCAAGAAGCAAGTTGGGGAGGAAAGGGTCTATTCAGCTTACACTTCCACATTGCTGTTCATCACTATCGGAAGTCAGGACTGGAACCCAAACAAGTCAGGAAGAAGGAGCTGATGCAGAGGCCATGGAGGGATGTTACTTACTGGCTTGCTTCCCCTGGCTTGTTCAGCCTGCTTTCTTATAGAACCCAGGCTCAGGGATGGGACCACCCACAATGGGCTGGGCCCTCCCCCCTTGATCACTAGTTGAGAAAATGCCTTACAGCTGGATCTCATGGAGGCATTTTCTCAACTGAAGCTCCTTCCTCTGTGATAACTCCAGCTTGTGTCAAGTTGACACAAAACCAGCCAAGTACACCAACCAACCCCATTTTTGAGAAGAAGCTCCATTTTGTGCAAAGGGGCTAAACTCCAATTCCAGGAAGAAAACTACTAAGTTCACCTGAGGAAATACCCTATGGCTACACCCCGTTAGCTATGCCAGTCAGGCTACAACAGAAGTTCAAGGTACATATTGATAACCTAAGACATCCTGCAGAAAATAGAGAACCTAGCCATTCTGTTTTCAGTTGGTTTTGCCCCCATGCTTGGTTCCTGCAGATTAAGCCAGAAATGCACTTTTAAAATATTAACTTGCTGACCTGTGTGGAAGTTCCCCAAGTGTGCTGTAACCACAATAGGTACCCTGCACCCCTAGACTCAAGTTTCTCACTGCTGACCTACTACTATGGTGACAGTGAGAGTCTTTGCTCGAAAGCTGGTAATAGAGACCCTTGTGTGTTTGCATCGACATTGGCTCCTCGATGGTCTTCTGGGCCCCTGTGACTTACACATAGCATCTCGGTGCATTGACTGAGAACCCTAAGACCCCCCAGGACTCCCACCAAAGGGACAGAAGGCCAGCTGGTAGAAAGATGTCTCGTTATTGGCCTTTGTGTCAATGCTTTGTGTGTCGGATTTGTCTCTGTGTGCCTCTGATTCTTCTTGATTATTCATGAAGGGGGACAACAAAAGTGGACATGGAGCACTGCCACATCAGACATGCTGGAGGGTCATAGCCGGGGCTTGGAGGACATTCCAAAGCCTAGCATAGAGGACTGAGTGCCCCTGAGGGATGGAGTGCCCCTGGAATTAATTCCTGGGGAAAATGGAGTGGGCAGAGAACTGCTAGCAGATGTGGAACCCTTGAAGCCATGGTCCTGTCTTCATTTTGTTCTTCTCCTCCCTACAAGTGGAGGGATCTGCTGGCTAGCCTTTACCACCCCCTTGTGGCTGTCTATTTTGTGTGTGGCGCTTCTGTAACTGAGACAGATGAAATGGAACAGACTCCACCACCATCAACTTGGTCTTAGGACATTTCAAGGAGATCAAGATCCACAGACACAAATCTGTCAGTGGTTAGAAAGTAGAAGATGCAGACCTTTTGTAAGTCTGAATGGCCTGCTTATAACATAGGATGCCCTCTCCCAAAGGTACCATCCAACTAGATATCATTCAGGAAGTTCACAGAAAGGTCTTTGAACACCCAATGGGACACCCTGACCAAGTGCCTTATATTGTAGTATGGGAGGACTTAGTTACTAATCCCTTACCTTGGGTTAAATCCTTCTTACTGACAGGACCTAGACCCATTGTATTGGCCATAACAGAATGCTCTCAGAGAAAGCAGCTAGGATAGAACCAGGCTGCAACTAAACTCTCAGATGCCCCCTACCCTATTTTACAGGATGGAATGAACAAAGACCTCAATTTTCCCCCTCCATAGCAACCCATTTCCCAGCCCATACAGGACCCTATCATAGAAGAAGGAGAAGCACTGGAATCCCTAGCCTCAGCCACAGAGCCTCCCCACCACAGAGGAGCCAGGATCTGCCTGAAGAATGCAGAATAGAAAGGGGGCACCCCTGAAAAATGAACAGTTGGGCTAACTCTACAGCTTTCCCCATAAGAGCTGTCCCCCTAACCTGATGATAACAAGGCCACCAGCCTCATCTGCTCCAGATACAGGGATTATGTATGGGATTGTGACTCTATCAGTCAGGGCATGGCCAAGGGCTTGTGTTCCCTTTGAAAGCAAGAACAAAGTCTATCCCTAGGCAGCCTCACCAGCCTATAGGACCTAATCAGATACTAACCCCACTCAAACCAGCTACTTCTCACCCCCACACGAGATTCGTAAGAACTGTGCATAACGACCTCCTGATACCAACCTCCCAGGTTATAATGGCAGATTCAGAGAGTCCCAAAGATCCCCTATAGACCTTAATGAACCATACCATCCAGGTGGTTAATGAATCCTGACCAGACATTACTAATTACTGCAGGTTATGTTACAACTCCAGGCCCCCTAATTATGGGGAGGGGGGATAGATCTGAGTCCCTGGGTGGCAGCAAGTAGAGGAAGTGCATTCATCTGACTCTACAATCAGTGATAGGAGAAGGACTGTGTATAGGACATGTCCCTTTCTCTGGCCAACATCTGTATAATACAACCCAACCCCTCATGCCTCCGATGGGATCCAAATATATAATATCTCCCGAACCTGGATGGTGGTCTTGCTTGACTATCATGACCCCCATGGACCAGATTATCAACCACACCAAAGATTTTTGTGTGTCGGTGCAGCCTAGTACCAAGAACCACCTATCATGCTGATGAGGAGATGACAGAACTGCTGTTTGATAAGGGCAACAGGCTTGCCAGGCATAAAAGAGAACCCCTCACAATATTTTGAGGGTCATATTGGGTCTGGGTCTGGTGGGAGCCAGGACTGGCATATTCGCAACTAGCCCTACAGAGGTCCAGCTATGCCAACTTAAAAACAGCCGCAGGTGAGGACATTAAAGAACTGGGAAGAGGAAGCTCACTAAGAAAGACCAATGAACACCAAGACAGAGGGTTTGGTACAGAGTAGAAGAGGGTAGACTGGTTCTTACAGTAAGGCGGGCTATGCACTGTACCAAAAGAAGAATGCCGCTTTTACATGGCTTGTTCCAGGGTGATCAGTGGTTAGAGTGAGAGAAAGTATATATACACAACAGAGAGATATGCTGACCAAGGATGCTTCAAATCATGGTTTAATACCCCCCTCACTGACTACCCTGATTTCTACCCTGCTCAGCCCCCTACTCATACTACTGTTGCTCTTAAGGTTTGGCCGCTGCATATTAAGCAGTGTAATGTGGTTTCTAAAAGAAAGAGTAGGAACGATGCAGCTCATGGTACTCAGATCCCAATTTATAGAACTAACACCTGAAAGACCAGAGGAACAGCTTGAATAGATCCCACTGACCCCGTCGGGAGCCTCATGATTGGGTGTCCTAAGTAGCCAGACGAAAGGGGGAATTATAAAGCCCAACCAGCTCTATTCTTTAGAAGAAGCTGCATTTTGTGCAAAGGGCCTAAACTCCAATTCCAGGAAGAAAACTACTAAGTCCACTTGAGCAAACATCCCATGGCAGCACCCCGCCCTTAACGATGCCAGTTCAATACTACAGCAGGTTCAAGGTACACATTGATAACCTAAGACATCCTGCAGAAAACAGAGAGCCTAGCCATCCTGTTTGTCAGGTGGTTTTTTCCCCATGTTTGGTTCCTGAAGATTAAGCCAGAAATACAGTTTTAAAAATATTAACTTGCTGACCTGTGTGGAAATTCCCAAGCTTGCTGTAACCATAAAAGATGCCCTGCTTCCCTAGCCTCGGGGCTCTGACTTCTGAGCTGCTGTGAGGGAGACAGTGAGAATCCTTGCTCATTATGAAGACCTTTATGTGTTTGCATCGGAACTGACTCCTTGGAGGTCTTTGGGATCCCTGCAACTTGGGCATAACAATATCTCTTTCACCAAATTAAATAAACATATTTATGAATAAGTGAGAGTTTATGAACAATTACAAGTATATGATTTTTCAACACATTGCAAACAATGAGGTAGAACATGCATAAAATACAAAGTATTCAACTGCACTAGCAAAATATTTATAAAAACTATTTGAAGAACTATAAAGCTTTATTGAGGTATAGAAGCAGACTTGAATAACTAGGAGGGAAAAATAAGGCAAATTGTTTCTAAATAAAATTATTCCATGTGCCAAGATTTCAGTTTCCCCCAACTTGATTTATTTTATCCAATTTCAACAAACTATAGAAAATAATTTCCAAGGATTTTTTTTAATCCTCCAAAAGAAAAACCTCATGAGTTAGCTATAATAAATTTGAGCTACAGAGAAATCCTTTTAGAAATATTCTATTTTCGTTTGAAACATAAAAGTGGTGCCTACGAAAATAGCACTAGAGCAAGGATTAGAAATATTGATTGATGGGACACAAAGGCGATCTGAGAGCAGGACTATGGAACAGAAACTCTGTGTGTTGAAGACATGGCAGACCGCTCACTGTGGGAAGAATCAACTATCCAACTTTAGTATGAAGGCTAGTGAGGTGGCTCCATGTAAGAGCTCTTGTAGAAAAGCCAGAGAGCCTGAGCTCAAACCTGAGGACCCATGTAGAAGTCAGGAACGGAACTACAGTACTGCAGTTCCAGCACTGGGGGGGGGGGGGGGGGGAGATAGGCACCCTAACTGGAACACTGAGCCTCGAATTCAGTGAGAGACTGTCTCAAAAGAATAAGGAGAGGAATAGAGGAAGACACTCAGCATTCTCCTCTGACCTTCACTTGGGATTGTATGGCATATCTATGCACACACACACACATACACACACACTCACATACACACTCACACACACATACACACTCATACTCACACACATTCACTTACACAGGCACACACACTCACATACACACTCACACACAAGCACTTACACAGGCACACACACTCACACACACACACATACACACTCACAGGCACACACACACGTGCACAGGAAAGGAAGAGTAAGAGAACAACTATCACACACCTTTAAACCCAGCACTTGGGAGTCAAAAGTAGGCAAAATTTATGTGAGTTCAAGGCCAGCCTGGTCTACAGAGTGAGTTCTAGGATAGCCAGGGCTACACAGAGAAACTGTTTCTTGAAGAAGAAGAAGAAGAAAAAGACTAGTCAGAAATAACTTAAAACCAGCAGCCTACCTCAAACCCTGCATCCAAATGAACATCCTGCAGATTATCTTTATAAACAATAATTGAATGTAGGGCGGGAATGTCGTGCAGAAGAATCAGAAGAAAAACTAGATAAGTCTTTAGGCAGATGAAAGGACAACATAACCCCATTTGTTTCCATTCCAGGAACAGGCCGTAAAATCCAGAACAAGATCATAAAACTCCCTCCCCAAGAACAGCCCGGAGGTAACCACAGGAATGGGAAACTATCTTATCTCAGGACGGACTGTCTGTGCTGGGCAGCCCTATCTCACCCTTCGGTTAAATGTTCATGGCATAGTTCAGACCACTGACCACCTGTGACCCCTGCAACCCACCAATGAAATTTTAGATTACCTAATCCTTCTAGAGAGTTCCCCCGGTGCTATAAGGAGGCCTGCTCACCTTTGTCTGGGGTCACCTTTTCGGAGAATGGCTAACCCTTGAATGATGGGTGCTTCTCCAAAATAAAGGCTCCTTGTCTTTGCATACTATCTGAGTCTGGGGTCTTCCTTTAGCAATTTTCAGACCCTTATGGTGATAGCAGAAAACTCTTCCAATACTATATCAAAGAAAAAGACCTTAAAAGGAGGCAGCCATCAGACCTTCTGTGTGAGAATGCTAAATATCTGTGCCTGAAAAAAACAAAAACAAAAAAAACAAAAACAAAAAAAAAAACAAAAACCACAGAAATAGAGAAAATGAGGGTACATGCCTTCCAAGTGTACTCCAAAAGCTAAAACTTCACAACACTAAGGTAAAGAAATATAATAAGAACGAGAGAAACAAGCCCGGAGCCTGATAAGTGAGGGGCACTAACAGAAAGCTCTCAAAGGGACAAGATGTCACAAAAATGCACTTAACTCTGTAATAATGAAAACCACGAAGAAAACGAAAGGAATTCAGATCCTGGGATCGCTATTTTAAAAAGTGATAATTTCCTAGGTGATAGGGAAAGCAAAAGAAGTTTTGTTCCACACAGGTGTAAACACCAAGAAACATGCCAAGAGGAACAAGGACAATGAAGGAGGTAAAAGCAGGAATGTGCTTCACAGAAAGCCAGGAGCTTGGTGGTCTCTGTGCTCTTAGAAGGAAGCACCTTTAATCAGCCACTTTCCGGGAGCAATGGCTGCCGCCAAAGAAAGCGATGTCTCTGATGTCCGAGTTAGACGGTGTTTGCCTAAAACTAGGCAATGACCGGAAGGGAGTGTCTGGATTTCGACTCTTGAGAAAGCCAGTAGTCATTGGGGAAATGGCAGCTGTATGTTTAACTCTGAGCTGGAAAACACGGAAGATCTTGGAAGTGTGATGACTCCTGGGAACTTTAAGAAAAGTGGACTGGAGAGACTCCCCCACCACAATGACTTAGTGGGCACCTGTGTACTCAGAGGCCATGGCTGTGCCCGGAGTCCCCGAACGAGAACAGGGTCACTGCTGTGAGACAATTGGTGGTGAAGAATACCCTGATTCTCAGTAGAGATAAGTAGAAGCCCTAGGACCCTAAAGGACAATGACAGAAGCTTCCTAGTGTCCCAGGAGATCAGGCCTCCTTCATGCAACTACAGCCCCCCATAGAGAGGTCATGCCCCAAGTCCCTCCTCCACAGGAGAGGACATGACTACACATAAGGTAGACTCAAGACAGAAGCAAGATCACACCCCCAAATATGTAGATAAGGTATTCCCAAGCCCTCCGGCCAAGCCAATAGGAAACACCTATTGTCAGGCTCTGAACCATCCCAAAACTGTATATATGGGGCCTGTCCAAAATTAAAGGTGTGCAGGAATTGCTCTATTGTCTGAGAGCTTCTGTCATAAGAGTTTTAACACCACCACTTGGGAAGAGATCTGCTCTCCCGAAGCTCCCTGCACCCTCTGCCAGAGCCTCTCCCACTGGCTCAGCCTGCCCTGCACCCTGCGGAGCAGTGGAGACACCAGCGGGCAAAGGCAGGGGAACCAGTTTCCCGCCCACCCCACACACAAGCCTTCCCCCCACACAAGCCCTCTCCCTGCCCTGAGCTCTCTCCCCTTCGCCTGAACCCATGCACTTAGCAGGACCCAGCATCAGAGGTGGTGAAGCCATTCCCCCTCTCTGACCAGAGATCTTCTGTGAGGGGCCCACGGAACACATCCCCACACACTGGCAGCAATGTGTTTTGGTTGAAGGGAGGAGAAAACTAAGGGGACACGGAGAGAACTTTTCTTTCCCAGAGACCAAAGGAGCAAGTGATTCCAACTTGGGATCAGAAAGTAGAAGCAAACAGAAATAAGTAACAGATGCCAAAATTTATTTAATCAATATTTAACTGCTAGTAACAACAGGAACTGGGTTTCTTCTGCAGAAGGAGCTATGTGAGCAGCTCACCTGATTAGGGACTGAGATGAATTACCCCAGCGTCACAGATAACTGCTTGGGACAAGTAGCACCACAGATGTCCAATGTCATACCATCTGGATTCTCAAACTCTGTCAGACTTCAGTGAACTTGCAACAACTAACCAAATATGCAGAGACCCAGATGTGTCTCTGATTCGTGCTGGGAGTTGCTTGTATAAAAGCTGAAATCTACATCCAAAAGAGCCCGTTCTCAACCTGTGGGTCAGGACCCCTTGGTGGTAGAACAACCCTTTCACAGGGTCACCTAAGACCATCTACAAATCACTGATCTAAAGGGGTGTTACAAAACAAGAAGAAAGTGTTATCCAATGTCTAACAAACCAGGTAAACTTGGAATAGCTAAATATGAAGGTCATTGATTTTCATGTAGGCTTTTAATTAAAGCCATTAAATTGATCCACTAAGTATTAAAAAAGGGTAGTTCATTGATCATCAGTGAAGCCTAAGACAAATTGTCATGGGTAATGAAAAGATTGTAAGTAGACAGGAATTGCCAGCTTTTAAAATAACTGGAGGTCTAATAGAAAGGAACCCGTGAGAATAAAATTGACCGAAGAGGTTTTAAGAAAATATGAATAAATGCCAATACAAGTTCAGCCCAACAACAGAAGCAGGAAAAGCTGGTAACTCAGTATCTGCTTGGAACAGGAGCGGGCAAGGTAGCATGACAATCTAAAGTCACCTGGAAGATTATCTTAATCACATAAGTGAGGTGGGAAGACACGCCCACAGGGGGTGGGGCCATTCCCTGACTTGACTGAGACTGCAGGAAGTATGTTCAGCAGTGGCACACGTGCATTCGCTCATTGCTCTCTGCTTTGGATTATGACTACTAACTTGGCAAGGAAACTCAAGCTCCTGCCTTCCGGACTTCCCTGCAGTGATAGAGGTACGAGCTAAAACAGACCCTTACTCCCTTAAACTGCTTTGACTGGGTATTTTATCGCAGGAACAAGAAAGGGAACTAACACAAATGGGAAGTAGAACAGTGGTTATTGTGGAGGACTGTCAGGGCTGGACAGAGGCCAGGGACCCTCCCCTTTTGACTAACTTTATGTTCCTCCCGTGGAAGAAACAAGCAACCTGCTCCTCCCTGATCTCCTCCTCCTAGATCTCCTCCTCCTCCTCCTCTCCTTCCTCCTCTCCTTCCTCCTCTTCCTCCTCTTCCTCCTTCTCTTCCTCCTGCTCCTTTCAGGAGAATTTGATTCTTCTTCAAATATTGCTGCCTTTGTTTCACTTTGTATTTGTACAAACCTGGAGTCAAAATATTTTCTTATTGATACTCTGTAAGTTTTCCCACATGAGGCAGGGCATCTCCAGCCTTCATCTTCTCTTGGTAAAATGGGGCTGGTAAAAAAAAAAAAAAAAAAAAAAAAAAAAAAAAAAAAAAAAACCCTTCTAGTAGGCTTTAGGGCTTAAACTCACTCGAGGATTAGATAACTAGCAAACTGACAAGGAGCTGGACACTTGGCTACTGTTGCCTGGTCCTTAAATGTTCCCGCTTCTCTCAGTGTCCCTAACAATAAAATCCAGTGGCCTCTGGAATGTGGAGAGGGGTAAGTCACAGGAAAAGCCTTCAACACCTGGAGTGGCTCTAGAGTACTTTATATTTCAAACACTCTTAGCATAGTCAAGACTGCCAACTGGCTGTGTTCCTAAAGGGCAATTGTTCCTTCCACAGTTCGAGAGAACCAGACCTCCTTCCTTGGGACAGCTATTTGACCTCCCTTTTCACAATAAAATGCAGTGAGGGTGACCCTTACCCCACTCCCAGAGGGAGGCAGTGTGAGCAAATGCTCAGTCCTTTTTGGGTTTTTTTTGTTTTGGTTTGGTTTGGTTTGGTTTTTTTTTTTTTTTTTTTTTTTTTTTTGACCTGTTAAAAACCTCTTGTTAATAAGTTCTATTTGATGATCAATCACTGATAGATGAAAGGGGGGTGCCTCTCGTGGGGGGGAGCCCACTAGCAGAAGATTGAATTTAAAGCATCAGAGACTATATAATGGGATGTAAAATAATTCTATGCTAAGCTATAAATGACATATTAATGCTGTGGGCCATGTCTGGGGTGTGGCCTCATTTACCCAATAAAAGTTATGGATGAAGACATTAACAATGAATAATTTCAGTCTGGTATTCCTGGATAGATAGCCCAATTGGAAACCATTTCTTAGGAGTTCATACACAGCTATTAATATCCACTGAGTCTTGGCCACACAGCCTTTGACAGGCTTGCTTAAAAGAGCTCTACGCCTTGCTGGAGACACGAGGCTATGACTAAACCTGCACTTAATGAGTGTCTATTAACGTCTTGGGAAGAAGATGAGGAGTGATTGCCTAAGAGTTAATGAACGAGGCAAATGAGCGTGTGGAGGTGAAACAGGACTTTCGTAGGCTTTCTGGGTCACGTGCACAGTGAATCTCCAAGAGCATGAGCTCGCAGTATTTCCCAGGCTTGTCAGATGAATGGAGCCTTTCTTCTCGGAGAATTTTAATGAAAACCACATTGAGAAATGTGAAGAGTGGAGATAGAACATAAAGAAAATGTAAACAAGTCAGTGTAAAATAAGATAAATACGGTTTACTAGTGTACATGCATGCAAATTTGTGTGTATTTCTATCAAAAAGATACTTTAAACCCATAAATTACAGCAGCAGGAGAATAGCTTTCCGAGCAGGTTGCACCATCCTCGAATATTTGCATGACCTCAGTATGCCAGCCATTACCATCAAAGGAAGCAAGCCGCTAGCTCATTGGCATCGGCTCATGCAAAGCTATAAACATCCCAAGACCCCTCGTCACCATGGCAACCTCATCCCTAATTACCAACTGTAATGGCTCTGGTTGCAGATCTCTTTTGTGCAAATCTGTCCTGGAGAACTTATGCAGTGGCTCTCAGAATAAAAACAATACGAGCACCACCTTGTGGCTCCCGGAGTAAAAACAGTACGAGCACCACCTGCTGGTCACATTTCTGTACTGCGCAAGCTCCCAGCGAACTCTGGTATCCAAAACTAAAGCCAAGAAAGATGAAGGAAAAATCATCATTTCCAGAAAAGGGGTTTAGAGAATGTGAGAGGTCGAGGGGGGGAGGATCGGGCTGGAGAGTGGCTATGTGTAATTTTTATGAAAATAAGCTTCCATTCTTAATAAAAACAAGGGTCCTGAAATCAATAAATCTCCAAAAGCTGGGATGAGAACGTAAAAATTTGAATGTGAAAACACAAGTGTGTTTGATATTAAGAAATTAATATGAGTCCGTTTGGACTCCTGGCAGAGCCTCGCTTTGAGCACATTAAACACTGTCGACTTGCTTTAAGATAAATATGTAGGAGCTGGGTGCCAGACCCTCCCCTGCCGTCTCTCTGCACTTCGGAGGCTGAGAGGAGGAACTGGCATTGAAAGCCGGCGCAGCTATATAGTTTCAGATGAGCCTGTGAGAAGTAGCAAGACCGGACTACATAAACTTAAATGGCAAAACGTGTCTAGAAAGCTGGTAAGTGTGACTATAAGATGTGAAATTGCACCAGGCTGTCATGGGTCAGTGGAGGGAAATTAGAAATCAGAGCTTTCCTGGGTAGGGAGTGCCCAGAAATTCCCCCCAGTTCTTATTCGCTTGGGATAAAGTTTCATCATCAATAGCAAAATGATACTATTAACGTATGTTCTGTTTATTTTGTTACTATTCTTTCTCCTGTTTCTTCTGTAATAAAAGCATTTCTGAGTTTGTATTGCAGATTGGTTTTTTTTTTTTTGTTTGGTTTTTTTTTTTTTTTTTTTTGTTTTTTTTTTTTTGTATTTGATTCCTATGCACGTCAGGATTCTGGTGTGCAGCATTCTCTAACAACAGCATTTCTGTGTCTCTTGGCCCATGTCATGTCTGTTTTCTTGTTACCTTTGTCTTTGATTTGATCCACCACAGTAGAATTTACACAGTAGCAACTATTGAGGGCAGTTTTCTTTTCTGTTTTGATGGAAATTACCATTTCTCTCAGCAGTAGCATGCCTCCCTGTGCAACGACGTGTAATAATGAGAACATTTCTTTGGTACTTCAGTCTTTTTCCACGATTCTTTTTGGTTGGGGGGGGTGGAAGTTTAGGGGAACAAGGCCTCAGTCTGTCACCCAGGCTGACCTGGGACTTGTGAACCTCTGCTATGCACTCATGGGAAGGGAGTGTCAGCAGGCCTCTGTCCTCTTTTTTGTACTCACAGGAGAGGAGTCAGCAGGCTTCTGTGCCAGTTCCTCCCCCCCCCCCTTTTTTTTTTTACACATCTTTGAACCAGGACAGTTTTTGTGCCCTGAGGTGGAAAACCCTCCTTTAACCCTTTCACTGCCCTGGAGTGTCAGCAGCAGGAGCTTCATAGACCATCAGCTCCAAGACAGATGACCACAGTGAGCCCAGCCACCCAGTGATGCGTGTGCACAGCCTAGGTGACAGAAATGGAGGAGAATAAAAGAACCCTGGAGTAACTCCAGAGGCAAATCCTCCTGATTCATCAGCTGTGTGCTTCAGCCAACCTTTCCTCCTGCAGACCCAGTGCTGCCTTTAGAGGCTGGTGTCCCCAGAGGGCTGCCTGAGGCTTTTCCCTTGTTTTATGGTGTGCTGTTTGGCTTATCTAGTTTGTTACCAAAACCCCAGGAGCTCTAGGGCTCAGCCTTTCTTAAGGCCCCAGTGAAGCTGAATAGAAAGTTGTGTAAGAACCTTGAAAGTACAGAAGAAAAAGCCAAGGCCGGTGAAGTTTCTCGTGGGAAGGAATATGGCCTTCATTTGCCTTTTTCATTCGTTTAACTTTATTCAAATAGATTGGGTTGTTTGTTTGTTTGTTGTTTGGGGGATTTTGTTTTGCTTTTGCTTTTTGTTAGTATGTGAAGTGATTGGTCTCACTTTGGGATTCTCAGACATACTTTGATGTGTCCATCCTTGTCTCTGTCTCATCCCCTGCCCTATTTTCCACCCCTTCCTCCACCCCTTCCCTGCTTCCCTTACTCCCTCCCCTCCCCACCATCTCTCTCCCTCTCACTTCCCTCTCAGTCCCCTTATCTTTCAAGTCGGATATATTCTGTTACCCTCTTTTATCCTCTTCCCTATCTCTCCCTTAATATCTTTTCCCCTCTCAAGTTTCCTGCTGTAGTTTCATGACCCATATACACACCCTTAAGCTGAGACAAACACATAAAAATGATGAGAGAAAGCATGTAGTCTTTGTCTCTCTGGGTCTGAGATGCTCCTCTGCTTATGATAATGTATAACTTATGGCTCCATTCATTTCCAGCAAGTGTCATAGTTTTGCCTTTCTTTACAACTGGATAAAATTCCATCATTGTGTAGGAAACGTATTTCCATCATCTGTTTCTCTCCCAATGGCTATCTAGGCTGGGTTTATGTCTGGCCATTGCAAACAGGACAGTGGTGAGCACAAATGAGCCTGCATCTCTGGAAGAACTTCGAGTCCTCCTGATGCTGCTGCTTCGACCAGAAGGATCTGTTGGAACCATTTGGCCTGCCCTGCCCTTGGGACACAGGGAAGAGAGGAGCAACTGCCACCAAGCTCTACTTGGCTGACCATGACCGCCTCATACAAATGCAACTCTCACCTTCAACAGAAAGAGAGAGATTCCATTCTGAAGCCAAATATGAGTGATCACTGCCCCAGGTACAGAAATTTGGGAGAGCACAAATTCCATATTCCAATGTGGTAAGAGTTTTATGAAGTCTTAAGGTATCAGGACAGTGAAGTGACAAGCTGAGGTACTTTTTGAACACATTGGTGAAAACATTAGGTGGATGAGTTAAAGCAAAGCAGGCATGTCTTCAGTGGTCTAAAGTTAATATATGTGGGGGAACTGGACAGATGGCTCAGTAGTTAAGAGCACCGGCTGCTCTTCCAGAAGACCCAGGTTCAATTCCCAGCACTCACATGACAGCTCACAACTGCCTGTAACTTCAGTTCCAGGGAATCTGACATTCTCATACAGATATGTATATAGGCAAAACACCAATACACATAAAGTAACAATAAATCATTCATAAAAGGTTTGTATCTTGCAAAGGTTTTATGTTAGTCCCAAAGATGTTGAGTGAGACACAGACATGGGTAAGAAATGGCTATTGGGGGGGGGGGGCGCTAAAGATAATCCTAAGAAAAATTACAATTAGTCCCTGGACCTGGCCATTCCCACCCCTCCCCAGCCATTGAAGTTCTACTGAGCCAACCTTCCCTATAGAAGGTTCACTGGAAGGCAGGGTGCTTCTGCATGTTTCTTTCAAATGTGGGGGAGGGAAGAATAAAGGCTGAGCACCCGTCAACCTCATGGGAACATAGTAGGCACTTACATGTTCTTATTCTCCTGCAACTGGAACGAAACGCAATTTCTAAAGGGAAATTCTGTAATTTCCCTTTGGCTTTTTAATAACGCATAAATCTCAAATTAAATAAAAACTGCATGTAACACTTTTAGAAACTCAATCAAGTAAGCCATTTTGTATCCACTGCTGTTAACCTATAGAGAAGACACATGAATAGATCAAGGAAGAGAACGAAGATCTCATTACCAATACATTTAGACGCAATTCTCTCCTTCCCTAAAGCCAGGTATATTCCAGAGTCTTAATTAACTTCTCAAAATTTATCTTCTTCCCATTCCTCTGAAGCCTTATTTTTTCTCTTATTAAATTTATTTTTAAAATTTATACATACACATATACTATATTTACAGCATTTCTTCCCTCCCTCCTCTTTCCTCCAACCCTTTCTGTATCATTCCCTCTCCTTCTCAAATCTATGGACTCCTTCTCTTTATTACATGCACACACACATACACACACACACACACACACACACACACGCGCGCGCGCACGCGCGCGCACACAAATGCAAACACACCACACACATGCACTTGTACATGCGCACAGACACACACTCTGGGTCTGCCTCTTGCCTTCTCTTCTCTGACTCACTCATGTTGATAAAATCCTCTTTGGCAGGATCCTGAGAGGATACGTTCTTATGAAGAAGCCCTCAGGTACTGTACCCGAAAGTGCCTATGGAGCCATGTGCTGGACTCAGTGACCGGCCACCTTAGTGACCACTGATGAAGACCAACTTCAGGGCCCTTCCAGCCAGGCAGCACCCACATTTATCTGCCACCCACGTTTCCCAGTATTTCACCTGTTCTACCTAACACCCTCTTTCCCGAGCACATCAGCCATCCAAGAGCCCTGCCTAGGATCCACGCATACCATTCACTGCCTTTGCTCACACCGCACCTCTCCGGCAATGCCCCGTTGGCGCGTTGGCACGAGAACCTTCCATTAGCGGTGGCCATGTTAGCCCCTCCCTACCCGCCTCCTCTCAGCACATCTCCCTCCTTACAGTATCAACATCATCTACACCGGAGTAGCCTCTGCATGCCCTCTCCAGAGCTGATGATATTATGCGACCTCCGACTTCTGTTCACCCCGTCCCTGCTGGATGTTTCGTGCCTCACCCTACCTGGTCTGCTGTGCCTTCTCTGCCTAGCTGCCCAGGCTCTCTCTAGTCATGGCTTCCCCCTCTCTGCTATGCTGCTCATCTGCTCTGACCTTCGTCCCACTCTCCCTCCCCACCTAGCTTGAACACAAGCCCAGGGTCCTATGACCCTTTCGGCTGAGACCCACTGGAGTGCCCTCTGGTGGCTAATCTTGATAGCTGACTGCTGTCAGTGGGGAGCCACCCCTCTGGGTATGGCTGTATTCCCAGGACCTGAAGGGAGAAGACCCTCCCCTAAAGTAGGTGGCATCTTCTGGCAGCTTGCCTACCTTCACCTCTTGCTAGTGAGGGAGTACCCTTTGGGGGTGGCTGCTCCTGTTGTCCTTCACCAACGTTAAACAAGCCCCTATCATAAAGACAATCTAAAAACTCCTCTCACAATATATATTCATTCCCATGACTCTGTTCCTCTGGAAGATACTGATCATTTGATAACACATCTCTCTTTTAGGGAGCCACTGTCACATTCCTTGCCTGAGCACTTTGCTGCTGCTGCTACCTGAAGAACTGTGCTTTCCTCCCCTCTCCTCTTCTTTCATCTCCTCTCCTTTCTCCTTCCTTCCCTTCTCTTTAACCTCTCCCCCCCTTTCCTCTCCTCTCCTTTCTCCTTCCCTGCTCTACCCTTCCCTCTCCTCCCCTCTCCCCTTCCTCTCCTCCCCTCTCCCCTTCCTCTCCTCCCCTTCCCTTTCCTCCTTCCTCTTCCCTCTACCCCCTCTTTCCTTCCCTCTCCTCCCCTCTTCCCTCTTCTCTCCTTCCCTCTTCTCTCTCCTCCTCCCCTTCCCTCCTCTTCCCTCCTTTCTCATCTTCTGCCTGATGAACTTCCTGTTATCTTTCTGACATTAGCTCCGGCTCATCCTTCTGGGAGACTTTCTCTTCCCCACCCCTACTTCCCTCAGCTCCACTCCTTCCCCCAAACAAATACTTTCATTATGCAATTATTGCGATGTTTTAAGACTATTTAATGCCCTCATCTCTATTATAAGAAATTCCTACTTTGTTTATATTTATATCCCAGAATCTTTGCTACACACCTCACCTATCATCTCCCTTTAAAATTGAGTAATAACCTTTTAAAAGTTCCCTCAGGCTGTACAAGGATTCTTTGGTCTTGTATTTTTATAAACATCTTTGAAAAGGCTAGACGTTTGTGTGAGTTGTATGCTTGTAGCATACTTAGCACTTTGAGGAACAATTGTCCACTCTCTGCATAAGAGTACTTCCTTTATTGTTTGTTTTTCTAGAAAGGGTTTCTCTGGCTGTCCTGGAACTTGCTCTGTAGACCAGGCTGGCTTAGAACTCAGAGATCTGCCTGCTTCTGCTTCTTGAGTGCTAGGACTAAAAGTGTGCACCACTACCACCCGGCTACCAAGTTACTTCTTTAGAATAGATCCTAGAAGCCAAATTTTGTGCTGCCAAATGATTTGCCAAAAAGGCCAGCTTTACTTGGATTCACATGAGGTGAAAATGTGCATCTCATATTGGGAGAGATATAGGCTGAGCAGAGGGCATCTGTCTTAGTTAGGGTTTCCGTTGCTATGAAGAGACACCATGACCAAGGCAACTCATAAAGGCATTTAATTGGGGATGGCTTACAGGGTCTGAGGTCTAGTACATTATCTTCAGAGCATCTTCATGGTTGGAAGTGTAGCAGTGTTCAGACAGGCATGGTACTGGTGAAGGAGCTGAGCATTCTACATCTCCATCCAACTGCAAACAGGAGAAGAGTGGCTCTCACCTGACTAGGAAGAATGACACACCCACAGTGACACACTTTTTCCAACAAGGCCACACTATTGGTGCCACTCCCTGGGCCAAGGATACCATAGATAGCATCCTTGTGCAACGACAAAAACTGAGAGCATTTGGGAATCTTCATAGACCAGTCATTCTTGGAGGTACCTGAACGGTCCACTCGAAGGAAAACAATGAGGAATACTTCCGCGTCTGGGGCTCCATCATACGGAAGAGGAAGCAGACTTTGGGGTCATTCTTGAGAGCAGTAGAAAACATCACCAGCTTGGGTATCTATGGAGCAGTTGTGCACTGGGTGTTATGCTAATTCCTTATACAGACTCTTTAAATGTCCTCTGATTTCTTCAGTGATCCATTTAGCATTTAAAAATGTATGTTCAATCTCCACGTGGTTGTTATATATTTTCTATAGTTTCTCTTAATATTATTGCCAGGTGTATTTTGCTAACAGTTCGATACCATTCCAGAAACAATTTTGTTTCTTGTATTTGTTAAGATTGGCTTTGTGCTCTAAAAGATTTTTATTATGGAGAAAGTTATGTAAGCCATTGAAAAGAATGTAGTTAAATGGAATATTTATACATGACTCTTACTTCTATTGAATCTACAGTGTAAATTAACTCTGCAGTTACTTTGTTGGGTTTTGTCTGAATGACCTATATACTGGTGACAGAGAACTATTAAAGTCACCCACTACTATGTATATAGACTTTCTGTCCCATGATGCTTTACTAGAGTTTATGTTTTGAGTATCACTTCATTAACATTCATTGTGCACAGATCCATAATTGTAATATCTTCTTGATGTATCATTCCCTTTGCCCGTGTGTAGAGCTCTTTGTTTCTTCTGGTGACTTTTGAGGATAGTCTGCTATGATGGAATTGAATGTAGCTGTTCCTGCTGGTCTGGGAGTTCCATTCATTTGTCACATCACTGTTCTACTTTTTCCTTTCAATCTGCATAAACCTCTGCTGGGGAAGTGTGTTTCTTTTTGTTGTTGTTATTTGGTTTTGTATCGTTTCAATTTAATTTATTTATTCATGTATATGATATTCTATAAATGTGTATGCCTGCACATCAGAAGAGGCATCAGACAGAAGATGGGATGAAATCCCATTAGAGAAGGTTTGAACTGAGGACCTCTGGAAGAGAAGCCAGTGCTCTTAAACCACTGAGCCATTTCTCCAACCTATGAGGTGTGTTTCTTGCAGGCAGCTGATCACCCAGTCTGATGCTTCATGTAGAGTGAGATCGTGGCTTCTAACTGGAAAATTAAGACCATTAATACTGAATGATATAATCAAGAGTTGCGTATTTATTCCTTTCTTTTGTTATTTCTTGTGTATTCAATTTTTCTTGGCTTTTATTTGCATATTTAATGCAAATCACATTGAGATTTGTTGTTTTCTATGTTTTTGTGGCCCTGTTTTTCTACCTCCTCTGCTTAGGACTCCTTTGATATCATCACAGGGGTGGACTGAATGAATTACTAGGACCTGAGTTCATCTTGGAAAGTGCTTATCCTTCAGTTCAACTCAAGAACAACTTTGATAGTTCTAGAAATACAGACTTAGCAGTTATTTTCTTTCAGGGCATCTTAGGGTTTCTATTCCTACACAAAACATCATGACCAAGAAGCAAGTTGGGGAGGAAAGGGTTTATTCAGCT
This sequence comes from Micromys minutus, assembly GCF_963924665.1. NCBI lineage: Eukaryota > Metazoa > Chordata > Mammalia > Rodentia > Muridae > Micromys > Micromys minutus. Next base: position 53,854,970 of record NC_137981.1, read on the forward strand.
TACACTTTCACATTGCTGTTCATCACAAAAGGAAGTCAGGACTGGAACTCAGGCAGGTCAGGAAGCAGGAGCTGATGCCATGGAGGGATGTTACTCACTGGCTTGCTTCTCCTGACTTGCTCAGCTTGCTTTCTTATAGAACCCAGGTCTACCAGCCCAGGGATGGCACCACCCACAATGGGTTGCCTACCCCTTTGATCACTAGTTGAGAAAATGCCTTACAGTTGGATTTCATGGAGGCATTTTCTCAACTGAGGCTCCTTTCTCTGTGATAACTTCAGCTTGTGTCGAGTTGACACAAAACCAGCCAGTACACAGAGCTTACAGTAAATACAACACTCCAGACTCTCCTTACCTAAATTAGAGTTTCTATAACAAACTCTGCTGTTGTTCTATGGGGTTACCTTTATAAGTAAGATGACATTTCCCATGACTTTCAATGACCTTCCTTCACTATTTACTGTTGCCCTTTAACCTGCAATATAGCCACATTTACTTAGGATAACAAATGTCCCCTGGATCCATATCTTTCCTTAGATTTTGGAATTTTTCTTCTTTTATTTCACTGAATACATTTTCTACACCTTTAGTGTGCACCTTAGCACCTTCTACTAAAACAACAACAAAATGTCTCTTAATCATATCCCAGAGGTCTTGCCTGTTGACTTCATTTTTTTTCTTAATTATTGTCCAGATGCTCTTATTTATTAACCTTGCCTCTAAGCTCTGACCTCTCTCTGTCATGTGATCTTGCTAGTCTGTTTGGTGTGGTTTCCCACTGAGGTTTTCTTATTTGAATTACTGAGCTTTTCATTTTGAAGTCTCCTATTGAATTTCTTTTCTCTCTCTCTCTCTCTCTCTCTCTCTCTCTCTCTCTCTCTCTCTCTCTCTGTGTGTGTGTGTGTGTGTGTGTGTGTGTGTGTGTGTGTGTGTGTGTTGGCTCTCTCTCTCTCTCTCTGTGTGTGTGTGTGTGTGTGTGTGTGTGTGTGTGTTGGCTCTCTCTCTCTCTCTCTCTCTCTCTCTCTCTCTCTCTCTCTCTGTGTGTGTGTGTGTGTGTGTGTGTGTGTTGGCGCTCTCTCTCTCTCTCTCTCTCTCTCTCTCTCTCTCTCTCTCTCTCTCTCTTTGCAAAGTTTCCATTCATATCTTATGCTGTCTTCCTTAATTCATTTTGGCCATTTTTTGTATCTTACTGGAATTCACTAGTTGAGTTAATATCATTCTTCTGAGGTGGGCATGGTAATACACAACAGTAATCCGAGTGCTCAGGGAGAGGCCACTGCTTCTTATCAAATTATGAATTTGAAGCCAATCTGAGCTGCACAGTACGGACCTATTATCATACGTCCCTTGCATAGCATGACAGGGGCCTGTGTTCTACCCAAAGTTTTTCAAATAAAAATAAATAAGTAAAAACATCATTCTCGAATTCTTTCTACAACCTTTAACCCATTTCAATGTCTTTGGAATCAGTTGCTAAAGAATTCTGAACTTTGGGAGGAGTCATGCCTCCATGTTTTTATGTTTTCTCTATGTTCATGTTGGGAAATACATACAAAAGATTCCTGCTGGGCTGGTATCTCTTTCATTTCTAAACAGGAACCATTTTAGATGCCAGCCTTCTCTTGATCATGCGTGCTGACATTGAATATGTTGGATGCACTTGGACTCCACAGTGCGTGATTCCTGTGGTGTCTTTCCTGGGGGAGGAGGTCCCACACTGTGCAATGTGTTAGTGTTTGGCTTTCTTGCTCTCCCTGTAGATTTCACAAGAACAGAGGCATTTCTCCTAGATCAGGAAGATGTGCTGTGTGCATGGGCTGTGCTCTGTCCTTAGTCCTCCAGACTTGTTCATAATATACAGTATGAAGGGCCATGGTCCCTTGTGGGTAGGGTGCCTATTCCTTTCCATGTTTCCCTCTACTTTTGAGGTCTTGACTTTTGCTGTCTATTGTAATGCTAAGTGCAGGGCCCCCAAGACCAGGAGTGTATAGTAACCCCTGTGACCCTGCCCCCAATATAATTCTGATTGGTAAATAAAGATGCCAACAGCCAATAGCTGGGCAGAAGAGCCATAGGTGTGGTGTCATGGACTTGAGGAGAAAAGGAGAAGCATGAAGAAGGAGAGTGCAGGAGGAGGAGAATGGGCCATGGGTTAAGAGTCAGGATAGAGTGGTCCTGAGAGCTGCCCAATTGGAGCTAAGAACAACCCAGATAAAACATAGTAATAACTCAGGGCTATTGACTGGAAACAGATTCTGACAGCATGGAGGGTAGGTATCTGCCCAGCTCTTGTTGGGGTAGAAACCTGGGGTGGGGGTTTCTACAACAATTACTACAAGGGATGGCTGTCCAGGGGTGTGTCTCCACCCCACTCCTTCTCATGCATACTTGAAGATGGTTTGCTGCCTTGGAGCTTTTATCTTCTGTTTCTTTCCATTCCAGTATTCACTGAATTTAAACAGAGGAGGACTATGTACTGGGCAAGATATACCTATTCTTAGCTAAACTGTGGGAAGGTTGTTGGTGGTGCCTGTTGGAGGCCACAAGGCAACACCAGGTGTCTTCCTCAGTTGCTCCCCACCATACTTTTTCAGACACTCTCAAACCAAACTTCCCACTTACCAATTTGACTAGACTAGCCAGCCAATAAGCCTCAGAGATCTTCCAGTCTCCAAATCACCAGTGCTGCACCATTGCTGGGTTTTTCCATGGGTGCTGGGAAACCAAACTCAGGTCCTTGTGTTTAGACATCAAGCAACTAAGCTGTCTTCCCAGGCTGTCAGCCACCTCAGATCTTCTATGTGGGGCTTAAGGAGAGGGCTACACAAATGGAGCTGTCATGTGACCATTTTCTTTATCCCTGCCTCTCAGTCACTTGTCTTTTGGTCGTCTTGATGGTCTTAATCCCAGTCTAGCTAAATGCCCACTGCCAAGGACACAGTGTCCTAAACCTGGTCATGTCTAATAGGTGAGATTAACCATCTAATTGTGTGTATACCAAAGCAAGTAGAGTCTCTAGCAGAGTAGAGGAACATAATATCTGAGCTGGGTATAAAAGAACAGTTAGGAACCAAGCAAGGAAAGGAAGAACAACCCAAGTAAGGGACAATCGTATGGAAGGACAAGACTGGGAAGAGGAAGGGTTGAGAGAGCTAGCCCCTGGCCTTCCATCCATCCACAGAGAAAGATGGAGGTGATGGTGGAGTCAATTTGGGAAATGAGACCCTTGAGGCTATTCTCTTGTTTCTGTTTGCCCAGAAGAGACTAGATCTGAAGCCACAAGCTTCATTCCACACTGACATCCACAGCAGCTTCCTGAAGTCCCAAGGACTGCAGCCTGAACAGCCTGACCCTGTCTCCAAACTCACTCCAAAGCTGCAGCTTTCAAAGGGTTTCTGATTGTCAACCTAGGAAGAAATGCGCTCTGTGGCATGCCCTAGAAATACGGCCACATGCAAAATAAAAATGGATAATTTCCAGGAAAACACACTTATGTCACTAAAGTAGATTTTGATGTGTTGTTTTCTGTTCTGCTAGGAAGAATGGCAGGGAGGGAATAGGGAAAGAAGGGAGAAAAACATACCCCAAAAAGTCAAAAATAAAGAAGTGAAACACCAAAATACTCCAACAGTGTGACATTAACTGCTTGAAGCCCAACCTCGTGATTTGTCATGGCCTCTGCCCTACTTAAAACCTAACTCCCAAGACTCTGGCACCTCATCCAAACAGCCAGCCTTGGGAAAGGCAGTGATGTTATAACCACTACTCCTAACGAGAAAGTGAGCTGCCCTCCTCTTCTCTGCACAAATGGCCCAGGAAAAGCAGCCATGTAACTTAACTGCAAGAAAGGATCCCTTCCCTGAAGGATCCATTCCTATAAGGACCCCTCCCCATAAAGATCCCTTCACTGTAGCCTTGCTATAGGGAGTGGTTCCTTCTCTGAGGATTTGCTCACTGTGCGTCTGTCCACAGTGTCTATTCTTTATTAAAACTTTTATGTCAATCCTGAGCAGAAATCCCCCATGGCTGTGGCTTTCCATTCCCACCATGACAGAAGGGGAAGAAAGGAAAAGAAGCTGAGTGGGACCAAGTGGGTCTCACCACCCAGTGAGTCACAACCCAGTCTGAGAAACCCTGACTGGGGACTTGCAGCCCAGTTTAGATGCGCCAGAATGCTGTGCTGTGTGGTGACTAAAAATACAGACTTTGGGAACAAGCTGGAATTCAAGCCCTCTTCTCCCACTTACTATGTGTGGGAATCTGGGCAACCTATTTATGCCTCGGTGTCTTGTCTGCCTAATGGAATGACAGCACCAGCTTTCTCCTACAGTTGGTACAAGGATTAAATAAAGGCCCATTTGTGGGAAGTCTAGAAAACAGGTATCTAACAGGGGCTGCCTAAAGTATGAGCTGCCAGCAGCATCATCACCACCACCGTCTTCATCACTGTCACCACCACTACCATCAATCATTACCGTCACCACCACCATCATCACCATCATCATCTTCATCACCATCGCCACCACCTCCACCATCACTGCCACCTCTGTTTTTCCAGTTATTCTACCCTAAGCTAAAGCTCACCTATAGCATCACTGTTGAGAGAATATTAAGGGAACAGTAAAGGGTTTATTTGCAAAGCTAAACAAAACCACACTGTGGTTAAGGCAGGTGGTGGAGATGCCTTGGGATCTGGCTCATACAGATTCCACCCCACTCCTGCTTGCAGAAGAGAGTCAGAAGGGCTGTCTTCTGCAGCCCTAGACCAGTGTCCTAGAGAACAGGGCCCTTCTGCTTTCTCCTATCAGACAAGCTTTCTGTTATCATTGGAATTCTGTGATCTGTCTAGAACCCCCAAGCCCTCGATAAGGGTTTCTGCTATTTCTGGATGCTGCTGCCTCCCCAAAGTAATATATTAGATTGCATCCCCCAGTAAGTAATATCAAGTGGTGGCGCGTTTAGGAGAGGATTGGGTCAGAGGTCTCTCCCCTCACAGATGGGATGAATACCCTTATAAATGAGGCATTATGGAGCCCTGTTGCATTTTACCACAAGAGGACACAGCAAAAAGGCACCATGTGTTTTCTTAATAGAAAGCACCTTTTCACCAGACACCTGATCTTAGCCTTCCCACCTCAGGAACTGTGAGCAATATCCCTGTTGTTTATACATTGCCCAGCCTAAGGCATTTTGTTACAGCACTACATAGGCTAAGACTGTCCTTCTTACAATGAATCCTTGGAACTATACTAGGATGTGAGTCTACAGTTAGGAAAGATACCATCTCTTTTTTTTTATCAGCTCAGTGGCCTCCAGCCACTGAGGGACAGCCCACAAAAGGAGTTTAAAAGGAGAAAGAAAAGCAAGCTTCTAATAATCCCAATATCTAGCATGAACTAACCCCCACATCACCCTGCATACTGGGTACCTAAATGGAAAAATTAGAACTCACCCACCATCAGACAGGTGGTTAGCCAAATTTCTAGAACATTTTACCCACTTGCAAAGAGCCAATATAGGAAATAAAGACACTGGAGACTCAAGGTAAATGTTTCATTGGTCATGATGATCAAAAGATGACAGTGAACAGACGCACACAGACCTTATCCCACCCGCTGCAGGGCGGGTCTCACTCCATCCAGACGGGCTTGTCCTGATGGCCCCTGCACCAGGACTCTGCCCTTCACTCTGAACTTCTAACCCCGGTTCACATCTTTCTCTCCACTTGGAACCTGGAGGGCGGATGTCCAGGCAGAGCCATGAAAAGCGGGGGCCTTGGCCCGAGTCTGCAGTCAATGGACAGTGTCACAATGTCCTCGGGTTCATCTTCACCTCCTCTTCTACACTCTCTCTGACCCCTCTCCCACCCCATCATTGTTCCCCAGAAACAAATAGGATGGCTTCACTGGTCAATCTTTTACATGTACAAACACCAAAAGCAGAGGAAACGCCCCTTGGCCACCCCCCTCCCCCCTGAAACCCAGTGCTGGGAGAGCAGCCAGCAGCCGAGGCTGCTGGAACCAGGTTGCTGCGGGAGCTGTCCGGCTGTCCTGGAAACTTCTTTGGCCTCTGGGCTTTACCTGGAGGCCTCTTCCTTCAGCTCCTTGTTTTTCCGCACCTCCTCTGCGTGCTTGTCCTGGGGAGGAAGGGAGGGACAAAGGAAGGTCACACAAGGCTGCCAGGGGAGGACAAAGGGCTAGAGAATGGAACGCAAAAGGTGGTCACCGAGAGCAGAGCAGAGCTGTCAGCGAAGGTATCCTAAGAGGGGTAGAAGGAGGCAAGTAAGACACAGGACACAGATGTGTAAGCCTGCAGGTACACAGTGCATGGACTGGTGAGTCCCACATCCTGCAGGGGACCCACCTCACAATGACCCTGAGACACCCTAAGCTCTCTTTGCTTCCCCTGGTCATTCTGGTGTTTGGAATGGCCACTTGACTAGGGGCCACTTGGGACAGCCAGTTTAGAAGGAATATAGAAAAGAGTCAGCCCATTGCCAGCATCCCTGACACACTACAGATGGGTTATTTCTCTCCCATCTCTTTAGCTTTGTCTTAAATCCCTGACTGAAGGAGGGTCCTTGAGTTATGTACTGACAGAGAACTATTGGGAAATAGAGCTTGACTCCAGACATTGGACTCCCTTACATGCGCTGGAAGACAACCTTCATTTGCTTTGTAACATAAATCAGCTAAAAGGCTAGATCTGCCTTCCCACCCCCGGCCAGCTGTGTGACCTTAGCTGACTGTCTTACCTAACCAGGACTCAACTTCTAGGACCTTTCCAGAGGGACTAGCTGTCTCAGCTCTGAAACTCTGTGACAAGTGTCCCCTCGTGGGACCATGTCACACCTGCCTCTACATCATTCCAGATGACTAAATCAATATTTGTGTCCTTGTAGGCTGGGAACATATATGTATTTTTCTTCTTTGTGTCTCCCAGTCCCTACTGTGAGAAACAAAAGGTACCCAATGATCCCCCTTCCAGATCCCCATGTTGCCACATCTGGATGACAGATTAACCTGGAATAGATCAACTGAGGCCACCCAGGTCCCTAAGATACACCTTCACCAGCAAGTTACTCTTCCCAGAGACCCTTAGAAATTTCTAAGGCTGAAAGCAAGGAACATATGTCTGGTTCTCAAACTCTGATCTGTATCACATGACCTGTAATCCACACAGTCCTCAGACCTTACCCCTAGAGATCCAGGCAGTAAGTCTGGGATTTTTTCCACCTAGGAATTCTGGTCATGACCCACCACACAAGAGCTAGCATCGACAACATTGTTGATGTTGAAGGTGTCCGTGGTCTGTGGACCGAGTAGAGAGGCGGGGAACAGGGAGGGGCGGAACATATACCTATCTCTCAACCTTGCCTCCTCCCTCCTGCAGTGAGTAATTAATTGTGAGTGGAGATCAGAGAAAAACTGTCCTCTCAAATGTCTGATCTACCATCTTGATTCTTAGCATGTACTTAGTGTGCACGGCTGTCACTCCAAATACAGCCTTGCAAATCTACCTCTGCCTCCACCTCTGGTTTCAAGTGAGTTGGCTACGCAGAGCCCTGGGTTCTGGCCTCTACTTACTTGGGCTCCAGAAACCCCTTGCTGCTGAGAAGCTAGTGAGATAATACTGGAATATTCTCCCTGAAGCAGGAACAAAGCAGCCACTTGGACAAGAGGCCAAGGCCAGCTCTACTGTTCGGATACTATGGGAATCTCAGTGAATCATTTGACCTCAGAAATGGTTTTCTTATCTGAAGTAAGAATGCTTGCCCTGTAAACTTGTGACGACCGTGTTGGGATAAAACAAAAGTGTTCTATAAACAAATGTTCAAGTACTTCAATACAAGCTAACTTTGTGATATGTTTTAAGTCTATAATTCTATAACTCTCCCATCCAACCTGTGGTTTCCTCAAGAATTTGCCTTGGGATTGGGGCGATGGTTCTGTTGGCAGAGTGCCAACCTTCTATGCACAAAGCCCTGGGTTCAAGCCCAAAACCTGCATAGAACAGGCTTGTCAGCACACGCCTGTAATCCCTGTACTTGGAGGTGAAGTTAAAGAATAGAAATGTCAAGGCTATCCTCAGCTATATAGCCAATTTGAGGCCAGCCCGGAATGCATGCAACCCAGTATTAAAATGTAAAGGCAGTCTTAAGTTTTCCTACAGATTTCTCTTTAAATGAAGAAGCCCAAAGTCACCCTCAGATTGTGTCCCTCCCCTAAGGCACTCTGGAGAAAGAAACCTGCTGTCCCTCTCAGAACTGAACGTGAGCACGGGGCTGCCACCTACTGGCCAGCCTGTGCAGCTTGCATCCCTGGATGAAGCCAGGTCTCTCTGGTAACTGTTGCCAAGGGCCTGAGGTTTTAGGTGGGTTGGGTAGGCAGGAAGGAATAAGGACCACGCTGCTCACCATGGGACGAGGCCACCGATCGGTCCCGGGAGTCACCGCGCAGCAGGCGGCTCCTGGAAATAAAACACAGAGCTAAAGCTTCCCAGGAGCTGCAGGAGAAACTGAGGCAGCCTGGGACTCAGGGAATGAGGCGGAGGACCAACCCCAGTCTCTCACACCACTCATATGCAGGTGACATTTGAATTATTGATAGAGGCAGACTATTGAGGAAAACCTACTACCATCTAGCCCTTATGAGGAGCTCGGGGGAGAATCCTGGATCCTGTTATATTGGCAACTGAGCTTGTTGTATCCCTGGCTCAGAGCCATGCTCCAGTTAGCATCTTTCATTAACCCAAATCTGCCCATTCAATGATGAAGCCAGAATGTGTAGACCTGTGCCTCTCCTTAGATACTTGCACTGGACAGGCTTTCTCTAGAAAAGAAGGGTGTGAGCAAGCTCCCGAGACAGTGAGAAGTTTTTGTCATAAAGTCCTAGAAGATCCCAGGAGGCCACCCAGAGTTTGGTGTGAGCTTCTTGTCTATGACTTCCCACATGATCCCCTTAGGATGACGAGGTCCCTGCCCGGTAGAAATATTTCCATTCCTGAAGAGGCTGCTTCCTCCAGAGTGATGTGTTAGTTGCATGTTCTTACCACAGAAGGAGACTCCTGCCAACCCAGGACAGCTTACCTTCTCTTGCAACCGCTCCAACATGGCAGCCAGATGGGCCTCCCGGTTCTCCTTATTGGACTCCATCTTCTGGGCCAGCTTCTCTTTTGCCATTTTGATGAAGTTGTTGTTTTCCTCGATAGCCTTCTGGATCACCTCTCGCTCGTGCTCTCGTTTCTCTGCAAGGTGTTTCAGGAGCTCAGCTTCCTGGTACTAGGACAGCACAAGAAAGAGAAACGCCCTTTAGGGTGGGTTTCTACTATCATGACTTAATGGTGCCACTCAGGTGAGATGCATCCCTGAACCTGGTCCTCTGTCCCAGAAGCAGAGAGCAACAACCCTGGGCCACCTGCATATCTTCCCATCACAGTTGACTTTATTAGCCTTTTCCTAAGGAGCTTCTGACTCTCTCTTCTCATTCTCCTCTCGGTTTTCCACTCATTCGTTCACAAGTACTAAGTGATCTTATATGAACTTCAAGGCCCTCACAACTCCGCACACCAGGGAAAGGAAAAAAATAGCCTAGTGCAAATAAACATTCGTGTTAATAATGGACCCTAGACCTGCGTGTGATAAATGCTTTGAATATAAAGGGAGGGACCACACAATTAAATGGAGAAAGCTGTGTTGTTGTTGTTGTTGTTTATTTGAAAGATGAAGGAATGCTTACATTAAAATGGCATCTGAGCTGAGGCAAGAGAATCAATGGGGAACAAGGAAGCCGCATACAAAGTCAGCTCCGAGAGGACTGTGACAGCTTAGCCATTAGCCAAACTGTAAGCTCTCCTAGTGCACATTCATAGTCTTGTCTCCTTCAGGTGGATCTTAGTCTATGCCAGTGGGTCTCAACATATGAGCTGCTACCACTTTGGAGGTGCACATCAGATAGTCGCATTACAATTCATAACAGTAGCAAGATTATAATTATGAAGGTATGAAGAGCAACGGGATGAATGTATGGTGTCGGGGGTAATCATAACATGAAGAACTGTATTAAAGGGTTGTAGCACTAGGAAGGCTGAGAACTACTGGTCTATGCACAGCACTCAGGACGGGAGGAAGAGATATGGGGCTGCACTTCCTGCTCATGCTCAGATGGAAGGAAGCAATATGGGGCTGCACTAACCTTCCTTCGCTCCTCTGCTGCTTCTAGCTTCTTCTGGATCTCTTCTAATGATGGGTCTCGTCGTCTTGGGAGGGAGGCATTAAACTCGGGCACCCCATCAAAGGAAGGTGGCTTCAGGATGACTTCAAAGGACTGGCCTGAGGTGCACTTATTCAGCTCGATGACTTCCATGTCGGAGATGACGCACCAGTTCAGGTCTACCGTATCTGCTATGGAGGGTAGAGTTGGGGCTGCTCACCTTCTGAGGAGCAGCTGGGGCCCCAACAAGCATGTAAACATGCACACAGACACAGGGATGCTGGGGGTCCCAAGGCACACCAATGACTAGGGGTCTGGTCAGTCCTGAACATTGGACCCTAAGGTCAATAACTTTTGACAGGGTAAGGTTTGAGGATCCCTGGGCAAGGATCCCCAGGAACTGTGATTTGTAGTAACAGATGCAGCAATGCCAGCTGCTGTTGTTCCTTGCTGGTGACAGACACCAGTTCATTTCACCAACCCCCACCCCCAACCCCTCCTTGCCCTGTCCCTCTGATGGCTGGTGGACCTCTCCCCTGGCTCCGGCCTACCCTGTTCTCTTCTTTCTCTCCAGTCAGCACTGCCTTTCCGCTGGCTTTGACCTTTCCTCCTACACTGTCTCCCACACCAGCCTAAATGGAAAAAACAGTCTCAGGTCATCCGAACACCCATCTCTCTTATTGACAGACCAAACCCATCCCTTCCTTGCAAACAGAAATAAAGAGATGACCTATATGTCCCTTGGCCACTCCTCCTGAGAGCACGGCAATCCAGTACTCTCTGATAGGATCTGGGGACTTGGACAGCACAACTGTCACCATCCAGGCTAGAAGTGCCATTCCCACCTTGGGCCTGTCTGGGAGCATCTCTATCTGTGCCTAGAAGCCCTAGTGAACACACCAAGTTTTCTTTTCTGTTCTGCGTCTCCGTGGATGGAATCTCAGAAGCTGTGCCTGGCTTATCCTGGCATCCCCTGTGGTGCAAAGGGGATTCTAGGAGCAAATGTTCCAGGAGGGGGCCCAATCCAGACCCCTGGTGGCTGCTTGGCACCCTGCCACATCCCCTGGGCTCAGACCCCTCAGGCTCTGGGAAATAAGACACACTATGACCAGGACAGTTTTACAAGATAGGAGTCAATGTGGGGTACCCACAAACACAGGACACAGAAGCCTCCACCCTTTTCTATACCAGCCGAGCTTCCACTCACCTTCATATTTGTAGGACGATTTATTCAGGGGATCAGACAGGAAGCAGGAGCAGAAGAGAGACACTAGTGGGAGTTCCTTCATCTTCTCCTTATAGGCTACAAAAGAATGCACCAGCGATGATGGGTTCATTGGTCCCAGAAAACAGCACCTCCGTGAGTCAGCCCAGGCTTTCTGGCTCCAAAGTACCCAAGCCTGGGCCACCTCACACTTGAAATTAACATTCTCACTCGCCCAAATGACCCCATCTTCTGTTACTACCAAATGCTAAGTAGCCTCAGGTAAAGATCCCAAGTGCAGTACCCTGACTCTGGCCCTCCATCTCCAACTCCCACCCAAGGATAAACCAGGGCTTTGATACTAGGTTGTAGAAACTCTATACTTCATTCTGCTGAAAGCATTTGACATAAAGAGATTAAGAGAGAGACTTCCTTGCTACTCTCTTTAATGTTGAGGCCCACAGGTGGATCCAGAGAAAGGATATCTGAAGTTGTCCTTTGACTTCTACATGCATTTGCACACACATGTATGCCATGCACATACATGTGTATCACATATAAACATGAACACACACAGAGAAAATGGCTTATGTTATGGTGTCCGTCGCTGACTGGTACATGTACCTACCTGCGAGGGTCATGTTGGCTGGAATCTGGTGGCTGAACTGACCAAAAGTCAAAGGAAGTGCTTATCACCAGCTCAGAACTGGATCACAATCCTAAGAAAGAGAGAATAGTTCACACTGACAGGCTTTTACCATAAACATTGTCTTTTTAAGCAGGGAGGAAATCTCGGGGATACTGTATCTGCTACAATCTATAGGCCCCCTCCTCTCCAACTTTCCTCCCCCCACCTCCTTCACATCTGCCCAGGCAGGTTCAGTTCATACAACAAGAATCCTTTCACAATTGACTTGAGGCACTGGATATAGAAATATGGGTTCCCCCAATTTTATTTCTTAGGGGCGTTTATCTGCCCCCTATGCAATGTAATAACCTGGCCCAAGGTCAGGGTGAAGGCAAGAGGCAAGGCCTCAGACAGATTTGCCTGGAAATATTTATAAATTAAATCGCTGTCTAAATGTCTCCACCTCCCTCCAGCCAACTCTGACACGAGGCAAGTAGGAAACCCACTTTGAGATACCCTCCTACTTCTTCATCCGCCATAAACTTAGCTCCTTGACTCCACTGAAAATGACCCTGGACCATGAGAGGAGACACACACTGAGCTTTATCATCATAATAATTAAATGAAGAGATATACATGGGCATGCGGGACCATCTTGAGACTGGAGACAAGCATCTCTCCTTAACAAGAGGCTGAGGGGGTCTAAGGAGACCCTAAAATGAACCTTTATAGATGAGGCAAAGAGGAGATCTGCCAAATGGACCCTGCATGAAAGCAGGGGGCTGAGAAAGCTATGCTCACAGAGAACGTTCTTAAGCTAGTTGGAGCTAGACCTGGATATGGCAAGAGAGAGGACCAAAAAGAGATAGGAAGGTCAAAAGAGGAGCATTTGTGAGTACCTAGAAGATGGGAGGGGACAGGGCTCCACTGACAGCCAGTAGTGAGTTCTTGGCATGGGTACTGCTTGTACTTGGCCACCTTTGATGGTCGCTGTGCAGGTGGGGAGTGATGTGAGCCTGAAGGCTACTACTTCATTCTCAGGAGGATGAGAGCCCTGTCTTCAGATATCAAATGTGCCTGCCCTCTGGGAGCCATGTAGATAGGAGGTCCTGGGCCAGCAGTGGGCTCAGTCCAAGCCTCCAAACTAGACTAGTGCAGAGTTGATGTCACATGACATCTTCCTCCCCCACCCTGTCACTGGTCACGTGTCATAGCCAAGCCCTGTCCTCATTCTGCAGAGCTGTACTTGTGAAATGGGACAAGTTCTGCCCAGCACCCAGGAAATACCCTTCCTCTGTCCCCTGCATCAGGGTCGCTCTTGCCAGCCCTGCAAGTGAGGATGATGCCCCCCCCCCTTCTGTGGAGGCTAAGAGAGAGCAAGTGAGCACAGACTTGAAGCAAGACTGGCTGCTCTTACAGGGCTCTGTTCTCTATTTTCAAGCCAAAGGTCCCTGCCAGGGCCTTCTTCTGCCAACACAATAGGCCTTTTTTCCCATGGTGTCAGGCTGGTCCTGATGGTACCAGTGAGTCTCTGAATATGGTGACAGGCCTGCTGCCTGAGGACAAAGTCCTTGATCATGGGATCAGTATTCATTTAGGTCCAAAGCGATTTAAAGGTAGTGACTAGATGAGAAACTTCAGCCAGGGGAGGCAGAGACCTAGGACCTTGAATGATGGGTGGGTCAGATGGGGTGTGGGGTGTGGGAACAGGGAGAAGAGGAAGAAAACACACATCTGAGAAAGAGCAGTGAACAGTTGCAGCTGTGAGGAAGGGGCCTGTCCTCGGCCTGGGCTGGAGTGACAAGACCCCGTACACATGAAACTTTCAGCTCTCTCCCAGTTGATCTTTGTGTGAGCCTGAGTTTTCAGATGAAGTAAATGCTACCATCTTTGCTGTCCGATGAAGAACCTGAGGCCCAGATATGTTAAGACACTTGCCCAGGGTCTCAAAGGTCTAAAGTGGTCAGCCTGGGTTCAGACCCAGATCTTCTGAATTATAAGCTCTTCTTCAGCAGTAAATGGAAGAGTAAGATGCCTGTTACTTGTCCTTCATGGTCCCAAGGATTCAAAGAAAGTCAGTCTAGCCTGGAAGTGGGAGGGGATTTATTTTTTTCAACTATGTATATAAGTACTCTCCATATGGGAAGGCTTCAGCTATGAGTCATGGGGACACAGAGAAGGAAGGAGAGCCAGAGGAGGAAGACCAGAACAGGGAATGGGATCGGGGTTGTGGAGGTGGGTGTGGGGGTAACAGGGTGACAAAGAACTTGTCGCAGATCTCAGCACTGTGAGGTCCTAGCCACCACAGTTAAAACTCAAGGTCGCAGAACATTCATTTCATTACACACTCACCCCAAATGTCACAGTTGCCTTTTGGAAGGGTAGAAATGCTCTTCCATAGATGAAGATACCAAGGCTCAGGAGGATATGCTAACACTTCCAAGCCCATTCCATACTCTGGGTTGAATAAGTAATGTGCACACACCCTAACATTGTGACTGTGGTTTCACGTGAACCAAGGACCACTGTGGATGTGACTGATAACTTCATGATGAGAGCACCCTTGGCTCCCAAAGAGAGGCTTATGATTGGCATATGTAAGAACAGAGGCAAGGATCAAAACAATGTGGCCATAAGCCAATGATGTAATCACAAGCCAAGGAATGCCTAGAGATTTCTGAAGCCAGAAGATGCAAGGAAGGATTCTCCCTAGAACATCTGAATAAATTGATTTTGAACTTTTATCACCTTGCTATGTGCTGGAGGTATGTGCCAGTCCCATACTCTCAGTACATGACAACCCAAAGTTCAAACCTGTGATTCTTCCACTATATCTCAACAGCTAGTTTTTTTGTGTGTTTTTTTTTTTTTTTTTTTTTTTTTGGTTGTCTAATTTTTTTCCTCAATATAATCTGTGTACTTGTACCCAGAGACAAATGGGACCCTTCAAAAGCTCTCCTGTTGATATATCATTTCTGTTGTAGTCAAGACTCATGAGGCACTCAGAAAAATTACAGAAGGTACCACAAGCAACCCCAGGGGTGGCGGTCACAGTAGAAAGCCTGGCTTTCCCCATTATTAGCCTGTAGCATTAGCATTTGGTGGCAGCTAATCAAATACATCACCCTCAGCCCTCTGTCTGCGGTGTGGCTCCTGCTTATTAGCTTTGGTCATATCATCCTATCATAACAACACACAGCCTAGAGGTAGGAATTGCTGGGTGTGCCTGCAGCTGACAGGAAGAGGAAGAGGGAGGGTTGCGCCACAGGTCAAAGCACAGAATGCTGGAACTCATGGATGAAGAGGCCAGGAGAGTGGAGGAGGCAGAGGTTACCTATCAGGAAGAGATGCTGCCCAAGACCTCAGGCAACTGAGCATCAGAAGGCAACCCCCACACTAAGCCCACTCCAAGCCCATCCCAAGCCTCTTCCCATGCTTACTGTTAAGGCAGAGTCTGATCCCAGTCCCTTAGAAAGCTGACCACATGCCAAGCTCTAAAGGTCAGTGTGACACAGTCACACAATAGTCACTGAAGAAATAACAAGGGCTCAGGATGGTGGTTCCTGGGCTGCTGCATGGAGCAGAACACAAACTGGTTGGTCAAAAATAAGAGACTCCAGACCACCCGGTTTCCATGCTGCAGGGACTAAGCCAGGGTGGCAAGGTGGTAAGAGGTCTCAAGTATCTGCTGTCAAAATCAAGAAGACAGCTTGCCCCAGGTTGGAGAGGGCCATTATTCAAGTTGGGCTCCTTCTGCCTAGACCCATGCATAGGCATTGGACCTTGGCTGTGCTACAATGTGAAGTTTGCATATTCAAAAACAGGGGACCTATTGGGTCGCATGCAGGTTGCCTCGAACACCAGAATAGGAACAGAAAGATGGCAGACAGACACTTCCCCACCAGGGGGGTTGATACCTATTCCATTTTCAAGCCATTGTCATGTTTTCAGTGAGTACAAGGATGGATGGATGTTCCAGAAGAGTTGCAGCTATAGCTCAACTTAATCTAGGATAACAAAGACATGAAAGTTCAGCAAAGCTGGGTGGATTGTGCTAAGTTACACAGGTCATGGGGCGCTGAGCTGGGAGCTGAGTTTACGTGTCTGTCTCTGTTTGCAGGATCTAGCCTTATTGCCAAGAAGTGTATCTGGTGGTACCAGTTTAGGGACAAGGTTAGGAAGTGGGACTGGAAACCATGGCAAGGTTCAAAGTATGGAGGACCTACCCAGACTGAGTCCCACCCAGCACTGTCGTCCCATTTGTAAACTGGTCCCCACACGATGCTGGCATCTAAGCAGCTGTGCATGGGACCACAGGCAATCCAAATTTTCTGTCGCCGGATTAAAACATATTTAATAGACTAAATTTCTGACTGATAGCACGCAACCAGGCAACTGAGAGCACAGTCAGACACAGCAAATGAAGAAAATTAGGTGGGTGTGGCCGATGGTGAAGAAGCAGAGTCAAGGCTGCTGACTGGAGGGGGACCTTCCAGCAGCAAGAGGGAAGATGGCTAGATTGGAAAGATGGAACATACAAAGATATGCTATCAGAGAAAAGGTAAAGGGGTGACCAGGGGGCTCTTAGTTCCCCATGAGAAGCATATGAGCCCTCCCTATGACAGCTAAATGAGGACGGCTGTGTACAGTGAGGAGAAGCCAGGTGGACCCAAGGTACAGCAGTGCACATGGCTGTCCCACTTACGGCGTCAACCCTGGGCTCACTGGGGACAAGAAATCCCAGGGTTACACAGTGAGAAGTTGGTGCAGAAGAATCCAGAGTGTGTGAGCCTTCCCCCTTTGTCATGGGCCCTTTCGACCTTCTTGAATGGGACCACAGCCCCATCAGGGTCTGCAGAACTCCCCTCAGTATAGAAATGGGTGTTTAAAAGGAATGCTGTTGTGAGAGAGTGAAGCAGGATTTCTAGGCTTTCTGGGATCAGCTAATGACCTAGAACCACCTCAGCGTTTTGGGTACTCCAGTGAGACACGGCTGTGTGCGTCCATCCCTTGAGTGTCTCAAACCTGGCCACACAGCAGGCAGGTTGGGCAAGTACGTTGTCTCTGTAAGAAATGCCCAGCTGTTGCTACCGGGCTGTTTAGAAACCCACGTGGGCTATTTCTGAGGGATCAGCAGTTAATGCACGTCCAAGCAGTTTAAATAGAGCTGTCTCTGGCAAGGGTTCTACAAGACAAATATAGGGACTCTGGCGCGAGTTCAAGATGGGAACTTTGTGGGCGTGGGCGTAATGAATTCTAGCCTAGCTCCTCTAACCACAAGAGTGCAGAAAGAGGCCATTCAGGGCTGACACTACTCTATGTCCTGATGCTCTGTGCTGCCCCAGGAACTTCAATGTCACACACCTCCACTTCTGGCTGAAATAATTGTTCCCACAGAGGAACAGCCTTACTGATTTCCTGCTATCCCAGGCTCTGATGGGCAGTGTGCGTTTTATTGGTATTTTAAACCAAAAGGAGATAGTTTGTGTTTTTCATTATTGTGGTTTTCATTCTTTCCACTCTATTTCTTGGATAGTGGGTGCTGTGCCGAGTCCTTCCTTGGGTACGGGAATAGCCACAGATGGTTTGGTGGTGGAGGGAAACTGAGTGGTAGGCTAGGCCCTCTGGAAGTTCTGCTGAGCCTCTGCTTCTTTCTGTCAGGTCAGCACAGAGCCTGTTTCCTCAAGGAAGGAGGGGTAAGAGCACCACCAAGGATGGACAAGTGGGGTGTGCAGAGGGGGCCTGGCAGAGAAGATAGAGTCTGAGTGTCTGGCTTCAGGTGACTGTCACTGCTGAATCACCCGTTGAGTGCTTCGGAGGACACCAACAGGAACTGATTCTAGGCCTGTGGTCAAGAACTCCTGGAGAGTACATAGCAGACATCAGAAGGAAGTTTCAGGTGCATTTCTAGGACACTTGACTTGCCAACCCTGGAGACCTGAGTCTGCAAAGACCTCCGAGCTCTAACAGCGACTCTGACAGGCAAGACGGGGATGGGGAACCACAGCCGGAAAGCCTACAGCCCCAAATAATGCACCGGGATGGGACATCTTGGGCTATTTTTATTCCCAGTTCAATATATGCAGAGGAATCAGTGCCAGAAATTAAGTTCTAGGCAGGAGCTTCCATTCAGACATGCTAGCTGGGATGCAAGAATGTGGTCCAGACACAGGGTACGGCCCTGGAGTCAAGCACACTTCCTGGCATCACCCCTAACAGCAGATGTTTAATAGCATACACAGCGTACTACACATTTCCCAGTATATTTATACACACCCCTTTATGCACAGTACCAGACAACATTAACATTACATGTTAGGAAAACTCATCAGAGAATCAACCACTCCTGACATCTGAGACTTTATTCTATCAGTATTTTCCTCAAGTATTTTTCTTCTCTACCCTTAAGTTTATTACATAGTTGTAGTCACTTCACCCTCCCTGAATCCTGAAATACAGCTACCAGACACCCATTGACAAGATGGCCACACATGGGAGGGAAGAGGAACAAAAATCCCCTCCCCTGCCAGGTTTTTTAAAGCATTTTTAAAAGCATTTAGACTTTTACATTCTAGTCCCAGCAGGAAGGAGGAAGCCATAGAGATCTATGCATCCACCCACACACATATGTCCCCCCACACACCCCTACACACATGCATTGCCTCCTTGACAAATCCAGTATTCTGTTCCATCCATGACAGCCGTAAATCCCCTCCCATGGGGTCCTCAGACATGAGGTGGGTTATGGGGGTGCTGAGAAAATGGACCGATCTGAAGGAGCAGAAGGGTACGTGTGGCTGGCCTGACTCCACAAGGAAGGACCCAGTACAGAAGGGTGTCGAGCAGAGAGATGAGCTTCTATGAGTTATTTGGGGGCTGGGTCTTGAAGTCTTGGTCAAGTGAGACACAAAGACAGGATCGTTGTGTTTCAGGGAAAACAAAAAACAAAAATTGCAAGTGTTTCTTTGGTGATAATCTTGAGCAATCAATACCCAGGTGAGCACTAGCCACTAAACACAGGACCTCGAGCATGGAAGACAGCATTCTACACTGAGCCACATCCCTAAGTGTCCTGCCTTCTTGCTTGTTTTAAATACTAACTAAACCAGATCCCTCTTACAAAAGCAAGTATGGCTTATGGGATAATCCCTTAGACCTTAGATGCCTCTTATTCTTTTCTTTCTTTTCTTTTTCTCTTTTCTGGTTTATTGTTATTTGGTTGGTTTGATTGTTTTTTGCTTTTTGGGTTTCTTTCTTTCTTTTTTTCTTTTTGTTTTCTTTTTTTTTTCCTTTTTGTTTTCTTTTTTTTTTTTTTTTTTTTTTTTTTGGCCAATATGAAATCTAAAATATTCACCACTAATTCAAACAAAAAGCAGAAGACACTCCCACTTCCCAGATCCCTTCCTTCTGAGCTGCAGAAAATACATTCTAAAATGTTCCTTGGATGTATGAACCACAGGCAACAGCCTGCTCTCTGTACACCGTACCCCACTTCCGTACACGTATACTTAGAATAAAGTTGAATCTTACAGAAGACACAATTAAAGACCAACAACGGTAATTATTAAATTTTTAAAGAATGTAGCATCATATCGGTAAAAGATACTTTAAAACTTCTGAGTTGTTTTATTTTCCCCTAAAATTCTCCTTTAAGATTTTTGGATGGAATGGATCCTGGGTAGTTGAGACAAAGGAAGGCGAAAACTCGAACTAGGGGAGCAACTGTGGTATATCTGTTCAACAGTGTGCTGTGTGTGGGTGCAACAGGTCAAACTTCTCTAGCTTTAGTAAACCTTCCAAACACGGTATGCCCCCGAAAAAAACATCCCATCTGGTTAAACAAGAGTCTGTTGCAACTCGGGGTCACTTAACTGGTGGGCAGAGGCAGGGGCACACAGCGTACAATAGGGACAGAAACGGAGGACATCATACCAAATGAAACAAGCCAGAAAATAATGTTCAATTCCATTGCTATGGGGCACCTAGCAGAGCCACATTCAGAGGTGGACAGTGGAGCGATGGCTGTCAATCAGGGGCACTGGCAGTTGCCACTAAAGAGTGGGTGGGTGTTTAACAGGTCCACTGTCTCATCGGCAGGATGGAAAGACTTCTGGACATTGCATGGACAACATTGTCCATTCAGAATAATGTAGATGGTCTTGTTGGTTACATTTTACTACAATTAAATTATTTTTTAATTTTTAACTGAAAAAAATTTTTTTTAGCTTGGTGAATTTTCCATAAATATGTAGGCTTGGGGCTGGAAGAGAAAGGCAGAAGTCAGTTAGCCCGATGATTCTCAGCTCTTTATTGATCAGGATCCACAATAAAAGCTAGATTTTTTATGTCATGGTCCAGTGTATGAACACCACAATGAGAAACATGTGTATTTGGATAGCAATACAATTATACACAAATATGTACCTCACTAAAAATATAAAATTAAATGGGCACAAGAAACACGAGCCATTATATGAGGGGTGTTCTGTCTTCTTTCCCCCTACTTTCTCCAGTATAATTTCATTTTTTTAAGTATTCTACCAAATTCTACCAAATTGATTTCATTATCTACTAGTTAGATTTCAGCCTGCAGTTCAAAGGCCCTGATCTGGATTAACCCCCACAGTAATATAAAGATGTTTATTATCTCTCTGCTGGATGGTCATCCAGCTCCCCCCGAATGTCATCGGGGATGGGGATCTCACTTCCCACAAGGCAGCAGGCTCTGTGATGGACCCACCTAGCAGGTAAAGCTCCCAAATCACTCCCACATGGGTGGAGTCAGGAAAAGAAGTCTGGAGCGGGCTAGAGGGATCTCAGCATCTTAGGAAAGGACCACAGAGAGCAAGGGCATGGGACTGGGAAGCTGTGGTTGCCTTCTAGTTGTACACTGATCTGCCTCTCTACCTTTGCTTCCCTCAACCACTATCATCATTCCCACATCTGCTGCATAATCTCATCTCCCAAGCACCCATCTGAGGGAAAACTCCCACCCCCCAGGGGACCCAACCTTAGGGGAGACAGATTCCTACACGTTCCATCTCTACCCTTCCCCCTCAGGACTCAAGCAGGTCACCACCAGGTCATCCCATCTGCTGCTTGGTGTTGGGGTGTAGGGTAACCCCGTCTTGGGTCTTCAGAGTATGACCTAAGGCTGTCTGACCTGTCCTCTAAGGCATCCCCAAGAACTGTACAGGCTGGGGACAATGAGGCTCCTCTACACCTGGGCAGATAAAATTTTCCTGGGGGAAATAAAACAAAGACAACGTTGCCACGTGGGAACACAGCTATCGGCTGGACATCAAAGCTCTGGGTCCCTATATATGAGGGAAAAAATATTAAAACTCCTGGCTGGGGCTGTGGGCTGAACCTGAAGGGGGCTAGCTGTGACTGGTCAAGATCAGAGAGCCTGGGTGTGGCCGTCCTGCATGCTAGCATCCTCTGCCTTAGAGCCAGTTGCGGAGCCAGTTAGAATTAGGCTAACCTCAGGGTGGGGCGGGGCAAGCAAGAGGGGATGATCTCACTATATCCATGGGGCCAAGAGAGGAAAAAGCAAGACTGCACAGAACTGAGGAAGACAAGACCGTGCCGAAAAGCAAAAAGAACAACAAAAAGAACAGATGAGGACATCACAGAGTTTCCTCTGCTGGAATAGGGTCTTCAGTCAGAGCAGCCCCAGAGGAAGCTGAGCTCCAGCAAACCTTCCTCTCCCAAAACCAAACATTGTTTTAAATGCATAAACAACTCAGCATGAACCTCCGACATTTACCCCACTCATTTGGAACAAAAATGGTGCCCCGAGCCCACCCGAGCCCCTCTTCAAGCGCCATCATTTTGCCTCGCCCTGCTTCGCCCCCAGGATTTGACAAAGTTTAATCCACTCAGTGAAACCAAAGGCAACACAATAGACACCAGACCCATCTTTTCTCTGTCCCCAGTGGCTGCTGTTTTGTTTCTTTCTTTTGTTTAAGACCTCCACCCCCACCCACCCCCAATTGTCCCTAGTTCTACTTACCTGCAGTCCGGTTTCCAAAGCGAGCTGTTCTCTTCTCACTCCTTCAATTAGTGGTACCCTGGGCTTCTCTCAACATCAGCACCACTGCTGGGCTCTCGCCATGACATCACCTCCGAGCTCCCTGATTGGCTAACAATGGGTTGCTTGGCAATTGGACAGTCTCCTCTGCTGGAGCAGGGATTGCCTGAGTGAGTAACTCTTAGAAGGCTGGGGAGTAAAAGATGATGTCAGACAAAGAGCCTACTCCCCCCAACCCCCCCCCCGCCCCACACACACCAGCTGCCTGTGGGGCTGGGGAAGCAGAGGGGGTGAGGGTAGCCAGGAAGCACGAGAGGGTGTGGTATGAAGAGGTGGAGGTTCAGGCACGGCTTTCTAGCTAGGGGAAGAATGAATGACTTGAGGAATCTTTAGCTCTTCAAATCTGGGGGAGGGAGAATATGGAAGCTAGAGGAGAAGTAGTAAGATCAGATGAACCCTAAATACGGCCCCCTGAAGACTTGGTGCCTGTTCCCAGCTCCATCAGAAAAGCTGACACTTGTGAAGGATGGTCTAAGTGGAAGAGGACATCTGAAGAAACCCCAGGAGCTGGTGAGGGCTCCTGTCTCACAGGTATCCCAGGAATGCAGGGTTTCCCTCTGGCCCCCCTCAAAGAAATGTTCCTCCCTCTCTTTTACAGAATCTACGTAGCATTAATGCTTCTTCACAGCTGACTCGGCCAGCCTGGGCCAATCAGAGGGAGCCACAGGTAGGAAATTAAACTGGAGATCATTACACTAGGGACGTTCCTAAATGTGGTGGCTTCCTGGAGGGCAGAGATGGGTCACTGGTGATAGATTTTTCTGGGGACTGAGGGGACCCTCTGTACAAATGCATCCGTTAATCACACATTGCCTGTCAGCCGCAGACAGCAGGTGCAGGGGGAAAGATGCACAGCTCTGGGGAACAAAACTCTCCCTCCAAGTGCTTCTTGGAAGCTCCCTTCCATGATCTCTCTGTCCTCACCGCCAGCCTTCCTTCACTCCCTTTTCTTGGAAGGGTGTAATATTTTTGTTGCAAAATATTCGGAATGTGAAGTTTACTCTTCTCACTTCTCACAAGGATACATTCCTGGTTCTGAAGACACCATGTTGTGTAAAGCCGGTCACCACCCATCTTCAGAACTCTCCCCCTCCCCCTTTTTAAAGATTTATATGTTAATACACTGTAGCTGTCTTCAGACACTCCAGAAAAGGGCACCAGATCCCATTACATGTGGTTGCTGGGAATTGAACTCAGGACCTCTGGAAGATCAGTCAGTGCTCCTAACTGCTAAGCCATGGCTCCAGCCCCCTTCTAATTTCTATCCATAACCTTAAACCATAAATCTACCTTCCCCAACCTCTGTCTTCTGCACAGCTCAATAAAGTTGCCTGTCCTGTGTGTTCAGTGTAAGCAATCAGACACTATCTGTCCTCCTGGGTCAGACTTCCTTCTTTCACATGTTTTAATATCCTTGAGGAAGGTTTGCTCGGGATTGACTGGCATCAAGAATTCTCACTCCCTATTACACCATAGACTGAGAACACAAATCACCTTGAATTAAGCCCAGACATTGAGATGAGGATTTTTTTTTCTTTTTGGTTGTTGTTTGAGACATGGTCTTGCTATGTAACCCTGGCTGCTCTGAAAATCACTATGTAGACCAGGCTGGCCTTGAACTCATAGAGATCCACCTGCCTCGTTCCTCTCCTGTGAGTGCTGGGGTGAAAGGCATTCGCTGCCACACCCAGGTTTGAGGGGAGTTTTAACAGCAGTAGCATTCATGAATATCTGAAGTGATGACCGCCACATGCAGCTCATATGTCAACTGTCTTGGAGGCAAAGCAGAGACTCTGACCCTGACATTCACCCTTCTATGGCCACAATACATGGGTTGGTATCTCTTTCCCATCACCCTGTGTTATTCTGCAAGTGTCTCTTTTGGACAGACATTTCCAAACCCCCAGCTTCACAACAGAAGAAGCTAACCTTGTGCTGCTTGGGAGGGGCTTTGGGTTTCAGAACACATCTGGCTGTTTCAGGCTTCACCCTCAGGAGTGTAGCCAGGGAGGAATGCTATTTGGACTGAAATTTAATGAGTATTGCCACATGCCTCCAGCTGAGGACCCAGATCAGACTCAGAGGCGTCCCTTAGCATACCAGACTGGGGTCCAAATTTAAGTAAACCACAAAGTGTGACCGCATGGCTCCCCCAGTCTGCCCTTCCCAGAGAGGACTCTGGAACTCCACACACCCTACAGATTAGCTAGCTCTGGAAATGGAGGGAGGGGGATGAAAGAGAGTGGGTTGCCATGACGATAGTAACCATCAGCTATCTGCTGCTACCAAGAGAGGGAAGGGTAGTCTGGGTCACCCTGCCTGTGAAGGAGGGTGGAGTAGGGGTAAGGGTAAGATGAAAAAAGACAGGCCATCACTACCCAAGGCAAAGAACAGGAGTGGAAAGGGGAAGTGAAAAGAGAGTTGCTCCTCCTCTGGAATCATCTAGCTATTGTGTGAATGATAGACTGTGATCAACACACACATACACACACAGGCACATACATGCACATGCACACACATGCACATACACACATATGCACACACACAGCAGTCAGTCTATAAGGGGATTGATTGCTCACACCATTTATAACAAAGACACTTCAAACAGTACTGCTGTTAGGGGATGAGGCCTTTATCTGATTTTTGAGGCACACAAATGAACACGTAGAAAAGGGGAGAAAGGTAAGCCAACAGAGCCACTGCCAGGAGTCTCACGGGATGGCTGAGTCCCATACTTTCCTTGAGGTGACATAAAATGGTAAAGCAATGGAAAGGTACAAGTCTTATAGGAAAACGTTCCAAGCATCGCAACCAAAGAAAGCCAAGGCCACAAAAGAGATCAGCAGGGTGAGAGTAAGGGTGGAGACAGAGGCAGAAAGCTTGGTAGAGACTGCTCCTCACTCCTCCCAGCCTGGCTGAGAAAGGCCTCGTGGCTGTCACTGTACCTGCCCAGCCAGCTTCCAAGTGGGCCAAGGAGATAGTGACCAATGTTCAGATGTGGCAGCTGGAGCCCAGTCAGAGGTGGTAGAGCACACCATGGCCTCTGTGGTACCACCTGTCATAGCTCTGTGCTATACATAGACTGAGCTGTGACAAGGACACTCAGCCCTCAGATTTCTACCTGCTGCCTGGCTGTACTGTGGAGACCCAAGTTGTTTATTTCTAGCCAGGAATCCTGGGGCAGGTGCCTCTTAGTGAACTGATCCACCAGCCTTGGTGAGTGGCGTAGAACATTGCCTGGTCACTTCTGCCTGCATTTGGGGCAGTTCTGCTGAAAGACAGCCAACCTCTGGAGCTTCACAGAAACCTGAACCTCTTTCAACCCTCAGAAAATAGGGTCTTAGTCTGACCACAAGAATTCAATAAGTCTGATGACCTTGTATCCACTTGGCTTGAACCAATGCAATATCTAAAGCTCTAATTCATAAGTTAGTGGTGCTTTTCTTCCTTTGCTTACGCGGAGGCTGAGGTCTCAGGGTTTCTGTACGCAGGCTTTTGCAGGACGGAACGTTGTCAGTGAGTTTCTCAGTGTGAATAACATGTACCTATGATGTCATTGTTAAATGTGGATGCTTGTCTCACTGGGAGAGTATCTGCTCTGACTCATGGGCCCTTGTGACACTTCAAATTCTCTTTCAGCCAGCAGAGACACAAATAAACACAGCTCACTCGCCTTTAAGCCTTGTTGGACAATGGGGAGCCATTAATTACTGCTGACTGTTGGGTCTGTAAACTAAGGCAGGAGAGCAGTTTGTGTTTAATAACAAAAGCAGATTGCGCTTAGAAAAACTGCTCTTTCCAAGACCTGCGTGTTGCTGAGAACAGCACCCGGAACAAAGAATGACTTCAGTGAGTGTCAGCTCTTGAGACTGTCCTTACATACAGAGCACATAATTAAGTGCAGGTGGCTAAGAAGGCTGGAAGAGGGTGTCGGATCCCTTGGAGCTGAAGCTATCGATGGGTGCAAGCTGCCCAGTGTGGGTGCTAGGAATCAAACTGTGGCACTCTGTAACAGCAGAGCAATCACCTCAACCCTTTGTTAGGAACTAACTAGAACAGCTAAAGTAGAGGAGAATTGTGGTGCATACCTGCAGTCCCCGCATGCAAGAGGCTGGGACAGGAAGGCGTTGAGTTTGAGGTTGACCTGGGCTAAGCAGAAAGACTGTCTCAAAACAAATAAACAAAAGTAATTAATTAATTAATTAATTAAGGCTTAAAAATACCAAATGAAGGTAAGGACTCAGAGAGACCACAGCTCCACACTGCCGGTGGAAATGTAGAATGATACAACTGCTTCAGAAATCCTTTGGCTGTTTGTTTAGCCAAAGGCTTGAACATCATTCCCAGAGAATGAAAAGTCATAGTCTTGCAAAAATCTAAGTACAATATGCTTGTACGTTTTCTTTGTAATAGCCCCAGAGTGGAAATAAGATGTCTTTCAATAGGTGAATGACTAAACAAACCATGTGTAGTCATCCCGTGGAATACTATTCAACAATAAAAATGAATGGACTACAAGTACAACTTGATTGGATCTTTAGGGAATGATTCCAAGTGGGAGAGAAAAAAATACAATCTCAAAAAGTCACAAACTTTTTGATGATTCTATTTACAAGACAGTCACAAAGTTTGTGGAAGTGAAGAAGAGTGGCAGGAAGCAGGGATTGGGAACGATGGTGGTGGGAAAATAAATCTCCATGGAAACCAGCAACACTGCATCTTAACTGTGGTCATCCTGTGAAAGCCGATGGTAATCGTCAAGGACTGCTCCTGCTCCTTACTCTGATCTCTGCTCCCTGGTTTTGACCCTGTGCTGTGGAAACCTAAGTTGTAATTATTGGGTCTCGGTGCAGAGAATGTGGGTCTTTCTGTACTTTCTTTGTAAGTTCTTGTGAAGCTGCATCTCAGAATTAAACATTATTACTAAGGACAGAAAAATAAAGACGAGAAAGAAAAAAAAATGACTGCAGACTTTCATACCCAACAGAGGGGTCCACTCAAGAATTGGTCAGGGGCTGGGCTTCGTGGGTTAGATGTGCATGAGGCCGTGGGTGCCTTTCTTAGCACTGCAACTGTCGGTCCTGTTGGCGGCACAGGGCTGTAATCCCAGCCAGCACTCAGGAGGGGAAGGCGGAAGAATCGGAAGTTCAAGGTCATCCTTAACTACATAGGACGTTTGGGGCCAGCTTCGGTTATATGAGAGCCTATCTCAAGGAAGGAAAGAAGGAAGGGAGGGAGGAAGAGGGAGAGAGGAAGGGAGGGAGGGAGGAGGGAAGGATGGATAGAGAGAGAAGCAAATGAATCATATCCCCTTCTCCTTCCCTATGCCCCTCTGGCTCCCAGGCTGCTACCACTCTTTGTTCTCTTTGCATCTCTGCTGCCTTAGGCTGATGTGGCGCTGATATCCTCAGCGCTGGACCACAGAGAGAAATCCCCTAGTTATCTCTCGGATCCAATCTAAACTGAGGAAAACCAAAGCAAGCAGCCCCGCCCAGCCCAAGAGTCCACAACCCACGCATGGCGTTGCGGCCACCTGTACAACCCACTGGAGAATTCCTTCGCCAGGTCCCACGGCCGAGGCTGCTAGCTGCTTCCTTGTTGTCGTGATAAAACACCACAGCCGAAGCGGCTTCCAGAAGATTGAGTTTATTGGGGATTATGGTTCCAGAAGGATAAGGGTCCACGTTCATGGGAGGGCCGGCCGCAGGAAGCTGGGGGCATACACCTTGAACCACAGGCACAAAGCAGAGAGAGCGAACTTGAAATTCTCCAAGTCTGCCTCCAGTGGCGTGTTTCTCCAAACAAGACAACTCCTAAACCTCCCCAGACAGTGCCACGAACCGGGACCTAAATCTTCAAACATCCAAAGCTACGAGGGCAGGGTGCTTCCCATTCGTGCCACCTAAGAAGTGACGCCCTGATCCCAGACAAGAACCCTCCCAGCCAGCCCAGCCTGCAGCCTGCCGGAGTCTCAGAGTCTGGGGAGGGGAGGGGGGATGGTAACGACCCACCTGTGACTCATCTGCTGCAGGGTCTGGGCATATATAAGGACGACACGGAAACCTCAAACCAGCATCACACGGTGCGGTCCTACAGGAAGTGCAAACTACATCAAGCTCAACACCTAACAGTGCGTGGGGATGAACCCCTCTGCACCTGGAGCTGTTTCCATGGTTAGCCAGTAGCATCATTCAGGGTACCTGCAAGGATAGCTCCTTGTCCAGGATCCTCTGAGCCATCCTGGGAGGACTTTGGTGTGTTTGTGGAGCAGGGTAGCTGTGTTCACAGAAGTCATCTAAGGGGAGCTGGAAGCCTCCAGGCTGGGGCTGTTTCTTCCCTGTGGGCATCAACCTATCTCTTATGAATTGACAAGAATTTTAAAAATCCTATTCTCCTGGCTAATGTTTTTCTCGAAACAGTGCCTAGGTAAATCTTAATTGACAGTCCATCAACCTAAATTAGGGAGGCCCCCTTAGCTGAAAGGTATCTCTCCACGGCTGCCTAACCTGTGCTTGCAGGTCTCAGGTTTTTTTGTTTGTTTGTTTGTTTGTTTGTTTTGTTTTTTTTGTTTGTTTGTTTGTTTTTTTTTTTTTTTTTTTTTGTGACAGGGACCGAAGGGCTGGGTCCATGTCCTCATAATGCATTTTGCCCTAGGGCAGCAGTGAAGAAATTCTGTGTGTCAATCTTGTTAGTGATGTGTTAGCATCCCAAGCTGAGTCTCAAAGTGAGCATCTTGGCTGGGTGTTGGAAGATATCCCACCCTCACCCAGCACCCACAGAGAAACCGGAGGGGAACTAGGGAGGCAGAGGGTTTCCCAGCTCCCCCGGCCCTGCCCCTATGTCCTTGTTCCAATTGCCAGAACCTCACTGTTTCATAAGTGGTGTGCCAGATTTAGTCCTCGATGTAGGTTGCTGCTGGGTGTCGCTGCTGCCGCTCAGCCGGTCCTGTGATTAACTTCCAGAACAGACTGTGAATGGTACCCCATCCTATACCTCCAGCAGGAGGGGCATCAGGAGAGGCTTGCATAACCGACCTGATTTTCCTAGCCACTTTAGCCTGTCCGCTTCAGGCTGGGTATCTCTCCTGCACACCTTGCTGGAGCCCCGGGAAGACTCCCGACAAAGCCTGACTTCTCTGTCTCAGTAGCAAAGCAGCCTAAGTTCTTAACCCAGCAGACACCATTGCACCAGCTGTTGTCACTGGCATCATCTCCTGTCCCCAGCGTGATGGAATCCTATTGTCCCCACTTCCCTGATGTCGGTCAGCTGTGAGGTTCTGTGTGGCTCGATTTCCTGTTAGCGGGCTGCATCTTCATTCAGAGTTCACGTTGCTGTAGATGAACCAGAAGCTACTCCGAACCACTGGAAACTGAAGCAAGAAATTCATTAAGTTTAGAAGTGTAACCCGATGGAAGCTGGACATCTACCCCACCTTCCTCTTCAGTCTCCTTCTGTGTAACCTCCCCTTACCCCCCCCCACTTTGCATTGACCCCATTCCGTAACTGCATCTAAGAGGCCACATCCCTCTCTCTTTACAGCCACTCTGCTCTGGTTCCAGCTCAGCCTTTCAGTATGAGAGCCATCCCATGTTTCTTGGTGACAGAACCACAGAGTATTCCTCCCTATCCCAGTTTCAAATGTTCCAGGCAAGAGATCTTGTCCGGGTCAGTTTAGGACACATGCATGTTTTGGCCACAGGAATGGATAGCTCTGCAGGGAAGAGCTGGGGGTGGGGATAATGAAGAGATACTGACTTCTCGTGTATGTATCCCATCGAGGTTAGAACTTATGATAAGACAGTACAGTGCTCATTAACGAAGTGTCATCGAACAGAAGGCCATTGCTGGTGGCACAGCACTTAAAGTTAGCTGGACCAAACAAAGCCAGGCAGGAGGAACAAGAGTAGTGTTTTTGGGGTGTCTGCTGCTAATTGGGATAGTTGCTTCTGACCCAGGGAAGAGCTCCCAGGGGATGACACCCCAAAAACACCGGAGCTGGCACATACATGTGGTTGGAGTGGGAGGCAAGTCCACTCTCCTCAGCCATTCATTTCTATATGCTGTATGCTTCCCTTTGGAGGGGACATTTTAGAACTCATGAGCTGGAGTCATTTCTGATGCATTCCTTCCCTGACTTGTTGAGAATCTCAGAGGGACCAGTGGGTGGGAGGCCAACTTGAGCTCCTCCCTGCTGGGTGCATACAATCCAGGACCATGAACTGTATGCATCCCAAGGCAGCTATGAATGTGGTCCAATATATTCATATATGACAACATCACATTGCAATGTCAAAAGGTTGGGTGTTCCTGCTAGACTAAAAGTTTATAGACAGTATCGACCCAGAAGGACATAATAGGAAAATACAGGAGAAACATATACGACCCCCCATGGTGGTTGCTGAAGAGCCTTTTCAACTTCCCTCCACCTCCCTATGCAGATTAGGATCTGCACCACTGTGTTCGAAGGGTGCAAAGCCGGTTTAGGGCAATGATACCAAAAGATGACCGAAAGCATGGTCATCTTAAAAATGCATGTACTTATGAAAAACCAATTTGCATCTAAAACCCAAAGGACATTAGAAACATCCACATGCAGAAAGTCAAGAACGCTTTCACATGCTATCACAATAAATAAGGTATGAACAGGGAACCAGAGACAGGAACATGGGAGAGGAGACACACAGTTGATGAGCCGATGGGACAATGATCAAGGTCAAGATCACACATCCACGTGCTCGGGCTGATTCCAATTAGCAAACAGAACCGCAGAGTGTGATTCCGTTTCTGTGAGTACCTCAGACAGAAGTTCTCAAACTGTGGTCGTGACTCCTTTGAGATCTTCAGAGAACACAGTATTTACAATTCATAACAGTAGCAAAATTACAGTTATGAGACAACAATAAAAATAATATTGTATGATTGGTGGTCACATGTGGTTGAGTGGAACTTTATTAAAGGGTGTCAGGAGTTAGGGAGGGTGAGAACCAGGTCTAGGAGATGTAACTCCAACAGCAGTGAGAAGGCCATCGGGGTCACCAGACATGGGCAAGGGTTGAATGGCAGCCTGAGCAGGGCAGAGGGACAGACAGAAAGGGAAGGAGGGACATTAGGGGGATATATCAGGGGTTATGGAAAGGGGAACAAATCTTGATTGTGGTATGTGTGTTGACATAGTTATCAAAACTTTCCAAATTCGTGAGTAGATTTCTTTGTTGATAAGCTTTTTGATCATGAAATAACCAAACGCTATGTGGTTGTACAACTTAAAAAACGAGTGTTGCCACAAAGCAACAAAAGTGCCTGGCAGGTGCTACCATATTGTCCTGGGATGAGATGCATACTCTCCTCTCCCCACACAAGGGAAACAGTGGAGCCAAAGGGGATACACCACATGGCTCTGGGGTTTCGAGGCAAGGGTGAGGTTCTGCCGGTCAGTGGGAAGGAAGTGCTGAGAACTGAGTGATGGGCGAGGTGATCACAGAGAGGGTTATCTGGGGCGTCTAAGAGGAGAGACAATCTTAAGAGTTCACACCAACAAAATGAATGCAGTGCCTGAAGCGACATATTTGCTTATCTGGATTGTGGTTGTCACTTGGTGTCTAGGGATCTATTCGTCACGCACTGAGTGCTTTAAAGTTACTCAGGTCTATTAGCCAATTGTACCTCAACCTAAGGGGGGCTGATAAACGAGACCATTGACTGTCTTCTGGGTGGAGGAAGCTGTATGGATTCACCAAATGGCTGGAGAGGGGAAGCTTTCTCAGCCTAGAGAAACTATGCAAAACCTTAGTACTGGCTGGATGATGTGTTGCTAAGATGATGCCTTTATCCTAGAGAAAAGCTCTAGTTCACTTCATGGCCTTGTCTGCATTCAAGTAACAGGCGATCTCAACATCCACAGTTCAATAATAATCAGTATGTACCCAAGAGTCCACCTGGGTTTCACTGTCCACTTTCACTGTCTCCAGCCCAGATGCATTTGGGCATCTGAAGCTGACTTGGAGGTCTTCAGCCTTCCCCACCCTCTCCCCCATTTCCTCTTGCAGGTACATCACTGTGGGAGCAGAGGGGAGGGTATATTTAGTCTGCTGACTAGAGTCTGCTGGCAGCACCTGTGCATGAAGTATATATATATTCATTCTATACATTCTGTTACTCTAGAGAACCCCAACTACTACACTAGCTGATAGAAATACTCCAATAGTGGAGGGCCTTCGATGGTGACATCCAATATCTAGTGTCTGATTCCTTTTATACCCTCTGCTTCCTGGCCCATGTTGATGTGAGAAGTCTCCACTACAAATCTCCATTTCCCCAGACACTGCCACAAGTACCCCCATGAATACTGGCATGCCCCCTCCAGAGTGGACAGAAATACCCTAAAACCATAAGCCAGAATGTATCTTTCCTCCATTTAATTGTTTCCGTCGTGTATTTTGGGTACAGTATTGCAAAAGTAACTGATAGAACAGCCTTTAAGTCCCAGGCTTCAGGAAGGCATGTTCAGTTTGTCAATCATAAGGCTTGGCTTCACCACCTTTGACTCTAAACCTTCGAGAATACCAAGAGCAGCTGAGTCCTCATCCCTCCATGAGTCCAGTTCTCCACACTGATCTTGCTGTTCATTCTCACCCTTTGTTTTCACAAGCACATGTAGTAGGAGAGTGACTACTGTTCTTCTACAGAGGAGGGAACCAAGTCTCAAGGATGTTAACTAACAGGCCTGGGTCACGGTTGTAGGGATGGACTGCGGACCAAAGCTCTCTGGGCCCAGGTCTTTATTGCACAGGACTGAGGAGTAGACAGTTGGCATAGCCCATCATCTACATCAGCCTTTAAAGCTACATGGATGAGACAGGCATGTGTGGATGCCTCTTCCTTCTTCCACCCTTTCTCCTGTCTTCTCTGCCTCCCCTAACTACTGTCAGGCCCAGAGAAGGCTGGGCACTAAGCTTTCAAAATGCGTTTTACCTATTCCGACTGAGGACTGTGAGATCTTCAGGAGCAAGAGGCCACCATGCTTCTAATAGAAACCTGGTGCCTGGCAGAGGCTTACTAACTAAAGAATGTAAAAGATGCTTGGATCTGTGGGTGTGGGACCAGGGATACAGAGGACAACTGCACCACACTGTGCTTGGATTGTTTCATTGCTTTCTTTTTTTATGGCATCTGGATAGAGAAGCTTGGGTCTGGTAGAGAAGCTTAACTCTAGTTGAGAAGCTTGGGTCTGGTAGAGAAGCTTAAAGCAGAAGGGCCCAGTGTGCTTATGATGCTTCACCAACCCTCCCAGGGCTGATCTGAAAAGCGGAGCACACCAATAACCTACTCTCTACCTGACCCAGCTGCAGGTACAAGTCAACCTAGAACATGGATGGGGGATCGGGGATGGAAAAGACAAAGACACAAGGAATGGGGTCGAGCCTGAGCCTGGCCAAGTTTACCTCCGCAGATCCGGCTTATAAGCAAACAAAGCTCTTCCCTGAGGAAGTTCCTATACAAACCAAACATAGATAAGAGTTTCTCTCGGCTGCACACGTTGCTCTCTGGCCTTGGCTACACCGATCGCTCACAAGGCAGTACTCTGGCTCTCCACACTACTCAACCCCTATCCTTCCCCAGCCTGCGGGTATGCTCTTTGTCTGAGGAGAGACTGTGAGCAGAGGATGCAGGTGACATTGGGTATGACTTCATCCTGGACGCTAAGGCACTAGGGACTCCAAAGATGCTCTCATCCTTCAAGGGACACTGCGGGCAGGGACTCCAGGGGACAGAGCCAGTTTCAGGTCACCTGGTAATGATCATCACGTCAGTGGAGTGTGCTGTTGTTACAGCCTGTCCTCACACAGAGAATGACTTCACTAGGGTCAGATCTAGAGAAAGAGAAAGAGGGAAATGTGTTCCCTAACACACCCCGACTCTTCTTTAAACTTTCAATGGATCCCCAGCAACTACAGGGAAAAACTTCAAACCCGAGGGCCGTCCATAGGCACCACTCCCCCCCTTCCCCCCCAGCTATGGCCACATATAATCAGACACACTGTGCGAGCTGGCCTCTCCAGAGAAGCAGAACCTATTATAGACAAGGACGTGGTTATAGATATGGATATGGATAAAACTAAAATTCACTGTATAAGTTAGATCACAGCAGGCATGTCAGCCAAAAAGAGAGATCAGTGCCTAACCTGGTTGTCATCATGAGAGGCTCCAGTCAGGAACTGACAATAGACGCAGAGACCCACAGCCAAACACTAGGCCGGGATCAGGGAATCCTGAGGATGGTGGGGAGGAAGGACTGTAGGAGACCAAGCAGTCAAGAGAACACAGCACTCAGAATCCATTAACCAGGGCTCGTAGAGGTGCACAGACTCTTGATTGATGCTTCTGTCTCCTACAATCCTCCCTCCCCATCTTCCTCAGGGGCTGAGCAGCAGCGGAGCCCTCGTAGGTCCGCTCCAGGCCTTCTGCATAGGTGCTGTGGTTGTGTAGCTTGGTGTTCTTGTGGGACTCCTAACCGTGGGAGTGTCGGACTCTTCTGCCTGCTCTTGGGACCCTTTTCCTTCTGCTGGGTTGCCGTGTCCAGCCACCACCCCTGGGAGCCCTGCTCTGCTTCTGAAGGTAAATGTTAAGAGGAGTGGATCTGGGGGGGAGAGGGAGTGGGGAGGGGCTGGGAGAAGTGGAGGGGGCTGGAAAGTGTGCTCAGGATATATCCTATGAGAGAATAAATTTAAAAAAAAATAGATTACAAGGTTCTGACAGCTGAGGGGTCCTATGATCTGCAGTCTGCACTCGAGAGGATCAGTCTGTGGGATGGCCTGAGAACCAGGAAAGAGAGAGGAGTAGCCCCACTCGGATTCTGTATGCTGACTTTGGGGAGTTGTTGCTGTAAATCCTATGTCTGAGGGTGGGGGAAGCTGCAGTGTTAATAGACAGAAGAAGATGGAGGGAGAGAAGTCCACCCTTCCTCCCCTTTCTGTCCTCCTTGGGCTCTCAATAACGCTGACAAAAACAGGACTTCTTCACTCGGTCTCCACTGGCTCGTCTGCCCACTCTGTACACTGAACCCTGGAGAAAGGCTGTGCTCTCCAAAGACGCCACAGGGTTTCCTGCTGCCCACAGTCAAGCGCACCATCCTTTTGCAGGCGCAGGCGCATGCCCAGGTTGACTTCCCCTGCCTCTCAAGCTGGCTCCTGCTGCTCCTTGATATCCCAGCGCACACTGTCATCTCCTCCGGGACGCCTTCCCTAACAAAGTAAACAGTCATCTCACCCATTTCCCAAAGCACAGGAGGGCAATACTGATAAACAACACATAAAAATGGCGGCTTTTGGGGATGGAGCCCACACGGAAGTCAAGATTCCTACCTTATAGGACTCGCCATGAAAAAGCACTGACGCCATGGACAAGTATACAACAAAGACTCTGAATAAGGGGAGGGTGTCACTATTATACCCACTTTACAGTCGCTCAGCTTTGCACATTTTCATAGAAAAAAATTATTCCTAATTACCTTAGTGTGACTTGAGACCCCAACCAAGACCCTCGGGGTCAGGGATAAGAAGACTCGGAGTCAATGGCACAGACTCCTCCGGGAGTCAGGCAAGCAGAGGCAAAAGCAGATTCATTTATTGCAGGAATTGGCATTTATACCCTCCACCCGGGGGTCTCATTGGCCCATGACCACTTGCTCCATGTAGTTAGCACCATCTGGTTGGTTGTTCTGGTTACATGCTCTGTCATTGGTCTCTGGGTGTCTGGCAGGCTTTAGAGGGTAGAGTCTGGAATGTACTGTTTCACATGCATGGGCCGCTGTGACCCTTCCAGACAGGGTTTACTGACTCATTCCCCCTACATCTTAGGGTGATGGTACAGTGCTTAGGAGATAAAGGCAGGTAGGTGGGTTTCCATGAGTTCAGGTCCAACCTGGGCTACCTAGTGAGACCCTGTCTCAAAACCGGACAGACAAAAGACGGTTAATTTTGCTTTCTGATTTATCTGTAACATGTACTTGTCACTGTGGTTTTGGTAAGATGCGGGGTTTGCAAAATAGATTAAAATCATTCACAATTCCAGTTCTCAGTGGCATGACCACAAGTGACAAGAAAGCTGGCATGAGGTGTCACTAGATCCAGCTTAGTCCTGATAGGACAGAGGCACACAGAGAAATGACATACTGGTGCAGAAACAAAACTAGCTGTGACTGAGAATCTGATCCCTCCTAATCACCTCTCCCCCCACTTTCTGGCTCTTGAGCATATTTGGTGGGAGGCGGGTACATATGTGTGGGTGCATGTGAGTGTACATGTGTTTGGACAACCTTGCATGACATTGTTTTCTTTTTTGTTTTGTTTTGTGAGACAGGGTCTCTCTTTTTATCAGCAACTAGCTAAGCAGGCTACACTAGTAGGTCAGGAGTCTCGGGAATCTTTATCTACCTTGGAAACACTGGGATTATAATATATCACAACAGCCAACTTTTTACATGAATTCTGGGAATGTGGCAAACAAGGCTCCTTGTGCATTCATGGTAAGTATTTTACTGAGCTGTCTCTCCAGCTTTTGGGATATTAAAAGTCATGTCTAAAGTAAACCCTGAAATAAGCTTAACCTGGCTGCTGGTGTGTGTGTGTGTGTGTGTGTGTGTGTGTGTGTGTGTGTGTGTGTGTATGTGAAGGAAAACAAAAATATCATCTTTGATATTTTGTGGATTGCAGAAAATGATGTGCTTATTTTTCAGGATGTCTGTCTGACTTGGGGTTTGTATTGATGTGATGAAGCTCCAGGACTTGAGGAGCAAAGGGCTTATCTTGCCTACACCTCCACATTGCAGTTTGTCTTGGAAGGAAGTCAGGACAGGAACTGCAGACAGAAACCTGAAGCAGAGACTATGAGCGGGTGCTGCTGACCGGCTTGCTGTCGTGGCTTGCTCGATCTGCTTTCTTTCCTTCTTTTTAAAATTGTTTATTTATTTATTTACATACCAAATCTTCCCCTTCCAGGTTCCCCCCCCAGTCAGAGTTTCCTCCCCCACCCCCATCCTCTCACCTTGGAGCATCATCCAGTCTGCAGGATTAGACACAGCTTCTCCCACTGAGATCAGACATGGCAGCCCCCTACTACATATGTGTCAGAGACCTTGGACCAGCCCGTATATGTTCTTTGGTTGGTGGCTCAGTCTCTGGGAGCTCCCAGGGGTCCAGGTTAGTTGACACCATCGATCTTCTTGTGGGGTTACTGTCTCCTTGAGGGCCTTCAATCCTTCCCCTAACTCTTCCATCGGGTTCCCTGACCTCCGTCCAATGTTTATCTGTGAGTATCTGCATCTCTGTCTCAGTCTGCTGCTGGATAGAGCCTCTCAGAGGGCTGCTATGCTAGGCTCATGTCTGCAAGCACAGCATAGCATCAGTAACAGTGTGAGGGACCGCTGCCTGCCCACGGGATGTGTCTCAAAATGTGTGATCACTGCTCATCCATTCGTTCAGTCTTTGCTCCATCTTTATCTCTGCACTTCAGGACCGGTTTTGGGTCAAAGGTTTTGTAGGTGGGTTGGTGTCCTCATCCCTCCACTGGGGGTCCTGTCTGGCTTCTGGAGGTGGTCTCTTCAGGTTCCATACCCAACTGTTAGGTGTTGTAAGGTCACCTGCATTGACTCCTGGGAGCTTCCCTTATCCCCAGTCTGCTTTCTTACAGCACTTGGGACACCAGGCTACGGGTGCCAGTGCCACATAAGCCAGGCCCTCCCTTGTCAACCATCAGCCACAAAATGCATCGCATGCAGGCCTGCCCACACGCCAATCTTCTGGGACTATGTTCTAAATCGAGATCACCTCTTCCTAAATGACTTAGTTTGTGCCAAGTTGACATAAAACTTTCCAGCACAATACCTCTGGAAAAAAATCCACGATAAACCAGTAGCAATGACTGTTATTGTTAGAATAAAGACGCAGGAGCCAGAGGAGCTTCCCAGTATTTTCCCTTGAACATTCACTTGGTACCCACATGAGTATTGTTAATTTAAATTTTCTCATAAGGAAATCTTAACAAACTCTTAACTAAAACTTAATTACTTTAATGAAAAATTAATCAAAGCTTAAGATTGTAAGAAGAGACTTAAAGGTTGACTAATAATCATGTAAGATTTTTAAAGTGGGGGGAGGGGACTGTGTGAAGGGGGACTGGGAAGGGAGGGCGGTGATCGGGATGTTAAGTGAATTTAAAAAATAAAGAAATTTTAAAAGTGGCCACAGACTTAGCAGCAAGGATGGCTGTGATCTTGTAAATGGAACATGCTATACATACAGTGTAACACAAAGAAAAGAGGGGACACAGTTTAGGGATCCTAATGACATGGGAGGGCAAAGACAGCCTAACAGAAGTCAATTCAGTCACTTAGGTGGGAAAAGATTCAAGAAAGGTGGGCAAACTGAAAAGGCTCACGGTTAGTAAAGGACAAAACTGCCCTGCCTGATACCAAAGGCAAAGAGTCCAGAGACTCACTAGGAAGCTGACAGAGGCTCAGAACAGCCAAGATCCTGGTAGTAATGGGAACGAGGAGCTGAAACTTACACAGGAGTTCTCATCATACACAAGATTACCAAAGACAATCTCAACTTTGATTACAATGTGGGATGCTCACGGGCTGTAACTGTGCAAAGCAATCTGGTAATGTGCTCTCCCTCCCTTCCTGTTCGTTGTTTTGTTTCGTTTGCCTAGGATCTAACTTAGGACCTTGCTTATGCTGGGCTCATGTTGGGTTCCCAGCTCGTGTATTTCCGTCTTCGACGAGTTTGTCTTCTAGAAATTTATCCTAAAGGAATAACTGGTCAGGCGTCCTGTAATGTATCTACAGCAGCCTATTGTAAAACACTCAGCCTGGCATTTACAAAAATAAATCATCACACGCGTGGCTCAGTTCTTTGCAGCCAATTGCGTTGGCTGCACGTGTTGTGTGCTGGAAGTGGCTTGGGGAGCCACGCAGTGTCCGTTTTGCATCGACTACTAGGAGCCTGAAGAAGAAAGGCTAAGGGGATTTCTCCCAGCAAATGTGAAAGAGGCTGCCGGAAGTATGAGAGCGAAATTCCGTGAGGCGCCTCACACTTGAGTGCAAATACAGAAAGGGGCTTAACACATTTCGTTGTAGGCTGGGTGTAGAGGTGCCCTGCAGTAATCTCAGCCCTTGGGAAGGTGAGTCGCAAAGACTTTGACTTCGAGGCTACAGTGGGCTACACACAGCAAGGCCTTGTCTCCAAAACAAAACAAAAAACAAACAACGCGCCCCCCATACACAAAGTAGAACAAATGGTTAATAATATCCTGGCTTATCCTTTTAACAATCTCCTGAATAAACATACATCTCTGCCTTAACACGAGCACGCACGCTTGTGCATGTGTACACATACACACACACACACACCCTAAACCCTTACAAAACATTGGCACTCTACTGGACTCCGCTGCAGGAAGAGTTAATTAACTCCTAATTAATTCTCTAGCTTGGGGAGGGGCACTGGCTTCAGATTGGGTGATGATGACATCATGCTAGTAGCCGCAGCCAATAATGGCTCACTAAGCCCTGATCCCAGGGTGAGGCCTGGGGCCACTTGAGTAGCTGTTAACAAGGCATGGGCGGCTCTGCCGGATGGACACCCACGGTGCAGATCAGGTCACTGTCCACTGTGTTGAGAGCTGATGGTGACCAGCAGCGGTCCCTCCCCTCTCTCGGCCCCGGGTTCTTGGATGGGGGTGTAAGGGGTCTGCACCACGCTTCTCTTCAAGTGCCTCCACCCCCGGGTTGTTTCTTTTATTTGCCCTCCCAGCTCCTCGGCTCTAGGGCTCTGCAATGGACCCGCCCCTCTAGCTGGTGTCCAAGCTGTCCCCTCACAGCCTGAAACCCCAGCTGTCTCAAGGCCACCCGCCACTATTTAATCTCCCAGTCCCAGGCTCTGGTTTTGAGTTCTGGTTATCTTTCTCTCGCCACAGGCAGTGATTTCTCAATTAAGAACACAGTGGCCAAGAGCAGTGGGGGAAAAGGAGAGAAAGCAAAAGCCAGGCACAGACAACTCTTCCAACAGAACCAGGGTATTCCGGTATGGTGATACTGTAAACCTCATTGATAGGTATGCTAAAACATAGATAATTAATTAAATTGAAAATCACTGGGTTGGAAAAACAATAACAATTCCATTATAACAATTTTGACTCTTCCCTTCGGTCCCAATTAATTTGTCAGTACACTTACTATTACTGTATATTTGCTTCAGCCAAATAATCAATTTCTCCTGACTTGAAGTATTCTTTGTTTTTATTAAGTGGCCCCATAATATTCCAGCATAAGGAATAATTTTATTATTCCTCCTACTCTTGGATATTTTGTTATTTTCAACTTTCTTGTTTCAAATCAGTAGGGGAACAAGAATCTTTTGGGGAGAGAATAAATCTTCTGTACATAGCTAAACGTTTCCTTTGATACAATCGTAACAAAGTGGTCATGTCCCTAAATTATTTTGGTGACTTTTTCATATTATCTCCAGTTAAATTAAAATCGCCTCTTTGGACTTCAAAACCTCTAGCCTTATTTTTTAGTACCATGTCTACTTGTCCTGATTCGTTGCTTTAAACCTTCCAGTAGGGTTTTGTAGTTGCTTTAGAAGTAAATTTGGCAAGGCATGGCGGGGCTCACCTGTGAGTGTAGCACCTTGGGAGTTTTGCAGGATGATCTTAAGTTCAGGCCTAGGAAATTTATGAAGCTTCTGACCCAAAATAAAATTTAAAGACACGGGCTGAGGATATAGATTGAGGAGTCTAGCCCTCCACGGTGTGCGTGAGACCTTGGGTGAATTAGATACTGTTATGTTGCTGTGACGAAACACATGACCAACAGCAAGTTATAGAAGACAGTTTCTTTTGATTGATGGATCCAGAGGGAGTGAGCGTTAGGGCTGGAAGACGTGGCAGCAGGCAGACCTCTTGGCAGGAGCCGGAAGCTTGCTGATCATCTTTGTCCGCACACAGGTAGCAGAGGGAAACAGGAAGTTGGACAAGGTTATAAACCCTCAAAGCCTTCCTCCAGCAGGGCAAGGAAGGCACCAGCTCCTTAAGTTTCATAAGCTTCCCAAGCAACTGCTCGCACGCAGGCACACATACGCTCGTAACATACGCTCGTACACACATGTGCACACACTTTTAAGGGAATCTTGAGTAAAGATACTGTTATTTTCAGTTGCTATTTCCAAATGATCTTATTTCCGTTACATTTTCTGACCCACAGTGCTGGTAGAAAAGGTGTTCACAGTTTTTAGAAAAAGCTGGTGGTGAGGTCATCCTGTGAGTCAACAGGACACGGAGATCATGGAGGTCCCTGAAAATGGTGACGGCTAATGTTAATAATGATGGGCGGCAGTGCTGCAGTGGATTCCGGGCTCTGTTGCGGTGCTAACACGGGTGAGCACTGAGAATGACAGGCTCTCAGGCCACGGCTGCCGTCCGAGTTCTGCAAATGCACAATTTGAACACGACAGACATGTGGCTCAGGGAAAAGCACTGGGATGTGAAGGCTGGAATGTGAACCGGGCCGCTGGGCTACCGTCCCAGTCTTGAGGTAGTCCTGCTGTCTTCAGGCGACTGGAGATTGATTCTGGGTACTACACAAGCAAACCTGAACTTGCCTTGTGTGTGTTCATGCTTTTAAATAAAAGCTAGCTTTATATTTCATCCCAATCTTGTTCATTCTCATCTGAAACGAGCAAGAATTTCATTTTCTTTTTTCTTGGGTGTGTATCGTGAGGAACTAGACCCCACGCTGTTGTGTTTTATTAAGAAAAAAAAAGAAGCCAGGGATATGTTCGGTGGAGGCACAGTATTGTGTGGGAGAAGCGGGTTCCTCTGTGAGTCCTTGCTGATGTCCCCTGAGGTAGCAGCCATTCGATGTTATAGTACAGAGTTTATTTAGGGCATGGGGAGGGGATTTGAGACACAGAAAGTCAGAGAGAAAGGGAGAGGGAGAAAAGAGGAGAGGCTGATCATGAACATGTGGAGAGAGAAGGGACAGAGGGAAGAGGGAAAGAAAGGAAAAGAGAAAGAGCAAGAGAGAGGAGGGGGCAAGCAGTCCCTTTTATAAAGAGTCAGGCTGTTGTCAGGTAACTGAGGTGGGGCCTAGAAGAAAAGCTAACACCTGCCACTGTGGCTCAGCGATCCTTTATTTTGAAAAAGAAAAGTAAAGCAATTGATCAGAGTGTTTTTATACGTAACCTGAGAATCCTTTAAAAACTATTCACTTTTATGCGTCTGAGGGCTTTCCTGGGTGTATGCATTACACGTGTGCCTTGTACCCACTGAGACCAAAGAAGGCACTGGATCTCCTGGAGTTAAGAGATAACTGTACGCCGCCAGGTAAGCCACTGGAAATCAGACCTGGGTGCTCTACAAAAACAGTAAAAACTCTTAACCTCTGAGCCCCATCTCTCCAGCCACAAGTATTAGTTTTTAGTTAAAAATTTTGCCTGGGGGTTAGAGAGATGGCTCAAGGGGAAGGACCTAAGTTTGGTCTCTAGCACCCAACATGGTGGCTCACAAACACCTGTAACTCCAGTTCCAGGTGTCTGAATGCCACAGACACCACGTGTACATGGTACACAGATAATACATGCAGGCAAAACTGCATTCAGATAAAAGGAAAAGTAAATATTTCTTTAGAAAACTAGGATTCTGTCTTATCTCTTGGGCAGGGTCTCATACTATTACCCAGACTGCCAATCTTCTGCCTCAGTCTCTCGAGCGTTAGGATTACTGACATGACTCACTACACCTGGTTTAAATTTGAAAACACTAAAGAAAAAACTATATTTGTTGGCATATTTTCTTTTGTGGCCTTGTATTTACTTACATTTTAGTCTTGGTATACGGATTATGTCTTCTTTTTTTTCCCCATATTTTGGGAACTGTTTTTTGTTTTGTTTTGATTTGTTTTTAAGTAAAAATCCTAAGGAGATTTGCCTGTGCGTGTGTGTGTGTGTGTGTGTGTGTGTGTGTGTGTGTTTACCCTGTCCTCTCTTTGTTTGCTGTTGTTTTGAGATGGATGTCTATCTGTACCATAAACTGGCCCTTGAATTCAGGATCCTTCTTCAGCCTCCTCAATACTGGGACAATGGGCAAGCAACACCGTGTGCCGTTTCCCAGTGTCCTGTTACTCTCTGAAAATAACCTCTCAAGGGCCAGGGAAACGGCTCAGTAGATAGAAGCCTTTGCAGTCGGGTCTGAGGATCTGTTTGACCTGCGGCAGGCACACTCGCGCACACAATCAGTACAGAGCTGAAGTTACTTACAATC
The DNA here is from genome assembly GCF_963924665.1 of Micromys minutus. NCBI lineage: Eukaryota > Metazoa > Chordata > Mammalia > Rodentia > Muridae > Micromys > Micromys minutus. The sequence goes on from NC_137981.1 coordinate 53,898,427, forward strand.
CCTGTTGCCCTGCTCTTTGCCCTCTGGTAAAGCAGGCTGCTCCGCATTCACTCCACTCCTGTCATTCCTCTGTGTACATTGTTGTTGTGATCCTTTTCAGTGTCCTAGATGTTGGTGTTCTGTGGCCTATAATTCAAACTGCGCGATGGTCTGTTGGGATATGATAAGCAACTTCATTATCTGTCGTGGGTTTTAAATTAAACTTCCATTTTGGTCCCCCCCCCCACCATGTTACCGGAGGTGGCTTCCGGTTTCTTCCTTAGTTTCCCTAGTCTTCTGCCTGTCTGTTCTAGGTCTCTTCTGTGGGTGCCAGGGCTGTAGGACTTCTTTTTCCTGGCCTGGTTTCACTGGCTTTCTTTTCTCCCTCTGCTCTTGCTTAGCCAGGGCACCAAAGCTACTTTAGAGTGCTTCTGGAGCTTCTAAAGAGGCACCAGAGGTCTCCCTTATCTAAGGCTCTGCTTTAGCTACCAGAGGTTAGGCATTTGAGAGAGGTGGGGGCTAGAACATTAAACAGCTTCTGTTGTTTCAATTGTCCTAGCTCACTGGTTTTTAAGGATGGGTAGCCTGTACTAATGACTAGGCTCTGGGGTATTGACTCAGCCCTAGGACTAGCTATGGTTTCTTGTGGGGACGTTGTTTATGCTCCACCCCCTTCCCATGCTGCCACAGACGGAGAGCTGGGGGTGTACAGATTCAGATGCACCCCTATGAAAGGCATGAGGTGGAGCCTAGCTCCCCATCCCTCTTTCCTACGTACCTTCATGTTCCTCTGGGTCCCCATTGTTCCCAGACTGTCTGTTCTTCAAACTGAATTATGCAAATACCAGTCAGCTCAGTATCCATGGAAACCACATCTCCAGCATTCCTCAGCCTGTTTTCTGGCAGAAGAGACCCATCCAAGTGACAACCACAAACAAGGACAAATGGCAGGAAGGCTTCCCCCAGAGCCCTGGGCCATCGGTCTCTGTCAGTAATGGACCCATGTTCTCAGCCCTTCTGTGTGGCTGGGGGAAGGCAGTGACGGCTTTCTCTCCTTGAAACCTGGAGACTTTGTGATCCCAGCATCTCTCATCACTAACAATGGTCTCTGTCCAATCACCGTGAAGACAGCCCCCTCAGTGGGCAGGAGGCAGCATCTGGTGTTATCACTCAGCTCACGGGCACTCATGAGCCACTGCAGAAATGACAGCAGTTTTACCCTGTGTGGTCCACTAATTTTATGCACACTTCAGCTCTGCTCTCCTCTATTCTTTTGCTATGCCTGAAATCATATACGATGTATACGGTCGGTTCCCTCGGGGCTCAGAACAAAAAACCCAAGCCTCCAGTTAGTGAACGCCACACCCCGATTCATGAGTCCGTGGTCCCTTCCACTGCAAAGACTGATTCCTACTGGTGACAGCTGCAGTTTACAAAGCTTTAGCACTAGAGATTGCCTGGTAGAGAAAATGATACAAGTGTCCAAGTTTGCTTTTCGTTATGGCCTCAGCCAAGTGAAACAATGGTAAATGCAACTGCTGTACATGCGCCCAAGTCTAGTGCTGTACACGCTTGCTCATCTTTAATCTCCTAACCGGGGTCTGGGGAGCTTGCCTTGAAGACTTGTACCCATCTCTGGCACACACATAAAAAAAAATAAGGCTTAGTGGTGAGTCTCTAATCCCAGTGCCAGGGAGAGACAGGCCAGTAGGCGTTGACTAACAGTAAGCCCTAGGCCCCAGTCCGACTTTGTCCCCACGATCAAGATGATTGGCCTCTGAGGAATGGACCTTACATGCATATGCATGCTGCGTGTACACACATGCTGCTGTTTGGTACGCATAGCTGCCATACATGCTGGGGGTGTAGGAATGCTCCCCCCTTTTACTTGAAACTAAGGTTAAAAAGAAGCCATTCTCCCAAGGTCTGACAGCAATGGAGGTAGAATTTAAACCCACGCTGTCCATCCCAATTCCCTATCCTAGTCTCTGGACTACTAGAGTTCTTTGTGAAGACTGGAATTAAAACCCATTTCTTAGGGTTTAAAAGACCTTAGCTTTTTCTTTCTGTTTTAAAACTCAGATGCAACATTTAAGCAAAAAGTGTCCCATCCTCTAGGTGAAATTTGCATGAAGCCTTATACAGTACACCCCTTCCCCACAGAGAAGAAATATTTTCAGGTAACGGTATTCTTCATTTTGAGCTTCCCTCTCCTGGTTAGGCTGGTTACAGGGCAGGACAGTCTGCTTTTAAGTTGCTGTGCATGTTGTGTGCATACAGAGGACCCTCGTCAACAGAGTATGTGTCATGAACAAAGCCTCTCGGGAGACTAAGAAGAAAGCTGATACTAAGGGTTGCCTGGGAGGATCAGTACACAGGGAGAGTGTTCTAGCACATTCTCTACCTTTGGGGTTACAACCACATGAACATAATCTAATCGCACACACAGATTTGAGAGGCTTGTAGTTCCATACACTGCACACCCGTGTATTTAACTCAGGACCCATTTTTATGTATTTTAATTTAATGGCTTCCCGGCTCCCAAACTGGTGTGACCGCTCTTGTGGCAGAAGGGCTTCCATGTAAGGCTGCGTCCCCATGAGGCAATGGCTCTCCGCCACTGCATTGCATCCACGATGCTCTCTTTCTGACATTATGATCCTCCTGCCTCAGCTTCAAATAACTGCAGTTACAGACCTACACCCCCAGACTGTGGGGAGTCGAATGCGGACGCCATTACAAGATGACGCTGGCTCCCTCACGGCTTGAGGTAAACAACTCCTTAAATAGTAGTAATGTTCCTGTCAGCTAAGGCGCTGCACCCTGCGCATGCGCAGTACATAACCTATCTCCGGCCAATCCCAAGGCCTCTGGTGTCAGCAGACTGGTGACAACCAATCATGGCAAGCCCGTATGCGCTTCTCCCTATATAAGTGGACAGCTAGGGTAGTTCAGCCCCCACACTTCCTGCTCTCCCCTTCAGTCAAGAGGCTCCCACAATCCTCTGGTGGTGGTCGTCTTTCCTCGCTGGTCGAGGAGCGCGCCGCACCAGACCATACATATATGTCCTTGTTAAACTACAGGGGAATTTTTAAATGTGCTTCTGACAGTGTAGTTCTCAGTCTCTCCCTGTCTCTGGGATTTGTTACTGAGAAACCAAGATTGCATTTGCCACCTTCTGAAGAATTAACTGGTATAGAAGAAACCTGTACAGGCCCTAAGATAGAACACTTGGCATTTTTACTCTAAATCACCTCAGTGAATCCTCTATCCTCAGACCCTTATGGGAAATGCTGCAAAGACCTGGTAGCTGGTCCACCACAAGACTGGCACCTGGATCCAGGCTTCTGAGCTTTAGATTCTGTGTGGTTCTCCTTCCCCAAATGAAGGCAGTGTTTTTGCTCACCCAACTGTTTTAAAGACAGGATCTCACGATTCAGTCTTGGCTGGCCTTGAACTTTCAGATCTGCCTGCCTCTGCCTCCTGAGTTCTGGGTTTAAAGGTACACACTACCACAACAGGCTTGATGTCTGTTTTACGGAGCTTTTGAGGACATAAGTGCTAGCCCACAGTGTATGACCCCCAACTAGACAAGCCATAAATTGCTTAGTAACGTGGTCATCACTTGACATATACCCTTATGTGGTGTTTTTGTACACTATGTACAAAATGAGATACCATCTCCTATAGCCCTAGATGCTGCTGCAACAGACTGCTGTTCCTTGTCCACACACTTGCCACTGTGCCAATCCTGCAAGCATCTGTGTGGCTAAGAACCAAAAGGCATAGGGAGAAAACCAGACAGTAAAACTTACCAGTCAGTCCTGGGGTGGAGAAACATGCCATCTGCAAGAGTTTGATGTGGAAGCACAAGGACCCTAGCTAGACCCCCCAGAACCCACATAAGAAATTATGCAGGGGAGCAGGTGGATCTCAGGGGCCAGTGAGTTCCAGGCCAGTGAGAGCCAGTCTCAAAAAACAATGGATTCCTAAGGAATGACACCTACACTGGACCTCTACACACACACACACACACACACACACATTTTTACTCCACTTATAATTTTACAGGATCTCCACATGTGGCCCATCTTTGACAGAAACATCCTTATGTGGTGCTAGAACGGCTCTTTCCCACAAGTCCTCGTAGAAAGTGTAGGGATTCTCATAAAGCCCTCTAATCTCACAAAACTTTGCAAGACAGCTCAGTGGGCACAGGCACTTGCTGCCAAACCTGAGCTGGATTTCCAGGACCTACATGGTAAGAAGAACCAAAAGCTCTACACGTTGTCCTCTGGCCTCTACTATGGTGCTGTGGCACCCACCCACCCACCAAAATGTAAGTACATACAACTTAAAAAGTAAAACAAAAATGAAACCTTTCAAGTATCAGTTAAGTTCAAGAACCAAGATGGCTCGCCCCTCCCCAGGTGATGTGAGGACACAGCTGCTAGGAAGAGTCTTTGCTGGAGCTGCCCATGACCTGTGCAGGAAGCTTCAGCAATGCAGCTTTGGAGTTGCTTACCCACACTGGGGCAGGCTTTAAGGAGACACAGCTGCCATGGGATGACTCACGTACCTGAAGTAACCCCAAAAGTCACTGGCCCAGCAGGTATGATCCTATCTGTGGTCTGCGGCCTATCTGGGGTGAGTTGTGTATCACACAATAGCCATCTGGAAGATATGACATCCCTGGATCTAGGGATGACAGGTGGCCATTTGGCTCCTACACTCACCATAAAAATTAACAGCAAGATGGACAAGTCACAGTGGCAGGAAGATGGAGACTGAGGGGCAGGAGCAGGCTGAGAAGGACCATCATGTTCTCAAGTTCCTAAAACTCCTTCAGGGTTGGAGATCACTCTGGCTAAGAGCACTCACTGCTCTGAGAATGGAGTTCAGACCCAGCACCCATTTTACCTGTAACTCCATCTTCAAGGGATCCAAAACCCCCCTCTAGTCTCTCCAGGAATACACATCCTAAGCAACATAAACACATCTTTCAGAAATAAGAAAATCTTGGTCTGAGTGTGGTTGTACACACCCCTAGTCTTAGCACTTGGGAGACATAGGCAGGCACATCTCTGTGAGGCCAGCCTGCTCCACACAGCATGTTCCAGGCCAGTCAGACCTGTGAGAGACTAAGTCTCAAATAAACAAACAATAACAAAAACCCCTCTGGCTATAAATAATAAATTCTGACCCTCTCTACTCACTAGCCAGAGTCCTAGAGACTTGCATGGTTCTGATTATTGAATCAAAGACCATACTCTTATGAAATCCCACCCACCAAAAAAGAGGTAGCAAAGGGAAAATGGCCACTGGAAACTCAAGTTTGACCCAATAAGGGGGTGTGGTGGTTTGGATAATGTTTTGTCCATGGGAAGTGGTTAAGTATTAGGAGGTGTAGCCTTGTTAGAGGAAGTGTGTCACTATGGGCGTGGGCTTTGGGACCTCTAAGCTCAAGCTTTGTCCAGTGTGGAAGAGAGACCTAGTCTTCCATTTGTCTTTGGAACAAGATATAGAACTCTCAGCTGCTCCAAAAACATGCCTGTGTGGATGCTACCATGTTTCCTGCCATACTGGACTGAATGACTGAACTTGTGAGTCAGCCTCAATTAAATGTTGCCCTTTCTAAGCGCTGCCTTGGTTGTGGTATCTGTTTAGGCAATGGAAAACCAAAGACAGAAGCTGGTACCAGGGACTGGAGTATCACTGTGACAGACCTGACCATATTTTTGTTTGGAGAAATGTGGATTTTGAAACTTTGCATTTGGAAAGCAGTGGAATGATTTAAGTGGGGCTTCATGGAGCATCCTAGTTGGAATATGGAAGATACTGGTACTGGTGGCGATTTGAATCATGCACACTTAGCCCAAGATGTTGAAAATTCAGTGGAGAATTTCAGTATATAGCCTAGAGACTGTTCTTGTAATATTTTGATGAAGAAGTAGCTGCTTTATGCCTTGTCTGAAGAATCTCCCCGAGGCTAAGGTAAACAGATTTCAATTAACTGCATTGACAAAGTAAGTCTCTAAAAGCCCAGCACACTTTGTCCTCTGGTTTGCTCTCATGAAGAGTGTTCTGATCAAGCATAGCAAGCTTAGAAAGGAAAAACACAAAAATGTTGGTTCAAGTAATAAAGGGGCATCAGAAAGTGAAGAGGAGGTAAATCCTGTGTACAAAGAGATAAACAGATTAGGGAAGTGGTGGTCTCAGGGCAAGATCCCACCCAGCTAAGCTTATTGTTTGTGTTTGTAGTTGAACAGGAATAGGTATATCCTGTTAGGTGTTAATAGGATCTTGAGGAATAATGGCTATGAAAAACTTAGGCCCAGGCATGGTGGTACACACCTTTAATCCCAAAAGACAAAGGCAATTCTAGCTCCAAGGAATCTGATGCTCCCTTCTGGCCTCTACAGGCACTTGTACACATACACATGCATATAAATGCATTTAAAAAGATTACTTATGTATGAATTTGTATGGGTGTATATGCACACTTGTATGCAGGTACCAGGTGTCAGATCCCCTAGAGCTGGAATTATAAGTCCTTGTCAGCCACCCAATAGAGGTACTAGGACTTGAATTCAGGACCTCTGGAAGAACAGAAGCAATCTTATACACTGAGACATCTCTCACCCCCTTAAAAGAGTTTTTTTTAAGACAATAAAAAAACAACTCACTGAATTAGGAGGAAATTTTTTATAAGTGATTCATCTGACACAAAGAAACTTTTATCTAGAATGCATAATTAAGTGGTAAAACTTCATAATAAAATGACAGACAACCCAATGGGCAACTGCTCTGAAGTCTCTGAAGCAAGATATGTGGCAAACATGAGAAAAGATGCTCCCTCATGAGCTGCCAGGGATGGCAACTGCAGTCCAAATGAGACATTTCCAGCTTCCTCAGTAGGCTAGCTTAAGAGGGCAGACAGTGCTGACAAGAACTCGTTATAACCCAGCCCCCACCTGCTGCCAGTGGGAGTAGAAACAGTTTGGCAAGTCCCCAAAGGGTTTAAAATAATTATCATATGACCTGGAAAACAGACTCCAAGGTATATGACAGAGAATCAAAAAGACACATCCACACAAAACTTGCACACTAATTTCATAGCAGCAGAACTCATAACAGCTAAACACACAGCAACAAGCCAAATGTCCACCAACTAACAAATTACACAGCACACTCACTGCACACGATGGAATCTTACAATGGGAAGGATCAAGTCAGATACAAGTTACAATAGGAATTTGTGTTTATAAAAGCTCTGAAAGAAACTTGTCAGTTGTGGGTGAAGTAAAATTTTTCTAAAAGAGTCTAGGTCATTGAAATTACCCTATTTAAAAAGAATTAAGGTGAAAATTAAAAAAAAAAAAAAAAAAACTTTTCAAAACTTGTAACAGCAACTTCAGGAAAGTTTCTTACAGAGAAACTGAACACACACATCACACCAAGTGTACCTTTCCACACCCGTGGTGTCTAAGAATCTGACACAAGCTGGCTTGCCAACACTGTCCCTGCCCCAAGCCTGGCCCCCACCAAGGTTTCTTCTGTGTCCCTACTTAGATAACAAGTATACATGACCCTTTTAGAGCCAATTAGTGGGTAAGCGGCACAGTTTTTAAAAAGTCTTATGTAATGAGGGGTGCAGGCTGAAATTGGGATGCTAGGTCCTAGGTCAGGGATGTGTCCCTGACAATGACAGTGCACCCGAGGTGGTATTTCTCCCTATAACATCACTTGGGATTCAGTTAGCTGACTGAGAAAGAAAAGTGGTGGGGCACAGAAAGGAAATCTGCAGAGAGCAGGCAAGAACAAGACAAGGGCAGTGAGGACAGGACGGTCTCCCAGACCAACAGTTCCTGACTGTAGCAGCATCCACTGAGGCCTTCTCAAACCTTCCTCCAGTGACTTCTGACAACTACTATCAGCTATCAGTTCCCAGATGTGGAAACACAGGCCCGGAGAGAGAGAAAGAGAGCAAAAAGTTCATTTTTTTTTAAAGTTTTCTAGAAAACTGGACAATGTCAGAGGAAACTTTCAAAGCATGAGTTGACCAATCAGCATCTATTTCATGCCGACAGGAAGTTAGCCTCAGAATGAGCAGCAGAGCAGGGCCCAGCCCAGCCCAGCACCAGCTGCCCTCACTCATTGCATTCTGGTGCTCTGGCCTCCATGCCACTGACTTGAAGCTGGTCAATCCTTAGCCACTGCCAAAGGCCCTGGAGCTGTCTTTCCTGTGACACCCACTAACTCTGAGCTGCATTCCAGAGTACCTCACACCCTCAGAGTTCCTACAAAGAAAGTCAAGAACAATCCTGTCCTAAGCACCCCACAGTCAGTGTGGGCCCAACAGGGGAACTCCTGACCAGATGCCTAAGCCAAGCTTGCTCAAGTAGGCTGGCCAATGCCTAATTTGTCCTCCTGGGATGGGAGAGCCTAGGTGAAGGCTTTGCCCACTCTAATCTCAACCAATCCTGCTGCTTCCCTCTGTGGCCTGACAAGGACCTCTTCCTGGGAGACATGAATGACAAACGAACTCAAAAAGAGGCATCTCCTGATAGGGTAGCTTCATCATCTCTAAAAAATAGTCACACCTACATTATAATGCCATCCTACAAGGAAACAGTATACCAGCGATCCAAGGACAAAGGAAATCAGAAAACCCACATCCTGAAGGTATCATGACGCTACAGAGCCTAGGCTCAGCCGAGAACCTCCTAGGTGGCTCTTAACTTTGGGCAGATAAAGGACTAAAAATAAAGGCAGAGGCATAGGCAGACTTGGAGCTACAGAAAAGATAAAACAGGATACTGTGTGAGTGTCAGTGGTGGACTGCCAACGCCCGCAGCTCAGATGTCCAGCTCTTCTTTGATGGAGACACGCAGGTGACAGATGCGCAGAGGCTCTGGGGGACCATCACCCCGAGAGGCCCCCAGGTAGAAGTAGGGCCTCACCTCCCCAAAGTGGGCATGGAAGGTGTACAGGTGGCAGTGGCGCTCAGAGTCATAGAAGGACAGCTCCCCCTCCTCACACTCCAGCTCCACACGCAGACGGCGCGGCATGGCCTGGACTAGAGGGGCTGTGGCCGTGTCGGAAGTCATGCAGTGGTCTCCATCCACACCCTGTGTGCGGCACAGGTACCAGAAGCCTGAGCGTGTATCGTGGTAGCAGCTGTGTGAGTGGCCTTCACCACCTACATCGGCCTGGGCCTGCGCCTGTGCATGCGCCTGCACCCGCACCACGCCCACTCTCCAGCTTGGCAGGCCACCCACATCCACCTCCCAAGAGTGGGAGCCCTTCGAGAAAACTTGAGAGCCCAGCAGGCAGGGGGCCGAGGAGAAGCGCTCTGGATTCTCCACCTGCACACGGTAGCCATGGTTGATGACACTCGTGAGGTCATCAGCCACTTTGAGCCAGCCAGCAGCTGTGTTGGGATCCAAGCTGAAGGGCACTAGGGACAGAGAGAGAGAGAGGGAAAAGAGTCAGCAAACTGGACACCCTTCTTCTGCCAGGCTGGCTGAGATCCCATGTGCACTAATGCTTGCAGGGAGCTGGCCTGGGATGCTGGGGTGGCATAGGTCAAACTACCCCCACCCCCAAAAAAGATCTGTGTAAGTCCAAACACTAGGACCTCGGGATACAACCTGATTTAGAAATGGATTAGAGATAGGCACACCAAGAGACAGAAAGAGAGCAAGAATGAGGGATGAAGAATATGTCATGGGACCAGCCAAGGTAGGAGTTTGGCAGTTACAACCCAAGGATACCCAAGCAATGCAGCAAATGCCAAAGTCTAAAGGCCTTCCCACAGTTCAGGAGCATGGCTTTGGCTATTTCTTGGGAATGAGCTTTTAGCCTGCAAGACCACAGGAATAGATTTTGGTTATTTAAGTCAATTTATGGTCCTCTGTTACAGTAGCCAAGGAGACTAACACGGGCAGGGATTACAAAGTAGGAAGGTTTACACACTCCCAGGACACCTAAGATAATCAAGTAACATTCCCCTGGGTTGATGCCACTTCTGCGTATACAACTAGGGTACACTGGCAGGAGAGAGTGTGACTTTGGGAGAGGTGACCTGGAGTTGGGTCTTTCATATGAATGTTAGAGTTATGAAGACAGAAAGGGGTGTTAGTTAGCCTTTCTCAAGCAGATCAGAGCAGGATGGCCCTTGACCCGGCCTAGAAAGGGCTGCAGAGAGAACAGCTGAGAAACTTGGCTAGGTCTCTGCAGCACAGGATGGTCTCCATTTGCCTGGAGCATTTTGCTGCATGTCCTTACCAGATTCAACGGACCCAAGCATCTTCTTCCAGACTCGGTACTGCAAGGACTCCAGATACTTGCATGCATCCATGAGCAAGCCGGGCTGCAGAGGAGTTGGCTCCACAGTGCAGAAAAGCCTGGAAAAGGGAGGCATTGGATGGGGCCAGGGTTAGGACCTCTGGCTGCATTTACTACAAGCAGGCAACAGAACTATTTCCCTTGTCTCAGACCTAAGTTTTCTGGACATCTATCCCAAGGCCCACTGGGCTGCCACAGCCCTTCGGGATTCAGCAGGAAGGTTCAATCCTGAATAGCTGGGAGACACAGCTAGGTCTCCAACCTAGCTGCCTTCCTCATGGACAGAAATCCCACTTAGGCTCATGAGAGGTCCAAGCTCCAAGGGCCATAATGGTCCTTGAATTCAAAAGAGCCATGGTGTTATGTGGCCTCTGCTGAGCTCCTGCAAAGGCTGGGAACCCATCACAGCCCAGAGCACTTACTCTCATCTTCTGACAGGACATAACTCTTCCTTACCCATCCTGGAGAGCCCAGCAAGCATCCAGCTACAGCAAAGCATGCCAAAGCTCTTTCCCAGAGGTAGGAAGCCAGCCCAAAACGAAGCCTATTGACAGCTGAGAAATGTTGTCATGTGCCTGGTGCTGTAAATCCCTAAGGAGGGTATCGACCCTCTGTGTTCCAAAACAACTCCCTGCCTCCATGCCAACCAGAACTGGAATGCCTTTGAAGAGCTCCCCTTGGCTGACCCCTATGGCTCCCTCTGAATTCCACTCAGCTGGATATGCTTCCTGCCTAGCCCTTCTGCCCTTCAGTGTAGCTCTGGCTTTCTATCTGTTCACCCTCTCCCATCCCCATTAGGTTTGGCAACTTACCGGCGTTTTCGGCTCTTGTGTTTCTGGAAGAAGAAAAAAAAAAGCAGAGACACAGACTAAGAGAATGCAGACAATTTCTGACCAGGAGCTGCCCCATACACATGGATGAGCAGACCTGACATCATTGAAGAGTCGCGTACCCCACAGGGATCTCATCTCAGATTCAGTGTCACCCCTTGGAAGTCCCAGGTGCCAGGGTGAGGATACAGCCGTGGAGGGAGACCTTCTCAGTACACATGAGGCCCAGGGCCTTCTTTGGCAAAACTTAGAACTGATCCTAAAATTGATATGGTGTTTCAAGAAATGCCATATAAAAAGCAACCTTGAAAAACCAGGAAGTTAGAAGACATCTACTCCCAAATTTCAAACTTGCTACAAAAGCTGTTGTGATGAAGGTGGTGGGGGTAATGAGGATGGAAGCGACAATCTAGATGATGTTGGAGTTTCTCCAGGAACCAAAGTAAGTTAATAGAACCATCTTCTCAGTGAACATCTAGGTACAACCAAAAAGAGGAAAGCCTCTGTCTGCCTGTGTCAGACTAAAACCAAACCAAAACAAAACAAAAACAAAAAAACAAAACAAAAAAAAAAAAACCCTCAAAATACATGTAAGACCTAACCGCAGAGCTAAGACTGAGATAAGAATCTGGCTGGAGCACTTGGGAGGCGGCGGCAGGTAGATCTCTGAGTTCGAGGCCGGCCTGGTCTATCAGGACAGTGAGGACTACACACAGAAACCCTGTCTTGAAAAACAACAACAACAACAAAACCAACCAACCAACCAAACAAACAAACAAAAAGAAAGGAGGGAAGGAAAAAACTGTATAAAGAAATTAAACAGGCATCTTAAGGAAGAGCTGGTAATGACCATAAAGCCACTGACAAGACAGATGCCAGTGCCATCGCTATCCAGAAAACGCACACCAGAATCACGGGGGGGGGGGGGGGGGGGGGTGGCCAAGAGGTATAGAAACCTGACTCTCCGCCTCTGCTGGTGAGAAGGCAAAATAGTGTGGCTACATACTTTGATAAAACTGCCTAGCAGTCCTTAATAGGTTAAAGCAGGATTATCAAGTAATCCAGAAATCTTTTGGACACACACCTAAAAGTACAAACATGTCTGTCCATGCAAAACCAGTACACGCTCGTTTAGAGTCTTACTGCCCATAAAAGGCAAAAGCAGAAGTAACTCTAGTGAGAGTGAAGGACAAGCAAACAGGTAAAACGCAAGGCAGGGAAATGCCTGCCCATCAAAGGTGACGGGTTTACAGATACACTTCCCTGCCTGGGTAACTTCTCTGCAAGGAACAAAGTCAGCAACAGGAAGAAAGAAAATGGATCATGTTCTTAAAGGAGGAACAGAATTTACTTTCTGTTTACTTATGTGTGCACGCTGCTTTATTAATTAATTAATTTATTTTTTGGTTGGTTGGTTAGTTGGTTGTCTCTCTACTCCTGAATGAAACAGTCAAATTGTGTAATAATTTAAGCTTTTTTTAAAAAAAACCAGAGTGAGCTACCATGCTCAGGGATCAGCTCGGGTCCTCATGTTTGTAAGGTAAGCAAGTTACTGACCCAGCCATCTCCTCAGCCTGAAATTGTTTTAACAAGGGAAAAAGAAGCAGACTGTGATCCTGTCCCCCACCCCACCCTCCAAAAGATAAACGATGGGGTACCTCAGCAAGAGCACTTGTCATTCACAAAGCCTAGGTTACAGATGAAGCACTGCATAGGGCGGAGGGAGGGGTAGAGACAGCAAGGAGAAAACAAACAGCAAAAACACCCGGGGCCAGCTAAATGGCTCAGCAGGTTAAGGAGCTTGCTGTTAAGCCTAAAGACCTGTTTGGTCTCTGGGACCCACATGGTAAAAGACTGACTTCCATACAGGCACTTTGCAATGGGTACCCACAGTGGCAGTTTGAAATGACCCCCATAGGCCCATAGAGAGGGGCATTATTGGAGGTGTGGCCTTGGAGGAAGTGTGTCACAGGGGATGGACTCCGAGGTTTCAGAAGCTCAAGCCAGACCTAGTGGCTCACTCTCTCTTCCTGCTGCCTGTCAATCCAGATGCAGAACTCTCAACTACCTCTCCAGCACCATGTCTGCTTGTAGGCTGCCACGCTTCCCACCATGATGATAACGGACTAAACTTTTGAACTGTAAGCCAGTCCCAATCAGATATTTTCCTTTACAAGAGGTGCTGTGGTCATGATGTCTCTTCATAGCAAATGAACCCTAAGACACTCATCTACAGTAAATAAAAAAATGTAATAAAATGTTAAAGCTTAAAATATTACACAATTTGACTATTTCATTAGAGATAGACAACCAACCAACCAACCAAGAAAGCAGCAATAGTAAAGGGCGGTGGTGGAGGTAGGAGAACAGTCTCAACAGTCAAGCCTTGCTTGCCATCACACAAAGACTGTTGAACAGGGCCTGAGCCCAATCCCACCCTCAGTTCGGATGACGAGCTCCTTACCATGAGGAAGGTCATGTCATCTTCCTTCATCTCCATCTGCAAACGCTCAATCTCACGAGCCAGCGCCTCGGTCTGTTCCGCCAGCTGTTTCATCTTCTCCTCAGCCTGCAGGTGCTTCTTTCTGCTCTCTTCCTTCATGGCATCCAAGGTGGCCTGTTCCTCCACCCTCAGGAAATCTCGGAGCTTGTCAAACTCATCCCGGATGCGGCCTTCCAGCCAAGTCGTCTGCACCTGTAGCAGAGAGAAGCCAGAAGGTCAGGTGCTGGGGTTGGGGATGTCCCAGTTGGGGACTATTTCAGCAAAGCCACTCAGTGTGACATGAAGAGCCCTAGAGATCAGGGTACATATCAAAGTCCAGATTCAAAAGGGACACAGGCGTTTGGTAATCTCAAAGCTTCAATGACTGTGTGTAATGGTAGCCTCCCCTTTCCCTCCCCCATTAGTGTTCTCCTTCTTGGACTCAATAGTAGTAAATCCTAAAGACAGAAATGAATGATAAACTTCTACAAGTTATCTACCTTCAGAGCCCAAGGTCTTTAATATATCTAAGTGAGCGCCTTTACTCTGGCTGTGGCAAATCTCTATTTTAATGACACCCGAATTATAAGTCATAATCATGGAAACACCGAGGACAAACCACACAGATCCTCAGAGAAGTAAAGAAATAGTCCATGAAATGAGGAAATCACTCTTATCACATGAACCTCAAAAGGCTCACAGAAGGAACATGATTGAATGTTCATTAAACCTAACTTTTTTTTTTTTTTTGAGGCAGGCTCTCATTTCATAGAGGCTGTCGTTGAAGTCAAAGAAATCCACCTGCCTCTGCCTCCTCATTGCTAGGATTACACACCCAATCTGAGAGACAAGCCTTGACTGAGAAAATGCTAAAAACCCCCAGGGCCACCGTGAGAGGTACTTTCTGATGCTGTTCCACTAGCCAGCCAGCAAACAGCATCCTCCAAGGCTCCTGCTGTAGTTAGTTGTGAAGCAAGTTCTCTGGTCAGAGGTTATGCTTTATGGAACAGCAAACAAGCCTACTTTGGGTTCTTGCTCTGATGTCCCTCAGTGATACTGAGGCCTAGAAAGCTGTAAGTTGTTTGTTGTCATGGCAACAGAGCTGAATAGAGCATGTGACTTTAAGATGATCATTAGACAAGTACCTCAAAGCTCATGCTCTAGCTGCAGCAGGACATGCTGAGCAGGGATTTAAAGTTCAATACACAGCTTGGTTCTGAGAAGATAAGGACAAATGGCTTTCTGAAGAAATAAAAGTAACAAGAGGTCCAATTCACTGAAGCTATGGCATGCTGCTAGAAAACTGCAACATATTATGAATGATCAACACAGCCCACACTGAACCGACTGGGGAGGAGAACTCCTACTCAGCAGACAAGTGGGTCTCTGCGAGTTCAAGGTCAGCTAGAGATACATAGCAGGATACTGTCTCAAAAAACAAACAAACAAAAAACAATACTCCAGCACCTGGAAAGGTGTTTTCTAGCAGTACCCCACTAACAGTGGGGCTCCACTTTCAGTGCACACTTGGGGCTGACACTGTGATGGCTGTTCCTGGTTGTCAGCTGGACTACATCTGGAATTATCTGGAACTCAGAAATGAAGGGCACATTCTGTTTCTCTAGAGATCCCTGACTAATACACACGACAGCACACAGGCCTCTGAAGACACTGGTTTGTGAGACGTCCGCAAAAGGCTTCTCGCCGCTGGTGTTTCCATGCGTCATTCTGATGCTTAAACAGAAACTGCATGGAGCCAGAACTCTTTCTTGGCAGGGCTCACCTGCACACACAAGGCTGGGTTTGTTCTGCTGCTCAGCCTACTACCTCAGAGCTTGCTCCTGCTATCCCTGCCCCTCCAGATTGCAGCAACCTGTTTCTGACGGTTTGTCTATCTCGATGTGCTACTTGCGATCCCTGCTTACCTGGACTCATCTGACCCTCCAGTACATGTGTGCCCAAGGTCAAGGTCTCACTGTGCCCTGTGTGACATTTGCACCAGTCAAAGACTTATGCCCAGATACTGGGATAATCAATATGCTTGGATTCCTTACATTCTAGCAGGAGATAAAGAGTAAAACAGAACGCTAAACTGCAGGTAACTGTCTAGGGAGACGTGCCCTGGAGTAATGAGGGATGGCTACCTTGGAAACTGAACAGGGAACACCTCCCAGGAAGGATATAGGAGCTGAGAATTTAAGAACAACTCCAGTGCCTGGACATTTAAGAACAACTCCAGTGCCTGGACACTGGCTGCAACAGAGTTGAGGCGGGCGGAAGACCAGGTGAGTCACAGCTGAGGAGTGGGGAGTTAGACAGTCATGGTACATTCTGGAGATGGGACAGGATACCTGGTGAGTGCACACGGGACTGGCAGGGGGCAGGGATGACATGATCTCAAAAGAACCTGGCTACCACTGTGAGCTGGTGATGTGTGACAGCTACAGAAATTCCTTTAATTCCCAGTGCAGATGACGAAGGTGGCTTCTTGGTCCTCTCCTGTGGCTGTTGGTGTGGCCATGGCCTTCTTTGGTGTCAGTATCCAATTCTGAGTGGGCCTGTGCCAGGGACTCATCCTCCCTCAGCTTAGTCCTCCAAGTCTCCCCACCTGACTCAGCCCTGTTGAGGTCTGGTCTTTTGCTATGTATTGAAATGCTAAATTCTGGCCCCCAAGGCCTGGTTGCCTTCAGGGGTGAGAAAATCACACTTAGACCCAAGTGACTCTATGCAACCTTGTTTCCCAAAGTTATCCCTAACTGGTGAATAAAGATGCCTACAGCCTATAGCTGGGCAGAAGAGAGGTAGGCAGATCTTTTTGGTTACTGGGTTTAGGTAGAAGAAGAGAAAGGAGCCTCAGTGCTAATTAAGGCTTATTATATAGAAGCTGTGCATCTTTTATCTAGGAACTGAATAACCAAAGGCAGGGTAGAAACCCCCACTGAGATCAAGTATTTACTACAACAAAGCACTCACCTCATTGTGTTTGGCAATAGCCTCATAGGTGCGCCTCAGGGCCCAGAAGGCCTTGGCTTTCTCTCGAAGTACGTGCTCCATGTTCTTACACTTGGCCTAATGTGGGGAATACAGGACAAGTTAGTACTGGAGTTCCTCTGTGGAGCCCAACCACAAGCCAGGAAAGCCAGTGTGCTCCAAGTGCTGTGGGCACAGCCGGAGCATAGCCCCAACCTTGAACTGCACACTTGCCACCTCAGGTTTCTGACCCAGCACTGAAGACAGACACCTGGTGCAGGTGGGGAGCAGGGCTCAGGGCCTTCCAGAAGTGGAGCTCTGCCCAACTGGTCAGAGCACAGCAAATAGCCAGCTCCAGCTTGTTTGTTTGCAGAAGTCTAGAACTGTCGGCACACCACCAAGATGTCATGGCCACTGGCTCACCCTAGAGTTTTCCCAACTGGACTTTTCTATGGCCTTTATGCAAAGGGTTGGCAATGTGGTCTGTTCCAGTCATTTCCCAAGGGGTAAAATATTCAGATGAGATCTCACCTAAACATGCCTCTACATCCACCTTTTCCTTTGATGGTGCTAGGACAAGAAACACGGCAAACTCATGTTTTTTTTCTATTTGTTTTACTTTCTGACACAGGGCTTACTCCAGAGCGCAGGCTAGCCTAAACTCACTACGTGGCTAAGCTGTTCTAGAACTCAGTGATCCTCTGCCAAGCGGTGGGATTACAGGCATAAGCAATCACACCCAGCTAGCCCTTCCCACTCTCTCTTCTGGGCATGCACACGCCCACGGGTGCTGGGTAGGTAGGTGTCCCACTCTTTTCATTCCCCATCACCATCTGTCATTTTGGCTTTTTTTAGACAATTACATCATTACCCCCTTTCCTTTCTCCTCTCCAAACCCTCCTTGGTTGCTTTCAAATTCATAGCCTTTTTCATGTCATCATACACATATGTTCATGTATGTATACATAATCTCCTAAATAAACCTGCTCAGTCTGTGTAATGTTACTTGTACATGTGTTCTTCAGGGGTGAACATGTGGTACTGGACAGCCAGTGGGTGGATGTGCTCTTTCCCTGGGAACTACACCCCACCACATCAATTACCTATAGCTCTGTGTAGGACTGAGGCTCCGTGACCTTTCCCCCATCCACTCTGGAATGTCCCCTCATGCAGCCCTTGTTGAGCTCATGCTCGGATGGTCATATTGGCAAGACATGGGGGTCACTCTTGACATTCCTAGGAGACAGACTCAGCAAACTCACTGATTGTCTGGCTTTTCCTCAATGTCCCCTGAGCCTTAGTCTACCATAATGGAGACAAAGTATCTCATTAAATCTAGAGCTAGGCCAGTACTCAGCAATTCCTAAGGATCTCCTCATTCTGCCCCACAGAGAGCTAAAGTTCAGGTAATCATGTGATCTCAGTTTTTATGTCAGTTCTGGGAATCTGAACTTGAACCAAGCACTCAGTAAGTACTTACACATTTAGCCATCTCTCTTGAATCCTGTTTAATTTTAAAAAGTGAAATCACTTTTGTTTTAATGAACACATAAGGAAGGTGCTCAAACACTCAGTTTTTTTGAAGACTTTTATTTATGTGTGGGTGCTGTGTCTTCATGTGTCTGTGAACTGCATGCATGACTAGTGCCCAGGAGAGAGTGTCAAGTTCCTTGGAACTGGGTTTTCAGACTGTTGTGAGCCGCCATGTGGGTGCCGGGAACATGACTGGGGTCCTCTTAGCGGCCAAGGCATCTCCCCTGACCGTCAATGCTTTTACATTTTTAATTGTTGCTGCAAAGCTGGAATTCGGAAGAAACACTTTTGAGTTTTCAGTCGGTTCTTCCTACCTTTTGTATCCAAGGCCTTAACTTCTCTCCACGTTTATCCTTTCCTCTCTACGCTCCACAAATGTGTTACAGACGTCTTCAGAAGCAAATCCAGTGCTGATCATAATGGCGACCTCACTCTGTCCCAGAGACCGCACTCATCTGCACGCTATGGGTCACTCCATTGCTATATTAGCTCTCACCAGGGAGTACATTAGAGTCCACTCCAGAGAAGGGAATCTGAAGTACACGAGGGAAGAACCCCGCTCTCTCCAAGTGTGTGAACCTCCATTTGGATGGCTAGCCAGGTTGTTGCTCAAAAGAAAGTAAATGGGAAATTCACCTAACAATTCTTTGCCAAGCACAAGGATTTAATTTCACCAATGCAAACAACCCCAAACTAATGTCCCAGCTAGAATTACACTGATTTTAGTTTTGCTGAAGCGCAGTATGCCAACTTCTTTTGGTTACTGCTTGTATGAGGAACTCTGTGGGTACACACATAAGCAATAGTAGCATATCTAAGCTGTACTGCTGGGATACTTTTCCCTTTGTGAAGAAATGTGGGGTTTGGGAGGTGAGTCAGCCAGTACAGTGTGTGTTATCCAAGTAGGAGAACCTCAGTTCTGGTCCAGGGCACACACATACCTATCATCTCAGCTCTGGATCCCTGGAGTTCAATGGCCAAACCTAGCTCAAACACGGAGCTTCAGATCTAGTGTGAGGCCCGGTGTCAAAATGTAAAGGGAGAGAGAGATCAAAAACAGGCTGCCACCTACCTCTGCCTACCTCCAGCCCTTGCACACATACACTTACCACACCACCAACACACACACACAATGTGTCTATCCAAACCTGTGAGCACTATGTTTGAAGACTTCCTAAAGTCCCTCTGAGCATTCAGGTACTTCCTTGAGCTTTAGATTGTTCCAAAGTCCTGTCAGCCCTTCCTTCCATCAGGTCCCACTACATTAAAAGTCCCAGCTTGTTAGCATCCCCCTCAGTGTCCCATGAGCGGGTTTGCTCCACAGGAGTGATAAAAAAGCCAACACATACGACCTTTATTACTTTTGCAGGACTATGAACCACCAATCCAACAGGACAACTAAAAAAGTCTTCATTTCACTGTTTTGAAAGTGTCGGCTGGGTCCCTCAGGGGTGGGAGTAGGGGTGGTGGAACAGAGGTGGGCAAGAAGCAGAGAAAGGAGCTTTAAGAGCTTCCAAGAACAGTTCTCACAAACTGCCTTCCCGAGCTAGGCCATACCTTCTAAGTGATGAACCTGAGAAAATTCACTGACAGGGTCAGGGTCTCACTCTTGGAACACCTGCAGATATTCAAGAAGTTGTACTTACTGCCAGTCGAGACTAACTATCAGAGAGCTCCTGGGTTTCCTCCCACATTAAGTTCTGTTACTACTTCAGGGTGTCCAGCACAGAGTAAGTCCTCAAGGATTATTGCTGCTGGATTGTCAACATGGAGGCCAGAGGGCTCTTTCTAAGCACCCACCTCTGAGATTCCTGAGGGTACCCATTCTGACCTGGTAGTGGGTCCATCCTATGCTGCCCGCTCCCTGAACAATCCACACCCAACACAGAATCAGCTTGTCTAATGACTGCCTCACCAACTCCTCTGAAATGTTAACTTCTGTAAACAGTGTTCTTGTTTGGTTTGTGTTGCCACAACAACTGAAAGCAACTCTGGGAAAGGGTCCACTGCAGCTTATAGTTCCCAGTCATACTCCACCACTGAGGGATGTCAGGGCAGGAAAGAAAGTATGGAAAGAATGGTGGTATGCTGTCCATAAGACAAACAGCCCCAGTACATTGGTCTTACACTACCCAGGACCAATGTACTAAGCCCTCCCAAACCAATCATCAGTCTAGACAATCTCTCTGATTGGCTGATCTACTCTGGGCAATTCTTCTACTGAAATTCCCTCAGATGACCCCAGGCTGTGTCAAGATGAAATTAACTAGAACAGAGGGGCTGTCTGTGACTTAAGTCTTAGGGACTTAAGCAGCCATAAAACCTAGATCAGAGTGTAAGGATCAAAGGGGTCCTCAGTATGTTTACTTCACAAATGAATAAATGAATAGGGCACACTGTATCTGGCTGAGCACGCAGCTTGAGAACTCCTGGCATCTTTCAGACCAGCCCACTCCCTGCTGTTTAAGACTCCCTCACACTGAGCACCCACTGGCCTCACACCACCCTTCTATAACGAAGAATAAGACTTCGGCCTCCGGGCTTCACCTGGTGTCCAAAGCTTTCTCTCTTCTGGAATCGTCTGTACGCTGCTGCATCTTCTTTGGAAAAACCTCCCCTAGCCTCCTTCACCTGGCTAGTGCCTCTAGGTTCTTAGATGCTTGCTAGGAGCTCCCTGGGAGTAGGAATGATTAACACCCAGCTTACTTCCAGTGTTCCTGAGACCTCCCAATACAAGGCACCCAGCGAACAGAAAGAAGGTGGTCTCCAGGTCTCCAGGCCCACATTCTCTTGGGCCTCCAGCTGATGTTCTACGCCATTCAGAGGACACATCAGGAATGCTAACCTGTACTTTTGCTAGCCCCGTGGAATTCAAACCAGGGCCCAAGCCTCTAGGCTGTCTACTTCAGCTACACCAAACGGAGATCTAGCATTTTCGCTAGTGAACAAGGGCACGGCTAAGGACCACTGCTGAGGCAACCAGATGGATGACTGAAGGGAAGACGGCACCCATCGCCCCGCCTCCACTCTGTATGGAGTCTCCAAAAAGACATTTCAGAGTGGAGAGGGGGCGTCTGAACATCAGGCACCGAGGGCTCTTGAAGTCTTCACTGCTAACCCTGGGCCCTCCCAGCTGTGGTTCTGACACATGAATTAGTAGCTTAAGGAACAAATTCGGCTGTTGCAGTACATCCGTGCAGTGACAAGACACTGCTGGAGTAAAATGGGCATTTCAGGAACCCTTTAAAAAAAACAGTCGGAAACGGCCAGTAAGAGTGTTATGTAAAGCAACGGAGGAGCATGCATTTCTAAGGGATTAGGTCAAACTGTAATCGAAAATGTCTGACCTTGTTTACTTAAAAACAATTTTTCCCCCGTTTTAGAACAAAGACTTTTTCACTAGCTCTGGTGCCTCCGGCCTGTAATCTCGGCCACTCACAAAGGCTGAGGCAAGCAAGGAGAAAGTTCAAGGCGAGCCTGGCTAATTTAAGAGCTTGGCTCAAAATCAAAAACTAGGCTTGGGGTACAGCTGCGAGGGTAAGTTCTTGCCTAGCTGGATCTCCTGCAGCGCAGCGACACCCACCCTTCCCCGCCATGCTACTTTTGCTGTGTCAGCTGCTCTTGGTTTAATTATAGCCACTGGAACTCCAGATATTCAGATACCAAAAAGGAATCGGAGTAAGGCAGCAGGCCAGCGAGCGCCACAGGCCTTTCTATGGCTCTGTAACCCATCGGGGCACGGCTGGGCTGGGGGAATCTCGAGGCTTTAGAACAGCTAGGTGCTGGCCTTTTCCATTTCCAAACTGATCGTGCCAAGCCCGAAGGTCTGAAGGCCGTACCACTCCAGCATGATTCAGACGGGCCTGGGCAGCGGGCAAGATGGTTGCTAGGCCTGGGTGAGGGGAGGGAGGGGCAGCCCGGGGGTCTCCAGGGCGGTGCTCACCCGGAAGTCCTGCGCAGTGTCCTTGATGGGCTGCACTCGGTGCTCCTGGTGCCTGGCGTCAGCCTGGCAGGCACAGCACAACAGCTCCTTGTCCTCCAGGCAGAAGAGCGTGAGCGGGGCCCGGTGCGCGCGGCAGGGGCGCGGGGACCGGCGTCCGGTCCAGCGCGCGCCCTCGGCCTCCTCGCGCAGCAGGGTCTCCACCAGGTTGTTGAGCGTGTGGTTGGTGCGCAGCTCTCCGGGCACCGCTCGTTCCTTGCACACCGGGCACGAGGGCGTCGTCTGCACCTCCCAGCAGCCGCTCACGCACCGGCGGCAGAAGTTGTGGCCACAGCGCAGAGTCACTGCGTCGCGGAACGGGTCGTAACACACGGCGCACAGCAGCTCCTCTTTGAAGGAGCGCGAAGGCCCCGGGGATACAGAGGGGCCTGGCTCCATCGCAGGAGGAGCTGTCGCCAACACCGACGCCGCAGCCTTCATACCTAGCCTGCGGGCGTTGTCCCCGCTGAAGAGCGGGGAGCTAGGGCGGCTCCAACCAATCACGAATGGGCTTTCAGGGAGCGGACCCGCCCACTTCCGGCCTGCGCGGGGTCTCCCGGAGGAGGTGTGGTCCCCGGTCCCCACTAGCTCCATTTAGATCCAGCGCGGAAGGATCTGTCATCCCTGCGCAGTGTGGGGTTTCCGTTGTGAAATAGGAAGTGGAGCCCAGGGCCGCCATCCTTAAGCAATTCCCAAAATCTCAGACTCCTAGTATAGATGGGAAGGGACGTTCATCTTTTAACTCCTTAGCTCCCTAGGTGGAATCCGAACCCGGATGCAAAGAAGTGGCTGGGTAATGGCAGCACTGGGATGAGTTTCTCAAACTCTCTCATAGATCCGCTGACTTTGGGCAGGCTTACTGCCGCCTCGAGGTAGCAGGAAGACCTGAGGAGTTGTGATTCTAGGCTTGTGGTTGGATAAATGAGTTCCTGTGTAAAATGATGGTTAAAGTGGGGCGTGAGAGTGAAATAAATATGGAAGCATGCTTGTGGCATCAGGCAGTTCTCTGTTAAAGCCAGGATGAGAACGTCGTGGTGAACATGCTTGTGATCTCAGCACTTGGGAGACTGAGGGAGGAGGATCGAGAGTTCGAGACCAGCCTGGGTTACACAGAGACACTTAAAAAAAAAAAAAATCCAGGCTGGATTCTTGCTAAGAAAGGCAGGCTGAATGTTCGCAGCTTCCCATTCTTATTTGGTATTTGTAGCCTTCCGCTGTTGTCTTCTCCCAGTGTACTACACACTAAGCAAGGTACTGCAGAGTCCCAAACTCCTTGGAATCATATGAAGCATGTGATTTTTAAAAAGGCACTAGATAAACAATTACTAGGTGCTAGGACAAAAGGCAGTGTTTGGGTTTGTTTCCTATACCTCTTGCAGACAAGATGGTTTGTAAAGAGTAGACGTTCCAGAGCAGGGGAGTTCAAGAGCCGGGTGGCTGCTTTCTTGCAGCATCATGATGAGACAGAGTATCACATGGCCAGACAGGCAGGTGTGCCAGCTCAGACCTCACTTCCTCTTATAAAGCCACCAAGGTGGTTATGGGAACTCATGCTAGTTAATTTGGTCAACTTGAGTCATTTGGAAAGAAAGAGGAAACCTGAAGGGAGAAGACATCTTACGGAGGAAACCATCCATAACATGGTTCTATGGGGGAAAAAAAACTGTGGGAATTTTGGTTGATGTGGGGAGCCTAGTCCACTGTGGGCTGTGTCCCTACCCCAAACCCCAGGGCCCATGGTTCTGGATTGGATAAAGAAGCAATCTAAGCAAGCCATGAGGAGCAAACCAGTGAGCAGCACCCCTCCATGGTGTCTTCTTCAGTTCCTGCTTTGAGTTTCCCTGCTTTGGCGTCCCTCAACAGACCATGACCCAGGACACGTAAGCCACATAAATCCTTTTCTCACCAGAATGCTTTTGGCTATGGTTTCTATCGAAGGAATAGAAAGTAAACAAAGATAGGGCTCCACCCTCATCACCTCACACGAAGAACCTCCTAAAAGCCGAGTTTCCAACAGCAACTCGACTTTAGGGATTGAGTTTCCAAGGTATGAACTTTTGGGTATTCAGTAAGAAGCAACGCATGCCTACCTCCCTTCTAGCCTTCCCGTCTCTCTGTCTCTCTGCCTCTGCCTCTGTCTCTGTCTCTCTCTCTCTCTCTCTCTCTCTCTCTCTCTCTCTGTTTAAAGCAGTGATTAAGAAATAAAAGCAAGGATTGTTCTTTACACAAAAAGGCAGGACCTTACTATGTGCTGTCTACAGGGAACCCACTTTACACACAAGGGTTTACGTAGCACAAGGAAACAAAGAGAAAAAGCATGTGCTGGTGACTAGTGTGTTGCTGTCGATATCAAGTGACAGAAAGCATTGCAGGCAGAAGGTCAGTTTAGCAGGACCTTTGCTGATAGCATCTTTAAACACAGGCAGCCAGAGCTGCAGAGTCAGCTGAGCGTATTCATCAGTTGCCAGGGAAACCCAGTAAGGGAAGCAGAGTGGCCTGATCCTCTCCTGAAGACTACAGGGCTTTGACCTTTTCTAAAGCCTGCAGTGTGCACAGGAAGATGAAGGGTGCTTAACTGCCCTGAGGAAGGCAGTGAAGAGGTCGTCCCTAACAAGTGATGTAGAGAGAGTCTCTTGTGCTGTATGGAAGAATCACCTGTCAATAAAAATGCTATTGACCTATTAGCTTAGGCAGGAAACAGGGAGGAGGAAGTTCTTATACAAAGCGAGGATTCTGGGGGAGGGACAGGCACAGGAAGAAGAATTCAGCCCCAGACATAGAGGAGATGGTCACATGTCACCGTGGACCAGATAACCAGCCACACAGCAGAACTTGGAATAGAATACAGGATGATTAAGTTATCGACTACTCAGGGAACCATCCAGAGTGTTTGGCCAAGGCATTTGTAAATATACTTAAGTCTCAGAGTTGTTATTCTGAGAGCTTGTTGCTAGGAGAGAAAACAGGAGATTACAGAAACCACATTATAACTAGGAACTAGGGATGTACCAAGGGTAGGAAACCACCTGCCTCCAAGTCCAATGGGCCGCAGACATCTTTGATTCAGTTACCTATGTGTCACCTTTTAAACTAGAAACACACATAAGGCCCCCAAAGTTAGGGTTAGTTAAAAGGTCATAGGTGACATACCAGAGATGTCACATAAAGAAATTGTACATTCTTACACTTACCTTCTTACATTTAAAAATTGTGGTTGTATAATACATCCAATGTAAGTAAAATGTATTAATGATTCTTGGGCAGTGTCCAGTATTTTTCGTAGCTGTGCAAAGCCCATTACCCACAAGGCTTTTCATCTACACATTAACCAAGTCCCCGCTTTCTGCTCCCTAGCAACCACCCTAGTACTTTTGTCTCTATGCACCTGAGTACTCCAGATACCTTTTGTAAGCGGATAGTTGCACACTGAGTCGGCCTTTTGGTGATGCATAGGTGACTGAATCTTTCAGCTATCACTGAAACATCTCACACATACACAGATGGTGACAATTGGGGGCACCAGGAAGAGCAGACCCCCACCTGCAAGGACACCTCAAGGTTTATCCCTGTTCCAGGTCATTTCATAATTTCCTTTTTAATATAAAGTCCCGAATTCTGTTTATCCACTTGTCCCTCACTGATAGTTAAGTTGTTTCTGCTTCCAGGCTGCTCCCAGCAACACTGCTGTGAACACAAGTGTGCAGAGACTTCTTCGAGACACTGCTTTCTGCATTGCTTTGGGGATATGTCCCAGAGTGGAATTACGATTAATATGCATTGCCCCGTAGGTTTCTGAGTGACCGCCACGCTGTTTTCCCAGGGCAGCTCTATTATGTTCCCTTCTTGAGAACAGCACATGCGTGTTCTGATTGCTTTTGTCTATTCTATGCCAACACTTTTTACTTCCTAGGTTTTTTTATGTCGTCATAGGCATCTGAATGGGTTTTTCCTTTTGACTTTTTGTTGTTCTTGTGGGGTATGTTTGTGTGTGTGTGTGTGTGTGTGTGTGTGTGTGTGTGTGTGTTTGAGTTTCCCTAACCATCAGCAATGCTACCCACCTTTCTGTTTCTTTTTGGATATTTCCTTTGGAGTGAATCTGAACCGTTTGTTCCCTTTTGGGGGATGACACCTGATATTCAGCTCAAGCTGGCCGCGATTTTGCAGGGTAGCCTAAACTGGCCCTGTGCTCCTAACCCTTCTGCCTCAGAAGTGCTGAATTATAGAGCACATCACCACACCAAGTCTGCCCATTTTTCAGTCAGTCTATTGGGCTTTTAGTTGAGGTGTACAAGTTCTTTATAAAGTTTCAGTATTAGCTCCTTTCTTAACAGGTACATGACTTGCGAACCCTTCCCTCTGTACTCTGGGTTGCCGTTTTACTCCATTAGTTGTGTTCTTTGGCTCATACACACTGTTTAATCCAAAGGATCCTGCTTTACTTTTATTGATTTTGTTCTCAGCATTGAGCCCAACCCAATGCCAGAAAGTGTTTTCTGTTTTCTTCTCTTATCCTTACTTGTTTATTTATTTTGAGTTACATTTGTGTCTTAGTCAGGGTTTCTATTCCTGCACAAACATCATGACCAAGAAGCAAGTTGGGGAGGAAAGGGTTTATTCAGCTTACACTTCCACATCATCACCTAAGGAAGTCAGGACTGGAGCTCAAGCAGGTCAGGAAGCAGGAGCTAATGCAGAGGCCATGGAGGGATGTTACTTACTGGCTTGCTTACCTTGACTTGCTCAGTTTGCTTTCTTATAGAACCCAGGTCTACCAGCCCAGGGATAGCATCACCCACAATGGGCTGGGCCCTTCCCCATTGATCACTGGTTGAGAAAAAGCTTTGCAGCTGGATCTCATGGAGGCATTTCCACAGCTGAGGCTCCTTTCTGTGATAACTCCAGCTCCTGTCAGGTTGACACAATAAGGAAATACACATATTCATTCTTTTATGTGTGGATGTTGGATTTCCTCAACATCATTTTTCAAAGAGATGAGCCTTTTTATTTTTCTGATCAAACTGACAGTTTTTTATTTTTTTCACATACTAGTTTTATACAGGTAGAAGAAGGAGAGAAGGCATGGGAAAGTCAGGCATGGAACTAAGGGAACTTTCTGGTTAAAGGATTTCTCACAATACCCTTTGTGAAGAATTACTTGAGGAGGGGGACAACCTAGGTGCGGAGGGCATGTTCTGCCAAGCAGGATCCGATGTCTGGGTGACCATTCTACTTGGCTAGCTACCTGACCAAAGTGAGATCACTTAATTTTTGGGTAAAGGCTTTACTGTGGGAAACAGAAACCTAGGTTGAGATCTATGTAAAATGGCGTTACTCAGGGTAAAGGAATTTCTTAATTCTGTCAGCTCCCAGCACATGGTCGTACCAGACAACAAAGAGATAAGATTGGTAGAATGTAGCACCCACATTCTACACCAGTTGACATAGTACATTTACATACACTTACATAAGGAAAGCAGGTATCCCTAAATACTGTTGGTGGAAAACGTAGCTGCCACGTGGCACAATGCTTCTGGTTTTCAAACTTAAAAGCTCTAAAACACTCTGGCTCACAACGGGGAGGTGGGTGCATGGCGGGACAGACATTAGGTTCTGAGATGAGCTTTTCTCTGTTGTGTGGTCACAACACATTTGTTGAGACTGAATTGACTGGATTCATTTCCGGTCTCCATCGTTTTGGTCCATATGTCTGCCTTCATGCCCGTATCATCTAGTTTATATGGTTGTAGTAGGTTTTAAAATCTAGACGTATAGGATTCAGACCTTCTTTTTAAGCTTGTTTTGACGATTTGAGATCCCTTGTGATTCTACATAAGCTTAAGTTGGGTTTTTTTTTTTTAATTTTATGCATAAATGCTGCCAGGATTACATTTTAGCTGAATTTTAGATATTGCTTTTCAACATTTTTCAAAGTTGATCAGTATTTCTATTTTATTAAAAAACAAAAACAAACAAACAAACAAAACACACAAAGGTGACCTCTGATGACTTCTGGTGTGTCAGAAGAGAGTGACAGTTTACTCACATAGAAAAAAAATCTTTAAAAAATAAAAAGAGTATTTCTTTCATGAAAGATGCCAGAGTCTGGGGAAAGAGATGGGCATCCAGGCAAAGAAGGCATTTAGGACCTACAAAAAAATGACTAGAAAGGAAGCCCTCCCTGTCACACTGTAGATGATATGCTAGGGCTAAAGAACGAAAAAGCAGCATCACAAGCTGCTGGAGAAAACGAAGAAGGCAAGCGTCAGAACATCGAGCATCTTAGCAGAAACCCCAAGAGCCAGGAAAGTAAAAATAACTGTCAACAAAGAGCATCCTATCCAGAAAAGCATCCTTAAAAGTTGATGGAGCGCTCTTCCTCTTGCTCTCCCCCTTGCCCCTCCCCTCCCCCTCTTCTCCCCCCCCTTCTCTCCATGTGCTCATGGCTGACCTCTACTCCTCTACTTCTCTATTCCTCTCTTTCTCCCTCCCTCCCTCTCTCTCTCTCTCTCTCTCTCTCTCTCTCTCTCTCTCTCTCTGCCTCTACAAACCAGTAAACCCCTAAAGTGAAGAGCAAAGAAAGAAAAGAACAAGCAATCTGATCCAACTAGGAAAACTGCTGATAAAAGTACAAGAATAGGAAAATTCCTCTTAACAATCACCTTAAAAGAAACGGTCTTAACTCTCCATCCAAAGGACACAGAGAAAGTGAGTGAACTAGAGACACAAACCAACTGTTTTCTATCTGCAAGAAACATAGCAGGCTGTTAAACACAAACAGAGAATAGAAAACTATATACCAAGAGAGTAGAAGCCAAAACCAAGCAGGAGTGGGTATTTCATATCTCACATAGTTCGTTTCAAACTAACATATGAAGAGGGTTGCTGCATATTACTAAGAGGACTAGTCCACCCAGAAGACACAATTGTTCACATACTTAATTTTATAAACACTACTCAACATAAAATAACAGGTCTATATGCAACAATCGTGTATGATTGATTTTTATTGGATATTTTATGTATTTACATTTCAAATGTTGTCTCCTTTCCTAGTTCCCTTCTCTCCCATCCCCCCTTGCCCTGCTTCTATGAGGGTGTTCCCCCTCCCACCCATCCTCTCTCTCCTCACCACCCTAGCATTCCCCTACACTGGGTAAATGAGGCTTCACAGGACCAAGGGCTTCTCCTCCTATTGATGATATTAGAATAGCTACTCCAGCTTTTTTCTTGGGACCATTTGCTTGGAAAATTTTTTCCAGCCTTTTACTCTGAGGTAATATCTGTCTTTGTCACTGAAGTGTAATTCCCATATGCAACAAAATGCTGGGTCCTGTTTACGTATCTAGTCTGTTACTCTATGTCCTTTTATTGGGGAATTGAGTTCATTGATGTTAAAGGATATTAAGGAATAGTGATTGCTGTTTCTTGTTATTTTTGTTGTTAGAGGTGGAATTATGTTTGTGTGGGTATCTTCTTTTGGGTTAATTGAAAGAAGATTACTTCTTGCTTTTTCTAGGGTGTAGTTTCCCTCCTTGTGTTGGAGTTTTCCATCTATTATCCTTTGTAGGGCTGGATTTGTGGAAAGATATTGTGTAAATATGGTTTTGTCATGGAATATCTTGGTTTCTCCATCTATGGTAATTGAGAGTTTTTCTGGATATAATAGCCCAGGCTGGCATTTGTGTTCTCTTGGGGTCTGTATGACATTTGCCCAGGATTTTCTAGCTTTCATAGTCTCTGTTAAGTCTGGTGTAATTCTGATAGGTCTGCCTTCATACGTTACTTGACCTTTTTCCCTTACTGTTTTTAATATTCTTTCTTTGTTTTGTGCATTTGTCGTTTTGACTATTATGTGATAGGAGGAATTTCTTTTCTGGTCCAATCTATTTGGAGTTCTGTAGGCTTCTTGTATGTTTATGGGCATCTCTTTCTTTGGGTTAGGGAAGGTTTTTTTTTCTATAATTTTGTTGAAGATATTTACTGGTCCTTTAAGTTGGGAATCTCTGCTCTCTTCTATACCTATTATCCTTAGGTTTGGTCTTCTTATTGTATCCTGGATTTCCCGGATGTTTTGAGTTAGGAGCTTTTTGCATTTTGCATTTTCTTTGACTGTTGTGTCAGTGTATGATTTCAATCTCCCACTCTTGATAGGTCTTCCAAACAAAAGATAACAGAGAAAACTCAGAGTTTGGAAGACAGGTCTTCCAAACAAAAGATAACAAAAAACCTTAATCTGCCTTATAGACCAAGTGGCCTTCACAAATATCTCCAGTATATCCCATGTAACACGTTCCCACTATTCCATGGAGTTTCCTTTCAAATAGATCACATTTTATGCCATAAAACCAGTCAACAAGCAAAAAGGAATCTGGCATCTTATCTAGATCAGGATGGAATTTAAAAGAAATCAGAAAAGCCGCAGGAACTACGTAAAGACTGGAAACGTGAACTTTGCGCCCTGGGTGTGGCTCACTGAAAGACTCCTGGGGAAAGTGAAACAATTCCTAGAATCAACCAAAACCAAAACACGACTTGACAGAGCTTTTGAGATGCAGTGAAGAAGGTAGCTCCAAAGTGCGAGTTTACAGAAGAAAATCCGGAAAGAAGAGTCTAGAGAGATGGCTCAGCAGTTAAGAGTGTGCTCATGAAGAACAATGGATTCAGTTCCCACCGCCCGTGTCAGGTGGCTTACAACCACCTGCAACTCCAGCTCCAGGCGAATCCTCTGGCTGCCCGGGACACGGCGCTCACACACAGACCGCATACACATAACTGAAAGTAATAAAATTAACCCTTAAAACCTATTGAGAATACAAATAAATAACGCTACAGTTCCAGGTCTTAGAAAAATGAAAAACAGGCCAAACTCCCAGTTAGTAGAAGGAAAGGATGGTCAAGATAGGACAGAAATTAATAACATGGTCATTAAAGACATTGTCATTAAAAGACTCAAGCACAAGAGCCCAACCATCACAGATTAACAAAATTAGAGATGAGGGGTTGGGGAGGGGGGCATCACAGCAGATAATAATGAAATTTCAAGGATCGTTATAGCACACCCTGAAACCCTATTTCAGAAAATTAGAAAACAAAGGAGAAATAGGTAAGTTCATAGACACGTTATGTCTACCAGAGTTAAAGGAGGAGCCCGTCAACAATCAGGTCTATAACATGAATGACACCGAGGCTCTAAGAAGAGTCTTTTGTTGTCACTGTGATCGATGCACCCTGGGGAGCATTTAGTTTGGGTTTTAATTAGACAGAATATACTGCGTAATGTCAATGAAGTCATGTTGGTGGGGGAGTGGGTGGCTAGTGAAATTACACCCCTTTGGAATCAGAGGTGGGGAGGAAGGGAGGGAGGGAGAGAGGAGGAGGAGAGAGAGAGAGAGAGAGAGAAAGAGAGAGAGAGAGAGAGAGAGAGAGAGAGAGAGAGAGAGATGCTGGTACTTGCACTTGCTTCAGTTTCTCTTTGTATTCAGTAGGATGGTGCTACTTACATTTAGGGGTGGGTTTTTCCTACTCAGTGTCTTAGTGAGGAGACACCATGACCAAGGAAATGTATAGGGAAAGAAACATTTAATTGTAGCCTTGCTTATAGATTTAGAGGGTTAGTCTCTGGTCACCATGGCAGCAGGCAGACAGGCTTGGTGCTGGAGAAGTAGCTGGATTATTGGAAGGCATTTGGGAAAAGGGAAAATTAACAAGTGACTCTCTAGAGACGGGCCATCATTTTGCGTGGCTGAGATGCTAAACTTCGAATTGCAGGGCCTTCAGAGATTTCATCTCAGGATTGATTCTTGTTATTATGTCTTTCCTGTCATTACTAAAGATCTATTCATTTATTTTATGTAAGTACACCATTGCTTTCTTCAGACACACCAGAAAAGGGCATCAGATCCCAGATGGTTGTGAGCCACCATGTGGTTCCTGGGAATTGAACTCAGAACCTCTGGAGGAGCAGTCAGTGCTCTAACCACTGAGCCATCTCTCCAACCCTCCTGTCATTATTAAATAGTATGATTGCTAGGTAGCCCAGCCTATTGGGTAGGTTTTCTGCAAATCAATGAAGATGTACTCTCGTCGTAATGTTATGTAGACAAATGGATGGTTTCAAACTTCCTAATGATTCTATAGAATTCCTAAATTTACACAAGTAATTCTGAGCCCTCTATAGTACAAAAGCCGCAACTGCAGTTCTGTAAACCTTCATGAGAGCTAATTGCACTAGGATATAGAAAGCAGGCTTAGAACAAATTTATGATCAGGGAAAACATTCCTTCTAGGCCAGCTGTGAAGCCTTTATCTGATAACTAAAGGTCATAAACTGGGAATGGGAAATTTATTGTAGGTGCAAGGACAGAAAATAAAATATTGGCTGGAACTACCCAACAAAACTTCAAAATTAGTGAGACACAAGGCAGACAATTTGCCTTTTGACAAAACCATGTGAACTTGTAACGTCAAATTATTGCTTTAAACTTTTAATGAACTTAGCCAGAATACGGATAATGGATGTTTAGTTAGAAACTAATCCTAATGGAAACACATGCAAACATTTCTGCTGTAACCTCTTACTTGATTCAAGATGAACTTTTCAATGTGAAGATCCTTGGAATGCCATGTGGTCATTTATCCTGAGAAAGCATAAGAACCAAGAGTCCCCCCCCCCCTTCCTCTCAGGAATAAAGATTTGAGCCTCTTTTCAAAGTGAGTGTTCTCTGCAAGACCTCTGGCTCACAACTGACCTGACCTCAAATGGTATTACAGAGCTGTAGAAACCAGACAGTACTGGCCCCAAACCAACACATAGACCAATGGCACAGAGTGGAGGACTGAGACTTAAACATGGGCACAGCCAGCTGAATTGTGACAGAGTTGTCCAAAGCGAACCGGCAAGCCCCTTAAGCGAAGCCTGAAAACCCGAATTTCCACAAGTACAATGACACCAGACTCTTGTCTGTGCACAAAAAGCAATTCAAACAGACTAAAGGCCTCAGTGTAAGACAGGAACCTTTGCAAGTGCTAGAGAAAAGCGCAGGTACAGTGCTTCAGGATATGGTCACAGCAAGGAATTTATGAGCAGAACCTGTTGAGGTTTGGTATGTTGCTATGTATTGTAAGGCTAAATTCCATCCCTGAAGGTCTAGTTGCCAACCACAGTTACCAACTTTTTTTTCTTTTTACTAATTTAAAAAAATTGTATTTACTTAGAAGCATTCAGAATGCCAACAAAACAACCACATTTTTTTTTTTTTTTTTTTTTTTTTTTTTTTTTTTTAACAATCACAGGGTGGTATTCAGTTAACAGAACGATTGTCTTTGTATAAGCTACAGCAGAGAAAACTGAAGATGAAATAAATAAATAAATAAATAAATAAATAAATAAATAAATAAATAAAACCAAAAGAAAAAACAAAACAAAACAAAAAAACCAAATCAAACTACTGTCCCCATATATAACTAATTTGTTCTCTGTACCAACAAGAACCTGTTTTAACTTTCCATGACAATTTAGAACCCCCAGATTGTACCAGGCAAGGTTAGTGGTTATTGAAAATACCACCAGGACAGGGCCATCTAAAGACACGTCCGGTAGTGTGTTAACTACACAAAAAAAGACACTGTACAGTTTAAAAACAAATCTTACACAGCCTTACATTTCAATTTTTTTTTCTTTAAAAGGAGTGAGTTGTGTATGGGGGAGAGGAGTAAATGCTTTATCGACAGGAAAAATATGCAATAGAACCAACTTATTAGTCATCATCTTCTTCCTCATCCTCTTCATCCTCCTCTTCCTCATCCTCTTCATCCTCTTCCTCATCCTCTTCATCCTCCTCCTCATCTTCCTCTTCCTTCTTTTTTCTTGCTCTTTTCAGCCTTGACCACCCCCTTTTCACTGCATCAGGTTTTCCTTTAGCTCTGTAGGCAGCAATATCCTTCATGTACTCCACCTTCAGCTTGGCGGCCTCCTTCTCACAGGGCGGTTTGTCATCCACGGCAGTGTTGTTCCACATCTCTCCTAGTTTTTTTGTGACATCACCAATGGATAAGCCAGGATGCTCGCCTTTGATTTTTGGGCGGTACTCAGAACAGAAGAAGAAGGCTGAGGGAGGCATCTTGGGTGCATTGGGGTCTTTGAACTTTTTGTTCCTCTAGGTTTTCAATTCTCTTTCATAACGAGCCTTGTCAGTCTTTGTCATATCTTCAAATTCCCCCTTTTCTTTAGCAGACATGGCCTTCCATCTCTCTGAGCACTTCCTGGAGAACTCTGAGAAGCTGACAGAAGCATCCAGGTGCTTCTTCTTGTGCTCCTCCCGGCAGGTTTGCACGAAGAATGAATCTGAGGACATTTTGCCTCTTGGCTTCTTAGGATCTCCTTTGCCCATGTTTAGTTGATTTTCCTTCGCGAGGCACAGAGTCGCCCAGTGCCCGTCCGGCTCTTGCCCTGGTGCTGTCTGTATGGGGCTCAATGGACTGCCTAGTTACCAACCTTTGCTGTGCACACTTTGTTCCTTAATTTAAAGCTATTAGTTAAATAAAAATGACTACAACCCCATTACTGCAGGGATTAGAGGTAGGTCGTTTTAAGTTAGCCAGTTGGGGTTGCAGAAAGAGGGAGAGGAAGGACAAGAGAGGGGAGAAGGTCACCATGAGAGAAGATGGACCGTGAGCACATGGCCAGGAGTAACAGCAAGTATCTGGGGTACACCTCCCAAGGAAGGAGCCAGGCCAGCAGTTAGAAAAGTAGATTAGGGGTTACCCTCCATTATTGTTAAAGCCAAATAAAATAACCACAGACTGAATCTCATTCATTTGTAAGACCCCAAGAACACAAGCTCCCATGTTCTTATGATGTTTGTCAATCTCAAGAATTGACTGGGAGTACATGAAATTAAGAAGCTTCTGCATAATAAAGGAAACTATCACTGGAGTGAAGAGACATTCTACAGAATGGGGGTGGTGTGGTATGGGGTGGGGGAGGCATTCTACAGAATGGGGGTGGGGTGGGGTGGGGGAGGGATTCTACAGAAGGGGGTGGGGTGGGGGAGGCATTCTACAGAATGGGGGTGGGGTGGGGGAGGCATTCTACAGAATGGGTGTGGGGTGGGGTGGGGGAGGGACTCTACAGAATGGGGGTGGGGTGGGGGAGGCATTCTACAGAATGGAGGTGGGGTGGGGTGGGGGAGGGACTCTACAGAATGGGGGTGGGGTGGGGGAGGCATTATACAGAATGGGGGTGGGGTGGTGTAGGGTGGGGGAGGCATTCTACAAAATGGGAGTGAGGTGGGGGAGGCATTCTACAGAATGGGGGTGGGGTGGGGAAGGCATTCTACAGAATGGGGGTGGGGTGGGGTGGGGTGGGGGAGGCATTCTACAAAATGGGAGTGGGGTGGGGGAGGCATTCTACAGAATGGGGGTGGGGTGGGGGAGGGCTCTGCCAGCTCCGTATCAGACGGAAAGGATTAGTATTCAAGCTACATAAAGAACTGCAGAAATTAAACATCACAAAACGAAATTGTCTGATCAATAAATGGACAAATAAACAGCGTAGGGAGTTCTCAAAAGAAAAAGTACAAACCCATCAATAAGTACTTGAAAAGGTGTTCAACGCCTTTACCTGTCAGGGAGATGTCAATTAAAATTGCTTTCAGATTTCACCTCACCTTCATCAAAATGGCTGCTGTCAAGAGAGGTGCCAGAGTAACACAGCACACATGCACAGGCTGTC
The DNA here is from genome assembly GCF_963924665.1 of Micromys minutus. Classification (NCBI taxonomy): domain Eukaryota; kingdom Metazoa; phylum Chordata; class Mammalia; order Rodentia; family Muridae; genus Micromys; species Micromys minutus. Next base: position 53,934,282 of record NC_137981.1, read on the forward strand.
TGGTTGACTCAGTCCCTACAGGTAAAAGGATGGCAATTTCACCAAAACTTACAAAGAGAATGTTTGTGCCATCCAACCAAACTCTTGAGGAAAGAGCTGAAAAAATACAAATTACTACAGACACTGATGTCCATGTTTGCTGGGTCTTGGTTCACAGCAGCCACGGTATAGAGTCAACATGAATGTCCATCAACAGATGAGTGAGGGAAGACAATGTGTTAGATACACACCCACCCCCCCCCACACACAGATACACACATATCACACACACACACCACACACAAACATACTATACAGACACACACAAGACATCATGCACCACACACACACATATACCACACACACACATACATACCACACACAGAGACACACCACACACACACACACACACACACAGATATACACATACCACACACATACACACACATCACACACACACACACACACACACAGATATACACATACCACACACATACACACACATCACACACACACACACACACACACAAGTTTTATTCAGCCACAAAGAAGAACAAAAAATGTCATTTTTTCCCCTGGAAAATAAAGGGAACTAGACACCATCGTGACAAGCAAAATAAGCCAGACTCAGAAAAAAAAATCAAATGTTTTTCTTTTATACGCAGAATTTAGGTTTTTATAATTACATAAACTGGCCCTGGTGGTGCTAGCCTATTATTCTTCCTACTTAGCCAGAGGAAGTAGTGGGACTGTCTGGGGCTGTGATCCCTTTGAGAGTCTAATGGCTCCTTCCCAGGGGTAGCAGAAGACCAATGGAAAACACAGATATGTACATTGAGATTCTTAACAGTAGCAAAATTACAGCTGTAAAATAGCAACAAAATTAATTTTATGGTGTGTGTGGGGTCACCGCCACACGAGGAACTGTATTAAAGGGCCACAGCACCGGAAGGGTGAGACCCCACTGGAGGGTGAACTCCAGCAGGACAGCCTTTGGGCTATGGTGAGTTAGCAGATGAGTACCTGATTTCCATGTATGAAAATGTTGTAACGAAACTTTCTTTAAAAAAAAATTTAAAAAGTGCTCATGGAAGTTTGAAGGAAATAATATGCCAGGTAAAGAATACAGCATGTGCACACACAGAACCTAAGACCTCAACAGAGCAGGACAGAGAGGTGGCTGTAGTTCACATGTGTGCCCACTTGGGGGCAGCACATACAAACCCAGCTTTTCTTCTACAGTCACCAAGCTGCCATTCCCGCAGGTAGATCTCGCCTTTAACCACAAGACCGTTACCTGTCCACTCCCAAATGCAAGAATTCAGAAAGCCACCCCTCCCGACACCCTATGCCACTACTCTGGTCAACCCTCTGACAGTTTCTTTGCCCTACGGTCATTTACCCAAGACACTGTTCACGAGTCTTCACTGCCCGCCAAGTTTACTCCTCTACTTGTCTTTTTTTTTTTTTTTTTCTCCAAGGGCTAGCTGAAGAAACCCATCAGGCTGTGGAGAAGGTGGGTGACGCTGGCTTTAGATTAGGGTTTTCGGGAGATGTGGAGGATACAGCTAAAAAAAAAAAAAATCTACATATTGTTACATCTTAAGAAATGTGAACTGTATAGCTTTAATTAATTTTACGATTGTTGTTACTGATTTTTCAGAACAGGGTTTGTCTATGTGGCATGCCTATCCTGAAACTCATTTTGTAGATCAGGCTGGCCTTGAGCTCAGAGTCCCACCTGCCTCTGCCTCCTGCGTTCTTAGTTAATTGGTTCTGCTTTCTTCTGAGGGGCCATCACAGCACCATGGAAGGACAGTGCTGCTGGTGCCTTCTGATGTTCTCCGGGGCAGGGGTAGGGGGAAGACGTGTCAGGGAGACTGTGGCTTTCACAGGTCTTGGTGTTGCAGTCTCAGGATTGCTACTGTCAGAACTGTGACTAAACCCCAAACCCCAAAAGGGCACAGGATGAAGATGTCTGGGGGAGGGTCTTCTGCTAAGCCCAACTCACTGCCTTCCATGTAGGAGGAAGTCAGCATCGTTCTAAGGCTAGAGATGTTACAGAGTGCCTTTGGCCTGCCTCAAGTACCACTGCCTTACTGAGCCAGTGTAGAGGTGGCCAGCCTCTTCAGAGGGTCCGGGACACAAACGGGTGTAGGGGGAGGGCCACAGAAGAAAATCTTTATGAGGCTTCTCCACTTTTTTTCTTTTCTACTTTCGTTGTTGTTTTGTTGTTGTTTTTGTTATTGTTGCTGTTTTTTTGGTTTTGGTTTTGTTTTGAGGCATGATCTCTGTCAGCATAGCCTCATCTTGAACTCACCACACAGCCCAGGATAACCTAGAACTTCTTAACCTCTTGACTGGAGAGATCAAACCTCCAGAGAATTAGAATTACAGATTTCCACCACTACACTCAATATTATGCCTTTGGCTTTGGGAATGGAGCCCAGGCTAGCCACACATTCTACCATCTCAACCCTTTTCCTTGGCTATTTTGGGGCTGTGTTCTGGTTCTCCAGGGTCTGAGCTCAGAAACCTAGTCCCAAATGTTTCCAATCGTGTACCAGTCTTTTTAGGCATCCCTGATATTCATCTGCCCTGGGGTGGGGGCCATTTCAAGGTTTGGGGGCCACTGGGCCACTACTGAGAATGAGACAGGTCTGGTGACCAAAGGCTGCAGAGAAGGATTTGTGGAAGGAGAAGCCAGGTGTGGTAGGAGTTGGGGGTCAACCAACCGCCAGAGGTCCGGAGCACCCAAGGACCCCAAGGAGGGCCTTCAGGCAATGGGCTCTGGGCCCCTGGGGCAGCGGGGCAGCTCTGGGAATTGCATGCGACATCTATTTCAGAGTTTATGGTAAGAGGTTGGAGCTTGCACACACAGACAGCACACCCCACCCTTTAAGGAAGCAGAGAGGAGAGCAGCAGGGGTGTGGTTAACGACCGGGAGGAGGAGGGTGGGGGGGAAAACAACCTGTCAGCCTCTTACTCAGCCTCTGCGGGCAGAGCCGCGTCCTACCTGCAGCGGCTGCACTCACCTGGCCCAGCCCGGAGCCCTGGCCCGAGTCCGCGCCTCGCCCGAGGGTGAGTCCTGCACGTCGCTACCCTGCGCCGGGGTCAGAGACACGTAGATCGCTCGACTTAAGTGGAAAGCTGGAGGGGCTACAGTTCCGGTCCTTCGGGGAGCCTAGACCCGGTTGAGAATTCCTGGAAAGGTAGCCGAGGACCCAGAAACTCGGAGTTGCAGAGCAGGTGCTCCCTCCCTGAGCTTGCCGCCCTGAGCTGGGGGGAGAAGGCACGTATTTTTGGAGTTCTTTTAAGACTGAAGGGTGTTTCTCTCCCTTTTTGTCCTATTAGCTTATTCAGACGGGGAAGACTAGGGGCACACGGTTGAAGTCGGCTCGGCAAAGCTGCTTGCCTCTAAAGGTTGGATTTGGGAACTCCAAACCCAACCGAGGGCTTCAGGACCCAACTTCGGCTCTAGCTCAGACCTCTGCCCAGGCACAGCGCGCTCTTCTTCCCACCGCCTTTCAGCACCCATGTGGCCTGTCTTCCCACCCCTGAACCACCCCATCCCCAGCCTCTGGGACGTTTGTTGTTTGTTTGTTTGTTTGTTTGTTTTGTTTTGTTTTCCCTGAAGCCGGGGCTTTAAGACAAGCGGGGTTCTCCAAGAGGAACCATACCATAATCTGTGTGTGTGTGTGTGTGTGTGTGTGTGTGTGTGTGTGTGTGTGTGTGTGTATGCGCGCGCGGGCTGAAGTTCCAAAGTTCACACCAGCCACACTAGCTCATTTTGAAGCTGCTTTTCCCATGCCACTCAAGGGTTAAGTTCTGGGCTGCTGTTCCTGCTGCCAGGCTGTGCGTGGGCAAAGCTTTGGGTGGGTGAACAGTGAGCATATGGGTGATGTTCTGAGGCCCACCAAGCCCTGCCACCTGCCCTCACCCTCAGCCATATGACACCAACATCTCCCATCACCCCTGTACTGGAAGCAAGATTCCGCCAGGCTCCTTGAAGGAACCAAGCTGGGACTTAGGGGTGTTGGAGGGTGGGGGTTGGCATCAGCCCGAGAGGATCGAAAAGCAAGAAGGAGAAGAACCTTAGCAGATCTTGAGGCAGTCTGGAGCCGACTGAAACAATGTGCATGTTTTGGAAAGGGTAGGGGTGCCAGGCAGCCCCTGTGTGCTCAGTCCCTTGTGGTTCACAATCGCTGCGATGGGGGCGGGGTTCAAGAAGAATGCAGACCAGGGGGAAAAAGTGATTCACGACCCTAGGGAGGAAGGAAGAAGTCACATTCGTAAGAAAGACCTAACTTTGGCCGGACAGTCTGCCTTCTTTCTTTCACTTACTAGCTTCCTTCCTGCATCTAGGTGCTTCTGTCAGGTGAGGGGAAACCTTGGAGGAGCTAGGATGGGCGGGACTGCGGTGAAAAGAAAGAGAGTTCCACCAATACAGTGGCAGAGGCTGGGTAGGGCTGGGCAGGGGCAGGTCCTGAATCTTTCTGGCAGAAACATCTGTGGGAACTGAAGATCAATAGGGATTAACTAAACAAGGAGAAGAAAACAGGTCAGGGCCAGAATCCAAGGCTTAAGAGCAGCAAGAGATATCGGGAAACTAAAAGCAGCCAAGAAACCCGGCTTGTTAGGAGCCTAGAGTTCAGAGGTAAGGGGGAGCTGCAGCCTTAAATAGAGGATGCTCCCCAGGCCTGGGAAGGCTGCTCAGGCTGCCATGGCAACTCCTCTAGGAGCAAAGCTTGGAACCTCAGGCTGCTTGAAACTTCCCAGGGTGCCTCCACTCTGGGATGGAGGTGCCAGATTTAGCAAATGAAAACACAGGGCATTCAGATTTGAATTTTAAATGGACACATTCGTTGCAGTTTTTGTTCTTGGCGTTAAGTATGTTTCATGCAGTGTATGGAATATACCCAATACTCAGGCATAACTCACAGTGCGTCTGAAACTTAACTGAATGCTCTGAGTCTGTCTGGGATGTGAGTCTGTCTGGGACATGGAGGCTGGCTTTCTTCTGAGAAGTCTAGGCTGAGAACTAAGCCAGAGCCCTGAGAACAGGCTCAGGGCAGATTTATTTTGTGACAAGTCCTGATCGAACCTGTTGGAGGCTCATTCTATGATTGGTCACGACATTACTATTGAGAAAAGTTTACTCATCTGCACAGCCTATTTGTCTAGGTTTAGGGGCGGATCCTTGATAATGCACGAAAACCCCAATTGAGTGCTATGTATATTAACTTTAAACGACACATTCCTAGATAGTGACCAAAAGAGCATCCACAAAGTGCTTGGAGGTACATATTCTTTAGCTTGCCCAGAGATCTCAGGGAATCTTAATTAAATGGAGAGAAATATGAATGGATGAAAAGAAAATGTGCATAAAACACCCAAAAATGCATCATAAAATTAGGTTTCCATTATTCTTCATTTAAGAAGAACTTCCTAATTTGAAAACTTTAGCTGGGACTAGAAGAACCAAGGATGCCCGGCTAAACAGGTCCTGGCTTTAATGAGATCAATCCTAAAGTTCAGAGACAGAGACATTGGGAGAGAGAGAGAGAGAAAGAGAGAGAGAGAGAGAGAGAGAGAGAGAGAGAGAGAGAGAGAGAGAGGTGTTAGATGGGTTATGCTAAATGGTCCTTCTCTTCAGTGGTGAATTTGTCCCCTAGCCCAGCCCATTTGTCCCCAGTCCCTGAGGGGTGCCATTTATTCAATAGAAATATTCAGAGCTATTCCAATGACATGTTGTTTACATCTGCATGTCCAGGGTTGTGCTAAGTCCTGCAGAAAGGGCGAGTGTGGCCTGGGATTAGCCTAGCCTTCCCTGAATGTGGCTCCTCAAGCCCACCAAGTTTTCGAAGAAAATAAGCATTACACATAGAGAGAATGTGGATGGATGCACATGGGGGTTGCAGGCCACACAAAGTATCAGAAGTCATTGCTCCCCCCCCCCCCCTTCTAACAAGGACGGATGAAACTCCTTCCAGAGTTGACTTGCCCAACCCAGAGACATTCGGGGAAACAAGGAAACAAGCCTTTGTGTGCAACATTCCAGCCTCACCATTTTTCAGGAATAGAACTCTCCCTTACCCAAGACTGCTCAGCCCTCCCTGACTGATGGGGTCTTCTAAATCTCTCACAGCCAGGAATCTATTACCTCAGACTACCTGGCTTGCCAGTGGAATGGAAACTTGAGGGAGTTAACCAAAAGTCAGCGACCAGAGAGGCACAGCTGGGATGGTTTGAGAGAGTCCAGGCCAGTCCTAAGGCAAAGGAGGGAGAGCAGGGCTCTCAGAACACTAAGAAGCAGTTGAATGGGCAGGAACCCAGGATCACAGTGGTTCTAACTGGACCTTCTCTGTGACCTTGTGAAGGTCATTTAGCTGTGGCTTTCTTATCTGCTGGGCGGAGGTGGTGGCAGGGCTTTTGATGTCATCTGAATTAGCCAGGACACAGATAAACAGAGATGACAGCCGCTATCACCCAGGGCAGAGTAGGAGAGCCCCTTACTGCCACCCCTGAGTTCTATACTGTGCTGGGTCACCCTGTGAGCATCAGAGCACTGGGGCTGTAGACATGCACCAAGAAGTATGGACTATGGTTTCACTATTAATTAATATTATCCCTGAGAAGGGATGCTCATGACTTAATAACCTCTGCTGTACATAAAACATAACACTCAGTGGATACTCAGGAGTGTGAATTCTCCCATATCTTAAATGTATGGGCTACATCTGAGCCCATAGGAAACTACTGGTTGTTGTTGTAGTTGTTGTTTGTTTTGTCCGACTATGTAGCACACACATGTGTGTGGCGGGACAGGGATGGGCTGGGGGAGGGGCTGTGAAAGTGCCTGTGTGTGCATGGTGTAGGTCAGAGGTCAGCCCCGGGCATTACATACTAGAATGCCATCCATCTTGATTTTCCAGATGTGTCTTAGTTTCTCTTCCTGTTGCTGCGATCAAGTACTCTGACAAAAGTGGCCTAAAGGAAAAAAAATACAGTCAGCCATGGCAGGGAAGTCAAGGCCAGAGTCAACTGAAGTAACTGGTCACCTTATATGTCAATCCACAAATGGTGCCACCCACAGGGGGCGGGGCTTCCCAACACAATGCCTGCAATCAAGACCCTCCTCCACAAGTGACCCCACATCCTAGATTCTGTTGAGCTGACACCAATTACCACAGAGTATCATTAATTAATGACCATTAACTTGCTCGGTCTGCTTGGTCAGTGGGTGGCTAACAAGCCTCAGGAACATGCCTTGCTTAAGTATCCCCAGCTGCGCCATCTCTCCTGCCTGCTTTTGTTTCAAGTTTACTAAGATAAGATTAGGCTTTGTACCCCATCTTAGCCTCAAACAACTACCTCCACCTCCACCTGCTGCACCTGCCTCCCCCCCCCCCCCCCCAGTCTTCCGAGTCCTGAGATTTCAGGGAAGTAATGCCATGCCCAGGACTATTTTTTTTTAAAATCTGGTTTGGGGAACCATGAACGGTGGGCAGACACACTCTCCTGAAGAGTTCCACCTCTGTTTCTGTTCTCTTCCCGAAGCCATAGGCCACCTCTGACATGAGAAGACCACTCCCCAGGTGACAACTCAGAGAGGCACGAGGGTGCAGCTCTTGGCCAGGAAAGATGATGCCTACTGATACCCATCAGACCCTGGAGCTCGAAGAACCATTTAGTGGTATGGGCAACAGAATATGGTGGTTATTCTTTCTGGGCCTTTTCATTTAGCATACAAAGCTCTGAGCTGTGTGAGGGGGTGGAGGGGGAGAGGGCAGCCTTTTGAGTCAGTCCGCTGTTTCTCAAGGTATAATTATTACTCGAGATGACGGTCTGATTAAGAGAACAGACTCCAGGCTGCACATTCTGATGCATTTCTACCTAGCTTCAATGGGCAGATCGATACAGTGTAGAGTTTGGTTTGTTTGTTTGTTTGCAAGAGACAGATCCTCCAGACAGACTCAGGTGATCTTACTGGTGGGCACCTCTCTGGGTTCCGGGGCTTTCCAGTTCATGTCAATGTGACTAGCAATGAGATGAAGCATAGCCCAGCCCAGGAAGGTCGGATAGCTCTATAGCTCAGTTAACGTTTTCTCCCTTCCAACTCCCCTGACACAGTTAAATGTCACTAACATTCCTCTTACCACAATTTCCTGAGCGCCCGCTCCATGCCACCTCTCCCCAGTGTGGCTCTCTTTCTTGTCCCCATGGGCCTGCTGGGAATTTCTTCCCAGTCTGAATATGGCTCCTCTACAGGGTTCCTCTCTGTAACAGAAGTTCTGGCCACTTGAAGCAGGCACACCATGTCCTGGTTTCTAAAGTAGCTTTGTCCTCTTTCCACTTCCTCCAGTACCCGGAGCTCTTTGTTGCTCAACAGCGTATGCCGATGGCACTTTTCACGCCAGTCTTCTCAGCTCACCTCCACACTCAGGGGGTTGCCTCTCTCGGTAGGCCCGATGCGGGCTCCCCAACATCTGTGTGTCTGCTCTGGGCAACATCCGGTTCTGCCCTTCCACTAAAGACACAGATGCTGGGCTCTGACGTTCAGTCCTCAGCTGAAGTAGTTGTAAGGGGGTTGTAAGCCCTGTGAGTCCCAAGCCTCAGGCTTAATGCTGTGAACCCTCCGCCCTGACACAGCTTCCTTCAGTCTAAGTGAATAGGATGGGAAAACCTGGGTTTAAGCGCCCGGGCTCTGGAGTCCTCGATAACTCAATAAACCGTTTTGAGGAAGTTTCTCTACTTTTTTTTTTTTTTCTGATAAAGAAGTGACACGGTCTGTCTGATAGAATCGGGAGAAAATGCTTGATGCCTGTCACCGTGTCCTATAAAATATCACAGGCATCATGACAGGAAAAAGAGATGGTTTGGGATGAAAAAGCTGTGAATTCTAGTCTTAACTTACTTTCTATCTGCACGAGCTTACCAAGCCTCGGTTTCTCGCTTGTAATTCATTTCCCGAATTTGTTAACTGTTTCTCTTACCTCCCCCAATCTGAAGGCTCCTATTGACCTCAGCACGACCACTGTCTGCTGGGGGTGGAGGGAGGATACCACACGAAGAGAAATATCTTTAAGAGAGGATGGGGATTTGTGGAACCCTGAGAAAGGCACAGCTTGCCTAAGACCAGAGGAGAGAGACTACTCTGGCATGGACTTGGCAAACTGCTTGTGCTCAAAGAAAAGAGCCAATAGGAGCCTGGAGGTGGGAGGACAGGCAGAGGCTACTGACTCATTCTAGGTGGGGCCAAGGGCAGCAGACAGCCAGAGTCCTTACAGGTGAAGAAAGAGATAAGACCCGGATGCGGACGCCAAATACTGTGGCCACGGGTAGGAAAACCAGCGAGTTCACTGGGAAGCACTAGCAGGGTGCTGTTGAAAATGCTGAGTTGGGTAAAGGGGCTATGGTGCGATTTGGGGAGCAAGGTACAAAGCAAATAGGTTAGCAGAAAAATTGAGCTTGTGTGGGGTATAGACTTTTAACGGCCCATGCAGGGTGTTCTTGGGTCTAGAGCGGTGGCTAGCAGAGCACCCGGGCATCAGCTGCGGCTTCAACTTTCTTGGCGCTACAGTTTTGTTTTGTTTGTATGCATTTGGAAGCTGGAAGGCTTATGGGAGTCTGTAGATTGGATGGGCCACTTGCATTCTTCATGACCCTTTTTTGTTTACGTTGTGGATGCATGCGAGTGTGCGCGCACACTCACTCATGTATGCATGCGTGTTCCTTGTGATGGACCTTGCTGTTCTTATGTCTGTTAACAACCGTCCCGCCTACAGTAATCCAGGGTGGTGTCTGAACACATAGCAGTTGGATCTGCAGGTCTTTCTCCATCTGCGTCTCCCAGGAGCCCTCCACTTCCAAGTCTGGGAACAACCCCACTGGAGTGATCCACTTTAAACTGAAGCTCTTTTCTCTCACCCAGTACTCAGGTCTTTGTTCTCTCCACACGCCCTGGCTTCCTACCCTTCCTCTGCACCTCCACTTACCCTGCTCTCACCCATCCGAATCCCACAGATTCTTGCTTCATGCCTCTCATTCTTTCCTTCCTTGTCTTCTAGCCTCTCCTGAGAGCTCAGGCCTTATCACTGAATACCACTAAATATGATTGATACCTCTCTCCTCCTCCCATCCCTAGGAGCTCCCCAGGATGGAATTCCAAATTCCTCAAATTTATGATTCAGGACCCTCTGGGTTTTTTTTTAATATTTGAGATTATTATTTAATTACAACATTTCTTCGCTCCAAAGCCTCTTATATACCCCCTGCCTGCTCCCCTTCTAAGTCATGGCCTCATTTTTAAAATTATTATCACATGTATATATGTCAATACATGTATTTCTGAGTATAGCCTGAACAGTCCATGGAATGCTATCTGTGTGCAACCCAACCTTAATTAACCTTTCTTAGACCATGTCCTTGGATATCCCAAACCATGCCCTTTACTTTTGCCAAGCTGCTTTGGTCACTTGAACCCACAAATCTCCGTTCCTGTGGAGAACACCAGTCCCATCCACTTTTGCAAATCAATTCCTGTCTATCGCTGTTCTAAACACACACTGAAAACCTGCTCTCCCCATTGGAGCCTCCGGGCTTCTTGGCTGCTGGGCTCTGCAGAACTTACTGACCGAGCTTCACATTCAACTCTTCCTAGCAGAGGAGGCGCTTTTCCCCCTCCAGCCCTTCATACACCCTCAAGTCCCACAGTCATGGGACTCCATGTCCCCATTACTTCTTCCCCACACACTCACGCCTGTCTGAACCTGGCTACATAGAAGAGTTCTTCCTCATTCCTGGCACCAGCCGTCACAACATCCAGTTGTGACACAGAAGTCGTTACCAATCCTCTTCCTAGATAGCTGTCTTCCTTTGAGGCACAGATTTCTTCAAACCCAGAGAGGAGTCAGGGCTCAAGATGAGGAGCCTGCAGATTCCTTTACAAATCCACTCCCGAGTCCTTCAAGTGCTCCAGACTCTGATTTATTTACCAGCTCTTTCATTTTCTTGCTCTGAGATTGTCTGGGCTGGGATGAGGAAAGCCGAAAGATGGAAATCAGGGTAGCTTCAGGGTTAAGTTGAAAATACACAGGAGAGAGAGACCCACAAGGCAGAGATGGGCAGGGATCCCAGGGAACAGCGGCAACTGTCAGTGTACACACAGTTGCCTGGACTTCACCCTCACAGTGACCACAAGCCTATCTCTTGTGCTTGTGGACTCTGAGCTTTCGGCTCTTATGGTCTTATGGAGAGTTGAGGACTCCAGGTGTACAATCACTGTTTATTTGCAGAGTAATCCTTAGAGGAGCCCTGACTGTAGAAAGATACTGTCAGTATGTTTGTGCTGAGCCCCTTGCCCTGGGCTGGCAAGCTTTGGTTAGTGCTACGCACGGTTTGGAGGGGTCCACACCAACTCTTTGAAAGGTGTGTGATTTTCACCTCTGAGCTCACACACATGTTTATGGGAAGAAAGTTCATGGCTTTCACTTTGTGTCTCAAGGGATTTAGAGCTCAAAGATTAAGTCACTGGGGGCTAAGGCTCAGTGGGTAAGGGTGCATGCTGTATGTGAACGTGGACCTGAATTTGAACCACCAGCATCCACAGAAAATGCTGTGCATGGCCAAAACTGCCTATAATCACATTTCTGGGCTTAGAGTAGAAATGGGAGGATCCCAGAACTTGGTCGTCAGCTATTCTAGCTGAATGAGAAATTCTGGTTCAGTGAGACCAGCGGTCTAAAAGGAATAAGTTAGAGAGTATTTGCAGAAGACGCATGAGGCCTTCCGCTACCCTCGCCATGAACCCTGTGCATAGACAGGCAAGTACAACACACATACCACATACCACACTCGAACCCACATGGAGGTCCACAATAATATTCTTAAAAGATTTATTGTATGCATGTGAGTACACTGTAGCTGTCTTCAGACACACCAGAAGAGGACATTGGATCCCATTACAGATGGTTGTGAGCCACCATGTGGTTGCTGGGAATTAAACTCAGGACCTCTGGAAGAGCGGTCAGTGCTCTTAACCACTGAGCCATCTCTCCAGCCCCCATAAAAATAATTTTTATTAAAGATCAAGACAGATTCTTACTAGGTATTGCTGTCAGCGTTACAGAATTCTTATAAACACGGCTTCATACTTGAGCTCTTGTTGCATTCAGTCAAGAAGCCCCAGAGAGGACAGAGAACTCAGTTCTGAAAGGCAGTGCTACGTCCCAAGGGCACAACATGGCTAACACAAGTTTAGCATCTGTGCACTGGCTGTGTACAGATATGTGCCTGAGAGTTCCCGATCTCCCAGTCAGGAGAACATTTTTAATAGAGCTAATTTGAATGTGTCAGATTTTAGGATAATAGTATATTACTTGAGTGTCACGTTTTATATCCCACACTATATGAAGTACAGCCTCCCCCTCCCCCCACCAGCTCCTTCAGCTTCCAAGTCAGTGACGTCATCCCTCCTCCGCGGTGGCCTGTAAATGCCTTTACCCCACTGCCTAGGGAAGGTGGCTACTCCTTGGGAATTCTCGGTGTTCATTTTTGCAACAATGGCATTTTTTTAGCTATAATTTACATATTATAAAATGTGCCCTTTTAAAACACACAATTCAATGCTTTTTAATTTTTTTATATTGACAGTCATGTTCAACCATCACCACTGCCAACCAGATACTTTCGTTATTCCAGGAAGAAACCCTGAACTGTTAGCCTTCCTTCCCCACCAGGCCCCTGGCGTTGCTGGTTCCACTGTGCCCCTGGCCCTGGCATTGTTAGTGTGCTTTCTATTCGTGGGGAGTTTGTCCTCCAGGCAGAATGCAAGCAGAGTTAGAGACTCCGTGACCTGCTTCCTTCTCGTAGGCATGTTTTGAAGGTCTGTGTATATTGTCCTATCTCTTAGCCCTTTGTTTTGTTTTCACAGACAAATAACATTCTATTGTATGGATCTGCTGCATTTGACAAAGGTTTTGAGACTTCCATACGGAGCACACTGTTGTTATATCATTTTTTAGTCGTATCTCTAACCCCTCCTACTCCTCCTGAGTAACCCTGAACTCTTGTCATCGTATAATGCTCATGTGCACGCATGCGCACATGCGGGCGAGCGCATGCGCACACACACATACACGCAGACTCACACATAGTCCAATTTAGTGTTGCCTACATGGGTGTAGGGCTGATCTCAGGGCTTGGTTATTAAGTATGGTCCCTGAAGAGAACTTTCTCTCCCTCATTATTGCCTACTGATTTCCCATTGTCCTTCGGTTACCTTCTGACCCCCTCCTCCCCCATCTACGCTGGCATGTCAAACTGGTGTGATCTTGTGCACACAACCATATTGTGCTCAGAAGACACTATCTCACAGCAACCATCTTGGTTTGCTGGCTCTTACAATCCTTCTGGCTCCTCTTCCACGATGTTCCCTGAGTCATTGGTATAGATGCCGTATTATATATATATATGTAGATGTCCCACATGGGCTGGGCACTCCATTATCACTTTTTCTTGGCACGTTGACTGGTTGTGGTTCTCTGTAAAAAGACCCAAGAGAAACTGCAAAAAGAACCTTCTCTGATGAGAGGTGAGTACTGTATTATTTGTGGCTATCAGGATGAGCATTTAAAAAGCAGCAGAACACTATCAATCTGGTGACATGGTGTTAACAGGTTCTCCTCTCGGGTCTATGACCTTTCAAACCGTGGGCTCTTAATGATGTTGACATTACCAGGTCTGAGTTCCTGCCTGTTGAGTGGGACTTAATTCCAACCAGACAGCTGTTGGTTACCCCCAAGACAGTAGCACCACAGTTGCACAGCGGGATGTGTCTTCCAGGCCAGACGCTGAGTCAGTTTCCCTTCCCATGAATCCTTGCTGCCTTTGTGTTGTTTTCTTGATCTTAACCACGAAATATCAATGTAATTTTGAGTTTCCATAACGGCTAAGGGTATTGAATACTTTAAAAGATATTTTGTGGCCATTTTTATTTCTTTCTCTTGAGAACTCTCGGTTCAGATATGTGGTGGTTTGAACAAACCGTTAGGTTCATCTTCGAAGGCTCAGTCAGCAGAAAGTGACACTATTTGAAAGGGTTAGAAGGATTAGGAGGTCTTGTTGGAGGAAGTGTGTCACTGGAAGTGGGCTTGGGGGTTTCAAAAGCCTATCCCAGCCTCTGTCTCTCTCTCCCCCCCTCCCTCTCCCCCTCCCCCTCTCCTTGTGGATCAGGATGTAGATCTCAGCTCCTTCTCCAGTACCACTCCTCCTGTTGCCATGATCTCTGCCCTGAAGATAACGGGCTGAGCCGTAAGCAAGTCGCCTCTTCACATCATTACCCAGACAAAAATCTATAGCCCATGTTTTAATCGGGTCGCTTGTTCTCTGGCTTTCTGAGTTCTTTGCATATTCTGGACACTGTCCTCTATCAGATGCATGTCCGGCACAGACTCTCTTTCACCCCGTGTGCATCCTTGTCACTTGTTTCCTTTGCTATTATAAACCTTTTCAGTTTCATGGGCTCCCACAGTCTGATTCCTGGGCAAATTCACCAAGTCCCATCTGACACTCGTACCTTGTAGGGTGCTGCCTGTGTTTTCTTCCAGCAGCTCAGAGGTTCAGGTTTCACACTGGTGTCTTTAAGCGATCTGGAGTTGATTTTTCTAGAGGGTGATAATAAGGGGTCTGCTTTCAGTTTTCTAATGTGGACGGCCAGGTTTCTCAGCACAGTTTGTTGATGCTGCTGTGCACTTTGACCCTCTGTTGAATATCAGATGGCTAAAACTGTGTGCACCAAAGGCCACATTTTCCCTTCCTACTCCTTACTTGGTGGGCAATTGCATTCCCCACTTTTCAACAGGTATAAATAATGCTACTGTGCATCTCACGTGCAAATGTCTGTGTGGACATTTGTTCACAGTTCTCAATGCTCTAGAGTGGAGTAGATGGGACACATGGTAACTCTATGTTTAACACTTCATTACATCTGTTTATGTGTGTATTCATACAAGGGCATGCCATGTGTGTGGAGGTAAGAGAACAACATCTTCTCCATCCTGAGGCTTAAACTTAGATCATCTGGCTTGTCAGCATCATCTTTATCTGCAGAGACACCTTGCAATGCTTACATTTAACGTTTTGAACGGTTGCCAAACCATTTTACATAGCGTTTGCATGGCTTTAATTATCCACAGCAGAACGAGACTGTTCCTGTCAACCACAGAAAGGGATGGTTTCTGTCTGTGGTGGTTTGAATGAAAATGGCCCAACAGGCTTATGAATTTGAATACTTGTTCTTCAGCTAGTTGAAGTGCTTGGGAAAGAGTAGGAGTTTCGGCCTTGTTGAAGGACACGTCACTGGGGGTAAGCTTTGGGTTGCTAAAGCCCATCTGAGGCTCAGTCTGTCTCCTGCCTTTGGATCAGGAAGTGAGCTCTCAGCTTCTGCCCCAGTGCCTGCCTGGTCCCATGTTCCTGCTCATGACTGTTATGATCTGAAACTGTAAGCAAGCCCCGGATTACATGCTTTCTGTTACAAGTTGCCTTGGTCATGGTGTTTTGTTACAGCCGGAGAGCAGTGACTGAAAAGCTATTTCTTCATGTTCTCATCTGCACCTGCTGCTGTTTGCGATTTCCGGCTTTAACCGTCTTAGTGGAAATGTTCTGTCTCACTGCAATTTTATTTCAATTTTTTTGATGACCGATGATAGTGTGTCTTTGTGCAATCCTTCTGGACACCCAAGATGTTTCCTTTGAAGAAACACGCATTTGTATCCTCTGGAAAGTATTTCTGAAAGCCCACAGTATAGCCATCCAATCCCCTGCCCTTTAAAGAGCTTTCTGGAACACTTAGTCTATGGAGCTATGCCTTTGATAACAATTACTGAATCTAAATCATTGCTTGACAAAGGAAACAGGCCTGTCAAATGGCCTTTCTTAGCATGTCCAGTCAGGTGGCTTCAGACTCAGATTTTTCCCATGTGACTATTGTTTCTAATGTGGTAATTTAGAGAGAAATGTATAATGTGAAAGATCCGTAAGGACTGGGTATTAAATTTCTCTTTTCTGATTTAGTTGTTGGGGGGGGGGAGCCCTTTCTTGCCTTATAGTTATGCAGATGTGATATTTAAAAATGGGTCAGTGGATGGCAGGATGGGTGGATGATGGAGAGATGCCCGGGAGGTGGGTGGATAATGAGGGTAGAGGTATAGGTGGACCGATGGAGAGGCAGAGAGGTGGGTGAATGATGCTTGGATTCATGGATGGAAGAAGGAAGGCTATATCAATAGACTGATGAAGGAAGGAACCAGAAAAGGAATGAAGTGTGGCGAATCAGACAATCAGGCAGCCAGACGACGCTTTCCAGCTTTCCTTTGGACCTTCTTGTTTCTACTCAGAAAAGGAGATTGCTTTTCAGTTACACCCCCACGTAGGTTTTTAATGCAAATTTGAAACAAGATCCTATATTCCCCATTGCTTGGAACATCCTTCCCATGGCCTTTGAAAAGATGAGGGCTTGTTTGGCTCTTAGATGTGGCTGAGAAGCTCCAGAGTCTATGATAGACACCTGCTTCAGGGAAAGGACACGATTCAGGGGCTTCTTATAGTTAACCATGTTCATTACCCCCCCCCCCTTAGCACTTTTTCTATCATTTGTGGAAACTTCTGGATCACTGTCAATCTCGAGGCCATTTCCCTTCTCTGGTCTCCAGGTGGGACAGGCTAGCCAGAGACCCCAAGCCCCACGACTCACCACCAGTTTCCAGGGACAGAAACCACACGTGAGCGAGTGACTGAAGCTCTGGTGTCCAGGGACAGACTAAGCAAAGAGAACAGGAAGCAGGCTAGGCAAGAAGGCATGAAATGAAGCTGTGGCCGGATACCACGAAGACATGACAGACACGGGCCAAAGCTGCAAGAGAGGACTTTTAAGGCTTCAGACCCTGGAGACAGAGGAGAGAAGTAGCAGCCTTCATGGCAGGAACATGGAGGGTGCCTGTAAGATTCACTTAAGAGGGTAAACATTGGAAATTAGGTTCTGGGAGCAAGATTTAATTGAGAGCATTCTGGGTGGGGCTGGCACAATTTCTCTGCCCTCTTCCCTCTTGTTTCCTCTCTCTCTCTCTCTCTCTCTCTCTCTCTCTCTCTCTCTCTCTGTATGTGTGTGTGTGTGTGTGTGTGTGTGTGTGTGTGTGTGTGTGTGAAGGATAGCTTCAGTGCAACAGCAGATGAGGTGCCAGACACCAGTACAAATGTCACCAAGTCTCTAAGGCCCGAGCTACCAACCAGAGGCTAAGAGGACTTCCCAGGTGAAGTAGTCCAAGGGTAGGTTTTCAGGAGCAGGTGGGGCCAGGTCAACAGAAGAGTGTTAGAGTTCTTCCTACTCAGGAGACTCGGAAGACTGGCTGGCATGGGAAACTGAACAGCTCAAAGCACCAAGATCTAGCCGAACTGTAGCATGAGCCGTGCAGACAGGATGCAGAGAGGTCCTCTGTCACGATGGCTTGGCACTCGGCATTATTCTCCAGAAGCCATTGAATGTATAGGAACAGAACATTCCGCTATACAGGTTTTTAGGTTGGGAAGAAAGTCAGCATTTTGTTTTTGATAGGAGGATTCTGGCCCTAGGCCAGAGGAACTCTAGTGCCAAGCACAGAGAGGCTCCAGCTGGGACATTTGCAGACAAGCATTCTGGGGTGTGGTCAAGGGCTATGAGCCAGGCTATGCCACCGATGTACAGCAGGGCACTGGTCATGTCACAGCCGCTCCTACTGCTGGCTGTCAGAGAAGCTGGTGGCATGGAATGATCTCCTAAAGGCTGTTCCACGAGGAGCCCACTTCCTGCTTTCTTCTTCAGTCCCAGTGTAGGCTGTGGAGGAAAGGGGCAGAGGGAACAGAGGGCTTGGCCAGGCTAGCAAGAACCAACCTGCCTCTATCCGAGGTGCAGAGGGTGAGACAGGGCTTATTCTACAGGAATGGGGAACTCACAAAGAGTGTGCCTACCCGAAGTACATGGGTGGGCAGATGTGTGGTTTTGTTTGACTGTTGGATTACAAAGGATTCCCAGAATGTCTGGGGTATGTATGCAGGGTGAGAGGACTCTGGCCTAGGGAATGGGCTGGGTGCTGACAGAGACTCACACCCCCCTTCCCCCAGAGGCCTCTCTCAGAACACGTGGCTGCTCCACTCAGCTTGGCCTGGCAAATGTTTTCTTGAGATAAAATTATTTTTCACAAGTACACACTTTGCTAAATGAAACGGTGGGGAGGCAGGGGCCTTGTTCTGTGCCCCTAGCTTCCCAATCCGAACCCAGCAGATGTCAGGATTCGTACTCAGGGAACATTTGGTCAGATCTGACAAGGCTTTGGAGAAAAGATCTGCAGGGAGGTGCAGGTCAGAGATGGCCTCTGGCCGCTCTGGGAAGGGTGGACAGAGGAGAGACTTGGGACCTCACTGGCTGCTACAATAGCTCAGCTCACACACAGCTTCCCCAGCCCAGGGGTATGGCTACACCGGTGGAGAAGAAGCGTAAGGGAACAACATGTGAGGACCCAGGACCTGGTGGGCACCTCACAGCAACCATCACCTCACTGGCTACGCAGTGACCTATGATGTTAGATCTCCCAGCACAGCACAGACTCATGCTTCTTAAGGCCCCAGGATCTCCTAGAGACTCACCGACGCTTTGATTCCTGGCTCCAGCCCCACGGTCTGGGATACGGCCTGAGCATCACCCTTCTGACAGACTTGTGAGTAGCCCAAGGGCCACACTTTGAATGCCTCTGGAGTGAGGGTCTGCAGAACCGCTTCCAACAGTCTGTCAGCCATGCTTCTTAACCCCTCACCCGAAAGCTTGTCTGTCTACACAGGCAGCAACTGCTTCCTCTTTCTTGTTTTTGTTTTGTTTCTTGTGGGGGGAGGGGGAGGGTTGCTGATCTCCACGATTCCTCTACCCAAAGTGGTTCTGATGAACCCAGCTTAAAACAATGATGCGGGATGGTCAAGATGATCTTTCGTCTGCCCCTGGTGCATTGACCAGTAGGCCGGTTTGCCAGACTTGTTCCTCCAGACTCAGGACCATCTCTTCTGATTCCTACCTACCTCCCAAACGCATGAGTCTCTGTGCTTCTGCTTCTGCTTTATGGTATCTTTCAGCTTCCTCAGTGAGCTCATGGGTCCCGAGGAAGTCTTGGTGCCTGTGTCCTACTTGATGGGTTAGTTACAAGAAGTCTGTGGCTGTTGTCTGCCATAGGGCAGGAAGGGACTAGAAACAAAACAAGATCAAACTGAGTTCCTCCCACCCCCCAACCCCCAAAGCCCACAATGTGAGGATCTAGTTAAAGGTCTGGGCAACTGGAAAAGAGGAGACAGCTGCTGGACCCACCAGAAGCTGAGCCACAGTTCGTCAGTTCCTTAGCCTTGAAAACAGTTTGAGTACCAGTCTTACCCAGGAACCGTCACTCCTGGAGCTGTATCAGGAATGTTTTATTCAAGCCAAAAAAGAAAAAAAAAAAAAAAGTGCTGCTTTTGGTGACTAAATCTGTCTCAAGAATTTCAGCTATGATCAGTCCCTTGTTGTTAATTTTTAATTTCTTGGGCTGATTCCTTCATCTCTTCCAGATTCCTCTGTGGACACAAAGCTAAACCTGGCCTCACGCCCTGCAGCTCTTCTCCATCCCTCTTGGAGCTCCTTCCATTTAACCTTGTCTCTGGAGTTTTGCTCTTTGCCTCAGTCCGTGCCAACAAAGTCCCCGGTGTCCCTCAGGATTATGTTTTCCCTGGTACCTGTGTATCCCACATAAATCCCAGAAGCTCTGGAAGGTTCCAGACACGTCTCTTGGAAGTTCTGCCTTTTGCTGTTTATTTATACCTGCCTAATGATAGTATCACCCTGGAAAGGACCCACAGCTCCAGATTGTGCCTTAACAGAAGCCAGCTAAACTTCTTGCCGTGAACTGCTGGTGACTTCCCTTCGATATTTTACAAGTCATTAACCATTACCATGCATGACGATTTTCAGAAAATGCCTGGAGAAAAACCACTAGGCCCAGTTACCTGCCCCCATTCCTTTTCAAGACAGTGGGAAGGAAGCACACTTGCTCCCTCACCTCCCTACCCCAGACACCATAATCCCGATGGACACCAGAGGTTTGTTGGCAAGGGCTAAAAGAAGGAGCAAGACTCAGACACAGGGGTGGGAGAGAGTGCTCCAGTGTGAAGTGGGGGAGAGCAGCAGGACTGAAACTGATATTCTGCCATGTCTCCCACCATAGCAGAGGGAGCCTTTGTCTGCATACGGGTGATTCCTCATTGTCAGAGACACCGGTCTTAAGAATGAGAACCGAGCCTCTGTTTCTAGGTATGCCTAGAAACCCAGCCTCCCCTCGTGCCCTGCAGCCTCACCACACTTTGCAAACCCTCCAGCTCAGACTTTCTACACACTTCACCATGCTCAACACAGACACTGATGGTTTCCTCACCAGGCCACTGCAAAGATTAAAAAGGCGATAATCATGTATCTATCATGTATGTTGATGTACTGTGTGTGCTGCGCTATATGTCATAGGTAATCAATCTGTTTAGTAAGTCTGTGTATCAGTGGAAACACATGTGTGTAATCATAGGGCTGATGAAGCTTCATCCCTGGTCAATCTAACTGCACATACACCAAATCTCAGCTCTGCAGCTCAGGGCTTCAGCATAGCCTCAGAGAGTTTGAGATACACCCCACATGCTTATCACCCCCACTATTGCTTCTTCTTGGCTTCGTCACTTCAAGACACGCAAGAAAACATGCTTCCCCACTGTGATGGCCCAGGGAGTGGCACTGTTGGGAGGTGTGGCCTTGTGGATATGGGCTTTGGCCTTGTTGGAGTGGGTGTGGCCTTGTGGGTGTGGACTTTAATATCCTCATCCTAGCTGCCTAAGAGCCAGTCTTCCACTATAAGAAGATGTAGGACTCTCAGCTC
This sequence comes from Micromys minutus, assembly GCF_963924665.1. Classification (NCBI taxonomy): domain Eukaryota; kingdom Metazoa; phylum Chordata; class Mammalia; order Rodentia; family Muridae; genus Micromys; species Micromys minutus. The sequence continues at coordinate 53,955,230 of NC_137981.1, forward strand.
CTCCTGCACCATGTCTGCCTGGATGCTGCCATGCTCCTGTCTTGATGATAATAGACTGAACCTCTGAATCTGCCAGCCCCAATTAAATACTGTCCTTTATAAGACTTGCCTTGGTCATAGTGTCTGATCACAGCAGTGAAACCCTAACTAAGACACCCACTCACCCCAAGATGCCACAGACTGTAGAAAGCAATGAGGGTTTTTCAGGTTGCATGGAGACATAGAGGGAGAAAAGAACGGGAAGGTTAGAGGATGTGGTACCGGCTACCTCTCCGGTCTCCTCCCCTTCTTCTCATTTCCCCTGCAGAACAATAAGAAAATTCTAAGATGCATGACTGGGGCTCCCTGAGCCTCATCTTCCAAGTGCAATCATCAAATGGGACAATTCCTATCAAATGGAAGAAACAGTTTTCTTCCTGGAAGGACGGCACCTGTTTCTATTCCCTCTTCAGCACCGACTTATGTCTAAACAAAGACGTCGGATCTTTGAGACGGAGTAGCCAGTGTTAGGCTCTGGGTGAGCTCAAGCTCTCCCCTTTGACTCAGCAGAGGGGAGCTGTCTGTGCAGTGCAGAGCTGGAGTATTCTCACAGAGTAACGTACTACGGGACCTAGTGCTCTACGTCCTCAAAGGGCAAACCAAGCCGGAGGTATGGTGTGGTGGCTTTTGTGGCGTACAAAGGGAGGGGATTTGTGTTTCCCAGACTGCAAGCCTGGCGTTCTGATGGCGGGCCTGGGTGGCCTGTCTAGGGTTGCTCCGTTGACTTTCTCATCAACTGAAAAGGCAGGTGAAGGCAGATAGATTCCGGTCTGTACAAGTGATTCCAGGCCTGGAAAAGAGATGAAACCTTTGACGTGCCTGAAATTTTCCTGGGTAGGTGAGACAGGAGGTGCTGCTATGTCAGTTGCCACCAAGAAGACCAGGAACCCAGGGTCCTGAAGTCATATGAGGCCTGCAAGAATGCAGGACATGTCACCAGTTACAAAGTGCCACCTTGGTCTCCCAAGTCTCCTTCCTTGGCCAGGGAGCTGTTTTGTCATCTCAAGTAGTCCCCATTGCCTCTTGATTCTTCTCCACCTGATGACATCCTTGACATCTTGCTACCCCCCCACCTTCATGAAGTCCCCCTAGATCTCCTTTCTACCCCGGAGGCCACAACACCTTGAGTGAAGGCAAGCACTCTCTTTCCCCAGTCTCTGAGGAAGCCCTCGGAGAATGGAGTTTTTAAATCCATTCTCAGCCCTGACTGGTGACTTAGACACATCTGCCATTCATTAACTCCCCACATATCTCATAAAATTCCACCCAACACGTAATGAAGTAAAGCTCACGGCCACTCTGGAGTTGGGTGGGGTGTGATTAAGCTGTCAGTTCGGACGCTCAGGACTATGGCGTGAGTTAGCATACTTGAGCTTTGGTGCTCCCGTGTTCTGTGTGTGGATGGGAAAGGACTCAAGAAAGAGACTCTCTGGAGTGATTCCAATACAATATTTTGCTTTCTGCTCCAAGATGATGTAGGGAAAAGTAATGGTCTCTTATTGTTGAAAAACAAAACAAAACAAAACAGGGTCTAGGGCTGTCACCATGGAGAATGTGTAGGGTAGACTGTTCTCAACTCTCAAACTCTCCTTAAGGAGAATGTGAGCCACCATCTCACAACTGCTGGACAGGTTTCCTCCCAATGGCTCCATCCATTCCTGGATATCTCTTATTGCTAGAGGGTTAGTCTCTTGCTGTACTGCACTCTCTGACACCGGAGCTAGAACTGTGACAGGGCACCCCCTCCCCCAGAGTTTCTCTTATCTAAGTGCAACACTGAGAGCCACTTCCTTTCCTCCTTGTATGAAGGGAGTCCTCAAATGCACAGCCTCTCTTACTCTCTGTTTGGGAGAAAAGAGTCTACCACTGTCTTGAAAGTCATAGGTAGAAGTAGACAAAACATTGTGTGTATGACATTACCCATCACCCCCAAGACAGGGTCTGGCTATGGAGCCTTTGCTTGGCTGGAACTCACTATGTAGACAAGGCTGGCCTCAGACTCAGAGGTCTCTCTCTCCCTCTGCCTCCCTAGTGCTGGGATTCAGAGGCTGTGCTACCATGCACAGGGTCATGCCAAGACCACTCCATCAAAGGAAATCCAACAGAGCCCACTTCTCTTCCCATTTCCCTTTCCCACTCTTCCCCAGCATGCACAGCTCCTAGAACTTCAGCCTTGTGCATCATCTCGGTGCCGTTGCCTAGTAACAATATGCTTAGCAACCAGTAAAGGAAGTGTGATCACACCTCTCAGTAGTGTACATGGAGCACTGCAGACAATACAAACAGCTCCTGATTTCTCTCTGCAACTACAGGAAGGTAACTTTCAGAGGTGGCCAGCATTCTGCTCTTGAGATGTAGTGCTCATCATCCTGGGGCCCACACTGGTTGTTGTTTGGCTTTTACTTGGCATTGGATAATATCTTTGTGGGGGCGGGTGGGTAGGTGGTTCTTGAAGGGCCGGATCTCTCTGCTTGCACTTGTTCCCAGGATGCCTCTGATGTAGTCAGGGCAGCTTGCAGAATCCTCTCTGCTCCCACGCAGCCCTCCCTGCACCAAGCCTGCACCCCTGCCCCCAGCCACCGTGTTCCCCACATTCTCTTCCATTTGGAGATGATTCTCTACACCCTACCATTTACCTGTCAGCTATTGCTCAGCTCTGTTCTAGAGCTGTGGCTCTCAATCTTCCTAATGCTGCGACCCTTTAATGCAGTTCCTCGTGGTGTGGTGACCCCCCCCACCCCCAACCACAGGATTATTTTGTTGCTACTTCATAACTGTATTTTTCCTACTGCTATGAATCATGATGCAGATATATGATATGCAAGATATCTGATATGCAACCCTCAGAGGGGTCATAATCCAGAGACTGAGAGCCACTGTCCTAGAGTCTTGTCTTTCAGACACTCCTATACTGATGAACAGTCTCCGTTTCCCATGATCTTTATGTCCTTCCTCTCTCTCTGCTCTTACAAGTACATGCATCCCAACCTAATTCAGCCTCTGGACCAGACATCACCCAAGATGGGAACAAGATTGGTAGCTACCTGTTCTGTCCATGCTCAGACTCTCTGGCTGACTGTCCTGTTTCCTAATACACAGCACCCAGGAGTGTCCAGCGAAGTCATAACAGTCTGGTTTTTGATGAGGACACCAAGGGTCTATGTCCTTGTTCTTCCTTTAGCCCTGTAGTCTCTTAAGCCAAATCCAACTTCTGCTTCTGTTGGAGTCTCAGGACTCAGGGTCCTGCAGAAACCACAGAGGAGAGCTGAGCTGCACCACTCGGCATCTGGGAGAGCAGGCTCAGCTCTCAACAGCCATGTGTTTCTTTCCTTCACCTTGGCAATGGACCCTTGAGCATAGGACTTGACCTGTGCATGGAAGAGCTGCTTGCAAGGCCCAAAGAAGATAAGTGCACTGATATACTCTACGTACTGTGAGCCTTTTTGCAGACTTTGAAGACAAGAATTTTCTTGGGAAAAAAAAAATCATGTCTTGTTTTTGCTGTGAGCCAGCAAAAGATCCTACGACATCTAAGACTGAAACAGACACACGTCAGCCACCCAGTCTTTGATGACCTTGGTGGGAACGTCAAGCCCTTTTAAGACGTTTTATCTCAAAGCTGTCAGGATAAATTCTAACAAGACTTCTGCCTTTTCTTCCCTTGGGCCCTCGTGATGGGTGACTAGGTGACGCCTCGTTAGAACTTCGGTTTAAGGACATTTCACAGGGCTCTTCTCATTCTGGCTGGGGAATAAAAAACAAATGATTCAGAACCTAACCAAAGCCTAGTTGAGGTGCTAAGAGAGCAGTCCCCAAGGAAGGTGCTTATGTCACCTGTATTTCCACAGCAATTGTGTGTTGAGTGGCAGCTGTGTGAAAGGCAGATTTACAAACAGGCAAGAGCTGGTAAAGCATACTCCATAGGTGGCTTAGAGCAAGGCAAACAGAATTTGGGTGTTATTGGATCTTGAAGGTTGGGAGTCTGGCCAAGGATGAACAGACATTCCAGAGGCATGAACACTTTGCCCCAACACTTACCCTTAGGCAATTGGAGTCTTGTCTCATAAATGAAGATCTCAGCAGGGAAGGTGGGAAATCCAGCAAGTGTTCAAGGTTCTGGCTTTCATTGGACTGGACTTTCCTAAGCCCCTAGAAAGGGGCATGCAGCTTACTGAGGGAGTTTAGCAACCCCCACCCCTCAGTCCTGGGAAGTCATTGAAGAGTGAAGCAGGTCTTCTTGCTAAAATTCCTGCATTTTAATTAAAGAAGAAAAAACCAACCTTAGTCCATGGAGGTCAACCACTGGCCTAGTTAGCGCTAGCTTAAAAAAGACAGTATTTGATGAGGATCTATGGGGATCCAATAGATCAATTTTCTTCTCAGACAGATACAATAATAAGTCATAACCAAAGGTAGTTAAGTCAGGAGAGACTCTGGCAACTGCCCAACCTACCCACCATTTATAGCTTAGGAAACTGTTTCCCAAGATGTGACTGGAGGTTAATTGGGAATATAAAAAAATGTTTCTTTTATTGCAAATAAAAATATTCATGTAAGACAATAGAAGAGCATTTGTCCAAGGCTCTGCTATAACCTGGAGACAGTATTTATTTAGAGTCCCCAAATCTGTTGACTTCTGTACCTCTGCTTCCTCCAGTGAGACTCCAGGCAGGGCCAGACAGAACTGGATCTCCAAAAAGATCTTTTACAACCCCAAAGTAGCTTTTGCCATTTTTAACGTTAAACTGTCAACACTCCGCAAGTCACAGGATCATTTCAGACACATTATCTTTTGAATAAAACATAGACATATTCTATGGGGAAATGTTAATCATGAAAAATCAGTAGCAAGCCACTCTCTCAAAACACACCTGCTGCAATAGAGTTAAAACCCAGGGCTGATGTGAAAGTAGACAGAGTGTTTGGTTTCTGTAAGCCACAGCCCACATAGCAGGCAGGGAAACAGGGCTAACAGGGTGGGTAAAAGCAGTTTGAACGCCTTCCCCTGCACAGGCTCTTGTCTACAGCTTTTGTTCTCAGAGTCTCTTCAATAAATATGACTCAGTCTGAGGTTCAAGTTCTACTTCCTCTGGGCACGGAGCTGACTCTACTGCCTATCCTGGGTGACTCAGGGGCCCATGGGCAGGGCTGTGTCTCCTTTGCTCGGCCAACCCAGGCTTCCTTCTGTCTTGGAATCTCTCTCTTCTTCCATTTCTAGATTTCTGTGCTCACTGAAGAACTAGAGTCTCTCCCCACCCCCACTGTGCATATATCTTGGTTAGCAGCCAAAGTGCATTTTTTTTACACTCACTTCTCTGCATTAGGTATGTAAGGCCAACTGAGGGTCACAATGGATTCCTGTGAGGAACACAAGCAAAAACCAAGAGCTGGAGAAACGGCTCGGAGTTTCAGAGCACTGACTGCTCTTCCAGAGGACCCGGGTCTGATTCTCAGCACCCACACAGTAACTCACAATTGTCCAAAACTTCTGTTCCAGGGCATCCAGTGCCTTCTTTTAGACACCAGACTATGGTGCAAATGCTACATGCAGGCATAAAATAATAATAATAATAATAATAATAATAATAATAATAATAATAATAATAATAATAATAACAACAACAACAACAATACTATAAAGATAAACATTATAAAGAATTCTCCACCAAGCCAAGAAAAGCCTCTAGGTTGTTCCCCTGTCTTCTAAATGCCCAACAAGGCAAGCAAGTACTTCACTGGGCAGGGACAGATGGGGAGTGGGATAGTAAGAGACCCCACACTTGTGAGCCTGTGTTTTGCCATAAAAGTCAGCCAGAGGCTGGGGGAGATAGAGTCATGTCTGCTGAGCACAAGGACCTGAATTTAATGGCCAAGTGTTCATGTAAAATAAAGCTGGACCCAGTGATATTCACTTCTAAGGTGAGCTTAGGAGAGATGGAGACAGGTGGGTCCTTAGCACTCACAGGCGGGAAGCAAGCCTACTCAGCCGGACTCAAGCCAGTGAAGACCCTGGCTAAAGGAAAACGGGTGGAACCTGGGGAAGAACACCTAAAGCTGTTCTCTCCCTTCCACACACATGTGTGCACACACACACACCAGTCATACTAACAGCTTTATCTATCTGGATGCACATTTTTCTAAACTCAAATGGGATGGTTCTGTACCGAAGCCAGTAACATTTTCTTCAAGAACAATAAAGCACTAATGAGCACTGAGTCATGGGGTTTTCTCCCCTGGGCCCCCTGAGGGGACACACCGAAGGGGGTGCAGAACCGGAGAGATTCTTGTTTACAAGACCGCCTGCTAGTGTAGACTCAGAATCAAAGACGATTTAATTAAAAATATTGATTCAGAATATTAAACGTTTTTTGATATATGATTTAAAAGATGTATTTAGCAAGAGAAATTGATACAGGTTTTTCATTGATAGGGCTTATGATGGGTTGAATAAAATGCACCCCCATAGTCTTGGGTATCTTAGCATCTGTTTCCCAGTTGGTGGCGCTATTTGGGAGGTTTAGCAAGTGTGGTCTTGTTGAAGGAAGTATGTACTCACTAGAGATGGGTTTTGATGATTTAAAGACACAGGCCACTTCTGGCTTGCTGTTTCTGCTTTGTGCTTGGGGTTCGAGATGTGAACCCTTAGCTTCCTGCTTTTGCTGCCATCCTTTCCCTTTGCCATGTGGACTGAGTCCCTACGGAACTGAATGCCCAAATAAACTCTTCTATAAGCAGCCTTGGTCATGGTGTTTTAGCACAGCAAGAGAAAAATAACCAATGCAGGGCCATTCATTTGGGGGCCTGTGTGTCATGAGAGACTCTAGGCAAGGGTAGTATGGCAGAAGGGAGAGATAATGACAAGCTGTGAATCATTCTTGGTTTCAGGGGAAGTCCCACCGTGTCTATGAGAGTGCCCCTATTTCCCAGGGCATCTCTGCTGCAGAGCTTGTACCTTGTCAACCATAAACTCCTCTCCCATTTAATTTACTACCCTGTGATAGGAAGTATCCTATCACAGCTCAGCTTCCTACTCATCCCCTTACAAACTGACCTATCTGTGAGAGAACACAGGTCCCCAAGCACTTGCATGCACGCATGCTTTCTGTCTTATGTGCCCGCATAGCCTTTAGCTGTCATGGTGCATTCGTCCCTTGAGCAACTGAGTAATGGCAGACCATTGCTTGACCAACCAGGGCACATTCTCAGGGTTGTACTGAGGGGAATCTGTAAAAAGGTAGGGTTTCCCACCGTTTAACTGTTGAATGAACTTCTCAGCTGCTTGATTCACTACTCAGCTACTGAGAGGTATTTGCCCAGGGAGCTCAGATTTGATGACTTTCAGGGTCACTTAGACCTGGTTTCGGGAGGTCGTGGTTATTGCTCTTGATGCTCAGCCTGATTGGACTGAAAGTCACCTGGGAGATTTGAAGGGTATACCTCTAGGGATGTCTCTGAGCACATTTCCTAAAACCTTACATCATAATGACTCTGACCTACACAAAGGTTTAATCTATTGATGGATTTGAATCAAAACTGGTACAATTGTAGAAAGCAAGGCCTGGTTGGAGGCCCTGGGTTGCTGGACATTTGATTTTGAAGCACCATTGTAGCCCTGACTCCTCTCTCCTCCTGGATGTTCTTGAGATGCACTCTTTCTCCATGCCCTCCCTTTCAGATATTTCTCCCTTGCCATGCTTATAAAGCAACGGAGACTGATGACCTGAAGTTATGAAAGCCAAAGCAGGTACTTCTTCTGTGAGTTCTTTGCTCAGATATTTGACAATAGCAATCAAAAATAGCATCAGCAAGAAAAAGCCTACTACAGAAGGAGAGAGGGTTAAAAAAAGAGAGGCAATGTATTCCAGCTTATTTCAGAGAGTCTTGTAGTTACAGATTTACAGATAACAGAAACCCAAGAGGGGATTTTATTTCCTTTTTTTTTTTTTAGGTAAACAAATTTATTTAAAAAATTCCAGGTGATGTCCCAATGTCAGTGAGTGGTTTCATATTTTGCACCTTCCATAAATACATTCAATTTGTTGTTCAGTAAAACACAAGGCGTGTGAATGCCCCAAATGTCAAAAAGCACTAACTTACAAGAGGGGATTTTCTGGTTGCCAAAGTTGAGATGTAGGAAGACCCAGAAAGAGGCTGAGTTAGAAGAATCAGGGCTTTTTGAACACAGCCACACCCCCTATGCCCTTTTGTCTACCTCTCCTCCTGTGGCTCTTGCACACATTGGCTTTGTTTGTTTGTTTGTTTGTTTCAAATAGTGTCTGCTGTGGTCACAGCCCTGTAACACATATAAGAAAACTCCTTTCCTTAAACTAAAGTTCAAAAAGTGTTAGATTTTGCTAGAATCAGGTGTCCACTTCTGAATGGTCCCCATGGCCAGGAGATTGAAGGAGGGTGTTGGTTTCATTTAGTTCATGTGTTTCATCCTGTGTACAGTGGGATAAGGAAGCTGAAGAGATAGTCCACCATGATGGGCAGCCTCCACTTTAGGTATGAAAGGGGTGTGGAGGGGGGCGTTCCTATAAGGAAAATGAGAGACATCCTCAGAAGGAGTGGGAGGAAGCATGTCAGGCAGATGGAGAAGGTGAGCCCTGGGTAGTGCTTTGCAAGCCCTGTTAGGTTGTTTTGTGCTTCATGATTAGTGGCGAGACACCTTTGTAACTGGGACAATGGAAACAATGGCCTTGAGAGTCTTTGGAAATCGGACCTGTTACAGTGTTGCTGATACTGTGAATGAAGAACAAGGTAGCAGGGTTGAGAAGCCGCCATTGGTAAGTCTTTTGTACAGGGCTGTGCAGCCAGGCCCCCTTCTGTGCACTCCCACAGTAGCCACTGTAGGAAGAAGGCTACAGGGTTTGTCTTCCCAGCTGCTGTGGCCTGCTGCAGGGTTGTTCAGAGCAACGGATGCCTTTGCTCATTGTTTTGTCTCCCTGGGTTTAAACGCAGGGTCAGCGTTAGTGAGGAACCTGTCACAGAACCAAACCCTGGCTTTCAAAGATGGTATTTATATTACACAGCTTATGTCTGAAACGAAAAAGCCACTTTGCCCTCCGGTCTTTGCATGGGCGATGCTTTTAGGCGGCTATCTTTGGTTTTGCCTTTTGTCTCCCCAGACTGTGCTTTGCTCTTGTTCAAAAAGAGTCTTCATGCCGTAACACTCTGTTGGTTGGTGTAAAATAATGGCTTCTTAGAGATGTCCGCAGAATCTCTGAGTAGGATGTCCTATGTGGTGAAGGAAACTGTGCAAGTTGAAGATCTTTAAGGAGATGAACATCCTGGATGGGTCATGTGGGTTTCCTGTGAGGAAAAGAGGAAATCAGGACTGATGGCCAGAGGGAGAGAAGGTGATATGGAGAGACAGGTACAGAGACAGAGACAGAGAGACCGCAGGGGTCAGGGCAGGGGTTGGGGGAAGGGGAATGGGGACTATACACTGTAATATACAAGTCTCTAAAACCCGTAAAAGGGAAATGTTCTCTCCTAGTCTGGTTAACACCTTAATTTTAGGACTTCTGACTTCAAGGACTATAAGATAAACATGTGTTGCTCTAGACCACCGAATCTTATGGTAATATGCTATGCCATCAGTAAGAAACTCTCCTCTACCTTTCTGGAGCACCATTTGGCAGTGCAGGATTAGGAGGGATTTTAATCACTTCTCACTTAGTCATTCTACTTACGCATCTGACTTACTTAGCACAGGTTTGTGTTACTGCGTATGATACAAAACCTTGGGAGGAGCCACCCGAGGGCTATGGGCACTCTTCCTTCCCTGTTGTGACAGAATCTGTAACATGATCCTCATGCTGATGGCTCTTCCCCTAGAGCAGTGTTTCTCAACCTTCCTGATGCCGAGACCCTTTAATACAGTTCCTCGTGTTGTGGACCCCAACCATAAAACTGTTCTTGACGCTACCTCATAACTGTGTTTTTGTTACTCGTATGAATCATAATATAAAGGTCTGTTTTCTGACCGTCTTAAGGTGACGCTTGTGAAAAGGTTATTCAATCTCCCAAAGGGAGTGCGGCCCACAGGTTAAGAACCACTGCCCTATACAATGTTGCTCTGAGCAGTATATTATCATGGCATCTGAGGACCGATAACTGTACTAAAAAGTGGCTGTAATGACAGGTCTGACCTAGCTAGTGATTCAGCAGATGCTCACTGACCTTGGTCACATAATAGGCCAGGGAAGGTGAATGGGGCTGGTTCCAGAGACTCTAACAGACACAATATCGCTCAGAAACATTGGTATTCTGCTTAAATTTTGAAGGACCAGTAGACACAAGTGGTATCTGCTAAAGCTAATTTAGAGAGGACCGAGAGGACCTTCCTTTCCCCATCTGGACACAGGTTAATAGCAGCACCTGCAGCTCCAGCTTGCATTCCACTAACTCCCCAGGCTCTGTGCCCCGAAGCAAATCAAACACCCTCGAGTAACATTTAATAGGGAAAAAAAGATAAAGAAATAAAGTAAACAACCTGAAGGTCCTCCAGTGACTCCAAGGTGACTGGTTCATCCTTGCAATGAAATACTTACTACCCAGTCATAAAACTGATCGTGCCATAGATTTACAGGTCCATAGGCAATTGTCTGAGTTATTAATTGATCTTCGAGGGCCCATCCCCTTTGGGTAACACCATTCCTTGGACAGATGGTCCTCGGTTGTATAAGAAAGCTGACTAAGTATGAGCCTGGGGAAGAGATCAAGCACTATCCTTCATAGCTTCTGCTGTGTTGGCTGTAAAGTGAGTTCCCTGGTTTGGGACAACTCTGTGTGGGATAACAGTCAGGCCTGGCTCCAGGTTCCTGCCTCAAGTCCCTGCTTTGACTTTCCCCAATGAACTGCAACCTAGAAGCAGACATCAAACGAATCCTTTTCTTCCCTAAGTTGCTTTTGTTCAGGGCGATTACTTGTTATAGCAACAGAGACGATACTCGAACGTACAGTAAGTCCCTGTCTCAACCAAACAAACTAAAAAGGCAACCTTGTAGGGATGGAAAACAAGATGGTAGCTCTAGAGATTAAGCGGTTTCTCGTAGTATTAAGACTTTAAAAAAGGCCACCACACAGGGAAATCCATTCGCACTGAATAGTGGGTTAGTGTGACGGTCATCCTGTGACTGTACATGTAAGATGAAATTACACAGACCCACGTGCATGCATGCGAACAAGCAAATGTGTATTGCAGAAGGTGAAACAGTAGCTGGGGAGATGAGCCAATCAATCAAGTGTCTGCTGGGTGAGCATGGGGACCTGAGCTTGGGTCCCCAGAATCCACATCAAAAGCCAGACACTACAGAACACATAAGCGGCAACAGGAGGATCCCTGGGTCTGACTGGCCAGTCAGTGTAACGGAATCGATCAGCACACGTGTGCACACACATACACACACACACACACAGACACACTGAAAATGGAGCAAGGACTGTAGTTTAGTCCCAGCATTACACCAGTGTCCATTTCCTGGCTTTGATGATGTACTGAGGGATGTCATCATTAGGGAAAGATGAAAGATGGGTCTTGAGCTACAGAACTCTGCTGGTTGTGCACCTTCCTGTGATCTATAATCATTTCAAAAAGAAGAAAAAATAGCTACAGGCTAAAATTTCCCAGGGTTTCTTTTGTTCCTATGAATGTTTTCAAACCACGAACATATTCAGGGCCATTTGAGTTACTGTTAAAGCAACTCATGGTCCCCCTGTGGATTCCAGATGTTTGCTCATGGAGGAATGGGACAGAGAGGTGACAGCAGAGGGGAGTGGAAGCTCACTCCTCCCTCCACATCTGCAGCTCACTGGGCTATGTCATGCCTGCCCATCCCCTCACCTACACACAGTTACCATTCCCAACTAAAGGAACAGGAGAGTCTGGGCTTCTGAGACACTGTTGGTCTTGTCCTGTGACATCAGCCTGGCTTTCTGCTTTGCCATCTCTTGGTGAGAGAAGGAAAAAGTTGGGAAAGAGTAGTGTGAGAGAGAGAGAGGACTTTGTTGGAGGGTGTCTTAGTCAGGGTTTCTGTTCCTGCACAAACATCATGACCAAGAAGCAAGTTGGGGAGGAAATGGTTTATTCAGCTTACACTTCTACATTGCTGTTTATCACCAAAGGAAGTCAGGACTGGAACTCAAGCAGGTCAGGAAGCAGGAGCTGATGCAGAGGCCATGGAGGGATGTTACTTACTGGCTTGCTTCCCCTGGCTTGCTCAGCCTGCTTTCTTATAGAACCCAGGTCTACCAGCCCAGGGATGGCACCACCCACAATGAGCTGGGCCAGGGATGGCTCCACCCACAATGGGCTGGGATCTTCCTCCTTGATCACTAGTTGAGAAAATGCCTTACAGCTGGATCTCATGGAGGCATTTCCTCTACTGAGGCTCTTTTCTCTGTAATAACTCCAGCTTGTGTCAGGTTGACACAAAACCAGCCAGTACAGAGGGGAAATCTGGGCAAAGAAACAGATGGCTAAGATTGGGGTGACAAGATAGGTATTTGGTGTAAACAGTTTTCTGTATTGAACAAGGACTACCAGGTGGGATTATAGCAGATGTTCTGAATTCTGACTTTAACACTCAAGTGTTAAAGTTCATGTGACCTCTGATGTTTCTTAGCATCTTTGGAGCTTGATTTCTTTTCTGTAGGTTGGTATCACTCATAACAATCAGGCTGACTAATTTCTTTTGATAGGTGTGATTTGTTTTTAACTCTGTGTCTGGGAGTATATACATTTATGATCTTAACTTACCATCAGGATTTTCCACCTAAATATTATGGTTCCTCCTCACAGCCACAGATGATCCCAAGAGATGGTGCATCTACCCTGATGCCTTATATCGTACATGATCCTTCCCTCTAGCATGACTGAATGCTGTGAAGGTCTGTAGTGCTCGGGACAAAGGAAGTTGTGGAGGAGGAAAATTGCAATTTCTTTTGTATGTCTGTTAGTGGTTGCTTTATATTTTGCATGTGTGTATGCGTTGTGCATGCATGTGTGTATGCGTTGTGCATGCATGTGTGTATGCATGTTCAATAGGGAACATAAAAAGATCTGAAATCTGATCAATATGAGTCTAAGTGCTTTAACAGCTGAACCATCTCCCTGGCCCCAACTTCTAATATGTTTAGCATATTTCTTTAAAGAATGTTTGCTTATTTATTACACACATGAGTGTTTTGCCTGTATGTATGTATGTATGTGTATCACCTGCATGCATGGTACCTACAAGGTTTAGAAGAGGGCATCTGATCCCCTGGAACTAGAGTTTCAGATGGTTGTAAACCATCATGTGGGTGCTGGGAAGTAAACCCGGGTTTTCTGTAAGAGCAGCCAGTGCTCTTAACCACTGAGCCATCCATCCAGCCCTTATTTAGCATGTCTATGATGTCACTGCATACCGACCTTAGTCATATGTTGTATTTGCTTTTCCCACACTGTGACCAGTCATTGAATCAATCGTTGGAGTTCTAATATCTTATTGGTCTTTTAACATGTACTTGAATTAGCCCCAACATTCACTAGCACTACAGTTTCCCCCTCAAAGCAGAAGGTGTTTCTGACAAGCTGTCCCTGAACCACTATCAACTAGTTTTCCAGTGAGAGTTACTCTTAAATAACTTCATTCCCCAATTTTTTCATTAAGATTAGTATCATGAACATTGTGTCTCCCTTCCATTTCAATAACACACCCGACTGTTATTGTGTGGTTTGAGGGCCTAAATTCCGGCCTTGCACATGCTAGGCAAACACTTCTGAGCCCCTCTTACTCCCCCTCCTCCCCCTCCCCCTCGCCTCCCTCTTCCTTTTTGAGACAGGGTTTCACTGCGTAGCCCTGCCTGTCCTGAAACTCACTATGCAGACCAAGCCAGCCTTGACCGAGATCTGCCTGCCTCTGCCTCCCAAATAGGGGGGTTAAAGGTGTGAGTCACCATGGCCAGCAGTCCCTATACTTTCTACAGTCCTATCACCCCAGTTTTAGATTTTCTGGTTGACAGTGTCTATCTACTGCCACTCCTTAAGGTTGGCTCTTGCCTGTGTGAATCACCATCACAAACAAGGAGTCGACATAGCTCTTTGTGTTTAGATTGTGGAAACATCCTACAGTGTTTTGAGACCCCCACACCCCCTGCATTTCTGGATTCATTTTTCTTTTAATTATTTGAATTAGACTTTAAACTACTCACTACATAGCCTTGGAGCTTTCACTTTTTTTCTTTGTTTTCATAGCTGGGCTCCATCCAGAGGTCAGGCTCCCTTGAGTCAGTGGTGGTCTGGGTCTCCAGTCCAGTACAGCTCTTTATGCTCTGGGACTCAGGTCAGATGACACGACTCCATGTGAACAATGGTCACCATTCTGCTCCGTGGAGCTTCCTCTGGTTCCGTGACCTCGCCACTCCTCTGAATTTTGGTCCTTTGATTTTTGATACATGGAGTTTTCCATATTCCTACCTGGGTGTAATGGAGACTTCTGGTTTTATTTTACCCAGCATTCTATGCAGGTTGAGGAGAGGCACTTGACCAAGTTCCTTCACTAGAGCCACCAAGAATCACACGTGCCCTCCCTTTTCTGTAGACACTCATTTTTGTTAATTCAGGCAGTGGATGTCAATGAATCGACCCCAACCAGAACCCCCTGTCCTCCCAGCTCTTCGTACTCATCAGGGCACAGACCAAAGTCAAACCCTCTGAGGAATACACACAAATTCACTGGCAAAGCTTCTAAAGAAGGCACTGTATGCTCTCAGGAGTTCGAGATCACTCTCAGCTACATAGTGATTGGAAGCCAGTATGGGCTACATAACATTCTGTCTCTCACAACAACAACAACAATGACTCTATAGGTCCAGAGATCCCTGAGCTGGGGAGGCACAGCCCTGGCTCTCCCCAGTCCCACGACTGAGGCCACTGGGTGGGTTCTTATGTGTCATGTACTTCCCCTGTGGTATTGGAAGGTCCAGCTGAGGGAGCTAGAAGGAGTTTTGCCTCTGCATCTGAGACAGTCTCCCTTTACCCTGAAGTGATACTGAGAGATTCTGATTGGACCCATGTTTTTAGTGCTACCAATGACACCAGTTGTGTCCCGTACCTACGTGAAGGGCACATGGCTACGAGTGGGTGCACACAGAGTCATCTGTAACCCTGTTGTTTTAAATGCCCTCCTTTTTCCTATCCTTAAACCCATTTTCTCCCACTGCCTGGGCTCAGTATGTCAAGAACTTGCAATGTTCATGTTCTGAAGGGACAGTCTGGGGTCCCATAGTAGTAGAAAGAGCAGCCTGAGTCTTGCTTGGGGCTTCTCTTTATTGATATATATCATTGACAAATCCCTGGCAATATGGTACAAATCTAAGTCTCCCCCTCATCCTCTGATGACTTTGATGACCCATCTGACATTCTAAAGGCTGGACTAAGTTGAAACCAGAGCCTTTGCCTGCACCTCTTGGACCTACCTTTCCCCCTGGGCTAACCTGCTCCCTCTCCGCTTCCGGGGTGTGACTCACCGGTAGCTCCTGTCAACAGAGCAGGTGTGTGTCATTTCCTTACTCTGAAAAGTCCCAAAGTTGCACTGTCTTCCCCCTCAGCTAACCCCCTTAAAGGGTTGGATATTTGCCACAGACATCCTTCCGGGGGTCCTTCAGCTGTTGGGGGAGGCTTCTGTCCCCTCACTCGGAAGTTTGGGGGAACCAGGAACCAAGGTCAGGATGCATCCTTTCCTATCACTGCCAGGCTCTCCCCCCTTCCCTTTAGCAAACCACTACTGTACTTAGACCTGTCCCCTAGCCATGGCTGCTGGCTTCACTATGCTTCTCTGCTACCCAGGGCCTTTCTGGTCATAACCTGGCCCTCACTGGAAGACAGGGGAGAAAGGCCCCAAAGACACCATCTGTGGAATTCCCTTGAAGGACTTGGCTCATTTAGGTGGAGGGAGATGAAGAGGCCATAAACTGTTCTTTACCCGTGAAAGGGGTCTTCTACAGGTGGTGAGATGGGTTTTACTCTACCTGTATCCTAAAGGGAGACAAAAGAAGACAGAAACTACACTTAGGTCTTCTTTTCTTTTCCCCTCCCTCCCTCCCTTCCCTCTCTCTTCCTTTCTTCTTCCCCTTCCTTCACCCCCTCCCCCCCTCTTGTCTGTCTCTCTGTCTATGATGTTTGTGTGCATGTGTGTATGTGAGCAGGTACATACAAGTGTGTGGGGACCAGATCTCAACATAAGATGTCTTCCTCAATTGCTCTCACCTTATTCTTTGAGAAGCATCTATTACCGAACCTAGGGCTTACCAAGTCAGCCATGTTGGCTGGCTAGTGAGCTCCAAAGATCCTCCCATTCCCATATCACTGACATTACAGATGTGTGCTGCCATGTTCTGTTTTTCTATAGGGGTTAGGGAGCTAGACCCAGATGCTTATAAAGCAAGTACTTTACCCACTGAGCCAGCTCTCTATCTCTGGACTTAAACTTTATAAGGTGTTCTCATTCTTTGAGCAACAGGGCAGGTTGCAAGTATGAAGACCCTCATCTCTTTTAGAGTTCAAAAAGAGGGAGCCTGAGCTGGGCTGGACTGTTGCTCCTGAGACTTGTACAGCACTTTTCTGAGATCCCCTGTGACTGGGATTGGAGTTTATTGAGGTCTCTTTCAACTCTGCAGGCTTCTGTAGCCAGTCTCTGCTACGTTGCCCAGCAGCATAAAATCCTTCTCCTATGAGTGATAGAGGCTGAATGGATTCAAATACTCAACATCTCTGTGACGTGTGTGCATGTGTGTGTATGTGTGTGCATGTGTGTGCATGTGTGTGTGCGAGTGAATTCTCATGGGTCATTTTACCACCCCCAGGCCTATGGGTTACAATTGTTTTCTGTAGAGCTGCAGAGGAGGAAGTGAGGAAACAGTCAGGTCTCTGCAGGGCTGATTAGAGAGCCTGGCCACTTGCCACCAACATGCATGTACACGCAGAACATCCATTGATCGGGTGTCTGCATTCTACCAAAAGAGCCCCGAGCCTGGCTCCTCATACACCCCCACCCTGTGTATACACTACATCCCTACAACATCTGCGCTATCATGTCTGTGTCACTGGGGAGGAAATCAGGAACGAAGACAGCTGGCAGTGCACTTGCGATGGCGCCTAAGGAGGGGAAGAGCTAGAACTTGCCCTGAGTTCTTCCTGTCCTTGCTGAGATGCCACCAGGAGCTGATTCAAGAACTCTGCACTTGCAGAGGACATCTCTGGAGCAGATGGGGCCATTTGAGCATTGCAATCCTGCAGGAATGATGGGCTGCTTATTGTATTCCAGGTCCTGTGCTAAATACAACTTCAGAAAAGGGGCGTTCCATCCTTTGCTTAGCTTGCAAAAAGCCGGTAGGCTGTGGCTGGGGAAACAGTGCCACTGTGTGAGCTCAAGAGCCTGAATTTGATCCCCAGAACTGATGGGAAAGAGCTGCGCTTGGCCATGTGCACTTGCAATCCCAGGACTGGGAAGGTGGAGACAAATGTATCCCTATGGTTTGCCGCCCAGCCAGCCTGGCCTGCTAGGAGAGCTCCAGACCAAAAAGAGCCTCTGTCTCCAGAACGAACAGTAAAATAAATGTGGATGGCTCCTGAGGAGCAACACCTTTGGTGGACCTCTGACCTCCACACACTCAGGCACATACAAGAACTTGTAGTCAGAAAGGGGAACATCATAACAAATGTATAGTAAACATGGGAGTAAAGAGAGCTCATCTTACTGGGGGCATAAAAAAAGGTTTCATGGCAAAAAAAAAAAAAAAAGGCATCTAAGTGGCTTTGCACAAAGGAGGCTCGTATCTGCGGAGATAACAGACTGGTGGTGCAGCATTCTGTGCCGGAGGGGCCAAAGAGAATGTCACCACAAGGTCTCCAGCAGTTGCAAAACAAGCTTTTGAGACTTTCTCTTTCTCTATTCTCCCACGATGGATGGTCCCACGCCCAGATTCCAGCCTAGCCTTCACAGGGACGCAGCAGTTCATGATTGGCTGCTGGAGAGAGCGTCAGCTCTTTCTCCAATTGGCTGCAGATCCTTTGGATTCTGCCTCAAGATAATTCCCTTCACCCACGCCTTCTGTGTCTTTGAGTGTTGCCAGTATCCTGGGTGAAGTTACGCTTGCCAAAATCAATGAACTGGCCACGAAATTATTACCCTTAGGGTCTGTTCCTAAGGAGTCTACCCCCTGGCTACCTTTGTAAACCTCGGGTGCTTCTCTTACAGCCAGTAAGAAACCCCATGTCTCGGCCACCTCCTCACAAACCCAGCTCAGGCTCCACACTTTCCGTGACATAAGATTAACTCCTTTGCTTACATTGCTCCCTGTGTGGTGACATTTGTACCACTCTTGCATAAACCGCACTGTGTCCTATGGCATTATTTAGTGTGTGTGTTCCTCTCTCCAGCTTGTCTAAGTTCCTGATTTCTCCCCGAACTGTGGCATGTGTACCCTCCCCCTCCGTCTCCTACTCTGCGGGCACTCCAGCTATCTGTTAAGCTTATAGGAATCACAATCCTAGCAGTATATCTCCAGTATAGCTGATAAGAGACCGGAGACAGGGAGACCCAGAACACGTAATTTAACCTTGATATCTTTTCTATGAGATTTTATTTTTCCTTCAAGAACATGGACCTGCCCAAGCCCTGCTTCCTTTCCTAACAAAATGAATTGGTCATAGGGGTGTGGTGTGGAAGAGAAGGATATAAAATCTAAATCTATCATTTATGATATTGAGTTAATCTCATGCCTCAGTTTCTTTATATGCAGCATGGCAGAGGGATAACAGCACCAACCTCTTCCACTTACTTGTTCTGACAGTTCAAACTCAGCATGTCTGACTGAAACAAAGTATCCAATAGATGTTTGTTGCCCAAGGTTACGACCTGGCTGTTCTCCCTCCTAGAAGCAAAATGTATACAATCAGGAAGGCTCATAATAACCCTTGTCATGAAGACTTGACATTCAGAACTTGTTGGTGATTTAACTTCTGGCCACATCAACTGTCTTCAGAGGATGGAGACAGGATAACAAGGAAGGAATGTCACACTAGCAGTCCTGAGAAAGGGTCCAGGCACCACTAAACAGAGACTTCATCTCTTATGTTGCAAACTGTTTCCATCCATGTTGAGACCCAAGAGGCCTTCAGTCATCACAAGCTCAGCTGCCTTGTTCCTCAGCCGTGTCATAGTCCACTTCAGCTTCCTGTTAAATGGGGCAGTAACGCCACTTCCTGTGATCAACAGGAAGCCTAAAACCCAAAGAAATTAACCATGGTTCTTTGGTCTTGAGTAGCACAAGTCACAGCCTAGAGGGTGTCAGAACTTCCATTCTGTGCCAGACCTAAGAACTAGTTCCATTGTCTGAGAACAGACTCAACCCTTAGCACCTCAACTTCCTCAGTATCATTGTGGCCCAGGAAGGTGAGGGTCAACTGCCCATATCTCGGGTTTCACATTGACCTAGTTTGTCTCCTATGTACACAGAAGAGTCCAGTGTCCCTGTCCAGTGTCTAGATCAGAGGACACTCACTGTTCTTGCAATGGCCCTGTCTTTGCCTAACTAACTCGATGTCTTTCTGACAGCCAGATCCTTGTCTGCTACAAATTCTACCTGCTCCGTGTAGTTTTGAGAGCCCTTTCAGCAAAGAGATGGCCAGACTCCCTGGGTCAGGCCACATCCTCTTTCCTGTAACCCTGGAAAGAGGAACCTCGACTACATAAGATGGGGGGAAGGGAGAAGGAAGGGCAGAGATACCCAGAGGTGTCCCGTTTCGAGGGCCCTTTGGTGTTCCTACTCCTTGCAGAGGGCTGTTAGGAGCTGGGGCCCTGAAGAAGCCTCCTCTATCATTAGAGGCGTTTTTCAGCATGTCTATTTTGGAGCTACAGCTGGGTGCTTCTCAGAATAAATAGAACTGTGATATGGGGATAAAAGGAGAAAGGAATCTTACCATCTCTTTAGACGCCTGCACTCCTCAGCCATTTCCAACCTTCTATTCTCAAAGCCTATCCCGGAGACCCCTGCCTCTACAACACCTGCTTGGTGTCTCTCTTATAAGCACAGGTTTTCTTCACAGGCAATGCTGGGTATCCTGCCCTGGCTCTACAAGTTCCAAACTGCATAGATGTAATGTTAAGAGTCACAAGAGTTTGTTTCCCTTTATCGGGCATGTTTGGAACCAGGAAAGCCTTAGATTTTGCAAGATTTTGGATGTTGGAAAAGGTATGCAGACATAATGAGGTATCTTGAAGAAAGGCCCCCATGTCTAAACATTTATTTCTCATTGCACAACTCATGCGTACAGCCTCAAGGTGGTTTCGTACAATGTTTTAGTGTTCTTAAGTTCTGGTGGGGTCAGATGTGAAATTTTCCATCTATGTGTCATGTTGCCTGAAAAGTCTACCAGTAAAGTGTTATCACGGGCTTGAATTTCCAGGCTGGGGACACTCAGTGAGGTGGTTTGATAGGAATGGTGCCATAGACTCGTGTTTAAATCCTGGCCACAGGGAGTGGCACTATTAGGAGGTGTGACCTTGTTGAAGAAAGTGTGTCACTGTGGAGTTGGGCTTTGGGGTTATATATGCTCAAGCTGTACCCAGTGTGGCACACAGTCTCATTCTGTACCTTCAGATCAAGATGGAGAACTCTCAGCTCCTTCTCTAGCACCACATCTGTGTGCTTTAACAGTTTTGCAAGCCAACCCCAATTAAATGTTTTGCTTTATAAGAGTTGTCATGGTCATGGTGTGTCTTCACAAGAAAAGAAAAGGAAAAGGAAAAGGAAAAAGCCCTAAGACACTCAGCAAAGGACATCTTTCAACAAAGGGTACAAGAACAGTATCCCTCTTTCATCTGAGAAGGCACAACTAAATTGATATTCTCCTGGGGATTGTTGTGTTCTGGATCCCGGGGCTCCTGCAGGCGAGGTAGACCTCTAACGCTTTGACCACACAGCTTTTCTCCAGCCTTACACTGTTCGTAACCCAAAACTGTGTTGTACTGAAGTCCCTTGGAAGGAGTACGTGCTGCAGGGGACAGGGGATAAATCTGACTTGTTTGATTTGTGTCATCCAGTGGGTCCATGGTCTGAGGTGGCCCCCACGGTAAGGCATCCATTCTGATGCTCTCTAAATACCTGTGGTGAGAAGGTATTATTACTAATAGAAAAATAAGCAGAATAATGTGTGGCCTCAGTTGAGGCCAAGTTATCAGGTATCCCATTGTGTGTCTCCCACGGCAGGTGGGTTTGACAGCGCATGGGAATCACACAAGCCTCTAGATCTGCTTCCACTGCAAGCCCTTGCTTCCTCCTTTTCCTCTCCTGCTGAGATGTGCTCAACTGCCTTCACCCCATCTCTTAGCTGATGTCTGCGTATAGTACAGCTCAGCCCACGGGGTCCCTAGGAGACATGTAGAGTGTAAGCAGATGATAATCCTGAGACACGGAGACGCGACATCAAACCCTCCTTCCATGCCAGGAGTAGTCAGCTCCATGCTCTGAGCCCTCAGCCTGGGGGTCAGATCTACACGGCTCCTCTGCTACCTGGAAGCACCTCGAAGAAAAGAGTTAAGGGTGATAAAATGCCTGTGGTGAGTTCTCTCTCTTGGCTTGCTTATGTTTTTGAAGATAGACCCATCCTTGGTTAAGTTCCCAAATTAGTCTATAGAAACCTCAGTAGGCAGCTACGTGGCACAGCTGTCATGATGGGGGTAGGACAGGACTGACAAGAGCTGTGAGGGACAGCACATGTCTTCCTGCCAGCTGAGAGACTTACAGCTGTGAATGTCAGGATCACATCTGGAGACCTACTCGACTCTTCCAGGTGTAGTGACAGGGTTGAGAATGTGGGTTTTCAACTCAACTGAACTTAGAGCTATATCTCATTTCACCTGTCTTAGCCTTGTGACTTTGGGCTGGTTCTTTAGTGTCTCCATCTATTATGGGGGAGTCTGAAAAGTCTCTCTATCAAGGAATTTCTTATTCTTTAATTTACCACAGCACTCATTGAGCCTACATAGCAAGCACGGCCCAGGCTGGACATAGTTTAGGAAAGGCTGACATGGCATCTGTCCTGAGGTTGCCTGTGCACTCTGCCAGAAGATGGAGGGTCACATGTCTTCTACAAGAAAGGTTGCTTGTGTTGCTTAGCATAGAAAATCTGTGATGATGACAGCTGTCACATTCAGCATTAGGGCACAAATAAAAATCACTGCTTTAGAAGTCGTGTTTTCACCTGGTAAACCATTCTATTCCTCCTTTTGTGGATAGTATATTAGTCAGGATTCCCTGGGGGAAGAGTCCAAAAGGAAGTATAGAAACAGATCTGTCATGAAGAGTTGGATCACATGATCGAAAAGTTGGTAAGTCTCTAGCTCTGTGGACAGTCAGCTGGAGGCCCCAGAGGATAAACTCCAGTCTGAAAACTGGCAGACTTAAGACCAAGGGAGAACCCAAGATTCATTTTTGTTTAAAAGACAGAAAAATCCTGAGTTCCACCCAGAAGGGGTTTAGGCCAGGAGGAATTCTCTCTTACTCTGGGAAGATTCAATATTTGTTCCTCAGGTCTTCAACTTCTTGCATGAGGCCCACCCACCTTGAAGAGGGAGATCTGCTTTATACAATTCACCATTCAAATGCCAGTACCATCAAAAAAATGTACAGGTAGACTCACCCAGAATAAGGTTTAACTAGATGTCTGTTACCTTGGGGCTGACCCAGTCAATTGTGTGTGTGTGTGTGTGTGTGTGTGTGTGTGTGTGTGTGTATCATTGTGGGGAGCAATGGTCCAGAAGGTAGTAGCTGAGAATTACTCTAAGGAGTATGGGAGACCTCTGGGCTGTGCTGGACAGCCCCCTGGTCCTGAGAGAGAGGAGAGAGGGAACCTGGCCTATGGTTGAGTCAGGGAGTCTCACTGCTAACCTTAGAGTTTGATCTAATACAAGGGGCATGCTTTTATCTCTTCGTGTTCTGTTCATCTGTGCCAACACTGAAGACAGTTCACATTAAAATCTGATTTGCAGTTGCTCATGGAAGCCATAAATCGATTATATGAGGGCAGTTGTCTGACTGTACATGGAGAACACATGTTGAATCTGACCTTAGGCTGCCTCCTTTAGTGTGTTCCTGCCGTCCTGCTGCCTTGGCCTCTGCTAGTGATGCTCTGAAAACCCCTCTCAATCTTTTCTTTCTAAAGTGCCTCCACCCCAGCCACCACCATACTTCTTCTCGTGGCTCTTTGCTGGGGAAGGACCTTGGTAAGAAAACTGTCTTCTCTAGGGAGTATTCAAACAGCTGGAGGGTCTTGGCTGTGACCAAGCAGCCAGGAAAGGTCTGGCAGTTTCCCCCTGGTTATCATGTTTTGTAAACGTGTGCCAACATTTAACATTTTATTTATTATTAGTTCATTATTGTTATTAATTTATTATTATTATTATTATTAATTTGTTATTATAACTCTCAAGAGAAACTGCTAGGTCATATGGATGTCAGATGTCCTGTCTCCTTTTTAAGTCTTTTAGAAGGTAAGGTCTGGAAAGATGGGCCTTGACATGGAATCTTCTCGAACCAATGAAAGGCAAAAATAATGTTGCTCCATTTTCGAGCACAACAAGCAAATAAACATGTTCAGGTCAGAGGAAGAGACTTTTCAGGGAGCCTAGAACGTCTACTCTTACAAAGCTGAAGGGACAGCACACTTTTAAAGAGGGCTTGAAGCAATTTTGTACGTTGCTATTGGGCCACACAGTCCCAGGTAGGGGCGTACACCTGTGATGTAAGGCTATGCATGGGGAACTATTCAAAGATGGAAGGATCTAATCATAAGGCTGAGGGCCTCCAAGGGGTGCAAGAGACCTTATTCTTATACTGCAGGCTTGTGACTTGCCATTGTAAATTGTGTTCACACATAGGCAATGAACCTTTTATACAACCCATAAGTCTCAGGAAGTAAGTGATTTGGAGCACCAAAGAGGACTTGATTTATATCCAAAGGTTCAGAAAGTAGTAGGTCCATTTTGATACCTGGGATTTATGCTTGTGCATGAATTACTGTGATAAAGGATGAAGACATTTGTTCTCCTAGAAGTAGGAGTCATGACAGGCCATGCAGTGTCAAACAGGGAAACATTTGGGTAGGGCAGGAGCCTGTATTGTGTGGTTTCCATGAGAAGAGCAGGGAAGCATGCTCAGCATTGGCTGCTGTGAATAATTTCTGCATACCCTAAGGAGTTAGTGCTTTCCCTTGTAGCCTGGTCTCTGGCCCAGGGTGTGTATAGGGTAGATGGGGATCTGCTCAGGGTCTAAGAGATCCATAGAGGATGTGGTTGGAGCTTAGGGTCTGCTTGGTTGTTTTGCATATGAAAAACATGTGCTTGGTCTCTGGGTGATGCCAGGAATAGCAAGCATCTCTTAGGGGCTTGACAAAGCCTCAAGTGTCAGAGGATCAAGTACAGGGAGGAGAAACATGGCCCTAAGAAGGCACTGATGAGGGCCTCGTTGGATGTCCTTAGGGCTGAAAAGATCAGCTCCTCCAAGTGCCACAGGAGACACATGCCACACTAGTTAGTTTGTTCTCTTTTAGCCCAGAGGTACTTCAGATGGAATCAGAAAGAACCCAAGAGTCCAGCCTTACACCCTCTTTTTAAAGAGGTGAGGGGAACCTAAAGCATTGAGCCTCCTTTATCAAAGACTCATGGTTGGTCTGGGGGTGTTGCTCATTTTATAGAGAGCTCAATCCCCAGTATCATGGAAGCGACATCGTGGTTTGTGCTTCTGTTCTACAACTTTAGAACCAGAAGCAGGGATTCCCAAGTTAAAGGAGGAAACAGCTCAGAACTCAAAGAGAACAAGGGGTAGTTCATTCTGAAACCAAAATATGAGTGAATGTTCTCAGGGATGTAGACTGAGATCTCCGCAAGTACAGTTTTCCAATGTGGAAGCAGTTTCATGGAGTTTTTGTGTTAATAGAACAACGAAAACTATAAATCAAGGCATTTAAAAAGTTATACCAAGGGGGTAGCTCACCTCAAGATAAGAGAACCTCAACCATAGGCCCCGAATGATAACTGATTCTTAGCCCTTCTATTAGTGGATGATAGAGTTTTGTTAATATGTACCAGAGACTTTTAATCTGTTCATCAGAATATTAGATCTGACACAGAGGTGGAGGTCTGACTACTTGTGGGGCTAAAAATAGCCAAAGAGAATTCGTAGTTAAGGTCTGGGGCTGCAACATTATAAATGCTTCATGGTGGCTAAAGTGTTCATCAGCCTTTGTAGGCTCAGCCACTTTTTAGGAATTCTCATTCATAAATCCAAAGTCATTCTTTGCTACATAATAAATCAGAGGCTAGCCTGGGTTATGTCTCAAAACAACAACAACTAGAATGGCTAATTGTAGAGCAGATCCTAGAACTCAGTGCTTTACCCATAATCCTTGGGGTTGGATAAAGCTGGAGAGAGCATGCCCAGTAACTCTGTAAGAATCCTTAAACCTTAGGAAAACATGAGTTCAGAAACACTCCTAGCAGAGGCATAGACAGCTCTCTGGGACAACAAGACAGCTGTCCCTGCCAGGCCTCCTGATTAGCATTAGTGAGGTCCCTGCCTGGCCTCTCAATTCTAATCTTAGCCAAGAATACAAGATGTCAGAGCCAGGATGCTGCTTGGGATGAGGAAACCTCAGTACCTTCCCAACCTTGGTCTGAACCAAGTGTTGGGCAGCTAATTTCCCCTCTCTGGTACCAGTCTTGCAAATGTCACTCAGTCACACTCAAATAGCTGTGTCATCATTCCTTTTAAAGATCCTCTAATAAGACCAGAAAGTGAAGGCTGAAGAGGTCTCAGAAACAGAGACCTGGCTGAGGCTTCTACCTTGTGTTTAAAGAGAAAGAGTCCAGACAGAGGAAGAAGAGACTTTCATTATAAATCGAAAGTACAAACTCAAGTGGGGAGGGCAGCCTTCCCCCTCAGAGAGCTGCAAACCCTGGGTTTCTAGACAGAGTCTTATGTGTAAACTTTAATGGAAGGAGGGTTATTCGTAAGGAGGGAAGAAACATTCATGGGGGGCGGGTGGCCATGACTAAGGCAAAGTGAAGGTAGGCAATTTCAGGAATGGGTTGGGAAGTTTTTCCGGCAGAGTTTAGTCCAACTTTGTGTCCTTATATGGGATATTTTTTGGATGCGTCACGGCATTAGGTGCATGATGGCAATAGTGGGTTTTGCCAGATGAAGCAGTTAGCAGTTCGTTTGGTCCATGCTTGTTTTAGCTGGCTGTGGATGGTCTTGAGTCTTTGTCCTTTTAGAGGTCACATAATATCTGGTGTGACAGTCCCAAGGATGTATCAACCTCTAGATACTTTGAATTTATCTCCCCCCTCTCTCTTTCCCCCTCCCATACACACACACACACACACACACACACTACATGCTTCAAAATCCTTAGTTCTGACTGTAGGGTGAAGGGTAGGCCATGTGCTCTTAATGACTCTTCCTAAGGATCTTGCACGTTCTAGGAAATGCAGTGGAGTGGACGATCTCCGAGACCTTGTCTAGTGTTGAGTTCTGTAGTGTTCTGATTTAGTCAGGGCTGATCCAAGGGGATAAACTGTTACCACTGTACCACAGAGGCAGAGGATGGCAGGGGCAGACAAGGAGAGGAACATCTGAGGTTATTAGCTGTTCAGGAGTGAAAGCCAGACCCCAGGTATCTTGTCTCCTGGGGCTGTGTTCTTTCTTCCGCCCTACAGGCTCCTCCTTCACCATGTGCCTGTGTCAGTGAACCTCACAGAATGCAAGTTTCACAGGTGTCCATTCATGTTTGGTTTAATGTTTTACCCATATAACTCATTTGTTGCCAGAAGGTTATGCAGTGAACAGGACGGCCTGTGTTCTAGATTCTTCCTTTCCTTACCTGGCGTCCAGCCATACATCAAGACACTTGACAAGAGCTGGCAGTGTTGACAGCTGAGAACAGAACCCAAGAGTGGGAGGGGAATCTGCTCAGCCAGTGCTGTGGAGATGGGGTTGGGGTTGGCACCTTAGCTGAAGGCTGAGCAAAGAACAGAACTCAGAATGGACCCAGCATCTTACAGGAGCTAATGGTTGAGCTTTAAGGCCATGGAGAAGGCTGTGTGACCTTCAGAACCTTAATACTCCAAAATTCTAAGTATCCAAGACTAAAACCCAGATAGCAGACAACTCCAGCAAGTGGGTAGGACCACTGGCTTGGCCTTCTGGATATTTTCAAAGTTCCTGCTTATCTTATAGCCTTGCTCATTTTGATTACCACAGAATTCTTGAGATGGGAGTAAAATGTGTGTGAATAGTTAGGTGACTTGTTACAGAAGGATGTGTGGATACTTCAGACCGTCACTACAAGGTTGAGTTAAAGCCACAGACCACCGACGGCCAAGCCTGAGTGAAGTTCATGGTTAGAACTTCCAGAGGGAGAGCTAGTGTCTGCAAGCAGAAAACTTCAGCATGTCCCAGGAAAAATCTGTTGACTCTGATGGTGCTATAGATGTGAAATGGGAAGATTATAGGTTCTCTTAGCAAGATGACTTTTCATCAAAATGCTTATGGAGATGCTTGAAGGAAGGATCTGTAATCATGACCAATATGACACATGGGAGGCATCTATCTATCTGGTAATTTCAGGGAAAGACTTCAGAGAAGAGACAAATGAAGGAATTGAAAGGGTGTTTCATTACAGCAATGTTTCTCAACCTGTGGGCCAAGACCCCTTGGGGGTTAGCCAGCTCCTTCCCAGGGGTCACCTAAGACCATTGGAAGACACTGATATTTATATTATGCCTTACAACAGTATCCAAATTATACCCATGAAGTAGCAACGAAAATAATTTTATGATTGAGGGTCGCCACAACAGGAGGAACTGTATTAAAGGGTCGCAGCACCGGGAAGCTTGAGAACCAGTGTGTTACAGGGCATTGAGAGGAAAGCATGCTTCCCAGGAAAGCAGCATAGCCTGGAATTGGGGTAGTTTTATAGGCAGCTTTAATGGAGAGAGAAATACTCATGAGAAGATCATAAATATTAGTTGAATCTTCCCAACTGTTTTGGGTTCTGTTCTGTTTTCTGGTAACCATGATCTCAGCCAGGGTCTTTGGGAGTTTAATGTCTCTGTCCTCAAGTTTTACTTTCTTCTGAAAAACTGAGGAAATCAAAACCCAGCTGGGATTTCCAGTGGCCACCAGTCCCTTGCTGCCACGTTTATGTGCAGAGTTGGCTGTTTTCCACAGTATCTGCCATCCTTCTCTGGCATAGGACACGAGACTGCATGCTCTCCTATAGCAGACCTTCCCTCCCCTTTATCTCTTTGTGCTCCCTTTCTACCCACTCAGCTGCCACATCCTCCCTCCCATAAAGGCCTCTCCCTGTGGCCAATGATTTTAACTACCAGGGTTCACTTGGGAAAACCTCTAAAGCCTAGACAAGAAAACATACTTCTGGTTTCATTGAGCTGGAACCCTCACAAGGGGGTCTTGGGACTTCTGCAAAAGGCTTAGAAAGGAGTGATGCATTCAGTCCCTTGAGGAACTAGACTATTGCTTTAAGGCACTGTGAATATTCACACCCAAAGTATTGTTGGGCAATCATTCTTAGCTAATCTGGGCTTTTATATGAAACAGGAATAGGGGTCAGATAGACCAGCGGTCCTACTCAAGCCATCCAGGTCTCTTTCTGGGTGTCAACTGATAGAGTATAAAATCTTGGTGTATTTGGTGTGTGTGTGTGTGTGTGAGAGAGAGAGAGAGAGAGAGAGAGAGAGAGAGAGAGAGAGAGAGAGAGAGAGAGAGAGAGAAATCTAGAAATTTCTCAATCATCTAGAGAGAAGTCTAGAAGTCTTGAAGACCCTGAGCTGAGCTCCTGGCTAAGGTCATAACTTCACACTTACCTCCATGTGCCACCCCTCCCCCTCTCCTTCCCCCTCCTCCCCTCCCCTCCCCCACATACACATCTAGTTTGCCAGAGAAGGTAGTCTATACCATTCCTCTGAGCCCTCTGCTAGGTTCACTGCCCTTCCTCCTTTCTGCTCTGTGGTGAGCTGTAGCGAGGTGAGTTGCTATTCTTTTTCTGACTTCCTGTGCTCTTCAGAAACCTTAATGAAACAGAGGCCAAACGCAGCCTCTGTTCCGTGCAAGGAAGCTGGAGTCACAGTTTTTGCAGGTAAAACCCTGGATTCTGTTTGTGTTCCTGCTAGCATGCTGCAAGGGAATGTGAAAGGCTTAGGGGGAGGGGGCTGGATGTAGGGTGCAGGGCCTTCACTATTTTCATACTTGGGTCAATATATCTTAAGAGGTGGCCAAAATAATTCCAGAGAAGTGTCCACTGTTGAATCGATCTAACATGGAATGGGAAAATTCAGTTTTCTGTCTCAAATAACTGACTTCAAGGCTCCGTGTGTTCTCAGTTTACACTGTGGCTGTAAACATGGAAAATGAGTTGTGTCTCAACTGTGCAGCTTTGAGATCCTGTGTCAAGGTAACAGAGGATGTCTGACTAGCCCACACTCACTGCTTTCGTTTTAGGATAGACTAGAGTTGGTTCTGAATGAGGCTCTGGGAACTGTGGATGGAAGTCCAGTGGAAACACCATGCTGGTTTTCTTATCACGTCCCTTCCCTTCTTCCTTCCTCCCTCTCCCTTCCCTCTTCCTTCCTCCTGTTTCCATTTCCTTCTCTTCCTTCATCTCCCCTTCCCTTCCCTTCTCTTTTCTTTCTTTCTAAGTTCAGATAAACTGATGACGTCTCTTTCCACAAACTCTCATTTGTAGAGCTTTGCTTCTGGGAGATTCTTTTCCTACACACCCCCAGCCGCCTGGCTCCCCACTCCTATGCCTGGCTCTGGGTCCATATGACCATTTTCTTTCATGGCTTCTTTGCTACCTCCATGCTGTGGAGGTTTCCAGTTGGGTTTTTCCCATGGTCTTTCGTTTGAGTTTCTAACCAGGAACGAGAAGTCCTGCTACAGTTGGAACAGCAGTCAGGAAGCTACCATAGAAGAGTTCACATGGGTGAGAGAGGGATTGCTGTCTGTCAGGGTCTGGCTCCTCCCTACTTTGAATTCTCAGAGCTAAAGTTTTAGATGAGCCAATTTCCCCCAAATTTTCTGAGCTCTGAATAACTGAAACTACCTGTTTCTTTTTTTTTTTTTTTTTTTTTTTTTTTTTTTTTTTTGGTACCCATTTCCCAGTAGAAGGCTTGAGTAACAAGACACCAAAATAGAAACTACTAGGGTACTCTGACGTGAGGCCCCAAGACAGCCAGGAAGGCCTGAATTTATGGGTTGCAACCCACTGAGCTCTATCACAACTCAGCCTTGATGAGCATCACACTGTCAAGGGGAGTCATGTGGCCTGGGAACTTGGGGGTTCTGGGATCCTGCTAATTGGTTTCCTAAATTCAGTTCTCACCAGGGAAATTAGGGCCATGCCTAGGACTCCTTCCCTTCCTGGGAAGTGTTAGAATTACCCAGGATGGTAAAGGCAGGGAAAGAGGGAGATGTTGGGCAGGGGAGACAAAGTTTCAGCAGTACGGAATGAATGAGTCCTAGAGCGCTAACAAGCTGTGACTAGTCTTGTAGCTTGTGGTTGATAGTCACTGAGAGTACATCTCACCCCTCTGCCTTCTCCTCCCTGCCAGATGGTGACTGTGCAAATAGATGAATATGTCAGCTAGCTTTGCCATAATACACCACACTGCACACCCTAAGTATACACACAATTTCAAGTCTAGGCTCAGTGTGTGGCTCCATGCATAGCATTGGTGGTGGGTGTGTGTATGTGTATGTGGGGGGTGGGTAACAATACTTTTTGAGTTGTTATTTTAATATACTGGGCTCATCCTGTGGGTGCAACTGCTTGTCCATAGCAGGGGTACGGGGGAGAGATTCTGTTACCTATGCTATTTGCAGAAATAACTCTTTTAGGAAGCACCAAGGGGCATAAGGACAGAGAGTGCTCAGCCACCCGAGGCTGGCGAGAATAGGAGGTACAGGATGGAGAAGGATCCTGAAACACGATCACACACTCAACTGCCGGACAGTGCTTAGAGTCCGGAATGACTTTCCATGTCCCAGGTCTTTCCTCCCAAGTTCTATCAGTTGCCTGTCTGTACCGTTTATACCAAACCTCAGCTTGGATTGGATTCAGAAATGCTGCTTGCTGCCTAGCCTGGCTTGGTACTAAGAAGACTGGCCACTCTCCATGGTCTGTGTGGAGAATACAGGAAGTCAGACTGTAAGAAAGGGGGCTCCAGGAACAGGCAAAGCTTTATGCATGTGGGACAGACAGTACATATCTTTAAATACATTTAACCAATATAGCAGCAAGGGAGCTTAAAACCGTGTAACTGCATGGGATTCTAAATGTGGGTGTGTTTTTATGTAGTTACAAATTCAGTATGCAAATTCCATTCTCTGTGGCTTAACATTTTTATATACATCTTTTCATATACTACTACTCTCGTATTTTTATCATGGCTCATTGCTATGTTATTGGTACTGCTGAATTTTTCTTCTGAGCCTTTTGTTCTGGTTCTCATCATTTCCCTGTGGTAAACAGTACAGCAGTGAGCATCCTTGTACAAATGATCTTCCTTCACCTCAGACCCATGGGTTGGATGGGTGAGCTTTAACTGTCAACTAGATACAACCTAGAAAGATCTAGAAATGGAATCCCATTTAAGGAATCACCTAGATCAGAGTGACCTGGGGCATGTCTTCGAGAGATTGTTTTAATTGCTAATCGATGTAAGGGGGCACAGCCCACTGTGGGCAGCACCATTCCCTAGGCAGGTGGTCCTGGTCTATATAAGAAAGCTGTATAAGAGAGCATGAGCCTACCTGCCAGCCAGCAAGCAGCATTCTTCATGGTTCCTGCCACACTTCATCAAATTCCTGCCTTGACTTTTGCAGCAATGGACAGAAACATGAATTCTTCAGCCAAATAAACAAACACCCTTCCCCATGAAGTCACTTTCTGTCAAAGCACTCTTATCAAAGCAATAGAAGTGAAACTAGGATATGGGATGTGTTTCCCAAACCAGGTTAGCAGGTGTGAGTTATTTAGTATTTTTAAAGTATTATATTAAAAGTAGTATATTGCTCACCAGAAATCCAGTTCTGAGTAACTCACCACCCATCAGCATAAGTTTCCCTCCCCCCCCCAGGGTCTCTTAGCTCCTTTAAGGAGTTTGCAGTTGGTTTCTTAAAGGTCATTCTATTCAACTTTTTAACCAGAGGGTTTCTCCGCCTGTTTTTAATTTCCCAGTCATTTCACACACAGGTGGCGTCCTGTTTGCCTGAGGAGGCATCTGGACTGTTGCTTTAGTTGATTCACATTAGAAGGAAGGCTGATTGGGGCATCATGCCGTTTGTCGGCTTCTGTGTCTGTTTACACAATGCAGAACTTTGGTGTAGATGGGATTTGTAGACTGGCAGACTGGAGGCTGACAGGTGGAAGCTTGTTCTAGAGGATGTTTTTGTGGGATGGGGAGGGTGATGTCTATTATGAAAATCTTCTGTTTATACTTTATAGGGTTTTTTGTTTTGTTTTGGTTTTTTAGTACTCGGTTTTCTCTTTTTTTTTTTAAGTTTTAATTTTATTTTATGATCATTTTTTCCCCCTTTTCACTGCATGTACATCTGTGAGAGTGTCAGGAGCTCTGGAACTGGAGTCACAGATGGGTGTGAGCTGTCATGTGGGTGCTGTGAATTGAACTCAGGTCCTCTAGAAGAGTAGCCAGTGTTCTTAACGTCTGATCCATCCCTTCAGCCCCTTGGGCTTTCTTTCTATTGCCATTTTTAAAATTAAATATATGGATCACATTAGATCCCTTAAATAAAATTCGGTGTATTCATCTCACTCCCCACACCACTCTGATGAAGGCCTACATTCCTGCCAGGGCTGCCCAGCTAGCAACAGACAAACTTAGGGGTACTCTAGGAGTCACATCAGAAAGGCAATGTGCAGCCGAGCCTTTGGCACATCTAGAGCTGCAGATCCCAAAGTGGAGCTGAGGCTGTGTATCGACTCAGTGTGGTTAAGAAAAGTAAGTTCTCATCCGGCTTCTGCCTCTTAAGAAAGGGGACCCTAAGGTGGCTGTCTCCGTCAGTTCCCCTTAGGCTCAAAGTGGGAGAGACATCTGCCTTGAGGACTTCAGCAAAGTAGTGAGAGCAAAGACCCTCATGCATGCAACGCAAGTACAGTATTGACTAATCCATTTTCCCCCAAGAATCTGTTTTGGTCTGTCATTAATTTCATCTCTCCCAATCTCAGCTTGAAGTTTCTCATTCAGTAAGTATAAGCTCTCTACATGGAGTTCAAAGGCATGGGCGGGGCCAGCTAGGCCACTCCTCTTCCCCCTGCTACTGTCTCATGGGCATTTGACCAACAAGAGCTGTTTGAAAGCTTCTGGCTTCCCCTGCTGATCATCTGGCCTGCTCATTTACCTCTCAAGATGACGGGATGAGAAGTCAGTCAAATGCCCACACAAAGCTCTGGTTGCCTATGGCTCCAGGCTTCCCCACCCAAACACCAGTCTTGTGTTCCAAAGGATTGGAAGTGGTGGAAGTGGAGCCGGCAGGGAGAGTTAAGCCTGGGTTGGTGGATGCCAGTGTGTGGGTTCTGCAAGGTTCAGCTCAGAGAGGAGCAAGGCCATGGCCTGGCCCCTGCTTCCACACCACGCGCCAGGCACCTTTCTCCCTTGCCAGGCTAGGCAGAGAAACCACTGAGTGAATCAGGGTGAGAGTCAAAGGTCACAGGGGGCTAGGAGCCTGTAACTCTGAAAATTGTCCTCCTCGCCTCTCAACTCTTAGGCCATCCAGCAAGGGAAAGCCAGACTGCTCTCTCAGAAGCCAGTGGCCATTTTTGTCTGCCTTCTGGGAGATCGTACCAGTTGACCATGATGGAAATCGTTACACCAGAGAAACTGGCACATGCTATGAACCAAGGCATCCCTGTGTCCTGCCTGCTGGGAGTTGAACACTCACCAGGCTTTATCCTAACCGCCTCTGCTGCCTCTGAGGTCATGCAGTGAGTCACCCTATTACCAAGTTATAGTTATTAAAAATAAAAGCCTTCCCCTACCAGATGAAGTTCAAATTCTTTAATAACACGTTGCCACTTTCTGGTCTTGTTCCTCAGTGACCCCTCTCCCACTCTTATCCCTAGCCCAGTATGTCATTTCATTTCCTGGTCTTCTAGGTCATATTTTCCAGAGTCCCAAAGCCCAGTGGGTGGCAAGCAGTACACTTAAGGAGGCTTTTAGACCCATATCATGCTATGACTTGGTGTTTGTATGTCTCTCTGTGTGTGTTTTTGCTTACGCGTATGTGTGCACATGTACATATACACACAAGCGTGCACTAAATTCTTTTGGGTTATGGATCTCTGTTGGATAGAAATCCTCTTTTCATGGCTGTTTGACTTCATATCACCAAGCTCTGGTATGGCTCCAGAAATTCAGAAAAGTGGAGAAAAGGAGACGAGAGGCAGAGGGGGAAGGGAAGGAAGAGGAAGAGAAGATGGGAGGAAAGAAGAGTAGGAAGAGGAAAGGACAAGACAAGCACCAGCTAAATACCGTTCACGAGCGGGCAAACAGGGAACCTTTAGAATTCATTGTCCTTATCGTGAGGATTATGCTGGTGTTTGGTTTTGGTCTCTGTGCACATGTGTGCAGCTGTGTGGTCATGTGTAAACAGGCATGTAGAAGCCAGAGGTGAGCCCGAGATGTCATTCTACAGAAGCCTTGATCTTTTTGAGACACAGCTTCCTACTGGAGTTCGCTGACGAGGCTAAGCTGTGAGTCCCAGGGTCTTCCTAGCCCTGTCTTCCCAGCACTGGAGTTTTAAAGTGTGTGTGTCGTATTCTTCCATGGGTGCTGGGGACTGAGCTCAACTCCTCATGCTTGTAACAGTAAGCACCAGCTGGGCTCCCTCTGCCCCTGCATGGCTTGAGAGGGAAGCTCTTAAAAGGGAAGGTTTTATTTATTCCACAGCTCAGTCTGACCTGAAACTCATGGTCTCCTCATCTCTGCCTCAGTGGCGGCGTCACATGCGCCCCCATGAATGCTAGAGATTGTGGAAAACAATGGAACCCAAAGGTCAAACAGGAGGGGGATGGATCTGGTCAGCAGCAAGGAGCAAGCCTTGCACTGGCAGGGAGAACAGAGGCTCCCTTAACAGGAAGGTGAAGCGCTGGCTTTCTGGAGCTCTCTCAGGCTCTTTCCAGAGCCCCCTGACCTGTAGGGGAGGCAGGTGTTGGTAACAGAAGGCTCCAAGTGGGTAATGGGTGCGGGGGTGGGAAGCAGAAAACGTGGGGGAGTCTCAAATGCTTTCTGAATTACGCTGAATTATAGCTGGCACTTAATCACAACCTTTCCGGGTTCACTCCTTTGCCTGGAAAGAAGGGAAGGGATTAACCAAATGACAGGTTGGGAGGGGGTCCCAGAGCTGTAGAATGCTGGCCCCACAGGAGCCTGGGGGCTGAAAGAACCAAGTCAGTGGGGGCAGCATGGAGCCTGAGGCACAGCTGGGTCCAGGGCTTCAGGAATGGCTCCCCAAGACTGCAAGGTCATTGCAATTAGTTAAGTGCCAGTGCCCAGCAGGCCCTGAGATAGGAAAGGCGGGCCTTCCCCATTTTGTTGATGTGGAAACAGCCAGGGGAAGTGAGTCAGAGACGAAGTGGAGACAAAGTGTGCCTCTCGTGACATTCTGACTTCAGCTGGTCTGAGTGGCTGGCTCTTGGGCTCTCCTGTGGGGCTTCCTTCCATGGGACATGCTTCTTCTGTATTCTCAGGTCAGGCAGGGGAACTTGTGTGGGCAGAGCGGGAACTCGGGGTGGGGGAGGCTTTCCAGGTGAACAACAGATGGGCAGGAAGGTAGTCTTGGTTATAAAGGCAGTCTTTGGGCTGGAGAGACAGACTGGGCTGCAGAAGCCACCACATTAACTGCTAAGGTGGGCTTTGAAAACCTGGCTCTGTTGTTAAATTAGCTTTCCAGCTCTTTCTTTAGCTAATTTCCAGACACAAACAAACGTGTATTGCAATGCCTCTGATTCTTCAGAAAGACTCTGTAGATAGATAACATTAGCTTCTTGTCTCAATAGGAAAAACCAGGCCTAAGAAAGGTCACCTGATCCAGGTGGCATAACCAATAATCCACAGAGACCTCAGACCAAAACTGCCAAAAGCTACTTCTGGCATTTCATAAAGGAATGAGCACTGTGGCAGAGAAGAGTGTGTAACTTAAGAACGAGAGGATAGCTTTCAAAATGAATATATTCAACACTGGACATGGCAGCCAGTACCTGTAACCGCCACACGCAGAAGGCCAAGCAGGAGAGAGTGGAAGGCCAGGGCTAGACCGGGTCTTGTACATGGTCCAGGATATGTCTCAAACAAACAAACAAACAGATAAACACGTGGTGACATACACCTGTGCTCCCAGCATTTGACAGGTGGGACCAGGAGTGTCAGGAGTCTGAAGTCAGGAGCTGGGTAATGGCTCGGTGGGGAAGGGCACTTGCTGTGCACACATGAGTTGTGAGAAGCTGAGTGTGGCTGCATATATCTGTAGCCACACCAAGGGGCAGAGACTGCACATATCTGTAAGGACACCATTGAGGAGCAGAGACAAGAGCTCACTGGACAGCTAACCTGGCTGAGGTGAGTTTGGGGTTTTGTGAGACTTCACCTCAAGGCACTAAGGAAGATAATAAATAAAAAAGATATCCAATGTCCTGCTCTGGCTGCATGTATCCAAATACACATGCTTACCCTCTCACAGAGGGGTGTATCCAGACATACCTAACACTAAAAGAGAATTCAAGGTTACCTGCAGCTGCATAGCAACCTCAAGGCCAGCCTTGATACTTGAGACCCTGCTTCAGGAAAAGCAAAAGCAAAAACTCAAAACAGAACAAAACCAGAATCGAATTCACTGGGCTACGGCGTGAGTTTTCTGCATGACTCTTACATTTCAGAGTTTGTGGTAGGCACATGAAAACACTGTTGAGGCCACCATCTGTCTCCCAACCACAATTTGGAAACTCTGATTCACGCAACCTCCATCTCTAACCACCAGAGCCGGTCAGTGGCTGGGCCTTGATACCCAGCCCTCACTAACAGCAGTGGACGCTGACACACCAACCTGGTAGCTCTGGTAACTGGGGTTAGTCAGCAGCGCGGTCGGCATGATGTCAGGAAGATGAATGCTCACCCATTTGACTCATTCAGATGTGGGTTTCAAACTTGTCCCCAGGACTGCTGTGCCACATCACAGGGATATCACTCATTGTGGACTTTGGAGTCAGGCATCATGGTAGCCTCAAGTCTTTGAAACTTACGGGCTCTGTGGCCTGGCAAAGCTGACCTCTGTAGGCCTCAGTTTCTTCTCGTAGTGTATCAGGACAATTCACATCT
Source organism: Micromys minutus (assembly GCF_963924665.1). Classification (NCBI taxonomy): domain Eukaryota; kingdom Metazoa; phylum Chordata; class Mammalia; order Rodentia; family Muridae; genus Micromys; species Micromys minutus. The sequence goes on from NC_137981.1 coordinate 53,992,729, forward strand.
GCAAAATTATTTTGGGTTACTGTGTGAACTCTCTGGACCGTAGTTGTATAGGTTCCACAAGAGATAACACTGCCTTACAATGTCCACCCGACATTCAATCCTGTTTCCACCCTGTCTCCTTTGGGCAGGTAGATGACTTGCCATTTAGGAAGAACACAACTGAGTTTCTTCCAGAAGATTATTAGGGACTCAGAGACTCAATAGGCCCCTGAAGTACCCTTTGAAAGGTTGAGCCAAGAAGTTCTTGTAGCCAATCAAAATGTTTCCTGTTTTAATTTGGACCCATTTCCTTGTGTTTGTTATTCTTTGGCTGTGGCCTAGGAAGTACACCGAAGCTTACGGTGGCTCAGAGCCAAGGGGTCACTGGTACTGTGGTATGGACATGCCTCGGACACCACTTGGAGGGCCGAGAGCTGACTAGGATACAGGGTGGAGTGATCACCAGCACTGGGAGAGCCAAGTCTGGAGAAAAGGGTAGGGCTTTGGCTCATGAACTGAGCTCAGGTCAGGGGACTTTTCAAAGCTTAAAAGCCAGAAACAGGGGAAGGCTACAGATGAGAGATTCAAATAACCAGGAGGTGCGGGCCAGTTCCTTCACCAGTGAATGAGTGGCCAGTTTGCCGCTCACCATCTCATCCTGACTAGGAATTCCGTGGTACTCACTGGTAGCTTGAAGTCATCTGTGATGGTGGGGAAGGCTGGAGGTGCATGCTTCCCCTGGAGAAAGCACCTGGCGGATGAACCAAATACGGAAAGGTGGCAGTCATGTAAGATTTTAGAATATAGGCAAGTGATAGCCAGGGAGTGATTTCCCTTTGTGTCCTACTACTACTGGGCTCTCATTCCTCCTCCCCCTTCACAAGTCTTATAGAAGGTAAGCAGGGTGCTATCATCCCGTGTTGTAGGAGGAGAGAAAGAGGCTAGGAAAAGTCCACCCATTTGCACCGGGGAAAAAGTTTTCTTTTTAAAGTTCTGTACCAGATCCACAGGCAGAGTGAGCGAAGAGATTGGTGGATCCAGGTGAATCTGAGACGATGCGGACAGGCTTTTCTAAACACTGCCTTCTGATAATTCTGCTTCGGAGAGTTTGGGGCTCCAAACCATGCAGATTGCTGTCGGTGTAGGGGAGTCTGGGCAGTTTTCATGTGATAATAGAGATGTGGGCACTGCTTTGTGGACGGGGGTCTTCGCACTCAAATTCTACGTTTTCATTCTTAGTTCTTAGAGGACCAGTGGAGACGGGGTAGTTCGGGATTGTTTCTGGGTTGGTGACTGCTGCCTGGCACCTCTGTTACTGCAGAGTTTTATGTCACCCTACCCTTGGGGCAAGACTGTCTTGGTGTGAGAGTGTGCATGTGTGTGCCTTAAGGTTTTTCTGGACTCTATAGCCATTCTGCCAGTTTCTCCTGCAAATGTGTTTCCCCAGGACAAAATGCAGAACCGACGGTGCCCACCCATGTTAGGCTAAAGGTAAAAGCAGGTTGTGGGTGACCAGAATGACTTTGCTAACAAATTTCTGTCAGCGCCCTGTGGGCCATGAGCTCACTGGGCCAGGGGAAGCTGCTGAAGATAAGAAATCCACATCCTCTGGGCTTACAGGCAATGACTGACTTGTCGGCGGGTGTGGGCTATTGTTGCTCAGAGGTAAACCATTAGTGTTTGGTCATGGTCAGGATTTGGAGACAGGATGCTCACTGTGCTAGACACTGCTTGGTCAGGTTGGGAGGTGGGTGGGGCTCCCAAGTACACCAGGTTGTAGTTTCTCATTGTTATACATGCTTATATACATCATAATACACATAAACACACATACATGCATGTACACACATATATATACATGCATAGGCTTATGTCTATGCCTATACCTATATATATATATATAGGTATATATATATATATATATATATACAAAAATCATATATACACACACACACTTGACTTTTAAGAATAGTTTTAGGCTTACAGCATGTGCATATGTGCATGAGTATTTGCAAATCTGTTTATATACATAAGGGTAGCACATCTGTGCCGGAGTATGCATGCACAAATGCACATGCGCATATGGAAGCTTGAGAGAATCCTTGGGTCCTAACCATGGGCCTTTCTTTGAAATAAGAACTCACTGACCTGAAACTCACCAGGTATGCCTGTATGGCCCAGGTATCTTCCCTAACAATAGGATGATAAACATGAAATGTCACCATGCATGGCTTTTAAACAACAGCAACAACATGAGTTCTGGGGATAGAGCTCGGGTCCACATGCTTGCACGGACAGCACCGCCCCAACTCTTCTCTTCAGTGTGAATGAGAGTTCCTTGTGTGGATACCGGTTTGCCCATCCACTCATCTTGGCTGATTCCATGTTTTGACAATTACAGATGACACTGCCATTAGCCTCCATGAGCCGGTGTTGGTGTGGCTGTTACGTTGGGTAAATACTTTGGGAGAGGACCCCTTACAGAGTAGTAAGGGCTGGCTGCCCCGTTCACGCCCCTCCCCAATTCTTATTGCAGTGGTCTCCCTGTCTCTGTTCTGAATTAAATCAAAGCCCTGCTATGGGAGCAGCCATAGCTGTGCAGGCTCAAGAGCATCTGAAGGTCTCATTCCTGGGTCCCTGACACACTGCCCTGGCTGTATCGAGGCACAGGCTTCAGCCTTCTGCTTTACCTACAAGCAGGAGACATTCCTCATCACTCGGTGACACATGACATATGGCCATGGAGTATTTCCCAGTTCTCACCGTTGAATCTTGAGTTTTACCAATACATCAGGCCTATTTAAGAATTCTCTCCTACTTCTCCAGCATTTCAGGGGCATCTGAGGTGTCTAGGATGTGCCTACAGATGCTGCAGCCTTCCCAGCGAAGATGCTCCCTAGACTCAAGGGACATCTGATGGGCTCACTAAAGATTCCCACATACACCCCCTGCTTTCTTCATTATGGGTGCTGAGGGGTTGCCTTTTGTAAGCTGGATGTGGGTTCAGTGTTCTCTCCGGCATTGAGTCTGTGTTTATCTTTGCTGCGTCAGGTCTCCCAATGGTCACTCATGGGTCCAGCCATTGGCCTTCACTGCTAGATACTAACATTTCTGTTTTGATTGTTTTGTGCCGCTGTAAGTTCCAGAGCCAAATTTGGCTTCCAAACAAAAGGCGTCTGGGGGCTTAAAAAGCAAGCTCAAGGCACCACATGGTCAGGTCCGGGTGACCTTCAGATGCAACAAAACAAGAGTGACAATCCCACTCATTGGGGTTCTATATCTCAACATTTCTACCTGCCATACCAGCCCCTTGGGGGTTAGAATTTGAGCGTCTGAGTATCAAGGGACTCTTGCATTCATGTCCATTGCAGATAAGGTCAAGTCCTGGGATTGCGTGTTGCAGATCACTCCATTTCCTCCCTCAGATGCCGGTCTCAGAATCCACCTTTGGGAAAGCCTTGTGTACAAATCACCACATACAAACAGAAGCCTACAGACCAGCAGATCCTTAAGCCGGAGCGCAGCCCTTACTGGATTACGTGCAGTTGCTTGTTTGTACTCCTGACTAGGACTATGCTATTTAGGGACAAAGTACCCCCCCCCCCTCATCTTTTCAGTCCTAGAGAACCATTGCCATCATCCCTCCTGGGTCCCCTCAGGCCACTTGCTACTTATTCTCCCTCACCTCCCCAGCTGCCAGCTCTGCATCTTTGTCTGAAGACTTTCTGACTTCTCCCTTGTGCAGAACTGACAGGAGCTTGTGGGAACACTGAGTATACGAAGTGGAGTAGAAATAACCCCCAGATCTCCCTCCCTCTGAGTGAGATATACTTTATCCTGGGCTCTTCAGCCCTTCCAGTTCCCTGAAGACTGAAGCTGGGCTTGCCCAAGGTTCAGTACTCAGCACACAACCCTCTTTTTTCCTGTCTTTCCTTCAATGCCATATTGTTCTATGTTTCTGGGGTGTTTCCTGAAGATACCCCTCAAATAACTCCTGAATTCTTATAGACCAAGAAGAATTTACATGGATTGTTACTGTAGGGTAGAACAATAGGGCCTAGTGTGTGTGTGTGTGTGTGTGTGTGTGTGTGTGTGTGTGTACAGAGAGAGATATGTCCATCTATCTATCTAGATAGATAGATATACAGATATATAGATAGAGAGGGGGTATACATAGAGAAAAAGAGAGAGAGGTATACATGGAGAGAGGTTTATATAGAAAGAGGTATACATAAGGACAGGTATACATAGAGACAAGTATACAAATTCAAATACTTCTAGAAATATTGTTCTTCTAGCTGTCAGCCTTACACTTCCCCTTTCTGCCTGCCCCACCTGAATTCTTACAGTGTCTCCTTTGTCCCTTTCTAAAACGTATCTCCTTTGTTGTTGTTGTTGTGTATATACAAATGCACTTTCAAGGTATGTGTGCACATGCAGGTAGAGGTAAAATTTGAATGTCTTTATCCTTCAGTCTCCATTTTATCCCTGGAGACGAGATCTCTTGTGGAACTGAGAGCTTATGGATTCAACTAGACTGGCCGGCAAGGTCTGAGACCCACTTTTCCTCTCCACAGCCCCCAAGTGCTGGGGTTATAGGAGCACATCAGCATACCTGGATTTTATGAGGCTACTGGGGATCCAAACTCTTTGTACTTTATTGACTGAGACATCTTCCCAGTCAGTACTTTGTTATTTTGTTTTAAAAGAATGGTTCCTTTGAGTGATGACTATTCAAATCTTTCAGTATAAATAAATAATCATAGGCTGTGTCGTGCTTCTAAAATACCTGACTCCATATTTGTATTATAAAATTGCTAGCTCCGTTATTTTCGCTCCTGACTCCTGGTGTAGGCAGTCCCTCCCATAAAACCCACTCATATGAGAAGGCACTCCTTTTATCTCAAAGAGTAAGTCTTGCTCTGTAGATCAAGCTGGCCTCACATCTATAGCAACCCTTCTTCCTCAGCTGCCAATGCCAGCTTCAGGGACAGTGCTTGGAGGTACACGGGTGACCTCTGTACAAGCCTCAGCTGATGTTGCCAATGCATGATTCTGGAAGTTCTCCCACTTTATAATTTTATACTTTTGTTTATGTATTTTCTATCGTGTACGCATATGTGTGTGTGTGTGTGTGTGTGTGTGTGTGTGTGTGTGTGTGTGCAGGCACCCATGTGCAGTACAAACTACTCTCTGGAGTAAGTTCTCTCCTGCCACCTTGTGGGATTGAGGATGGAGCTTGTGGGAAGCTCAGGCATCTCTCTGCTGAGCCATCTCAACCACCTAACGCCCTGCTTTAGATCGGAAGGAAGTCAGTCTTTGATAGTTCTGTTGGATGCAGAGGCTGGGTTCAAACAGCTGAGATTCAGGCTGTATTATGGATTACAAGGATCCTTAATTTACTGCTGTATCAGGCCAGGCTGTCCTTGGTACTGGCTGCATCAAGCAGAAGCCCAGACTAGCTCTACCTGTCAAGCAAAACATCTTCCCACCCTAAACAGCAGGGGTGGGGTGGGGGGTGTGAAACTGGGGAAGTGGGGGATGGGCTGGGAGGGTAGCCAAGGGGCTTTTCCCCTGGGCCAACCTTTCTGTGATACCTGATACTCTACACGGTGAGCTCCTATGAGGTTCAAGCCTCCTACATCAAAACTCTAACTGGTACTGAGGTTCTGGGAGGACCACCCAAGCTAATATCCTGGACCCTATCTGGACTCTTTGTTGTCTTCTCTATTCATTCCCTTGGGGCCACCAATACCCAAGTTCTGTTTCTTTTCAGCTTTTCCCCTCCACTGTGGTTCCCCTTCTCCTATTTATCACGGCCTCACTCCCTGCTTTTTCTGCTCTGCTGTGTCACGCCACAGCCGCCTCCTCTCACAGCTGCCTCAAGTGCTAAGTGTGGGCCTCTTGCCTGGGAGCCAGTGTCGGAGGAGAACAGGAAAGGAAATGGGGCTAGAAGGCAGAGCTAGAAGGCAGAGCTTGTCCAAGTGCACGCTAGATTATATACCTGGATTGTTCTTCCCACTGGCTCCCATGTTCCACAGCCTCCCGAGTCGAGGCAGCTGGAGGCCTTTGCAAGGAGTTTTCCAGGATAAAGAGAATGGGCTGTTGTACCGGTTGTGAATCTGGGGGGATGAGGCATGTGGCTTTCAGGAGTTCACTTTGTGGCTGTCTCTTTGTCTCTGCAGGACTGCGATGTGCCGGTCCTAGCTGCAGTCTGAGAGGATGTCCGGGGTGTCTGAGCCCCTGAGCCGTGTGAAAGTGGGCACTTTACGCCGGCCAGAGGGCCCCCCGGAGCCCATGGTGGTGGTACCAGTAGATGTGGAGAAGGAAGATGTGCGTATCCTCAAGGTCTGTTTCTACAGCAACAGCTTCAACCCAGGGAAGAATTTCAAGCTTGTCAAATGCACAGTGCAGACGGAGATCCAGGTAAGCGTGGAGGATTTTGGTCCTCCTTCTACTTCCTAGACAGATGAGCAACCCTTCTTGAGCCTAGCAACTTCCTCTAGTCTTGCCTGGGCAAGGCAGACGTTGGCATCAGGATAGACATTTCCAGCTTTCTGTACCAGCCTCCTTCAGCTGTGGGCGCAGGGTTACCCTATAATGGCCTGTTTTAACTTGCCTTTACTGAATGTGAACCCATGTGGTCAGTTTCTCAACATACATGCTATTGAATTCTCCCATGAGTAGACTCGGTGAGGACATAGCCATTCTCTTCCACAGAACTCTTTCATGATGGCCCTCAGACAATTGCTCTGGAGGGCTCATAATTTGAGCAAAGGAATTGGGTACCTTGGGGGAGGTCTCCCCAGGTCCAAAGGATCCAGATTGGCTCTATGTCACTAGCCCTTCTAAAGTCACTAGTGAATGCTTTCATCAGCACTGTGGTGGTCCTGGCTGCCAGGTCATTGTGCCGAGTCTTGCACAATGCATTGATGAGTACGCTGTCTCTTCCAGTTAGCATCCTTGCTACCGCTGGATAGACTCCTGTTTCCCATGGCTGATCTGATTAGGGCCCGCTTGCTCCTCACATGCTTCCTGGTGAGAGAATGTGTGTGCAGAGAGTAAGGAGGCCCTCTCCTCTGTCCTCTGCCAACACTCAAGTCTTCTTTGTGTGTCCCATTTCTGCACATACTTGATGCCACCCACCGCCAACTTAACCCATTTGATTTCCAAAAGTTAACGTGATTTCTAAGTTGCAGTGGGGGGGGGGGGATTGGGCACCGTACTGCCCAGTTTTGAAGACAAATGAACAGTCTTCAGCTATTCCTGCCAGGATGTGTTCTGTGGGTGTGGTGCTGGACAGACGGGACTGAAGCCGGGCCACCACTGTCCACGGGGAAGAAATGGTGGAGAATGGCTGGAAGGCTGTCTTAGTGAATAGACAGATTTCAAATGTGGCACGAGCTGTATTTCTAAGTATCTGAAGGAGAAATGGCCACAAATAGTGAAGGCGTGGAACACTCACCTTGGGAATGCAGAACCAGGGAACAGCATATAGTTGTTTGTTTGGTTTGGTTTCTAAACAGGGTCTTGCTGTGTAGCCCGGGTTGTTTTCATACTCACTTGGTAGCAGAGACTAACCTTGAACTCATGAACACCGTACCTCAGCTTCTCACGTGCTAGTATTACACATATTCAGGCTCCCACGCATAGTTCTTAAGCAGGGAGATCTTCCTGGGGTGGTGTGGTAGCTCTGCAGTTACTTAAGGACAGAGTGTACAGCAGGCTTGGGGAAAGGCTGATGAAGCCAAGCTTAAGAATGGCCACAGGTGTCTGAAGCATTCTCTGGAGGGCACAGGGACAGAGTGGATGACAGAAGATTGAGGTAACTCTCTTCTCCGAACTTATACCTAAGCCTTTTGGGTTTTCCTGCTTGCAGTGTTTCCTACTGTTGAAACGTCACCTTCTAATGCCATCTTGTTATTACAAGCTGAGACTTTAAAACCACCTGGACCAACAGTCATGAGAGACTCCATCTGGGTGGCTTATGTAGGCTTGGATCTGAAAGCTTAAGAAATCTGTGTGCAGATTTCCCCCAAGAGGACCGTGCCCACCTGTTGCTTTGTTGTAGGGACTTGAAATGATAGATGAGGAGTACCTAGCACATAGTAGGTCCCAGGATCTGGAACTGTTGGTGATCTGGTCTATCATTGCTCTGCATAGCTATCTCAGAGCTTTCAGTTTTCCATGGGGGGGGGACTTCATTTTTAAAATTTATCCACTTATCTGTCTTATTTTCTAACTTAGACAATAACTACATTTGTATTTTAAAATAGCATACAGTATTCTGCAAGGAGTGTGCCCTAGGGCTGAGGGTATGGCATCGTAGATTACATGCCTGGTGGACACAAGGTCCTGGTTTCTGTCTCTAGTACTATAAAAAGGGAGGAAGGAAGGCAGGGAGGGAGGGAAGGAGGAATGGAGGGAGGGAGGGGTGAAGGGAGGAAGGGAAGAAAGGAGGAATGGAGGGAGGGAGGGGTGAAGGGAGGAAGGGAAGAAAGGAGGAATGGAGGGAGGGAGGGGTGGAGGGAGGGAGGGAAGGAGGAATGGAGGGAGGGAAGGAGGGGTGGAGGGAGGGAGGGAAGAAAGGAGGAATGGAGGGAGGGAGGGAGGGAGTGAAGGAGGGAAAGAGGAATTGAGGGAGCAAGGAAGGGAGGGAGGGAAGAAAGGAGGGAGGGAGGGAGGGAGGGAGGGAGGGAGGGAGGGAGGGAGGGAGGGAAAGAGGATAGAACCAGAGGGAAGGGAAAGAAAGAAGGCAGGCTCAGAGAAGAAATGTATGCTCAAAGAAGCTTGGGAAACGCTTAGTTAAACAACGCTGAGGACTGGATAGTGGCTCAGTGATTGGCCTATAATTGGGGAGGCCTTCAATTCTATTCCTAGAACACACCCCCTCAGCCCTTCCCTGAAACTAATGAGCAGATTCTTTTGCAGCAAGACTTCTCAGAACCCTCAGTCTTACCTGACGAATTGCCGAATTGCCGAGACAGGGCCACAATGTGGTATTTTTCATTTGCTTAAGGGAATTAATCCTTCTTTTGTATAAAGGACCTGTTGGTTCTCGGGCAAGCCTTCTAAGACACATTTACCCCATCCCACCTCACCCCCCACTCTGTAGCAGAATGGGAGAGGCTGAGAGAGGAAGGGGAGTGGGCTATGGGTTGGGAGGTAATAGTTACTAGTAGCAGGAAGGAGATGTGGATTTGTACTGGCAGAGATAAGTCAATAGATCTGCATGTATCAAGGAGGTAGAGTCAGCAGAAACTGATGATTAATTAAATGTGGGAGGGAAGAAAAGGAAGGGGACAAAGATGACTCAGACTCTGGCTTGGGCAGCAGAAGGGTTGCTGGTGCCGTTCATTGGGGCAAGAAAGAAAGTCTATCCTGAGATTTCAGCTTCACGCATGCTCTGTTTGAATACTTTTTAAACACCCCTATGGAGGAACCTGGTCCTGCAGGTCAGAAAGATGACAGGACATATACAAGAGGATTTGGATGCCAACCTCGGATTGGATGCCAGTGGAGATTAAGCCAGAGAACCAGGCCATCTGTGAAAGAGTGGGATTCCAGCGAAGGTTATCAGGAAAGCCAGGTTAAGAGCTGGGAGAGAAAGAATAGTTTAAAAAAAAAAAAAAAAAAAAAGCAACAACCAACAGAGGTGGGGGCGGGGCCAAGAAAGGAATGTTTATCAGTGTGGGATGCTAAGAAGTTCTCAGTCAAAGTCAGAAATAGGTTCACAGACCTATGTGTCAAGAATGACATTTTTGCTGGGCTGTCCCACCACAGGAGGCCTTTGGTGTGGAGAGAGAATTAACCAATACAGCAGAACATTTTTGACCAGCAGAGGAAACATCATAAGGTCCTAAACTGAAAAGGCACATAGTAGGTTTGAGGTCATCAGTGCCCCACGATTGACAATTAAAGCCATGTTAATACCTTTGTTTTCACTCCATCTCTTGGGAGACATTGATATAAATGTAAACTATTGAGGTTGTTTTTTTTTTAACTTTATTTTAAAAATCAAAGATAAAAGAAACATTTTTGCATAAATATATACAAATACAATTGTGTCAGTGTTTGTTTTTTTTTTTTTTTCTTTTTTTTTAAGGTTTGATACTTTGCATTAAGGTCTTACTAGTTACAATGAGCAAAAAGTACATGTAAAACAGGATGTAACCGGGAATTAGTCAACGTTTTCTTGGTGTGTAAGGATTGAGCATGGGTTTTTTTTTTTTTTTTTTTTTTTGTTTTTTTTGTTTTTTTTTTGTTTTGTTTTGTTTTGTTTTTTTCTTGAACTTCACACAGTCTGTGAGTTGTTTCTGGGGCAGTTTGAGCCTCTGGTGTTAGCATCCCAATATCAGTGACTGCATATTATGTCTGTTCTTTTGTGACTGGGTTATCTCACTCAGGATGATATTCTCTAGATGCAACCATTTTCTTAAGAATTTGGTTAAGTCATTGTTTCTGATAGCTGAGTAGTATTCCATTGTGTAAATGTACCACAATTTTTTGTATCCATTCATCTACTGAAGGACATTTGGGTTCTTTCCAGCTTCTGGCTATTATAAATAGAGCTGCTATGAACATTGTGGTGCATGTAACTTTGTTGTATATTAGAGTGTCTCGGGGTATATGCCCAGAAGTGGAATAGCTGGATCTTCAGGTTGTTTTTTAAAGGCTAATGTAGGCTACAGGGCGGAGTTTGGTGGGAGGCAAGTATGGCCAGAGATCTGTGGAGAGATGGTAAGAGCATCAGTTAGGATAGCCATGAATATGGTGATACTGGTGATGGCTCCAGCAGTGGTAGGGGTGATGGCAGTGGTGGTGGTGGTTATGATGGTGGTGTATTGATGAGATGATAGTGTATTTATTGATGATGGTGGTAATAGTGATGGTAGTAATGGTGGTGATGGCTGGGGTGGTGGTCATGGTGGTGATGATGAGGCAGTGGTCTTTGTGATGGTGGTGGTGATAGTAGTGATGATGGTGGCAGTGATATAGTGACGGTGACAAATGATGCTGATGCTGGAGGCAGTAATAGTAGTAATGATGGCAGTAATTGCTGATGCTGGTGATGATGATGGTGCTTGTGATGGTGGTGGTGATGGTGATGATGGTGGTGATGGTGGTAGTGGTGATGGTGGTCATGATGATGGTGGTGATGATGGTGCTTGTGATGGTGGTGGTGATGGTGGTGATGGTGATGATGATGGTGGTGATGATGGTGGTGATGGTGATGATGATGGTGGTGATGATGGTGGTGGTGATGGTGGTGATGGTGATGATGATGGTGGTGATGATGGTGGTGGTGATGGTGGTGATGGTGATGGTGGTGATGATGGTGATGATGGTGCTTGTGATGGTGGTGGTGATGGTGGTGGTGATGGTGGTGGTGATGGTGGTGGTGATGGTGGTCATGATGATGGTGATGATGATGGTGGTGATGGTGGTAATGACAGAGGTAAGTGACTATGCTGAGGATGAAGGTGATGACAAAAGCTAACATTTTACTTCTCTCCCTCATCCTTGCTATCCCACTGACTTCTCAAAGGGCCCCTCTGAAACACATAGTGTTATTATCTCTACTTTCTATTTAAGGAAACTTAGTGCAGAGGAGTTAAGCAAATTGTTACTTAAGTGGTGGGTTTTGTTTTCAAACCCAGACAATCTGCCTCTAGAACATATACTCTTAACCAATTCAGTCTTTGGAAGGAGTTGGAAGTGAGAGGCTCTGATGATGGTGAGGAATGTGAGGGACATGGGGAGAAATGAACTGCAGCCTGACTCAGACAGGAGCCCATTGTCCGAGATCAGCACTGGAGGAAGCTGGCTGGAGATGGCGCATCCTCCACTCAGCCTTGTCTCTGAGCACATTTTCCTTCACATTTTCAAGTGGCAACATTGAAAACACAATTGGTCAGTGATTCTGGAGAGAGATTCAGTCTTGGTCCAGGCATTTGGATTGGTCGGCCTCTGGATGCTGGCTGAATGATATGCTGTGGATAAGACGATACAGAAAAGCGATCTGAACATCTGTCTTCTGTTCCACAGCTGTTGTTGTGTGTCTCCAATACCAGGCATCTTCACGGGGCATCAACAGTCTCCAAACACAGTGTAATTCCCTGTTTTTGTGGGGCTTCCTAACCAAGGCTATGACATTGATTCATACCCATGAATGAACCTTTTAAAGGCAATGTAAATGCTCTGATGGAAAGAAATGCAGCCTGGACAAGTGAGCAACACAGGGACGAGATTGGTCCAGGCACCAAGGACCAGCTTTGTGCAGTGCCTATTTGAGGGTATAGTCCCCTGTGTGTAGAGATGGGGCCCTGGCCCAGCATCCTTGCCTAAGATTCTCTTGAAGTTAGCAGCCTCTTCCTCCCCCTGCTTCCAAACCCCATGCTGTCTCCCCTATCACTTGGTCTTGACTTTGGTGAATTTTTCTCTTTCACTCTATTCTCTTTATCATCCTCCCAGTTCTCAAAATGCTGCCAACACCTTGGACTCGCCAAGCACATGTCCCTCTATAAGAACACTGCTGTAACTCCAACCCCCTCTCTTAGCAACAAAGACTTGTCCTGCACAGCCCATGTTTGTGTCATGGTCCCACGGTGTCTTTACTCCAGACAGACTGCTGATTTAAAGTTTTTTAACCTTGATTCTTCTCCGTGGATGTGCACTGTGCTTTCTCAGTGATGAAGCAAACTATGTCGGAGCAGGCGTCGCAGCATTTAGCTACTGTCATCACAGCTTTCTAGAGGTTGAGGATCATCAGTTCCAGGCCAGCCGGAGCTACACAGTGAGACCCTATATCCAAAACCAGATCATCTCTGTGAATAATCAATGGCCCTGGAGCCTGAGTTCTTACAGAAAGAAGGCAGCAGCTAACAAGACCAGCAGTGCCCAGATGAGACATGGGTGCTGCTCTCCTTGAATTTCTACTACTTTTTGTTTTCCTTTGGAATCATGTTTGTTGGGAGCTCTGAGGCTCTGTGACAGGTGGAGGCTTATATCATTCATTATATTTTCCTCTAACATGCTAATTTGCTCGTCTGGGAAGGATGAAGACGTCACCTTGCAAGCAAGGATCATCCTTCATGTTTTGTTTTAAATTTGTCCTCTAGTACTTTTTCCTTTTCTTTTCCCTCTTACCCACCCCCAAGTCATTTGCAGGTTGGGTGACCATAGGTCCAATTCCATCTCAGTTTGTATGTACTACCCAGGTATGGTTTGCAGTGCACTGCTAATACCAATCCAACCATGAACTAGAGGATAAATGTTACAATCACTCAGGTCTAGGTGCCATGCTCCTCTCTGATCAGGTCGCTGAAGGGCTAGCTTGTACTCTCTTCTCCTTTTGGCTGACTCTTGCTGGTCCATTCTGTTCCTGACTCTGTCCATCATTAGAACTTCCGCTTTTCATATGGGAAAGCATTAAGCTAAGGGTGGGCTAGTGCCTGTGGTACAATGTATCTCAAGAGTTACTGTCACCCATGTGATGATACAATGTATCTCAAGAGTTGCTGTCACCCATGTGATGATACAATGTATCTCAAGAGTTGCTGTCACCCATGTGATGATACAATGTATCTCAAGAGTTGCTGTCACCCATGTGATGATACAATGTATCTCAAGAGTTGCTGTCACCCATGTGATGATACAATGTATCTCAAGAGTTGCCAGAGCCCTGCACCTGAGAAAGTTGAGACCAGCCTGAGTCACAGAATAACTTCTGGTCTAGCCTGGAATACATAGCAAAACCCTGTCTTAAAAGGGAACAGGGCTAAAAATACGACTTAGCAGTTAAGAGAACTTCTTGCAGAGGACCCAGGTTCAATTCCCAGCACCTACATGAGGGCTCACAAGTCTGCAACACAACTCATAAGGGATCTAATGCCCTCTTCCAGCCACTCATGTGGTACACATACACACACGCAAGCAAAACACTCAGACACATAACATAGATCTTTTTAAAATAATAATATGAAGGGGAAAAAAAGGAAAGAATTCATCTTGGTTTTGTCCTGAACTGAATTCTTCTGGAACTTACCCCACCCTGTCCAGATGCATTCCTTCCACCCATGGTGGGCTCTCCAGATTGTAGATGTCCTTTGGGTGCTGATTGTTTGACAAGAGGAAGGTGGAATCCAGCTCCCTAAAGTACCAGGCTGTGCACAGACTTTCACTCACTACCGTCACCTGTCCATCCCCATAAGCCTTTCCCAGAGGAAGAAGATTAAGGTATTGAGACACACAGCCCTGCCCCAATTTATCAAGGCACTTACCCCAAGGGCTTCAAGTTTAGTCCTGTCACCTAACTAGATACAGGGAATTAGGGGGATGGATGCTTTTCTACCCCTTAATTTATATGTTGAAGCTCTGATTCCTTATATGATAAATGGGGAAATAAGAACGTTCAGAAAGAGCTAGCACTGGATATTGGTGTGCTCCCCAAAATACCTATGTTGAAACCTAATATTTAATATGACAACATGGGAAGGCGAGGCCTTTGGGGGTGTGATTAAATCATGAATAGTATTAGGAAGTGCTTAAGGAGAGGTTGAGAGCCCAGTGAGCTGAGTCAGCAGTTAAGATTGCATACTGCCCCTGCTGAAGACTGAAATTTGCTTCCTAGCACCCACATCAGTGGCTCACAACTCCATGTAATTCCAGTATCAGGGTATCTAAAAAGCTCTCCTGGTCTCCATGGGAACTATACTCATGTGCACAGCTCCTAATCCCATGTACATATAATTAAAACAAAAATGTAAACATTATTTTTAAAAAGATGTCAAAGAGAAGATCCTTGGCCATCCTCTATATGAGGGTCCTCTATGTGAGGGCTGAGCGTAGGCCCCATCTTGAAACCCTTGCCAGATGCCAGATCTTTGATCCTGGGCTTCCCAGAACTGTAAGCAACACATTTTCACATCTATAACTGGCCAGTAAGAAACTCTGTGATAGCAAAAGGGCCAGAGCTGGAGCTCCCTAAGGTTGGCAGGCAGTCCCTGGCCCAGAGGCCATGTTCTTTCTCACCTAAGCATTCCTAACTTCCCTTCTTCAGAGGCACAAGTGCAATGACTCGAGGTTGGAGGAGCAACAGGAAGAAAGGGGAGGGCTCCCTGTCCAGGAAAGCTATTCCTGAAAGAAGACAGCCCATAGCAGGCTAGCCCCTCCCCCCCCCCATAAGACCAGCCAGTGAAACAGGCAGGAAGGGCTCAGCCAGGAAACCACAAACCGTCACCACAGAGTGACATAAAAAGAGACACATTAATACACACTTCCTCTTTTCTGCACTGCTTCTCACTCCCTATGTGTGCCTCCAGCCCCTCACACGTACAGACACTCACCACAGTGAGAACGAAGGAGCTGTGGAGCCCAGTGGCTGTCTCCACGTTTATCTGTGTGCATAGACTCGTGACGTCTGCAAACGAGGAGGCAGGTGTCTGTGCTGTTGTTCTATTTCTGACCCACTGGTTTCGCTGGTTGAGTATCTTCTTTAGAGCTTTTATCACCTCACAATGAATGCTTTCAGAATGATAAGTTGTGCAAACTTTAGTATTTTTTTTTTCCCTGCTGCCTCGAGTTGAAAAAATATCAGTTCTCTGAGTCTAGGACTTGGAACTTGCGTAGCTGTTGTCTTTACTTCCTAACCCTGCCTCAAGAGATCACTAGGAACTGATGGTTAAAACAACAGAGATGTTTCTCTCGTAGCTCTAAAGGCTAGAAATTCTAAGTGCAGATGTCAGTAACAGGTCTGGCGACTCCTACTGCTCCTGGACTTTGGTGGCTTCACTTCACTCCACCTTTCTATTCCTACTGCCCTCTCTACCATAGCTTTTAGGAAGACACCCTTAATTAACACAACACAAAGACTGTAGACAGAATTGTTCGACTCAATTATATCTACATAGATCCTCTTTTGAAATGTGGTCTAAGGGTGAGAACACGAACATATCTTTCTGGAACAATCAATCCCCTATTAGCTATCTGGTTGAAATTACTAGTGTTGCCTTTAGGCACATGCAGTTGAGTTTAACTTAAGGGTGTTTCATATTGCCTTGACACCAAGCTGGGGTCAGGGAACTGAGCCCAGATGATACAAGTCTGTCGTTTCCCCCACTACCAAGGGACTCAGTGCCTGTTTGCTGCCCTGCCCTGCATCTGGTTTCCTGTGAAGCTGTCAGGAGACGTGGTGCCTTGTCACTTTTAAAGAGGTTTATTTTTATTTATGGGCATGTTTTCTCGTCTGTGGAATGAATGCTAAGTTTGTGTGTAGGTGCCCGCAGAAGCCAGAAGAAAGAATTGACGCCACTGGCGCTGGAGATCCAGGTGGATCAGAGTCGCCTGACATGATGGTTAGGAACCTAACTCTGGTCCCATGGAAGACAGGAAGTGCACTGATACCAAGGCTTCTCTACTGTAACTTTGCCATTTCCTAGATAACCTCATCCCATTACCTAGCTTGTGATGCTGACTTCACTGGTACCCAGATTCCGAATGTGGTTTACAGTCTTCCATAATATTCTCTTGCTCACCTGCCTGCTCTCCATCTCTACTGGGTATCCAGATCGTAAGCAAGAATTCATTTCCATTTTGTGAAGCCCTTTCTCTAGAGACTAGTTAGAATTCTACCGAGCTATTTTCACTATAACTGGGACATGCAGCTTGGACTTCAGTAGGATGCGGCCTTGGGTGTTAAATGGCCACATACAACAAAGAATCTTTTTGCCCCCATCATAATTAGTGTCACTATTGATATGACAAAACACCACGACCAAAGACAAGTTGAGAAGAAAAGAGTTTATTTGGCTTATGCTTCCACATGGTAGTCTGTCATGAAGGAAGTCAAGGCAGGAATTCAAACAGGGCAGGAGCCTGGAGGCAAGAACTAATCCAGAGGCCATGGAGGGTGCTGTTTACGGGCTTGGTCATCATGGCTTGCTCTGCCTACTTTTTTTTTGTAAATAGAATTCAGAAACATTAGCCTAGGAATGGCACCACCCATAGGGCTGGGCCTTCCTAGTCAGTCACTAATTTAGCCATGCCCTACAGGCTTGCTTACAGCCCAATCTTAGAGAATCATTATCTCAATTGAGGCTCCTTCCTCTGCAGTGACTCTAGTGTGTGTCAAGTTGACATAAAACTAGCCAGCACATGCCTCAAATGTCAACAGCTCCTCGGTGAGACTCACTGATGCAAATTATTAAGCTCTATAGCAAATGTGAATACTCTAGATCCATCCCACATAGCCAGTAACACTTCTCAGCTGTTCATTCTGAAGCAATGCATGTGACCCATCCCCCAAGCCAACTTCACAATGAGTTATAAAATCATTACTTTAAAAGGTATCAGAGTAGTGAGGAACATTTATTTTTTATTTTATTAAGAAGTACATTAACCTGCTTGGTACTTTCCTGCCTTTTCTTATTCTTTCTTCCTCCTAAAGCTCATCTTAGCATTAAGAGCTCTTCCTTGTGGCATATTAACAATCAGAATTTTGAATAGAGCAGGTCTATATTTAACAGAGTATTTTTATTTTTGAAGATAACCCCCTATGCTCCAAGTCAATTAAAGATAAGATACATGTTACCGTCTCAAAATCTTTTTATTCTCTCTTTTTTTTTCCTTCAAAGTTCTACCTTCTATCTCCATGTAGAACAAAAAAGGTAATGAAGACAATGCTGTTTTGGGCTTGGTGCTTATGCCCTAAAACCCTTACAGATCTTTGCTCTGGGCAGAATGAAGTCATGTTCCTCTAGACTGTTTCTTCCAGAGAGCAAGTATGGCTAAATCAGCTCTGGGTATGGCCCAATCATCCTGGGTCTAATTTTATTATATATAATCTTCCTTCTGTTTCTGGTAGCCTCCACATCCACTCATGCTATATTATCATTACTTATGGTCCTGGTCCCCTCGTGATAACTACTATTTATTGAATAGCTGATATGTACCAAACATTGTCTGAGCTCTTTATGTACTTGGAATTGACGTAAGGCAGGCCAGTCACAGTTATGTGTCATATGTCCACCTTAGTCTGTCATCTCAAAAGAACTGGAAATTAACTTAAGCTGGTGTCTCTTGGAGAGTTATCACGGGAAGATTCTTTTTGAGACAGGACCCAGTTTTTGGAATCCTCAACCAATCACTGATTAGAACACAAAGAGGGTCTGTATCCATCTGATCCAAGATCAGACAGAGGCATTTGTTTTAGTCTATCTTGCTAATGTCTTCATTAGTTCCTAGGAGTCTTAACAAAATACCCCCTGTAGTGTAGTGGTAGACTACAGGAAAGCATTGCCTCATAGCTCTAAAGTCTAGAAAGCCAAGACCAAAGTTTTGGTAGGGCCGTGCCCTTGAACCCTGTGGAGGAACCCTTGCTTGCCTCTTCTTCGGACATGATGACTTGTATTTTGTCTTTGGTGTTCTTTGGTTTCCAGATCCTTCTCCGAGTCTTGCTTTTGCACCTGCTATTTTTCATCCTTCTGCGCATGTCTCTCTTGGTGACTTAATGTTCCCCTTTATAAGAACATCAGTCAGATGGGAATAGGGCCTGCCAAATGACTGGTGTCAAACCATTTTAATTTGACTAGTCTGCAAAGATTCCATTTCCCAGTAGGTTTCCAGTGAAAGAAAAGATGTGCCTTTCTTGGAGAACTAAAATTCAAAACATAACAATATGTCATTAGATATACAGTCAAAGTTCTTTGGAGTCTACAGAGGAACCCCAAACCCTGTCAATCTAGAGGAGCAAGGAATGGCTTTCCAGTGACCCCCTTAGTGTGGAATATATGCTGTCTAGGAATCCAGGGAGGAACCAAAACCTCTATCAGCTCAGGGGAATCCGAAAAGTGTAGGGCAGAGGTCTGCATGGAATGACATTGGCAAGAACTCTCCTAAAACATGGCAGAGAGGGAAGAACATGGAACCAAAGGAGTAGTTAGAGCCAGGCTCCCTGTTCCTCTGGCTCTTACTTTGCCCCTTCTTCCATAAAGACCTCTGAGCCTTAGGTGGGGGGTTGTGTTATTAGTGTATGCACTGGGATTGGGCTCGATCGTCTTCATTTTGATAAGATGTAGTTTTCTGTAATGGTCTCCATTTGGGGAGGGGTAAGAACCACATGTAACTGAGATTTTAACAAGTGCTGGCTCCTTAGATAAGCCCAGGTTTCCTTTTGCTCCAGGAAGACCTTGCCTTCTTCCCATACCAAGGCTTCTGGTGCTGAGGGACAGGCTTTCTAGCTGCTTTGAGTCTAGACTCTAAAAGACTTCTGATACTTTCTTGAAAATGTTTGTATTCTTCAAATTTTCTTTTCTTCTAGATTCATGTTGACTTATTCAAACTGTTAAATAGTATGTGTGTGTGTAGGGTTACATACTTGGATGTAGTTGGGAATTATGCTGATTTATGTTCATTATAGATTCTCCTCTAAGCACCATGGTTTTACTAACTCCAGATAGCTGACTAGGTTTCTAATTTCAGGCATGATTTCCCTCTTATTGGGCTGAGCATTAGGTACAACTGGAGAGCTGTTTTTTACCACCAGGGTTTGTATGCACCCTTAGTAGGGTTATAAAGCCACGCTGGCTGTTGTGGTTCACTGACCTCAGCTGAGTAGGACTACTGGTTGTTTCCCTGCTTTGGAAGCTTGAATGATGCCTTCTGGTACCATAGCAGCTAGTCTTCAGTCTTCATGAAGATGGCTTTTAGTTCAGATCCTGCTTGGGTGTTCTGACATGTATGGTCACACATTAGTTTGCATGATATGATGGTGTTACTCTTTCTGTGTGGTGGTGAGCATCACATTCATTTCTCCCAGCCATGTCTGAAGGATGGACATGGTTTGCCATAGTTCTGACACAATGTATTTCCTCAGTTTTATAGTTAACAGACCTCTCAGGTTAAGGGCCCAGTTCATCAGACACCCCTTCCCTCAGATCCTGAGCCACCCACACTTTTGCTATGAATTAGTTGGTTCCTACTTCCTCCTCAGGTTCAATGAATTACCAGAAGAAGTCAAAGAGCTGGGGAAAGTGCAATACTTAATGTTGTAGTTTTATCCTAGTGGATACAAATTAATACCTAAGAAGCACACAGAACTTCCGGGAGACTCACAGACGGGAAGTTTCTGTACTCAAGATCCATCCATCACCTGCTAGACAAAGCAATGCACATCACCAAGTCTCGGGTGAACATCCTCACTCAGATATATTAGCGCTTCCAAAATGAAATAAGGCATAGTTGATGATGACTGAACTCTTTGGCCACATGGATCTACACAAACACATACACATACAGCTTGGGCTAACTCTCAGACTTAGAGTTGTAACTCTCCAAGTACATAACTGGTCTTTCTTTACAATCTAAATAACCAATATGTGGTTGACCAGTGTACCCCTACCCCTTCCCCCATGCTTCTGAAACTGTGGGTCCCCCATATGTTAGAACTCAACATGAATAACAAAGCTGGTTCTACCACCTGGAAAATCCCAAAATTTGAATCCAAGGACAAAGACTAGAGCCAAGTCCTCTATAATCTAACCTCAGTAACAAGTCTGGTCACATGGATGGAGGGTAGCAGTGCCATTCGGTGAGGCTGTCTGTCTCCAGCACCATCCACATTCATCCTCGGGAAAATATGTACAACTTCGGCTATGCCTACCTTGCCTCGAGCAAGCACTTCAGGGTGATGGAGTATAGCAATTGGGAATGTCCATCACACTCCAATCACTGGGTTCTGATCTAAATCGATGTGTCAGACTCACCTAGTGCTGTCTGTTTTCCTCTCAGCCCTGAAACCATCTATTTCTACAAGGGCCCTGGGGGACCCTTTTCCAGAAGAATGGTGCTTGGAAACTAAAACTTAGGCTTGGTTTAAAAACCACTATGGCAAGGCATTGCTCGTTAAGCCCTTTTAGTAGAATCAACTCAAAACTCAGCTCCTCTTCCCAACAATCCCTTATAACGTGGTCTACTCTAGATTTTCCCTCTCCATGGATTCAGTACTTTCCCTAACTGTTAGAAGGGTCCATTCTTTTCAGTGCATGTCTCCCTTTGCTAAGCTCCCCTGTAGGTAAACAATGTCACCCTCATTCCATTCTCTCTGTCCCTGGGCTGGCTGCTAATGCCAGCCCCTCAGCCTTACCATTCTGACCCTTGGCCCTATCAGCACTTACAAGAGAAGGAAAAAGATAAAGGGGGTGGAGAGCAGGGGTAGGTATCAAAAATAAAGAAGAATAAAACAAGATTGCTTTGTTAAGTGGGATCCTGCAACAGAATACTGAGTGAAAATATCATCATTTGAAGAAAAAAGGATTAACCTTGAGCCAAGTGATGTTCCAAAGAGTTTAACAAATTTAATCTTCACAAAACCACTTTGCTCAGGCTCTGTTACTTTCTCACTTTTTAGGAAAAGCCTGGATCTGAAGCTTTTAGGAAACACTTTTTGAAATGCTGGATCTGGGCCTAAAAGCGTGTGTGTACAAAAGTATCAAAGAACTAACCTTAAAATTAAGGGAAAAAATGAAGAGAACCAACTGTTCAAATCTGTCTTCAATATCCACCCTTAGCCCCTGAGCCACCTCTCCAGCCCTGGCAATATTTTTTATAAAGTCAAAGACCCTTGACCCAGTAATTCTACTCTTTTGGATTAATTTACAGCAAATACCAGTGTGTCCTTTATACACAGAAACACTTTACATTAATTAAAATTTTTTCACAACAGCTAAAAAAAATACATAAATGCCTTGGGTTTCTAGAAATAGAGGAATAAATAAATATATTGTAGTTTGTTGATACAGTAGACTAGTACTCATCCCGAAAGGAACAACAAAGCTGGGGTGTAGGTCAGTGGCAGAGCATATGCCAACTACATGTAAGGCCCTAGGTTTGATTCCCAGTGTAACAAAAGAAGAGAGTAAGAAACGTTGCCAGGGTGTCATGATATATACCTAGCCCTTAGGAAGCTGAGGCAGGAGGATTGCAAAGTCAAGATCATCCTGGGCTATATAATACCTTGTCTTAAAAGAAAGGAAGGAAGGAAGGAAGGAAGGAAGGAAGGAAGGAAGGAAGGAAAGAAGGAAGGAAGGAAGAAAAAAAAACAATATGTTGTCAATGTTGGCAAATCTTAGACATTAAGCTAAGCAAAAGAAGTTGGGCAGGGGAAAAAATGCCACACATTAAGTAATTCCACGCATATGAAATTATAGGATAGGAAAATTTATTGAAACTCTGAGAGGGGAAGAGGGAGTTAGCCACAATGGTTGACCCAGACAGAGACTCATCTAGAGATATGGAAAGCATCCATTTTAATTGGTATGTGGGTCATAAGAGAGTATTTATGTGTCAGTACTACACTGCTAAAATTTATACATTTTAACATGTTACATATGTTTATGCATATGTGTGTATGTCTCTCTGTGTGTGTGTGTATGTGTGCATATATCTCCTTAAAGAAGAACTGGGAAGAACAACAGTGGCTCACACCTGGGGGGTGAAACGGCAGCATCTATCCGCTGAAGTGGGCTGTGCACAAAGGGGGCTTTTGTACTCCTGAACCTATTCTGCATATCTGAGATTTTCAGTCCTGCATAGGTTCTTAGCTATTACAGATGAAGTGCTCAGGCACGAGATTTCAGTTTGGTAAAGGGATGTTCTACACCTCAGTACCACAGAGGTGAGGACTGCAAGTGGGACTTGGAGATAGGAGGGATGCTGGGTAAAACATCAGGGTGACCAGGTGGGAGGTCAGTAAGTGAAGTGGGCAGAGATAACGGTAAACCTGTCTGCTTCACAATGTAGACCTTATGTTTTCTCCCTCCCCACCCCCCGCCAGGGCTGCTGTAGATCACATCCTTCACCTCAGCCTCCGTTCTGATTTCAGAGCTGAGATTGAACTGGCAGTGTGAACTCTGGTCCCCACGTACCCCCAACCCCATGCAGCTCAGAGTGCTAGTGAGTTTCTCTGATAGCCATTGTCCTTCTTTATGGGAAAGTGAGTTTTATGGAAGTTGAAGAAAATTAAAAGGAAGCAGCTGGAACAAGACACACAGTTGTCCAGGCTCAAACATAACTGGACATTATTTTAAACCAGCATTACTTAAATATTAGTCTTGACATTTTCCTAGTAGAGAGAGAAAAACACACACGCTTGCTTCTATTTCCAATAAAGGAATTAATTGCATTTTGCTTACTAACTTAGACAACTTCTTGGGAGGCATGTTTAAAAAAAAAACATACAATCTAAACAACAAACCTCCCTCCTCTTCCTGGCCAGACTACAGCCTGCAGTCTGGGGTAGGCTGATGTAGGCTGCGTATCCATGCATTTCAGAATCTGAACTCACAAGGGTCAGTATCTGCGATGTTTTAAATCTGCATCCAGGAAACTCTGCTCTGCCAGGAGTGTGGGCTCAGCTCACTCACTCAGGGCCCATGGGAGAAATGTGATTACCAGCAGCTAAGTTGGTCTAGTCAGGGCCTTCCAAAGCCTTGCAATTGACACTCATGTTAAGCGGGCTCTGTGTTTGGGCCGAGTGGAAGCATCGGTCTGTGGGTATGGGACCTGATGAAACCCTGGGTAAAAGAACAGAAAGAAAACCCCAAGAGCAGAACAAGGAGGCTAGTGCCTTCCGGTCACCTTTCCTGTGATCATCTTTTTGTGGGTTGTCCCTTACGGTCAGCCTCATGCATCTGTCTCCTTCAACTCTGCCATGCCCCGAGTCAGCCTGGCAAAGCAAAACATTGGAGTCCAGGGGTCCCGTGCTCACAAACCCAGCTTAGTCCCTGCCTCAGCCTACTTACCTGTTATAACGCAGTGGCAGCACCTGCCTGCTTCCCTGTGTCGTGTGGACTCAGTGCAGTCATGGGTGGAGAAGACGTAGCAGAGCCTGGTCCTGTGTTGCATCCTGCTGGCTAGAATGACAACCATCCAGAAGGGGCTTTGCACAGGGCACACGCCCAGCTGGCATTAATTGTTTTGAACTGTGCTCTCAGCCTCTGCATCTTGTCCTCACTTCTGTTACCTCCTCCTACTTCCTCTACGTCTGTCTCCTTTTGCCAAATTGTTCATTCATCAGGCAGAGCACACTGTGTCCCAGGGCCTGCGCTAACTGTTGGGGAATCAGAAATAGATAATATCTGAGACAGCCTGTGAGAGCCCAGCAGGGGCGCATCCCTGATCTGTGTCACCCTCTCTTCTCCTCCCTAGGAGATCATCACCTCCATCCTCCTGAGTGGGCGAATCGGGCCCAACATCCAGCTGGCGGAATGCTATGGGCTGAGGCTGAAGCACATGAAATCAGACGAGATCCACTGGTTACACCCACAGATGACAGTGGGTGAAGTGCAGGACAAGTATGAATGTCTACACGTGGAAGCTGAGTGGAGGTAGGAATGTCACCCTCCCTCCAGGCATTCCCAAGGCTCAGAATTTTCTAAAAAAAAAAACTGGAGTGGATTTCTACACTTAGCCCTCCCACAATGTCCTGATGAGAATATTTTTGAGCTCTAACCTGGGTTTGTAGAGAGCCCTCATTTCAGGAAAATGGGTTACCGTTCCAGACCAGATGCTGTTGATGCTATGGTAAAGGGGGCAGAAGGTGGGAAGGAAGGAGAGCCCAGGCCAAGGGTTGGTCTTTGAAGTAAGAAAAGTGGAATCTGCCTCATGGATATTCCTTGCATGCTGAGGGATAACGTGGCTTGGGCCCTGTGAGTCCTACTGTTCTCCTGGGAATCCAGCTTCCCAATGTCAGCCAGAGCCTGTCTTGTTGCAGGTATGACCTTCAGATCCGCTATCTGCCAGAAGACTTCATGGAGAGCCTGAAAGAAGACAGGACCACACTGCTGTACTTTTACCAACAGGTGAAAAGCACCCCAGTGTCTTCTGGTGCTTTAAATGCTGAGACAAGTCTATTTTCTTGGGGGAGATGGACCAGATAAAGAACAGCCTTCTAGAAGGCTTCCCCCTGAGGCTGTTTCTTATGCTCCTATCTCCTTTCTGTGTGGCCAGGTACCTGTGAAGCAGGAAAAGCAGGTTGGTGCACAGGCACCAGGAGCTGTGGTTTCCAGCAGGGACTTCGTTGGCATGGATTTGCTTTCTCCTCTCTAAGTTTAGAATCATAAACTTTGGTTTAAAGCGTTGTCACAAGGCCCGAGTGATGTCCATAGCGGAATACTGGCAAAGTGACCCGAGGAAGATCCAGTCACGAGTTGTAGTTCTTACCAGTTCCCATGGTGTAAATACTCCTGTTGTGGCCTCTTCCAAGTTACCAACATGGCATCCGCTAGCTCACAAACTTTCAAACGTGTGACAGCTGGCTCTCTTGAGCTGCCTGAGCCTCTTCCGTATACCTTCAGACTAAAGGAGCAGCCACCACAGCGTCTGCACAGGGGAAGCTCTCAAGCAGTACCAGCAGAGCAGGCACAACCGCCTTCTGTCTCTGCACCTCTCCCTGTCGGCCAGACATCAAACCAGATAGTTCGTGGACTCTGAGTGACATTTATAATTGCTTATCAACATGGGCTTGGATAAATCACTAATTTCTCCCCCAAATTTTCCTTCCTTCCTTCCTTCTTTCTTTACTTTATCTCTTTCTCTTTTATTTCTCTTACAATAACAAGGGCTGGGCCCAGAATACCATACCTGTTAGGCAAATATTCTTCCACCAAACCAAATCCTCAGCCATTTTTATCCTTGCAGTGCCTCATGTTTAGTCTTTTTCAAATATTTATTTATTTTATGTATATGAGTACACTGTCGCTCTTTCTAGACACACCAGAAGAGGGCATCTGATTCCATTACAGATGGTTGTGAGCCACCATATTGTTGCTGGGGAAGAGCAATCAGAGTTCCTAACCCCTGATCCAGCTCTCAAGCCCTGTCTCATTTTAATTTTATTTGTCTTTTTGAGAAAGGGCCTATGTAGCCCTGGTTCCCCTGGAGCTGGCTATGTAGACCAAGCTGCAACTCACAGATTAAAGGCACATGCCACCAATGCTGACTCCAGAAGTGTCTCATTAAGTGGACTAAGCTGGCTTTGATAAACTTGTGTAACCCAAAGAGACCTTGAGCCTATAACCCTCCTGCTTTAGCACACAGAGTAGCTGAGATTACAGGCCTAAACCACTAGACCTGGCTTCAGTTTTATTCTCTCAAAAATGGCAATGGGAGAGAGGCGTGAAAATGTTCCTCCATGGTGGGATATTGTCTTAATTACTTTCCTGTTGCTGCAAAGAGGCATCATGACCAAGGGAACTTACTAAAGAAAGACTTTATTAGGTTTATGGCTGAGAGGGTACGTTCAAGACCCTTGTGGTGGGGAGTATGGCAGTAGGCCAGCAGGCATGGTGCTAGGACAGTGGCTGAGAGCTTATGTCCTTATCTGTAGGTAATAGGCAGAGAGAGAGAGAAAGACAGAGAGAGACAGAGACAGAGAGAGACAAAGAGACAGAGAGGCCGAGACAAAGAGACAGAGAGACAGACAAACAAATAGACCCTGGGAATATTATAGACCTTTGAAACATAAAAGCTTGCCTCCAGTGACACACTACCTCCTAATCCTTCCCAAGCAGTTCCTCCAACAGGAGACCAGACATCTAAGTGTATAAGCCTCTAGGGGCCATTCTCATTCAGACCACCAATACGTACATGAGAGACAAACCCCAGGGGCCACCAGTGTGTTTACCTCCCAGGGCCTCTGCTCCAGGAAGGGAAAATGAGGGCATGAATCTGACCTGTGACCTTTCTCCCACCAGCTCCGGAATGACTACATGCAACGCTATGCCAGCAAGGTCAGTGAAGGCATGGCTCTGCAGCTGGGCTGTCTGGAACTCAGGTAGGTAATTATGAGTTCTCTTCTGAGAAAGCACAGTGCTACCTTTGGACTTGGCTTGTCTCTCCTCTAGGAAGTGAACGTGGGTATGGGAGAGACAGGAAGAGAGGGAGAGGAAGCTAGCAGGCTGAAGGACTCACAGTCTAGTCTTCATGATAAACAAGGGAGAAGGGACACTCCCACTCTCCTTGGACTCCTCCCACCTAGGCCTGTTCCCGCCCCCCCATGCCCTGTCTCTGTGCCCCAAAGCCTTCTCCGCCCTCATTTCTAAGCTGCCAGTCTCTCTTACCTGCCAATCCCTGCTGCTGTTACTCAGTGATTCAAAAATACAACTAGAACTGTAGC
Organism: Micromys minutus; assembly: GCF_963924665.1. NCBI lineage: Eukaryota > Metazoa > Chordata > Mammalia > Rodentia > Muridae > Micromys > Micromys minutus. The sequence continues at coordinate 54,019,880 of NC_137981.1, forward strand.
CTGGGTCTAGGAAATCACTCAAAAGTAAGGATCTCAGCCTAGGTTACCCATTGCTGCACCCCAAGCTCCACGAAGTGAGTACTCAATCTGTACCTAGGTTAGTGCACCGTCCAACCATGACTTCCAGTTCATAGTGTTTGGAGGTAGCATATGTGCCGTTAATTATACTTAAATACGGAACGAGTATGTCTCAAACAGTCTTCTACCAGGAGAAAATTACTAGAGAGAAGAAAGTTGGACCGTTCCTGGAAGGAAGTGGAAGGTTTCAACTAACGGATAATGGGTGTGGTTAGAGTAGGGAACTGGGCATTCCAGGACCCAGGAAACTGCGGAAGCAAACGCGTTGGCAAGAGAATCACAGGGAATGAGAGACCGGAAACAATGACCATTATGATGGTGGGCTGCTGATGTCTTTCAAATGACATCATTAGAGTGAGATAGAAGGGCAGTCTAAGAAGCCAGGCCTTAACCTGTTGGATCCGGCTGCCACTTGGGGAAGAAGAGGACCTTGTGGCTAAACCTGTGTGCTTAGCCTGGTCTTGATGAAGGCCACACAACACCTTCAGTCTAACCAGCCACCTGCTGCTCTACCTCCCTCCCTTGCTCTGCACTCCCAGCCGTGTAAACAGAGCTTCAACATCCATGTGCACATCATGGTTACCTTTGAGGTAGACACACTAGCATCCCAACCCCACCCTTGGCCCTGTGGTCTACAAAACCAGGGTAGGACCTTTAAGATACACTTTTAGCTAGTCTCAGAGGCAGTTTAGAGGCAGTTAGCCTGGTCAGAATTGCTGAAAGACTTCCAAGGACCGTCGCCAGGGAAACCATGACCAAATGTTACTTCTGCTTGGCATTCTGGGGGATTTCTGACTCTACTCATGACATCCATCCAAGCTGACTGAAAACAGAACTCGGCTGACTGACACTTCCATGGAACTGGGGTCTTAGAGAGGTTGATGGGGTCCATGGTTGGGATTGTGCGACTGGACAGTGAAGATTCCATGAGTATCTGAGATTGTTGGCTGGTTAAGGAGTTCTCATTGCCTTACAGTGATTGGGAGCTTGTCCCAAGAAACAAAAACCCAGTAGCATCCAGTATAGGGTCTGTCATCTTGGGTGCTCACAGCTGGTGCACCAAGGAACACATGAAGTTTGTTACACATGCCCTTGTCTGTCTTGTGTCTGCTGTAGTCCTGACGCTTGTTCCAGATGCTGTGGCTTCCTCTCAGGAAGGAGACAATGCTGAAAAGCAGTTCTATTGAGCTTTGTGTTTGTAGTTAGTTCATGCTAGACTGTGGTGTCATTGAGACTCCAGTAAGCCACCTGTCCAGATCTGCTGGCAAATGACTTCCTGTTCTGAGACCCTTCAGCCATCCTCAGACTGTTATTGCTTATGGTCCAAATGACGTGCTTGGCACTCAAGGGTTAGACAACCAGAGACATACTGTGCTAGAGTCTGTTCCTTAATCACCTCAGGGTTGTTCCCAAACCCACACTGTTTCATGATCCAGCATTCTGCCATGTATGTCCTGAACCTGAGAAATAATCAGGCACTGAGGGCCAGGGATGTGGTGCTCCAGTGGGTATGTGGGAAACACCTGTGTAAACCAACTAGGACTCCAGGCCCAGTGAGTTTCAAGTGGAAAATGTACATGGTGATGGGGTGAGTGGATGTTTAAAATCAGATTATTACTATTTCTTACTAAGAGTAGGACATGTTTCTGAAAATCAGACCATAAGGCAGAATCTTCTAGAACTACAGTTCTTTACTTAAAATTATGGGCAATTGTGCCTCCTTCTACCAACATCAAGGATTGCCTAACCTGCCTACAGATAAATGACATCACTAGAAAAAAATAACATATCCTTTCCTGGTTTCATGAGATGCATGTAAGATGGGAGACTGGTGACATCAAACCTCAGGGGACTGGTTCCTGTTGACAAGAATTGGGCTTATTGGGAAGAGCAGAGGGTCTAAGCCAGGGTGCCTCGACAGGACTCGAGTCTTCATCTGCTGTGTTGCTCTCGACAAGTTACATAATCTCCCTGTGTCTTAATTTCTTCACCTTTAAAATGAGAACGACCTAACGATAACAATCTTGGAGGGATGCTGGGAAAAGTGAGTGAGTTAATATAGAGTCTTTAGAGCAGTAACAGGAGCAGAAGTGTTCTAGAATTAGATGTTTATTCATCGAATCTATAAGGGCTCTGAGATCTGGAGAGTCCTGAAGAAAGGGAAAAGGACCAGGAGGAGGTCAGAAGCCCTGGAGGGCAGATAAAGGAAGAAAGATGTTCAAGGGAGAGCAGACAGTCTACCTCTGTCCCTGTGCCAAGTGGGCGGGCTGCAGCCTTTTCTCATTACTCTTAACTACATTGGTTGTATAGGATTTCGTGTGCACTAGGTCAGCACTCTAGTAAACCCCTCAGACTTAGCTTTACTCTTTAATGTTATGTAGAGAAGTTCTGGGTTCACAGCAAACGTTAGCAGAAGGTACAGTTTTCCCCTGGATCCTGAGCCCTGCATATACACAGCTTCCCTGATTGTTTCCCTATTGTATCCCCTCAACAAGAGCAGTGTTGTTTCTACAGTGGATGAATACCCACAGATGCACTAGGGTCGCCCAAAGCCCACAGCACACACCTCGGTGTCACACATTCTGTGAGCGTGGACAAACGCCATGAACATCTGTTGTTCGTCTCTCCCTCCCGGCCACCACGGATCTTTTCATTGCTATGGTTTTTGCCTTGCCTAGGGAATCACATAGTTGAAATGATAGCTAATCAATATTTATTTATAATTTATCGAAGGGTGCCTTATAGATGCCAAACACATTGCTTTGTGTAGTATTCTACTGATGGTTTTAGGGTGGAAGCCAAGAAAATGTACCTCAGATGCGGAAGCTTAGAAACGAAAGTTTATTTTCTGAGTGCTCGGGAAGGTGGCTAGTTCACGAGATTGTACATTTTTAAAGGACGGGAACACAAAGTGAGGGGTGACCTGAGGTGGGCTGCAGCGTTATCTAATTGTGTTTTGGCATTATGGGTTATACAAGGGGAGTACCTGCTGGAGACTGGGCTGTATCCAGGGCACCTGGCTTCGAGATCCTTAATTCATTCTCCTGCACATTGGGTCCAGAACCCAGAATGATGTGTGGAGAAAGGAGTAGTTCAGCCTCGTGCAGTTAATTAGGGCACAACAGACAATTGGTTATATATTTTTACAACCTATGCACCTTGATTTGCATAACAGCAATGTCTGTATTCTTTACCAGTTAACAGAAAATTAAGAAAGCATTTGGAGAAGTGGGATAGGTGTTCTTTTCTTTTTTTTTTAAAGATTTATTTATTTTATGTATTTGAGTACATTGTAGCTGTCCTCAGACACACCAGAAGAGGGCATCAGATCCCATTACAGATGGTCATGAGCCACCATGTGGTTGCGGGGAATTGAACTCAGGACCTCTGGAAGAGCAGTCAGTGCTCTTAACCTCTGAGCCATCTCTCCAGCCCCCAGGTGTTCATTTCTAAGCTTGGGAACATGCATTTGTTTGACCCTGTCAGCAGATAAAGAAGTGGTTCTTGATACGGCTGGACTCAGACAACTGTCTCCTTACAAGTCATCCCTGAGATGTCTGGACTCAGACAACAGTTTACAACAGAAGCTGGTCAGCTACAGGGAAGTCCCCAGCTCCCCTGGTGCCTGGAACCTTGAATTCAGTTTTTAAAAATGAAATGGTAGTACTTAGACTAAGTTTCTTTTTCTTGTTCCCTACTACACATTAAAATATGAAACTCATGGGCCGTATGCTAGAAATTAGTCAGAAGGACCAAATAGCTTATCTTCTTTGACCAGATGGCACAGAGAATATTTCCCCAACCAGCGCAACAACAGAGCTTCCTGAACCAAAGAATCATAGTGAGTTGGTACCCAGGACTTTTTAAGGACTGACCGACACGGTTAGGATTACAGAGAGAATACTCACTTTGCTTTCCTTCACAAAATCCACAAGGAATTTGACCTCGTGGTTAACCTGTAAATGTTGGCAACAAGTTAACATTTTTATTACTGCCAAGTGGATTTCGGACATCTTTATTTTCTTCAGTCCTGGGGATTGGGTGTGGATCTGTTGAGTCTGCACCCTCCCATCGACTGCTGCCCTCTAGTGTTTACTTCTCAGAATTGCAGGCTCTGCCCAGGGAGAACCCGTTGATTCTCAAAGCAGTCCAAACTACCAGCAACTCTTGTCATTTGCCTCTTCAGCCTGGAAAAAGCTCTGTTTTTAAAGTTTTGTTCTTCACTGACACATGATTGTATGCATCCATCGACATATGATTGTGGGATCATAATGCAAAATGCATGTAGTCCAACTTCAAAAACCCCCATAGCCTTTCAATTCCAACACAGTTTAAAACGTCTAAAGTCTTTAAGGCAATTTCTTTACTGTAACCACATATAAAATAAAAAAGCAGACTGCATACTTCCAACATAAAATAGTACAGAATATACGTCACCATTCAAAAAGGGAGAAAAGGAGACACAGTGAGAAAATACTGGGCCAAAGCAAGACTGAAAACTAGCAGGGCAAGCTCTGGAACTTGTTGCCCTGCATCTGTCAGATGGCTTAGATGGCTCCACCCCAGGGCTTCTCAGCTTTCCTGATGCTGCAATCTTTTAATATAGTTCCTCGTGTTGTGGTGACCCCCAACCATAAAATTACTATGTTGCTACTTCATAACTAATTTTGCTACAGTTATAAACTATAATGTAAACATCTGATATTCAGATGGGGTACATGTCACAGGTTTAAATGTTCTGCTGTGTTCTTTTGCTACCGATTGTTCCTCTCTTGGGATGCTTCTACTCCCTGTATGTGGCTCTTCTTGGCAGAATCTCATGGCTTCAACACCTCCAACACACTGGAATCTCCAGAGCAATCCAGGCTCCACCTACCCAGCTTCATGCATTGGCTTCATGCAGGGACTCCTCTGCCACGCACCCGGCCTCGGGGGCTCTCCTCAACCATGGAGAAAGACTCCATGGCCCCTTAACTCATGTATCCATTCTGCCTTGAAATCTAGGGTCACATGAACAATGCTGCCAAGTTTGACTAACCCTGTGGATAGAGCCTGGCCCATTGGATCACATTTACAAGAAGATTTCCTCTGTTGTTGCTTTATTACCAGCCATGTGACAGAGTCAATATTAGGCTGCCTTGGAATCTCCTTCACCAAGAAAATTAATCCAACACTTTTTAACTTAGCATCAGGCAGATGCTTAGAACAAGGAAAGTCAGGAGCCTCATTTTGTCGCTAAAACATCACAAGAATGATAAATAGCCGTGTGTCCAATATTATTCTTTTTGGACCCTCTTGAATGGGTCCTCTATAGTCCACATTGCTCTGAGCATTATTATCTCCCAAGCCTGTACTAGGATGACCCATTAGGCCTTGCTTAAAGGATTCAACTGCTTTCCTAGTTCAAAGTTCCAAAGTCCTCCACACTCCTCCCCCAAACCCAGCATGGTCAGGTGTAGCATAACAGCGCTCCACTCGGTACCTACTTCTGTCTTGTATTTTCCCGTTGGTGTGATAAAATGCCATGGCCCAGATAACCTATAAAAGAAAGCATTTCATTTGGGCTCACACTTTCAGAGGCTTTATAGTTAGTGGTAGCTGCATTAAGGAGCAGTTGACAGCTCCCATTTTGATCCACAATTACAAGGCAGAAAGCCTACTGGGAATTCTGAGAGTCTTCTGAAACCTCAAAGCCCACCCCCAATGGTACACCTCCTTCAACAAAGCCACACCTCTCAATTCTTCCCAAACAGGTCCACCAACTGGGGAGCCAGTATTTAAACATCCGAGCCTATGGGACCATTCTCATTCAAACCACCACACTTGGTAACTCAGAAAGGACTAAGATCCCCCCACCCCATTTAGTTCAATTCCAATATTTGTGTTGTTAGAACAAGGCTGCATGAGGGAAGCCAGCGGGTGCAGTTACCCAGGGCATGTCATAGCAGGGTATGTGAACAATCACACTGACTAGAACAGTCCCGGGAAGGCTTGCTCTGAGGTTTTTTAGAAATGGGATGGGAAACTTCTAACGCTGCCATGACTAATCTTGGGAAACTTTTAACATTGCCATAACTGATCTTGGGGGAACTTCTAACACTACCATGACTGATTGTGGGGAACTTAGCCACAGGGACCTTTGGGTGGGTGATGAAGCACCCTGGACAGGCCCCTTACATCTCAGAGTTGATGCTCTTGCTCTCATCCATCCTGTGATTTTAAGTCTGCAGACCTGCCCTGGGCTCACTCCTCTTTCCAGGCACTGCTGTATCCAAAACCCGGCAGAGAGGAGAGGCAGAAGGAAAGAGCCACAATTCTGCATTTTCTAGGTTCTCTCCTCACGTAGGGACATTTCGGGATGGTAATTCCTTGTCAAGATGAGGCTTTCCTGTGTACACACTGTAGTGCACATCTCTTGATGCTACCATCATCATGTGGATCAACCAAAAGCTCCTCCAGACACAGATAAGGGTTTCAGGCTATGGGGGGGGGGGGATGGCGCCAAGTTACTCCCAATTGAGGACACGGCAAGGCACACGTGGGACGTGTTTAGGAAATGAAACACAGCCTGAGTATAGATTTTATTTTAGTTCAGCTTAGTTTTGAGACGGAGACCCTGAAGCCCATGTTCTCCTGGAGCACGCTCTATTGTTCAGGCCGCAGACTTTTGACATTCCTGCTACAGGCTGAGTTCCCAGCCATCATCATAATCTTCATTTCAGTTCCTGGCCTCCTTTCATTTTCTATGGTTTAAGACTGTCTACCTTTTTCTATTTGATTGGAAGTAGATGGAAAAGAGGTACATTCCAATACTGTTAACTAGAATTCAATATTATTCCCCTGGCAGTCACGAACTGTCCCTACCACACCATCCTCAGCTGGATGTGTCCCCTTTTGTTTGAATAAGACAAATAAAAACAGGAATCACTAATTTTCTGCCTCATTCCATCCTACCCCCTGGCACTATAAATACAGTATGGAGGCGCCTGACCTACTGTGTTCTCATTCTCATTCCTGCTTTGTCATTTCTTTTCCTATGTCAGACAGTAGAGACCAATGCAGACACAATGCAGTGTGTGTGTGTGTGTGTGTGTGTGTGTGTGTGTGTGTGGTGGAGGGCAACTACAAATGACTTCTTGGTGAAGTTCATATAAGAACATCATTTTCTTCATATATATATATACATGAATGACATGTAAGAAAGAAGCTGACCTTAGTCTCAGGCCCCAGGGCCACTGAGAGAAAGAATAGTACAGAACAGTCCATGAACTGCTTATGAAGTGTGGACTAACTTTCTCTGAAGACTATGGCCCTTCAAGGTTTACAAAGCCACTGCTTTTACAATACTCATTGCCTTAATTTTCATGTAAAACCAGTGATTCTAATTTAATATGGGGGACTGAGAACATGCAGAAGAAAGGAAAGAAAGAAGAAAGAAAGAAAGAAAGAAAGAAAGAAAGAAAGAAAGAAAGAAAGAAGGAGAGAAGGAAGGAAGGAAGGAAGGAAGGAAGAAATTCCCTAAAAGTGCCTGACCGTCACCTAACCATGGATGGCCTCCTCAATGGACAATTCTATTCAGATTTTTTCCAATAATTTGTTTCTCTAAATTAAAATTAATATTCATCATGAGGCAATCATTAAATTGCTCTATAGTATATTTGAGAGAGGCTCCTCCTGTGACTCATGCTGTAGTTGTTTTTACCCAAAGTATGGAGATACTTAGAATCCTTAGTTTTTAAATGGCCTTATTCATATTATCTTTCAGCCCATTAAGAATTAATATTGCAGGAGCTGGAGAGATGTCTCGGGAGTTAAGAGTCCTCACTGTTCAAAGGAACGAAATTCAGACCCCTGCACCTATGCTTTAGCTTATAACTTTAGCTGCAAGAGATTTGGCACCCGCTTCTGACTCTGTAGGCACCCGTGTGCACACATGCACGTGCAAGCACCTAGACAGATGCAACTAAAACAAATCTTAAAATAAATATTCTAGATAAACAATGGGAATAGCTGAGTTTGCTCTTTACAATTCCTGACTGCTTGCCGTGTTACAGCAGAAGTATCCCCAGATACCAGCAACCATCTGAGTTAGAAGAACTCTGAGTGACTGTAATGTAAGATCAAGATTAGCACAATGCCTACCATAGCTGATGGCTGGTTACTAGTCACGGTGGCCTTAGCAGTGTACATGGGACCATTGGCTATATTATTTCATATTAAGACCACAATTGCTACAAAGAAGCTATTATTATAACTTTTACTATTATACCATGCATTTTTATATTCATTTGTAGTATAGTCCTTGTTACTTTATCTAGTCATAAAGCAGATATTATATATGTATGGCTTAAAGATGGGAAACTTTTACATTATCTACCAGTAGGATTACTAGTTATTTTTATTTTCTTCTGTATATTCTAAAGTTTTATATGTACTAAAGTTACTTATTTAGATGGAAATGCAGCCATATGCACATATATTGGAAAGTGATGTTCCTGAGTTGAGAAAATGAGGGCTGGCTGCCCTAGAGTATTTGCTTTTAAACATTTTATTTGCACACATTTATTGCGTGAGAGAGAGAGAGAGAGAGAAAGAGAGAGAGAGAGAGAGAGAGAGAGAGAGAGAGGAGGGAGGGAACATGTGTTATAATGGGTGGGGGGGGTCCGAGGTCAACTTATGGGATTCAGGTCTCTCTATCCTATGTGTCCTGGGGATCACACACAGGTCCTCAGGCTTGGTAGCAAGCACCATTATCATCTGAGCCAAGGACTTTTTGTTTTTACTGACGCCTACAGAGCTGCTATTTTCTCGCCTAGTTACACATCTGAGAAATCCAGGGGCTGGAGCCCTAAAGCACACGGAATCTCCGGGAACTAAGTTCAGTGGCTTCCTCTTTCCTTATGGTTTCATAAATATCTGGTTTTATTGCTCTTCAAATCTTGACCCTCCACCCCCCCCCCCCCCCCGTGGTCTCTACATCTGGTAGAGACGGATGCTCGTAGGCCAGCACGTGGATGTGGGATGCTGTACTCTGAAGGCTCTCTTCGTGTCATCTCTTCCTCTCTCCTTAGGAGATTCTTCAAGGACATGCCCCACAATGCACTTGACAAAAAGTCCAACTTTGAACTCCTGGAGTAAGTTCTGTGTCAGGCATGGACCCCCTTACCCCTCCCCCAGCGTCCTGCTGTCTTGTTCACCTGCCCAGTTCCCTGGTCTCCAAGCCCTCTCTCACCTCGTTTTGGTTGGTCAGTTCAGCATGTGCATCCAATGTGGCTTCTGTTTTCCTTCTTTCAGAAAAGAAGTTGGTCTGGACCTGTTCTTCCCAAAGCAGATGCAGGAAAACTTGAAGGTGAGGGAAGCAGAAAGAAGGGAGCCCTGGGGAGCCCTGTTCCACGTGGGTTCTGGGACAAGAGCCAGAGGGGTCAGGGGAAGCAGATCTGTTTATTGCATTAGGCTACCTGACATAGGACAGTAGGTGTATCTAATAGGCCCTCCAGGCCTGGGAATCAGGATGAGGTTCACCTGGCTCAAAACTGCCTGGGAGGCTTGATTTATTTCAGGACCTGGGTGGTGGGATTCCATGCTTCCCACCTTTCCTCGAGGGGCTATGGTGTGCTTCTGTGGAGATGTCATGGTGGGGACCCTGGGAGCCATGTGGTAGCTGTTAGCAGCCTTTCTAGAAGATCTAAACCGGAAGCTGAGTTGACCCTGTACTCCTCATGTGCCGCTCAGCCCAAGCAGTTCCGGAAGATGATCCAGCAGACCTTCCAGCAGTATGCGTCACTCCGGGAGGAAGAGTGTGTCATGAAGTTCTTCAATACCCTGGCGGGCTTTGCCAACATAGACCAGGAGACCTACCGCTGCGAACTCATTGTAATGGCTAGTTCTTACCCCCACCCTGTCTGACCTCCAGGCCTCTGGGATGGGGGCCCCTGGAGGGACAATGCGGGCGGTGGAACGTGGTCAGGGAGAGAAAAGGGATGGGAAGAGGTGAACTGTATGGTGGGGTTTAGGATAGAAGGGCTAGAGAGATGGTTGTGTTTGTCTAATGAGATTTTTCTTCAGAGCTTCTGAATATGGCTGAACTGTGTGGGATGCAATCCTCTTTCTCCTTTTATTTCAGCAAGGATGGAACATTACCGTGGACCTGGTCATCGGCCCTAAAGGCATCCGTCAGCTGACAAGTCAAGATACAAAGGTAGAGAGCCCAAGAGTGAGTCTCAACCCATCTCTGGCTCGGATCTTTTTCCTCCTTCCTGCCTCTTCTTCTGCCCCGTTCCCATCCCCCCACCCCCACCCACTGCTCAGGGCAGAGACTTTATAAGAGCTCGATCTTGGACCTTGGCGTAGATTTGTTGAGAGGCTCTGGGGATATCAGCGAGGGTCAGACGGTTCCTCATTTGCCATGATGCTGTTGCACAAAGTAGAGTAAGGATCAAGAGAATGGTGTAGCTGCTCTCGTGGTGCATGAGGAAGAGCCCCTCTCTTGCTGGCAACACAAGCCAGTGACTTCCTGGGAACCTGGGTCCAGTTCTGGCTCTATCCCCAGCCTGACAATGTGATCTTAGCAAGAGTACCTTCTCCCTTTTTCTTCTGCAACTTGAGCATCTTAGGCTCCCGAGATGGACTTTCCAGCCACATTCTCTCCATCCTCAAAAGAGACTCCGCACCCCTCATCCTCACCCTCATCTTGACCAGTTTATTTGGTCAGATCCTGAGGTTAAATGGTCTTCAGTCGTCCCTGCTTCTTTCACAGCCCACCTGTCTGGCCGAGTTCAAGCAGATCCGATCCATCAGGTGCCTCCCATTGGAAGAGTCCCAGGCAGTCCTGCAGCTGGGCATCGAGGGTGCCCCCCAGGTGAGCATTTCTGGGGGACCTGAGAGCCCTGTGGGTGAGATTCATTCAAGCCAACCTGTCCAAGTCCAGGGGGGATAGGGGTTCTCTGTTGACAGATCTTAAGAAAAGTGTACCCTTGACTGGAAAGATGGGAACACCTCCCACTGAACTCAGTAATCCGAGTTTCAGTCCCCACATTCACCCTGACAACCCAGCCCATGTGCTGGAAGGAGAGAAATGACCTGTAGAGAATTGTCCTCTGATCTCCACATTTACACAGTGGCAACTTTGTGGCCTCTGCCCTGCACCCACTCATAAACAAATAAGTATAAACCAAAGCAAAACTCCACCCATTATCCAAACAAGGTACGGACACTATGCTAATAGGAAATTTGGAGGAAAATTATTTATCTAATATCAAGAAAGAAGTAGACAAGGCTTTAGGGTGGGTAGAGGTGACTGAAAGTAAGGTACACGGTTTAGAAATCGAGGCCTGCTTTTTTGTAGTTAGAAGTAGGAAAGGGACCTCAGACCACCAAACATTTGTCTCTCTTCTCTTAGCAGCATGTGCTGAGCCCTCAATCCCGTCTACCTCCCAGTTCTCAGGTTCTGCCTATACACACCAAGCACTCACCAAATACATTGTGCTATTTGCTCAAAGATCAGAATGAGACCCAGACCTGGCCTTGCAACCCAGAGCGCTAGGTAGCCAGCAGGAGGGATGGACGGTGCGCCCTCTGGTGGCTGTCTCTAACAACACACAGACTATTCAGGAAAGGTGTGGGTGGAATCCCACAGAGGTGGGGCCAGGTCCTGCAGCCCCTTCTTCCTCCCTGTGGGAGGGACTCTAGCCCAGACTGTGCTTTCTCACCGGAGACTGTCCCCTTCTCTACAGTCCTTGTCCATCAAAACCTCGTCCCTGGCAGAGGCTGAGAACATGGCTGACCTCATAGATGGCTACTGCAGGCTACAAGGAGAACATAAAGGCTCTCTCATTATGCATGCCAAGAAAGGTGGGTTTCTCTTTGGAGGTAGACTAGCCCAGAGGTGGATGGCAGAAGCCAGGTCAGGCATTGGCCCTTATGTAGAAGCAAAGAGTCTAGGAGTGCGAGGAGGTGCTAAGTCTATTTGAGGAGCTCAGCTACTGGAAGTACCTTCTGGAGGGACTGTGTTTGCAGCCTCTGGCCTAGCGGAACCTTTGGTAGCATGTGACTATTCTGTTCTGTGCGACCCTGATTAGGGACCAGTCAGGAAACCGGGCAAGACCGGAATATGTATGTTGGCAGGAGGAAGTTTTTCAAAAAGGGTTGTAGTTCCAGCTTCTGCCATGGTGCTGACAAGGGGCCTTAGAAGCAGTGTTCTGTCCACCACCCATCCACCTGTATGTATGTCCCTGGCTCCAACCTTCCCTCCCTCTCTTTCCCTTAGATGGTGAAAAGAGGAGCAGCCTGCCTCAGATCCCCACACTGTGAGTACGAGAGACGCCTCTGGGGATAGGGCTGGGAGACCAGGCAGCGAACACCACCACTCCCCTTGTTTCTGAGATAACACTTGTGTCTCTTCATTTCAGTAGGGTGTGCATTCCTTCCCTTGGCACAACTCTGGGAACAGTCTCTGTTCCCCCTGGTGCTTTCTTGAGACGAGGGCTTCTGTCTTTCCTTTAGCTCTTGCCCCTTGGATTCCTAGGCTACACTCCCAACTCACTGACAGCCAGACTGACTGCTTTTAAAGATTCAGCCCGCGCTGGCTGGGTGGATGGAGACAGATTGAGGCTGCCTGAGGGGAGTGTTTCAGGCCTTTAGGGTTAGTCAGCTCCTGCCCTCTTACCTCCCACAGAAACCTGGAGGCTCGGCGGTCCCACCTCTCCGAAAGCTGCAGCATAGGTAAGCATGCTTGTTGAGCCCTCAGCCACAGCCTCTCCCTCATGCTTTCCCAGCACCTGTGTGTCCTCTGCTGATGACCAAGCCTTCTCTCTATGTCACAGGCATAACTATTTTCTCTATCACTTCTCAATGATGGCTCAAAACTACCATTCATTGTAATAGCAAATGTGAATAGTTTGCACCACGGTACTGTTTTGATCTCGGTCAGCTGTATTGTCATAAACAATACAATAGATTGAATGACTCAAAAACAGCCATTTATTCTTCTAAGTTCTGGAGGCTGGCAAGCCCTGTCTCTGCAGATTCTGGCTAGAGAGGGCTTGCTTTTAGGTTTGTCTCCTTGCTGTGTGGTCACATGGTAGAGCAAGCGAGCTCTAGTGTCTCGTCCTACTCTTTTAAGAACAGTGATTTGGATCATGATGTCGTCTGACTCTCATCACTTCCCAGAGGACACCAGAGTGACATCACACTGTAGGGCAGGGCTGTGGCATGTGGATTTGGGGGGAGGTGAAAACATCAAGTTGATAATAAAGTGCAGAATGTGTCACTTGGAACTAAGCTGGGAGACTAAACATGGATTCGAGCTCAGTGTCTCTGGCTGTGTCTCTTCCTTGAATCCTGGTTTAGGAGCCTGGACCCTCCTGCAGGACCCCACTCCTACTCACTCCTTTGGGTGCCCTGGCTTCTAGGCAGAAACCATGGCCTAATTCCTGGCTGTGCCCAGGGAAGACACACAGCCCCTTTCTGTCATTACAGAGTCAGACATCTATGCCGAGATTCCCGATGAGACCCTTCGAAGGCCAGGAGGTAGGTAACTGAAGAGGCTGGTCATCCCTCCAACACAGTCGGGGCTCTGGGAAGGAACACCATGAGTAATCTTGGGACACCATATGGGAACCTTCTGTCCCTCCTTCTTCTCATCTACATGTGCCCACACAGAGAAGAACCCTTGATATGAGAGCTGAGATTCTATTATAGATTGGGCCTTAAGTGGGTCTGTGTAGCTTCAGTGAGGACCTGAAGAATGTAGACCTAGGACCCAGGGAGCAGGGAGCAAGAAGCAAGGTAATAGATTTTTCTAGATCTGAGACAATGGAACAAGCTGGATGCCATTCCAGCTACACCCTTGGATCTTTGCTGTTGAGAACTCAGGTTCCCCGGGGGAGGCCAGCTGGATGCTGGACTGGGTGACCCTCCTATTTTCTCTTCTGTGCAGGTCCACAGTATGGCATTGCCCGTGAAGATGTAGTTCTTAATCGTATTCTGGGTGAAGGCTTCTTCGGGGAGGTCTACGAAGGTGTCTACACAAACCATGTGAGTCCCAGACTCACCTGGCGTTCCTTTCCTCTGTCTGAAGGGTCAGAGGGGAATGGGGTTGGAGGTAGCAGCTGGCTGGCACACAGTGGGTCCTCATTCACATGGTGTGAGACTATTTCTGGAGCACCTAGGGAGTGAAGGGGATGAAAGTCATTCCTGAGATTGAGGAGCAGTGTACTAGGGGTGGAAACGCAGCAGGCTCTGAGGCTTGTGCAGAATGCCAAGGAGGAAGGGTGGTAAGATGCGGTTAGAGCAGGCCTAAGTGGATCCAGGAGGAATCCACTTAATCAGGTTGATTAAGCCAAGGTGAGCCTTGCCCATGTGGTCATACCTCCAGCAGGCTGGAGAAGGCAGACCCCATAGAGAGCAGGATGGTTGAAAGCCAACCGTAAAGACAGGAGGCCCTGCTCTCTTCTGATGCAGCCCGTGTGTTCTGCAACATACCTGCTTGCCTTTGGGCTGATCATGTGACTCTGTATCCTCATCTAGACACAGGGATTGAGCTTTCAGGTCTCTGAAACCCTTTCTAGTTCTAACACAGAATGATCTGGAAGGAAGGAAATGAAGAAGAAAGCATAAAAGAGAGAGAAAAATAGGACGTGGGGGGGCATTCAAGAACCATTTCATTTGCCTAGGCTGGAAGTCAAGTCTGAGATAGTTATGCTGAGGCCAGGGAGAGGACACCTTCTTCTGGAAGGCACTAGGGTCCCTGAACACATACTTCTATTGCAGAAAGGGGAAAAAATTAATGTGGCCGTCAAGACCTGTAAGAAAGACTGTACCCTGGACAACAAGGAGAAGTTCATGAGTGAGGCAGGTAGGCACCCCTGAGGATGGGCCCCCAGGATGCTCCAGACCTCGGGGAAAGAGAGCTGAGGGGCTGGGAAGGAAGTCTGAGCAGTAACACTTGTGATTGTAAAAGGTCTCTGTGCCACGTTTCACAGTTGGGGCGGAAAGCTGCATTTCTCCTATGCAGCCAGTAGGGGGCTGTAGCCTGGTGGTAGATCACTTGCCTGGCATGCATGAGATCCTGTGGGAGCCTCGGGACTAGGGAAAGAGAAGCAAAATATTTTCTGTATGACCTTTAACCTGCTCCATCTCCCTCACCCTCCTTCAGTGATCATGAAGAACCTTGACCACCCCCACATCGTGAAGCTGATTGGCATCATTGAAGAGGAACCCACATGGATCATCATGGAGCTATATCCTTACGGGGAGGTGAGCTCAGGGGCTCGATCAGGGACTCCGTGTGACAACTGGGCCACAGTTGAGCAAGGATGAGATTTATAGCAAGAGGTCTTTACAAATTCCTGCCTTCTGTAGTTAGATGTTAGGTGGAGGGGTTGCTAAAAACATATTGCTATCTTTGAATTTGCCCCTCAAAGAAAATGAGAGGTCAGTGGCTATTAGTCTTCTGGCGCCTCAGTGCCATGCCGGGACAGAAAGTCACTCTGATGACATATCTCTCTTCCTGCAGCTGGGACACTACCTGGAGAGAAATAAAAACTCCCTGAAGGTGCCCACTCTGGTCCTGTACGCTCTGCAGATATGCAAAGCCATGGCCTATCTGGAGAGCATCAACTGCGTTCACAGGTAGGAGGAGTGTGAGGCTTTTACCTGGCCTCTGAGAAGGAGACTGTGTAGAACTTGAGAGTGATGTGGTCCTAAGCCTGGTCTGTGCCCGGCAACTGTGAGTGCTGGGTACTCCAGACTCAGATGTCTCCATGAGACATTTCCTCCCCTGGAAACTTTAAAGGATACTGGGAGGAAGTCCAAAGTGTGAAGTCTCACTGTAGCTCTGTGTCTTCTGCTGAGTCCTGGCAAGTGCTGGGGAAGGGGCTGCTCTCTGGCTCAGTGCTCCATTTCCCCCACTTAGCCCACTGGGTGGCCCATAGCCTGGGAAAAAGGAAATGGGCTAGAGAGGTGTCTGGAGCCTCCTAGGGTCTTTTGGTCCCCACCCTAGTTCCCTGGTTTCCCTGAACCACCTACTTAATTCTGGCTGCATAGGTGGCTCTTCCCTACTCTCCACTGGCTTTGCTCTCATTCCCTTGAGAGCATGAGCCCCGAGGAGATCACACTGGGATGCTCAACCCACCACAGACATGGCCTGTGGGGCTTCGAGCCTGATTCTCTGCAGAGCCATGTGGAGTTACAAACAAACATCCTCCTTCCCCCTCATCCACTGACTCCCTTGGAGCACCTTACGGTCCAGCCTGTGTCTGAGAACAAAGCTGTGGTCAAGAGAAACAAGAATCCCTTTCCTTGGGAATCACATTCTAGTGTGAGGGTCAAATGGGAGTTGCATATGGCTTGGAGCTAGGGCGATGTGCTCACAGGTTTCCTTTGTTTATCTGAAGCTGTGTGTTCTCAGAATCTTCCTTTTAGTCGCAGAAACTACAGAAAGTGGCATGGGCTGTGAGAAGCAGGCAGGCCCTTTGGGGTTGGTGGTGACAGTAAGAACACAGATGGTCCAGGTCAGTGAGAGGGAGAGCCAGATGCCTATGAGTTTCAGAACTTATGTGGCATTTTCTTCCTGTCAGAAACCTGTGGACTGTTTCTTCAGGCACATGCCTGGCTCTCTTCACATATATACCAGAGTCCCAAGACAGCGCCTTACGCTAGGCTTCGATTCTTCTTCCAGGGATATTGCTGTCCGGAACATCCTGGTGGCCTCTCCTGAGTGTGTGAAGCTGGGGGACTTTGGGCTCTCCCGGTACATTGAAGATGAGGACTATTACAAAGGTAAGGACTTCCCAGTGGGCACGACGGTTTGTAGACAATCCCAGAGCAAGGAAGCCTAGTGGTCTCTGGAGAGTAGGAAGACAACTCTGGATCTTACGTCCCTAAATAATCCCTGCAAACCTTTGTCCACACAAAGCCTCTGTGACCCGTCTCCCCATCAAATGGATGTCCCCTGAGTCCATCAACTTCCGCCGTTTTACAACCGCCAGTGACGTCTGGATGTTTGGTGAGTGGTGGCTCCGGTGGGCCTGGGAAAAGTGCTGATTCTCTGTGGCCTGGGCAGGACAGAACAGAACACGGGTCTTGCATGTGCCCTCTTGGGTCCCAGTGACACTGAGACGTCCCAAAGGCGCAGAGAGTTAGTGACTGAGCAGACATGACAGATAAACTGCGCTGACTCCCTGGTAAACACTCTTGTCACAAGCGTGTACCATGTACCCCCAAGGGCTGTGTGGGAAAGCCATCAGGGAGTCCTTAAAGAAAACCGGCCAGTCTCTTTTGAAGAGGAGGTGCAAGGAGAGAGAGAACCCAGCTGGATATGATGGGTATTACCACCTCGCACTGGCCCTGGAGCTGCATCTGAGAACATCACCGCTCCCCCTGAGCAATCCCCACCCGAGGAAATTAAGGCTCAGATGAGCCAGGGTCTTGCCCAAGGACACAGACAGCAAGTGTCAGTACTGGTATTAGAACTCTCCACCACGTGAGGAAGAGGCTTTGTGCCCTACCCTTCATGAGGAAGTTCTGATGGTGCAGATAATAGTCTCCCCTGGATCCCCGGAATCTTAGTAGCTCCATGGGGAGGGTTCTAGGGAGTAGGTTGTGATTCGTGTATTTGAGGTATAGGCCACAGCTGTCATGGCTGACCATTGTGGTGGGCAGGATCTCAGGGGAGAATGTTCCTCCTCCAGTTGGGACCAAACACCACTGGCCACAGTTTCCACTGGGGAAAGCAAGTTGGTCCCTCCTCTGAGCCTTCCCTCTCTGCCCTCAGCTGTGTGCATGTGGGAGATCCTCAGCTTTGGGAAGCAGCCTTTCTTCTGGCTTGAAAACAAGGATGTCATCGGGGTGCTGGAGAAAGGAGACAGGCTGCCCAAGCCCGAACTCTGTCCGCCTGTGCTTTACACGCTCATGACCCGCTGCTGGGACTATGACCCCAGTGACAGGCCCCGCTTCACGGAGCTTGTGTGCAGTCTCAGGTGAGCATATTGTGGGGAGCTATAAGTAGAGGGTAAAACTTCAGTTGCTGTGGGGGTCTCCAGCCCTGTGCAGTGGGTGTCTGTTCCCCTGTGTCAGGCAGAAGAGTTCAGGTTAAAGGCGGTGACTTGATGCCTCACAGTGATAAGTGGCACTTAAGCTAGAACTTCCTTCTGATCCACACATGGAAGATGGCCGCCCTTCCAGTAGGAGCACAAAAGGTAGCAGAAGATAGAAAGTTGAGAGCAAGTTCACTGTTCCATGCAAGCTCAGAGGTGAGAGCAGCCTGGAGAAGCCTTGCTGGATCTGATGCCTTATGGAGCAACTTCTTCTGCCTGTGACCTTCGGGCTTTCCCTCTCCGAGACCGTCCTTCCCAGTTAGGGAAGAATGGTTTTCTTTTGATCTGTTATCAAGACTGAGCCACTGGTTACCTGTCTGTTCTGTTTGGAGACCAGTGGCCTGAGGCTTAGATACTTCTCATTAGCTCTGCTGTTTCTCCAGCACCCGAGGCCATGGGCAGGACTGTTGTCAATCTTAAGGATTTCAGGGTCTGCCTGCCTTCCACTTATGAGTCATCAACTTCTTCTGGTTTCCTTTAGGGTAGGGATCTGCAAGCTTCTGGTAAGGACCCAGGTGGTAAATGTTTGGAGGGTTGTGGCCTGTGTAAGCCTCTGTTGCAGCCACTTGGCTCTACCTTTGCAGCTAGAGGCACTTGGTAAAGGAAAAGGCTGCCTGTGTTTGATAAAATTTCATCTGTATGTGCCAAAACCTGGCATTATTTTTATGTCATAATTTTTAAAAAATCAATGATAAAAAACGTGGTGACCATTCTTAATGTGAAACCATGAAAAAAAATAGGTTGGGAGCATGGCCTTATCATGTGGCCTCCATTTGCTCATTTGCTGACCTTGGTCTAATTTACTAATTTAACAATGTGTGTGTGTGTGTGTGTGTGTGTGTGTGTGTGTGTGTGTGTGCGCGCGCGCGCATAAGTGAATGTATATACTGGGGAATAAGACCAGAGTTTTGGGAATGTTAAGCAAGTGTATTACCACTGAACTACACTCCCAGCTCTAGTGATATTATTTGAGGGCAAGAAAATAGACCCTAGGCAAGACATGGCATCACATGTTTATAATCCCAACACGTGAAAGGTACAGACAATAGGATCAGGAGTTCAAGATCATCCTCAGCACACTTCTTTTTTTAAAAAGGCTAATGGGAGGCCCAAGGGAGAAGCTAAGAATGCCCAGATAGACAATTCTGCGCTTGTATTTTGGCTTGGAGTGTTGAACACATTTTGTAAAACTGTGGTCTTAGAATGCCTGTTTGCCCATGACTTCCCAGTGTGACTCTCCTGATTAATTCTGCACCATTGTTGACCCTTCATCTAGAAGACTAAGAAGCCAGAAATTTCTAGGAGAAAATCTAATTGAAAGATACAATCTGAGAGGACATAAGCTCTGGGGTGAGAAAGGAAGGCTCTCAAGAATCCCAGGGAGCAGTGGTAGTTGCCTATCTCTGGGCTGACATCTACTCCAACCTCTTACAGAGACTCAGAGCCCAGAGGAACTCTGACACCTTCTTCAGGCACAGCCCGGCTGTCCTTCCTACATGGTTAATAAAGGATCCAACTAACCCTCCCCCACCTTGTGGCAAACTTTGAGAACTTACACAAATGCTATCAAACTTTTGGAATCCTTTTGGTTGATAAAACATAGTAGGTTTTGGACACAATGTGTGTGTGTGTGTGTGTGTGTGTGTGTGTGTGTGTGTGTGTGTGTGTATTTGAAGATACCACATGGTATGTATTTGATAATACACAATGTTTAGTATTCCTTTGAACACGTGGATTTGAAGACCCTGAAGTAATTACAAGAGCCTTTGGGCTGAGAAGTACTACACTAAGAGAGAAAGTCAAGGCCTTATTATGAGAGTGGACAGTAGCCCTAGAGCAAGCTATGGAGTGAGACGGGGAGAATCTAATGTAATGATGAATCTGGGCCCCAGTCATAAACTCAGAGGGGACACTGGAGATATAAACAGGGCTTTTTGCCAATAGCTGGTGCAGAGAGACGAGTTGGGGAGGTAGAGCTGCCAGCCAGCTTCTGCCACCCATGGAGCTGGCTTTCTAGGGGCTTCTACCAATTGAATCTATTTGTGTGGCACTCTCAAACCTGATGTAAGGGTAGCCTAGACATCCTAGTCTGTCTCAGAGGCATCTATCTCTCAAGTCACTCTGTAGGGAAAACGAAGGTAGAAATGGGATCTGTGGTAGCCCTCATTCAGGCCTCCCCTGACTTCAGTGTGTCCCCCTCTGACCTGGTTTCTCTCTCTATCTGACCTGACTCCTTGGCAGTGACATTTATCAGATGGAGAAGGACATTGCCATAGAGCAAGAAAGGAACGCTCGCTACCGACCCCCCAAAATATTGGAGCCCACTGCCTTTCAGGAACCCCCACCCAAGGTAAGCCAAAGCCGGGTCTCATTAGTCCCATGGTCACAGCAAAGCCAGATTCCTTTGTGGCCCACTACCCCCACAGAGCACTAGGAGCTTGCTTTCTTACAGTCCTTTCTCAGTGCTGAACTCAACCCCCAACCATCCATGGGTGTCCCATCAGGAAAAATCTGATGCCAGCACACAGCCTGTGTGGGGGCGGGGGGGGGAGATTGGAGCAAGAACTGTCCTTCAGAGTTACCCATGAAAACCAATGTGCTTCTAGGGATGGCAGATCGGGTACCCATTATAATAAGAAAGGAAAATATCCTGAGCTCCTGAGATTCAGGCTCTCTGTCCATCTCTGCAATGACAGCCTTGGCTCAGGATCCAGGACCCTATTTCCCTACCAGCCGGTGGTTGGGTTTCTAGAAAGCTAAAGGCTATCAAAACAAAAAACCACAGGCAAAATGACTGAAACAGCAGACAGCCATTCCTCACAGTTTCAGGAAATAGGAAGTCCATAGCCCAGAAACCCTCAAATGTGGTCTCTGGTGAGGGTCTGTGGTCACTAGTTTTCTCATCACTGTGATAAAACACAGGATGGAAGCAACTTAAAGAGGGAAAGGCTTATCTGGACTGTGCACTTGAGAGTATAGTCCATCAGGGTAGCCAGAGCCTGAGGTCATACAACATCTGCAGTCAGGAAGCAGCGAGGTGGATGCCTCTTCTAAGATAGCTTTGCCTTTTTATATGGCCCAGGATCCCGGCCCTAGGAATGATGACCCCACATCTGGAGTTAGTCTTCTCTCAGTTAACTTAATATAGAAAACACGTCAAAGATATGCCTAGAGTCTTGTCCCTTTGGCAGTTCTAGAACTGTCAAATCAACGATCAATATGAAATGTCAC
Source organism: Micromys minutus (assembly GCF_963924665.1). Classification (NCBI taxonomy): domain Eukaryota; kingdom Metazoa; phylum Chordata; class Mammalia; order Rodentia; family Muridae; genus Micromys; species Micromys minutus. The sequence continues at coordinate 54,041,284 of NC_137981.1, forward strand.
AAGGCTCCTAGTTTTTAGACGACCTCTCCTTTTTGCTATATCTTCGCGTGTTAAGGACAGTGAGAAGGACTCTCTTAGTCTCCTATGCTAGTCTCATCAGGGCATTGATAACATCACCCAACTCCATTCCTCTCTCAAAGACTACACCTCATAAAACCACCATGTTGGGAGTAGGATGCCAGTCTATGGACAGGTGTTGGGACTGGGCACAAAAGATGAATCCATAGCAACCTCTAGTCTGGTTTAAGGCCTTCTCTCATAGTCTCTCTTGCTCCTTCCATCCCTTCCCATCACTGACCATATAACCAGTGCTCAAATGAGTGGCTGCAAAATGAATCTGATGATAATTCTGTTTCCATCCCTCCACTGTCAACAAGCAGAATCCCCTCTGACCTGATGGTTTCTTTGGTATGTCCTTTTACTGAAGGAGAGAGTCAGACTGAGATAGCCCTGTGTTCTCTTTCTAGCCCAGCCGGCCCAAGTACAGACCCCCTCCACAGACCAATCTGCTGGCTCCAAAGCTGCAATTCCAGGTAAATGTAAAACCAGATGAAGAGGAGGGTTGACTCCATCCCTCCTCAGGGTCCTTTCTGAAAGGGCATGCTTACACTTTTGAGGTGCAGCAGCAAACACCTGCTTAGGGGATCAAGATGCCCGGGTTGGCTCTTTCTTGGTAGCCAAGAGAGAATCGCAACTTACATCAAAAGAATAGAAATCCAGTTCTCCCACATGTTCTGCCTGTAGCCCAGTCCACCCGTCTGCAGTGTCTGCTGCTTCTTGCGCCTGCAGCTGTCTTCCTGTGTCCCTGGCTTCTCTGACCTCCTACACCGAGCAGAGCCTTCTATGCAGAAACTCTGGCTAGGACCTAGGTGGTCAGTGAAAAGGGAACAGGGGCCCGTCTGAGCTGTCCGCATCCACCAATGCCAGCCTTGAGTCTCCTCAAGGCTGTAGCCTGTGACTCACAATTCCCTGTGCTACTCTCTTGCATCTGAGTGAGAGATAGCCCAGCCTCCTGCCTTTCCTTCTCCTACATCCCCTAGCATGGAGTTGTGGCTTAAAAACAGACTCTCTCGAAAGACAAGAACAAATGTAGCTCTGCTAATGCTCCAGACAGGAAGAGTGAGTCTCCCAACCACACTTTTCTGTTAGAGAGATGGCCCTGTGTCGAGAAAACAAGCCCAACCAAGAATGGACAGACAAATCCTCTCCGTATGAAGAAAGTGTCTTGGGGGAGGTGACAATAATACCTTTAAAATGAGATGTGAAGGCTGGTGACAAGCCTGAGGACCCAAGTTCAATCCCTGAACCCCACACAGTGAAAGGAGAAAACCGATGTCCAAAAGTTGTTCTCTGCCCTCCACAATCACTATATGGCATTCACCTGTACACACACACACCAAAAGCGTCTTTAGAAAACATCTAAAGTAGTCTTTTAGACTGGAGAGGTGGCTTAGTGGGTAAAGCACCTGCTGTAAAGCATGAAAGTTGGAGCTTGAAGCCCTGGAACCTACATAAATGCCAGGGGAGCACGGTAGCTGTCTGTAACCCCAGCCTTAGAAGGCAGAGACAAGGAGTCCCCAGAGCGAACCATTGAATTTTGACACAAGCTCCAGGTTTGGCATAAAGACCATACTTTAGTGAATAAAGTGGGGTAGTATTAAGGATGATTCCTGACACCAATCCAGAGCCCCCGTGTGTACTCACACACACATGCACACACCCCATACACTCATGCACACCACACACACAAAAATGGAATAAGTTTTAAATCAAGATAATTAGCCCCCCCACACACATATACACAATACACAGAAACACATACAGATATACACACACATACATCCACATGTACATCCACACAGACACACACACAGATATGCACACAGACACACACACATGAAAGACCTATATTCCTGGGGTTTGCTCCTGTGGATTCAACCAACCAATAATGGAAAAAAATAGAGCAAAGCCCATATCTGCATGAAATAGGTACAGATTTTTCTTGCCATTATCCCCTAAGCAATATATACTACACTACATACATAGACAGCCCTTAGATAATATTCAGTGTAAATGATTGAGAGATGCTTTATACCACATGGCAGCTGTTGATACACAAACATAACATCATGTTATGTGAGGAATTCCATATCTGTGGTGCACCCTGGAACCACACACCCCTGGACCACTGAGGGATAACTCTGTGTGTGTATGCATTCATTCATTATCAGTAAGCTTATTGTAGCCCGTGTCACAACTATGAAACATGACCCTTTCCCAGAGGGCCTGAGGTCCCCTGTTCGGAGGAGATGAGCATGTGTAGGAGGAGTGTCTGGCAGAGAAGAGGCCACACTGCTCTGCCCATCTCTTCAGCAGGCAAATGACACATCCCATTTATTTATGTGCCACGGTAGAGCGAGTCTACACCCCATGGTGTGCTCTCATCTTTGTGTGTGTGTGCTCCTGTTTGTAGCAGCTAATTGTCTCCCCTCTCGCCCTGTCCCTGTGCCTTGTGCTTCTTTGCTTCTCATGAATAGGTCCCGGAGGGTCTGTGTGCCAGCTCTCCTACGCTTACCAGCCCTATGGAGTACCCATCTCCAGTTAACTCGCTGCACACCCCACCTCTTCACCGGCACAATGTCTTCAAGCGCCACAGCATGCGGGTAAGAGGACTCTGCATGCTGGGTGTCAGCCTCACCACGGAGGCTGCTGGAGGGAGGTGGCCGGGGAAGTGCTCCATGTTTCTGTGTGCCAGTCAGAGAGCCTCCGTGGCCCTCTTCCCTTTGCAAACACATCAGCTAGACTGACCTGGTTTCGTCCAGGTTGGTGCTGTGGCCAGGGATGTCAGAGTCTCTCCTTTTCCTGAGTCTCAGGAGTCAGGTACAATAGGCATTGTAGAGGCTTATGGGTAGAGCACAGCAAGGCCTGGGGTTGCTATGGAATAAGGGATGCTGGAGGTGCCTCCCCATACTGCCTCCTGACTGATTGCTTTGGTTGCTATATCTATCCCTGGAGGAAAGACTTCCTCGTGGTGGCTTCCCCTGCTGGTTTTGTAAGTGGGCTTCTGGATATAAAGAGTAGAGGCTGGTGTGAAAACAGGCTCATGAGCCAGCTCTTCTGCCTCTTTGTCTTCAGTGAGCCCCTGGGGGCTTCATAGGCCAGATGGTCCGGCCTTCTCCACAGAGCACCTTTGCTTGTGAGCAGGTGTCCACCCGCCATCAGGTTGCTACAAGCACTTGATATCTTTTACTGTTATGAAACAGGCTGAAACGCTAACCATTTTAGCTCTCACTCTATATGTATATACATTTCAGACTCAAGAAACTTGAGGGTTTTGTGGGGGAAAAATGTGTGTTTATTACAATCCGGTTGAAAAATGTAAGAAATTATGTTGATATGCTTCTGTGCTGTTAATCTTAATTTAGCAAAATTTTGAAATGAGCGTAATTTAGAATTCCAGGCAGCAAGGTCTATTATGAAGTCAAATTTCTCCAAACTCACTCTATTTTTTTATTCTCTCTTACATTAATTTAACCAATTTCTGTCTTCATATGTGCTTAACCATAATTAACCCCCAGTTTTAAGCTTGTGCTGTAATTTAGGCAATGCTCACCACCGCTGCTGCTGCCCTGGGCTCTTTATTCATAGTTAATTAAGTTTCAGAGAGCTTTGTTTAAAATTGTGTTCTTTTGGAAAGAGGCTGCTTAGTGCCTGTGGGGAGGGGGGGGCATTCCATTGTGTAGGCTACATTTCACTGCCAGGACTTTGTTCAGTTCCATAAAGACAGCCTGTGCAGGTCTTTTGTGACAGGAGTTTAAAAGTGATTGTCACAAGGGAACTCTGAGAGAACATGAAGAATTCTTCTTTAAATAAGTAAAAAAGCAAATTAAAGTCTAAATTCTGTTTTATGGTATACACGAGACCGTCTCTTCCCAGGAAGCATCCGAAAGCATTTAACAAAGATTCAGAGACAGCAAAATGATTTCCTGTGCCGTGTGGCTCCTCTGGGAGTCTGTGGAACATCACACAGTCGTGATGGTATTCATTCCCCCACCCCATATCCCAATTCAATAATAATAATTGTGAAGAAGGATGCCGTGGGCGCTGTCCAGGGTGCTGAAGAAAGAAACAGGAGGCTTTGCCTTCAAGGCGCAGGTGCATGCTCACGCCCACCTGTCATCACTCCTAGGGAATCTTTGGAGAGGGTCAAAATTGGAATGTAGGAGAGGGACAAAGAATAGGGGGCAATAGGAGCCAAGACTCAGTGGTGGAAAGCTATAGGGTAAGGGGTGGGGCCGCTGCTTTTGCTCAAACAAGGAAGGTTTATGTGCAGGTGTAAATGAGGCAGGAAGGATGAGCCATAGCAGTTACAGGAAACGGCTCATGAACACCGTTCTGTAACACAAGTTCCCGATTCCTTCTGAGAAGTGTGGGTGTCTGTTGCCTAGAGAGAATACCCAGAATGTAAAGAAGTTCAAGGCTTAGAAGTTAGTATTGAAATGATTGGATCTGGGGAGATGGCTTGAGGATAAGGTGCAAGCAGCTGTGCAAGCAGCATGAACAGCAGAGTGTGGATGCTCACACTCACCTAAATGCTGGGTCAGTGTGCTGGGTCCCCCGTAACTCAAGCTCTAGAATGCAGAGAATTCTGGGAGTAAGGGGGCCCTAGCCGTGAGTTGTCAGCTCAACTGAGGGAGATACCATGCTTTGAGGATGTGAAAAAGAGTTGACCTCAGCCTCCAGCTGCCACATGCACATGCTCCCACATCACATGCCAACATGCATGCACACACATGTGCACATACATATAAAGCAAAAAGCCTCTCCTTTTATCCTTTGTTTTATTGTGAAATTAGAAATCCTCAGAACAAGCTTTCTAACATGGGTTTGCTAAAGTGACTGAAGGATCAAGCTTGAGGCTTACATCGCATATAACCTGTGATAATCTCTTAGGACCTACAAGACTATATAGTAGATTTCAGAGTCCAGTAACTCATCCTAACAGCATTTAATATTCTCCAGTCTCTATAGTTTCCTTTACATTTCTGACCCTGTGTTTAAAATTTTTGAGACTTAGTTTCACAATTTTTCAAGAGCTCAAGATGATCACAGACCAGCATTGAGTTTAACTGGGGATATTTTTAACTTTAAAATGCTTACCTTCACTTTTGGGACATTTGTGTCTTAGTCTGTCTTTTGCTTCTATAACAAAATGCCTGAGGCTAGTTTTTCACACAGAAAAGAGGTGTAGTTAGTTCAGATCTGAGTGCTAAGAACACGGACAGGCACCCATTGGGCTCCACTGAAGACCTTCTGGCCGCATCCTACCATAGTAGATAGCATTGTGTTAGGGGCATAAATAACTATCTATTAGCCATTTAATCCTGTGAAGACAGAAACACAGTGGTTTTGAAAACTTCTGTTCTCCCAACATCCAGCTCTATGCCTACCACACAGTAGCTGCTTTAACCAACAATTGCTGAACAGGTTGGATGAAGAATATTGTAAGAGAATTGAATCTATATGATTGATGGGCAATGTACCCCAGTACAACTATTTTAAAGCTGTATTATAATGATCAATCCTGCTTAATGGGGCTTAGTGGGGAACTCTTTAGAGGCCTGGCAGAGACATGACTAGTTAAAAGTAGGTATAATTTTTTATTTAGCCTTTTCTTTAAGTGACCTATAAACTGGCACATCAAAGGGAAGGGACTGTGTTGGCTCGTCGTGTGCTTCTGTAGCAGGATACCTGAGACTGGGTGCTTTTTACCGGACAGACGTTTGTTACTTTCACTTCGGGGTCTGGAAGTCCATGGTCAAGGGTCACCGCTAGCAAGGGCCTTCCCACTGTTTCTTGCCATGGCAGAAGACACCATGCGGCTGAGAGAAAACAGAGAGACAAACTCTCCCTTCTTTCAGGAGCCTGTGTGTTTGTTAACTTGCTCACAAAGTCAGTACTTCCATGATCTCCAAGCCACCCCAACTCTCAGCATGTTGCCCTAGAAGTCAAATTCCCAGCACATGAACCTTAGAGTGGGGCCACGCTCAAGCCATAAAAAGACTTCACAAAAGGACCCTGTCACTGGCAAAGGGTTTCCCAATCAAGAAGATACATTCAACCTTCTTCTTCTGTTAGACTCGGGAGGCCAAGGTGATCAATCACCGTAGATGAAAAGCAAAAGACTGAGAAACCAATTTTGTAAATGCACCCTGGTAAGACTGAGATAAATAGGGAAACACCAACACCCACTTAAGAAACAAAACTAGGAATAAGTCTAAAGCCTCGCTGGTATATGAAGGCAGGGTTAGGGCTATCGAGGAGGAAGGAACATTTGTTTAGTGTCTGTAGAGTTATGTTTCTGAGAGTTGGAGTATTTGTCTTCTCTCTTAGCTCATCCATTTTTTGTGCCCTTCATCTGCATCGTTTAAGCTATTATCCTAACCAAGCATGCATGACCAATAGGCACAGACAATCCTGTACACCTGGAGCTCAGAATAGCCCCGCTGCCTGTCGATGTTTCCAGACCAGTCACCATAGTGCTTTGATGGAAACCAGTCCCCAGGGTTTGGAGCCAGTTTTGTCTTTCTGAGCCTGATTAGCATCAGCAGCCATCACAAATGCCAGCCAAGCAGGGAAAAATGGGTGGATGGTTGAAAATACGATCTCATTGGCAGACTGTATGACAGTTTGAACCCAGTGCTCTAGGGTTTGGCATCCGGTTACAGCCAGGCTGAGACCGGAGCAAAACTGCGTTTGTGCTTCCAGCTTTAGGAAAAGCTAAGAAAAGAACAGCAGGCAATGCCAAAGTTTGGCTCCCTGGGGCTCTTCAGCAGATCCTTACTGGTCCAGACCTGAGGATGGGGATCATTGCGGCTGTTGTTCTCACAGGAGGAGGACTTCATCAGGCCCAGTAGTCGAGAAGAGGCCCAGCAGCTCTGGGAGGCAGAAAAGATCAAGATGAGGCAGGTCCTAGATAAACAGCAGAAGCAGATGGTGGAAGATTCCCAGTGGCTGAGGCGGGAGGAAAGAAGCCTGGTGAGTAGCTCCCCACTGTTTCTATCTCCTAGAGTAGATGTGTTCTTACCATACATAGCCCGCACTTCCTATTCTGGATCCTGAGTCCTTTGCTTTGTTGTCTTCTGCAGGACCCTATGGTTTATATGAATGACAAGTCCCCACTGGTAAGTAACGAGGAAAAGCCTCTCAAAGCCACAGCCTGAAAGAGCCTTATTTACTTAGGAGCCATGTGCCAGACCCCTGGGTCTGCCTTTCTCTGCCCTTTAGGCTGACCCCATGCATCTCTCCATCTGAAAGCCCGTGGGAGTCATATTAGTGCTGGCTTGGGCCTCTAGAAAGGTCACTTGGGGTCAGGAGCTCTCAGGTTCCCTCATTCATGGCTGCAATGTCTAAACAGAAAGGGGGTGGGCAATGAGAGGAATAAGATGTTCCCCAGAGGTGGAACAGTGACTCCTTTCTCCCTTCCTTTCCTTACAGACCCCAGAGAAGGAGGCCGGCTACAGTGAGTGTTTCCTCGGGGAAGTTTCTGCCTGGGGTGTGTCTGGAGATATGGTGCTGTTGTAGCCCCCTGTCCTGCAAGGATCAGAGGGTTGTCTTTGATTTTAAGGAGGAAAAAGTAGCATCTGCCTTGTTTTGTCCTGAATGCTTGGAGTTCTTTAGATTTTGGAAGGAGCGTCCCCTTCAGTTCTGCCCAGCCCCCTACTCTCAATCTGCCCTTTCTACTCTTCAGGAGCTGGCAACTTCTTTGAATCTTCTTTTCTCTTTATCTCCCATCTTCACTTCTTAAGCGAACCTGGAACACTCTCCCCATTTCTGGATTCTGAGCTAATGATCTCACTCTGCAGCTAGGAATTAAGACTGGGGGTGTAAGCGTCTGCCTTGGACGAACAGTCGCCTGTGCAGTGGTGAAACCAGGGGCAAGCTTACCGGCTTGCATCTTTGGCTCACCCTTACAGTGGCTCCCCCAGGCTCTTATGTGCCTTTGCTCATCAGAGTAGAGTTGATAGTATGAAAAAAATCATCTTCAGTTTTAAAGTTTACTCCTCCCCGCCCCCGCCAAGCTGCAGCTGTACCAAGTGCCACCTGCAGACTGTGAATTTCTTTCTCGTGGATGTGTAAAAGCCAGTATTGCTGTTTCTCCGGAACTTGTTAATCTTGGAGGAAGCACACCAAGGCATAGCATTGCTGTGTTCATGCAGCTTGGCTTTTTTCTTGCTATGCCATGGACAGATCTTGTCCCTGGCTACTGGGAATGTGGGAAGACCAAGATCCTATTTCCTTGGTCACCTTCCCAGAGTTTGGGGGTTATACTCTTGGGATCTCCTGATGGTAGAGATGGGGCACTGGCTTGATTGTAAGAAGGGAGAAAGAGATAGACCAGGTACTGGGACCGTCACCTATTTTCTGTCCTTCCTATTACAGCCGAGTTCACGGGGCCCCCACAGAAGCCACCACGGCTTGGAGCGCAGGTATGTATTAGAGTTATGACTGTGGGAAATCATAGACCTGAGTGAGATGTTCAGAGGCCCTCGGAGATGATCCAGTCCAGTATTGTAGATGAGCCCCAGAGAGCACGTGCATCTTGTCTAAGGCCCCGTAGCTAATTCAGGACAAAATGGGAGAAGAGCCAGTTTTTTCATCTCCTGGGTCTCTTCCCTAACTAGAGGAATGGTCTCATTGGTTAAGCCTAGGATTGGGAGGTGTGGGTGTCTTCCCTTCTTGAGCCTTCCCCCAGATACCAACATCCTACTGTTCACTGGCGTTCCTGGTTCCAGAATGTGTGTTCTCAGTATCAGCTTCACACAAAAATCACTGGAGAAATGTTAAGGTGATATGGACCCCAAGGCTAGATGATATTCACACTGGGGCTGGTCTGATAGCACACTAACATTTTGATTGGGTCCCCCAGTTGGAGGACCGTGACCCCAGAGGCAGAAGGAGTGGTTCTACCCCAGGGCAGAGGCCTCTTCCCTGGTTGATACCCGTGTGTCTTCCCAGGAATGGATGACAGTGTAGAGGAGTTTTCCTGGTGAACCACAAGTCACCCACCCCTCTCTTTCAGTCCATTCAGCCCACAGCCAACCTTGACAGGACGGATGACCTCGTGTATCACAATGTCATGACCCTGGTGGAGGCTGTCCTGGAACTCAAGAACAAGCTCAGCCAGCTGCCCCCTGAGGACTATGTGGTGGTGGTGAAGGTGACTAGCCAAGCCGGAGTGGGTCAGGGAGATGGGGCTTCCAGGACCGACCCTGGGAGGAAAACCACTATGTCCCTCTCATTGGCCAGCCCTGTAGACCCCACGTGAGCAAGGGAACCCTAGGGAGTACAATCCCAGGTAGTCACCCAGTGAAGTCCCAGGAAGGGCAGCTTTTCGAGAAGCAGGTGGAACAGCTGCCTTCTTCTTGCTCCCTCAGAATGTAGGGCTGAACCTGCGGAAGCTCATCGGCAGCGTGGACGATCTCTTGCCCTCCTTGCCAGCATCTTCTCGGACAGAGGTGAGTGTCCTCGCTCTCGGCCATGCCTACTGTGCTTCCCCCTGTCTCTGGCTGTAAGTTCCACCAGAGCCATCTGGGCAGCCTTAATTCTCCCAACAAATGTCTCTGCGGAACATCGGAGCTGTTAGCACCGCAGGGCTCTGAGCCTGCCCTGGGACCTAGTAAAAAAATCTCAGTCTAGGCCTCAAATAGTCTCAATGGGTATATGTAAGTAAATGTACACCTTCTTCCCCCCACCCACCACCCTTTACCTAGTAACTCTCTGCATTTAGCTATCTCATTGAGATAATAAACTATTCCTGAAGTCAAGAGGGAGTCCTGTGGCTCAGGTGGAATGACACACAGTGATATCCCAAAAAAGCTGTGACCCACATGTGGAGTCACTTACATGCAAAGGGAACCTTACTGAGCTGACAAAGTTAAGAGGAGAGGTAATAACGGAGTATCCAGGGGCGAACGATCAGAGTCAGAGACAAGGGAATGCAAGGGCAGCGCTTAAGGCAGAGGGATGCCTCTGTTGGAAGGGACCACAAGGTAAGAGATAATGTCAGAGTTGGGAAAAAGAAGGAACAGACTCTCCCCTGAACTCATTAACAGGAGCATAGCTCCGTCGATGCCCTTAGCCCACTGTGGGACTTATTTCAGGATTCTGACCTCCAGGGCTGCTCAAGAATGAACATGCCAAGTTTGCACTGTAATGTCCCCATGGCCATGGCAAACAGATGTTTCTCATCTGGAAAATACAGTGCTTTGATGCCTTGCCTCCCAGTGGTCATCTGTGTGGCACATGCTGTCATGTGATCTCTACTGCCTGTGGTTGTCCAAGGGCAGAGCTAGCTACCTCTGGGTGACACCAGTGCCCTACTAAGGAGTCCTGGCTGGGCAGGTGTCACCCTAGGGCTGAGACTGCTCCTAAGAATCTGGACAGCTCACTGGGCGAGTTTCCCAGTGCAGATCTGATGGGAAGGTTTGACACGACCAGTCGCAATGGTTAAATAGATATGGGATCTGGTCTGTGAACTTGAACGCAGACAGCTAAAGAATCGGTGTGTTCCTTTTCTCGTTGTTGGGGCAAAATGTTTCAGGAAAACGTTCAATGGAAAGGTTTATTTGGCTCTAGAATTTGAAGGTGTAGTTCATTGATTGCAGCAGGGAAGGTATGGTGGAGGGGGCATGAGGGGGCTGTTCGCACAGCATCTACAGCTAGGAAGTGGGAAAATGATAAATGCCTTCTCCTATTTGCTTGTCCCAAGACCTCACCCTGTGGAGTGCTGGCACCACATTTAGGGCCGGTCTTTGTACCTCAGTTAACCCTATCTAGAAACCCCCTTACACACGTGCCCAGAGGTTTGTTTCTACTGTCACTCTAAGTGCCATCAGTGTGACTATCAAGACCACCCATCAAAATGGGTGAATGTGGTAGAGCTCCAGTCAGCATGCAGGGACTGCTGCTGTGAAGGAGGTCGCTGGGATGCCTGCTGCATTGTGGGCCAGCTCCAGTCTGTGCAGAAGGGTGGATTTAGCCAAGGCTGGAGATTAGTTGTCTCCCAGGAACACCCCTGACCCATTACTCATTCAGCCTCCCCTGTGTGCTTCACCAGATTGAAGGGACCCAGAAACTGCTCAACAAAGACCTGGCAGAGCTCATCAACAAGATGCGGTTGGCTCAGCAGAACGCCGTGACATCCTTAAGTGAGGACTGCAAACGGCAGATGCTCACAGCCTCCCATACCCTGGCTGTGGATGCCAAGAACCTGCTGGATGCTGTGGACCAAGCCAAGGTTGTGGCGAATCTGGCCCGCCCACCTGCAGAGTGATCAAGGGAGGAGCCCCTGCCTGCATCTTCTGCCCCCACCTGTCATGGCATACCTTTCCTGCCTTGCCTTTGGTTATTGGTCTTCTAGGGAAAGCTGAGAAGAGTCCCCCCCCCCACCACTTTGCACGATTCCCCCTTCCCCAACCCACCCCAGAATGTGTCACTCAGGCTGCATCTGGACAGAAAGGACTCTGGGCACAGACTTGGGGTGGGGTGACACAGTTCATAGGGGAACTTCTGCCAGCTATCCCCTCTTACCCCAGCCTGGGTTGCTGGAGCATCATTGGGGTCATGACCATACCCCTACCAGCCAAGATGGCTTTCTGCATGAACATTTGAGAGCCAGTATTTCTCCGTCCTCTTTGGCCCTCAGGGACCCCTGATACTGAGGGGACAGGGAGGGGTTTTATAGAGAAGCTGGTGAGGGCTGAGCCTGGCTCTCTTGTACAGTGTACATTGGAATTTATTTAATGTGAGTTTGGCCTGGATGGATAGCCATAATCCAGGAACAAGCCCATCCAGCCACAGGGCTCTGTGTTTTTATGAAACTGAGCGCCACAGGGAAGAAGCGGAGTCAGAGGTCAGAACGGGACTTCATGTCCTTCCTGTGTTTCTCTTCTTCCTCCTTCCTTCTCCCCTCTTTTCTTACTCCTCCTCTCTCTCTTCCCCCTTTTCACATCTGCTCCTCACCTCTCTCATGTTTGTGGATAACATCCATTTATCTTTTTGATCTGTGGTTGAATTAAAATCATTACCATTTGCTTTGTGGTTAGCTTGACTGTATCATTCATTCGATCTGATATTTGTGGGAGAAAGCAGACCTGAAACCACAGCCCTGGAAGAATTAGCTACATCCCTGTCTAGTACAGAGCAGGTGCTAATTGATGCCAATGAGAAATGTGTGGTGGTCCCGTGCCCTTTGCCCATGTGGGCAGTGGTGACACTTCATCTAAAGGCAACTCTCCAGGACATTCCTCTCTTGACTGCCCTCAAGCCACCTAGAATACCAGTGATAGCTGAGGTGGCTGGCATAAAGACATGACAATCTTGACAGCAGCCATTTCAGCTTTATTTTGGCATTTCGCTCACATGCAAGAAGGATGGGAGATGCGGATAATCCTACAAGCATCTCCCATCAGGAAATCATGTCTGGGGGCTTAGAATTGAGAGGGGGAGTGCAGACTGGTGTAGACTGCATTCAGTGGAGAAAAGGGGGAGCCAAGGCCTGAGGCTGAGTAGGGTCTCATGAGAACTGGTAGCAAGGGAGTCTGGGTAAAGCTTCTGGCAAGCAGATTTCCTAGGTCTGTCGAGGTGCTATGTGTGGGGTTCAGAAGGAGAGCACCCTAAGACAGAGAACAAACTTACCCTACTTTGCTTCCTACCTTGTTATCTATATCCATTTGTGACCCTGAATCCCATTGCTGTTAGCTTCTGTAGTCTAATCCCTTGGGGACTGGAGAATGTTCTAAAAGGCCCAATCAATCCCCTGGGCTCCTATGCAGTGAAGGGTCATGGAATATTACAAGTACAAGAACAAGCTGCACAGAGCAGGTCAGAGCAGGTTAGCCTCCTGATGGGACCCCGGAAAGTGTGGGGAAGAAACCTCCCCCAAAGCATTAGTATTATGTAGTACTTCTGGAGCCCAAAGCAACCCGGTTGATTTCTTTCCACTACTGAGGACGAAAGGTCCAGGCACTGAGCTCTGTCGCCCAGCACTAGGCTAAGTGAGAAAAACAAAAGCAGAGACTCTGCCCTGGAAGAGTACACAACTAAAGGAGCTTGAAGCAAAAAAAATCTCGGTTCCTAAGAAGACATGCTGCTGACAGAGCAGGAAACTGGGCACCAGGGCTCGTAGGTGGCAAGAAGGGTGCCAACATTGGAGACTGCCTTCTTTCTGTGTCCACTGATGAGTTGAAGGTGGCTCTGACCCCTTGAAGAAATTACTGTCCCTCTTTTTATTTTGTAGCACGGAACAGTGAGGCACAATGCCGAGGGGAACATGGAGGCTCTAAGGTGCTTTCAGATGAATAATGGCCCAGACACTTGCACCCAATGTTGCTGTTCTACCTCAAGCATCTCCCAGGGCATCTAGATCGGTGGTTCTCAACCTTCCTAATGCTATGTAAACATCTGATATGCAGTATATCTGATATGCGACCCCTGTAAAAGGCTTGTTTGACTCTCAGAAGAGTTATAACCCCCACGACCCAGGTTGAGAACCACTGTTCTAGAACGTTCTTTGTGCCCCGCTTCTGGAAGTAACCCTATTCCTCTGGTAATTTTTTGCAAAGCACATAGAGACAGGTTCAGAGCAGACCCTGAGCTTCTCACTAAGCCTGGATTAAAAATACCCAACCTTCCTCCCAGCATCCCCACCCCAGTTGGATGGCCTCTCTGACACTTCTGAATCCACACTGTTGTGCAGAACTCTTCCACAGGAGGCAACCCCCCCATTGTCCCCACACGCCCATCATTGGGTATTCTATTTCCCTTGGCCCTGGTCTGACTCCTCCATCCCTTTGTTTGACCCTTTTGCCATATACAGTTCCTACTGCTCTTTCAGGAATACCTTGTTCTTCCCTCCATGTCACCACAATGTTGTCACCTTCTGTAGAACAGCCTTCACCTCTTCCAGTTCCTTGGCATCCCTAACAGATGTCTTGGTGCTTGTCACAACAATGGCACCATGAGCTGTTGCAAAAAAAAAAAAGGATACAAAGTCCAGGATAGGTTGAGGGTCTCAAAGAAACATCGCAGGCAGATGGTATTAAATCAAAAGAATATTCTAGAGACAGGATCCAGTCACAGAAGGCAGTTGCCAAGGCCACCTTGGATCCAACAGGAAGGACACAAAGTCAGATGGTTCCAGCAAGGAATGGAGGAAGGAAGAGTCCGATGGTCCCCAGGAAGCAGACGATAATGAACAGCCAGAGGAATATCCGGTCTACCACCATGGCCACATATTTCCAATCTTCCTTCACCTGCAGTTAGAGTTGGGCTTACAGTGACAAGAACCAAGCTTTGGAAAGAGGAACCGTCCTTTCACATCCAGCCCCATGAAGGCAGCAGTCACCAGACTACTGAAGGATTGTGAATCCAAGGCTATCCCATACATAGAGATGGGTGGGGAGAGAAACGGGCCTAGCTCAGGGCTGACACATCCCTGGGAATCCCATTCTATTTTTTTTCCATTTCCATATATTTCCAGGTTTAGGAGTCCAGAGGGACATGAGTAGATGCTAAGACTGCCCAGAGGGCATAGGTCTTCAAAATCAGAAAAATTTAAATATAGCTCACAGTCATCTTATAGCTGTCTAATAATGTGCTGTCCCATGCTACCTACCCAAGGGGACAGAAAGAGGCAGGTTGTAGCCCAGGGCAAGTCAGTATGGAAGAGCTGGGTTTTTGTAGCTCTTCAGCTCAGAGGTCAAGCCAGAAGATCCAAATTCTTACACATTTCCAAATTAATGATCAATGTTCTTATCTACTCAATAAGATCATCCCACAGTAACCATAGACCTTTCACTCCTCTTTTGGTTGGTAAGGGGGACAACCAGGTTCTGAACACTAAGAATTTACTATATGCAGCTCTGGGGAGCCCACCCTGGCTCAGCTGAGAATCTTCAGGTTTTGAGAGTGAATAGGGAAAGTCACAGAATGCCCAGAACCCAGATGGAGGAGACCCTCTACCACAAGGTAGTGTGGAAGCCAGCAATGCACTGAGCTGATGCAATTGTACTTGGTTTCTGTCCCTGCGCAGAGCAGTTTCTTTATCTCCCTGCCCTGCCTCCACCCTCTCATAGAAAGGCTGCCCAGGAAAAGCCAAAGCAGACGAAGACCAGCATCTGAACTCCCCAATTCCTGCTCACTCTCTCGTACTTAGATTGAACAAAGTGGGATGGGCCCTGTGGTATTCTGTGATTGGCCAGAAAGTGACCAAAGAACTTCTAACTAGTGCTCCTCTCTTGTGACAGAGTCCAGACTCCTCAGATATGACCGAGGGAGACTAGTCCTTCCAAGAAGGGAAGGGGTTACCCAAAGGGATGCCCTGGGCTGGGATGTTTTTTTCCCCTGCTAAGCTGGTACAATCACCCATGAAGGGGACCCTTCCCTCAGCCCAACTCACCGAGGAGTCAGCATCCTCAGACCTCAGATGGTCAGCAATGTAGTGAACACCTTCTAGTGCTTTCTGTATTTGAGGTGACAACAGGATCTCTCTAGTCGGGGATGGAGCCTTGGCCTCAGGCCCCATGGCCCTTAGATGCAGGCTGCCATGGCCGTAGAGAACGCCCATGGAAGAGTCTGGGAGGTCTGCACACATACATATGTTCTCATCTTCTTCTTCCTCCTCTTCCTCTGTCTCCTCCCTTTCTTCAGCATCCATGTTGGTCTCCAGCCAATGATAATTGGGGCTGAGCTTCAGCCCCGGGGAGCCATGGAGCTCCACAGGTGGCGGGGGCCGGTTCATCATCAGCCACCGGGGCACCCGGCCTAGCAGGGCTACCCTCACCCAGTTGGGCATGTTGTGGGTGCTGGGGGAGCGGTGGTGTACATTGAGCACGAAGACCGTGATGACAATGGAGAGGGTGACGAAGATCATGGTGAAGAGCAGGTACTCGCCGATGAGGGGGATGACCAGCGAGGTGGACGGGATGATCTCCGTGATGAGTAGCAGGAAGACGGTGAGAGAGAGCAGCACGGAGATACACAGTGTGATCTTCTCGCCGCACTCCGAGGGCAGGTAGAACACGAGCACGGTGAGGCAGGAGATGAGCAGGCACGGGATGATGAGGTTGATGGTGTAGAACAGCGGCAGCCGGCGGATGACGAAGTAGTAGGTGACGTCGGGGTAGATCTCCGCGCAGCAGTCGTACTTCTTGCTGTTATAGGTGCCGGTGGCGTTGATAATGGCCCACTCGCCACTCTCCCAGTAGTCCTTCAGGTCCACTGTCTGCTCCATCTGCTCCAGGTCGATCTTGGCCTTGTCGTATGTCCAGGAGCCAAACTTCATCTTGCAGTTCTGCTGGTCGAAGGGGAAGAAGGTCACATCGATGCTGCAGGAGCTCTTGTAGATGGCCGGGGGCACCCAGTGCACAGTGCCCGTGAAGAAGAGGTGGGCCTTGGTCATGTGGGTCACCGCAAACTCCCCATCTGCACTGGGAAGAGGAGACAAGCTGAGGTCCTGCGTACCTGCCTCCTCCGTGAAGCAGGGCAACTGGGTAAACAAAGTCACTATTGACTAGCTAAGTAGGGCCATCTGTGCAGGGTGTGAATCTTTCCTGCAGACAGACAGAGGTATCTGAGTTGTCTCTTTAAATACCATTGTTTCACTTGCAGAAGTAAAATTTTCAAATAAACTAGAACAAATAACTATTATTGCCATTTTGATGTTATAATTACATATCTGACTGCCATAAAGACTGTACCTTAATTTTACATATTTTAAATCATGGAACATTTATAGTCTGATCCTCTATTTTTATCCATTTACTACGGTAAAGTTTTTCATGGGCTTTATTCTTGTTTTATGAGACGGGTCTTACTATGTAGCTCCAGCTGGCCCATAATTTACTGGCTGGATTTGAACTTGTGATCCTCCTACCTCAATATCTTGAATTCTGGGATAATAGGTATGCTTCACCATACTTGACTAGAGTAACGATTTTTGAGTGTTTTGATTTCCCTCACCATGTAAATGGGAACTCAGTTCTGGAAGGGCAATATCCTAGATTTTGTACCCAGATCTTTTGTTCCTTTCCAGAAGAGACTGACATTTTGGCTGGAGAGGAAAAGCCCTGTAGTCTGTGCATTTAGCATAGTATTGGGGGCCGGTTTCGTCTGCCAGGGCCTGTACCTGAGGGATGTGAGATGTGCCCCCTGCCCTTGGGGAACTACATAGAAATGAGATGAATTCACGTGACATCATCATGCAGCTGGGCATTTGGCATGCTTCTGAGACCAGGAGGAACTTCTGGCTGGGCTCAACAGGATTATTATGAAAGCTTCCATTTAATTAGCCCTTGACCTGGGAGATGGAGACGTGGGCATAAAAACAGGAGGACTCAGAGGAACAAGGAAGAGATTAGCAGGCAGAACTTCAGAGAACTCTGAGTCCTCTGTGGTAGAAATAAATGGTTTATTCTTCACCCTCAATTCCTACATTCAGCCACCAAACTGTAGTGATAATTTTGGCCATTTCACATAACTACCACTAGATGGCAACAAGCTCACATTAGGCAAACGAGACCATGTGATTTCATTGACCCTTTGCCTACTAATCCGGAGGAGGGTGTGCTCCACACACCCCTTAAATCCCTGCAGCAGTTTGGACTAACCCTTGTCCTACCAGAAGAGCATTGCAATCAGGTATCAGCAACTAGCTGTCTTATTGACGGTCTTAAAACTCAGACCTGTCTGTTGCTGGGACTTTGCTCCTGATCTGTCAGAAAGAAGCAGAAATGAGAAGGATCCTAGGTGCCTGCTCAGGGCACAGAGATAGGGCCTGGGGCCTGGGAATATATGACTTCTGCAGCAGCAAACAGCAGGTGTTTAAGGCTTATATCACCAGGGGACTGACTATGCTACCTAAAACTAAGCCACACACACACACACACACACACACACACACACACACACGGGAAGGGAAGGGGGATGGACAAGCAGAGCACCATTCCCAGCTTTTATGTGAATGCTGAGAATTCAAACTCAGATTTTCTTGCTTAAACAGCAAGAGCTCTTACTGAGCTTCCTCCCCTACCGACATACACTTTAATTAAGAAATGGCTTCTTACTTGTTGTAGAGGACAATGTCTGGGATCCAGATCATCTCAGAAGGGACACGGAGGGAGGTGATGTTGCCAAACTCAGCTGGGTCCCAGCGTAGTTTGTAGTCATTCCATTCCTGCTCAGGGGAGCGGTCACGTCAGGGTACTGCCTTGCTGGGGGACTCATAGAACCCCTGAGTCCCTCCCCTATCCCCACAAAACCCCAAGATCTGTGATGCTAGGAAAAGGCTCTGGCATGGGGACAAGGCAAACCATTTCTGATATCAGCCCATTTTGCTCTAATAGTAGTTAAATTCCCAGGGTGCCAGCACCGGCACACTTGTCCCTCTAGCTGGTTACTCATGCCAGTCCCCCTAGCCCTTGTTTGGACTCTTCCTGCCTTCTGAATCTGTTATATAGTCATTCATTCATCATGTGGAGCTTGCCAGAGATAGCCAGTGAAGCCAGGAGAGTCACCCGTGACCTTCAAACTATGCTCTGGAGACCTCCCGATAAGGCATCCCAGCAGGAAGAGAATGTTCTAGGTCCCAACTGTGCTTCCACCAGAACAGGCCCAAGTGGGTTTTAAAACCAGATTGGGGGGTGTTATTGCTTATTTGTTTGTTTAATGGGGTTTTGTGTAGCACAAGCTAGCCTTAAATGTTTGCTCCTCCGCCCCTACTCCCAACCTCTGGAATTGATTTTATGAGCCCCCATGCCCAATTTATGTGGTGTAGGGAATCAAACCCAGGCAAGCACTGTATGAACCTAAGTTTTACCCTTTAGTCTCCAGCACAGAGCTCGTCCATCTTTCAAGATTTCAGGTCCATATAACATTTGAAAACATTTACATCAAATGGGAGCATCTGAGTGTCATAGGCCTAAGACAGATGAGTCACCCTCTTCACGGATGAGGATAATGGGGCTCCCAGAGGGTCTATAACTTCTCCAGCATCTCAGGTTAGTTCCAGGCAGCAACAGAAGGCCTAGTTCACCACAATGCTCTTTCCTCTCCTCCTCTACAAGCCCTGGCATGAGTAACCAGAACAACTGTGGTGATCTAGGATCTAGACCTTCCCCCCACCCCGACACACACATGATATGACCTGACATGACCACATGCCTTTCAAAGCTTTCTCCTCACACTGGTTCCCATCCATAGAGATGAGGCTCAGAACTTCCAACAACTCCAAAGTGAACAATGTCAGAAGCGATTGGCTCAGAGCAGCCCCTGACCGAATGCATCTAATTGAGATGTAGCTATCACACATCCAGTACCCAGTGAGTCAGGGGTTGTGTATAGAAGGCCCGTAGTGAGCAAGGGACCAATTTGAATGACTCTGAAATGTCATCTTGGCCTTTGTGGGTTTCTGCCTACTAGCCTCTTAGTCAGACCAGTCAGATGCCCAAGGGGCCAGAGTAGGAAGGTGAGGGCACGGACTAGCTTCCCTGTTCTCCTGACATCTCCACTTTAAGGCCTTTGGGTTAGCTGGGCTGACAGGATAGATAAGGTAAGATTCTAGCTCCAATTAGACCTTAGTCCCTGAGTCTGCCCAACAGTGGCCCATCCTAGAGTTCCACACACTCTACAGCTCTCCTTCCATGGAGAGATGGTATCTTTGTCTCTTCCTGACTCTAGATCCTTTATTGACTGCACCTGTAGAATAAAGGAGGAGGAAGGCTGGACCACTATAGGTCCATAAATGGCTATCAGCTTCTACTTTCTGACTCTTGGGACCCTCACTCAGGGAGGCTTGAACCACCAAGTAAGAATCCATCTAATCTCCTACCAAAGAGACCCTAGGGAAGAAAACTGAGAGCATGCATGGTGGATCCCAGCCTTTCAGAATCTTCCAGAGCTTTCCAAATACCCACATAAAAGACAGACATGTAAGGCAGTGGTTCTCAGCCTTCCTAATGAAGCAGCCCTTTAATACAGTTCCTCACATTGTGGTGACCCTCAACCATAAAATTATTTCATTGCTATTTCACAACTGTAATTTTGCTACTGGCATGAGTATAATGTAAATATTTTTGGAGATAGAGGTTTGCCAATGGGCGTGACCCACAGGTTGAGAACAAGCTGATACAAGTAAGGGAAACCATTTTAGACAGCAACAGACTAACCACAGCTGGCCAGGTGCTACCAAGTAAGTACCTTAGTCAATATTTGAAGCAGAGAAAACCACCGGACCACTAGGTCACAGAAGCATAAAGTGTGGTAAATGGGTCATTGCTTTATGCCTGTGAGCTCTGGGGTTGTTTGTCAGGTAGCACAGACTCTTAGCCACACATAAAAGGAGATGGGTCTTGGAGCTGGGCACATCTGGGTACCCCCTTGTCCTATGATGCATGCGGTGCTGATTCAGGGAGCTGTCCTATAAACCTGGTACTAGAGATACTTGCTTTTAGAATGGTGTCCCTTGATGCTGTAGGTGAAACAACAGTTGAAAAAGAGGATGGCCAAACAAAAGCCAGCCACGGGGAGAGCAGCCTGCTTCACACCTTAGGTGACTACTGATCATAACCCTACAAGTAGCATCTTGTTGCTGGATAATGAGAGTCCTAGAAGGGGCTGGACACATCTGCCAGCTCCTACTAGGGAAGACGTACCTGCTTTAACCAGACGTTGGTGGTCATCATTTGATTCTTCTCATCCTGGGGTAGCAGAGATAGAAAGCAAAAACTGTTGGGAGACTTATGAACCAGCCCACAAGACAGAGTCTATAGGAGGCACTTTGGGGATCTAATTACAGGACTCCCAAGCCCAGCCTCCCCTCTTGTGATGAGCACTCAGATTCCTCATGGTCACCCGGACCACAGGAGGGGGTTTGAACATGTGTTTTAGAAAACCATCTTTTGACAAACTATGCTCTTGGGGGCTCCGAGGTATGGGAATAAAGACACCATGACAACCCAACAAGGTAGCTGCATGCTGTGATTAGGGTGGGCTTTGAGGGTTGGTGGGAGAAGGACTTAGCTGTATTCAGGGAGGACCAAGAGAAGGATCATGTGGGCTGGGGGGCTGATCAAGGGAATGCAGCACGAAAGGTCAGGCCCACCACATCTATAAGCTGGGCAATGGATAGTCCAAAGCGCACGATGACCACATCGGAAGTGTTGGGCACAGGCCGTGCCCAGCGATTGTAGTCTCCAAACAGGTGTTTGAACAGGCGGTCCTCAGCGTGGGTGTGTGAGCCTTGCTGAACCGACACTATGGGGTAGGGACAGAAAAGAGTCTGCATGAGGTCAAAGAGGTGAGCCTGTGCCTTTCCTTCCATGTCCCATCAAAGCAGTGGCTTTCTACATCATGTAGCCTCAGTACAAGGGGTACACATAGGAAGCCCATCTCAAACCCCACTGAGATTCCATACATTAATGCAGACTGGTGCTTAACACAGCACCAGTCTGCCACTGTGTTTGCAAAATAACACACCAGGAAAACAGCAAACACTCCTGGTGTCCCCCTGAATCTAAGTCAGGGAACGAGGGTTGCCATCGCTGAACAAGAAAGCTCAGACCTAGAAACCAGTCCCAGCCAGAACCAGAGGGCCTCAAGCAGCATGGGGTAGGGATGGGAGATGGCTGAGAGGGGCTTCGCCCACTGCTATGAGCCTGGCTCATAGTGAGATTTTTTTTTTCCTTCCCACCTCCTTTTACGACAAGCGACTGATACCCATGAGAACATCTCCCACGCAGGGCAGCACCCGAGTCCTTAAATCACCAGCTGCAATCGGTTCTCTTCAGCAGTGCAAAGCTCTGCAAAACTGTCTGCTGGGATTTATCTTGTCTTTTCCGTCGTGTTTTGCATAATAGCTTCTCCACTCAGGGGCTCTTCTGTCTGAGCAGGCAAGGAACTGCCTTACACAAAGCCAGAAGCCTCCCCCCCCCCAACCACTGGGATAGAAAGTAGTGCAATGACCATAGCTACTACGTGTGTACGCCCCATCTTCCCTAACCTGTGCGCTGCATGTCAGCATCCTTCATCCCCACAGTAATCTTGAATGGTCTATGATGCTCTTTGCATTTTGAGGTCAGGAACACTAAAACTTGGGACATGCAAGGGCAACAAAGCTGCTAGTACTAGAGTTGAAACACCCTTTTATCTTCACCCTGTGGACCTAAAGTGCCCCCAGTACCCTTGAGAGTGAGAATGGAGTGAGCCAGCCTTCAGAAGAGTCCACTGTGTGCCCTGTGAGCACACAGTGGTAAGAGGAAATCCCAGTGGTAGTGGTGGCGCCCACTTACCTGCTGGCATCAGAAAGAGACAGCACAGATAAAGATGGGTCCAGAACCGAAGAGCAGGATGGGAGGGGGCCATGGTTTCAGAAGGTCCTGGGTTCCCTTGGATTACCAGGAGCTGGCTTTTTCAAGGTCCTGTCTCTTTGCAACTGAATAAGCAAAAGGAAGACTCTGAGGGTCAAGCAATGTAGCACGCGGTATGTTTGTCTTTCATACTCCATAAAGGGTTAGAAGCTGGGGAAATGGCTGCCAATGAGCCTGCCTGGTTTATGGGGCTTCTTGGCTGCTCAGTCTCATGGAGGAGACAGACTTCTCCTTTTTTTCCAGAGCCACTAGATTGTTAGCCACTTAGCTAACACGCTAAGACATGGCTGACCCTCACAGAGGAAGGTGATAGCCTTCCTGCCATAGTAGCCCCAACTCTCCATCTATAAAGTGGGGCTAACCACATTGGTCAAGGTGGCCAACAGAAGTATTTGGCTTCTAGTGACAATGACCGGAAGATGCGGGTAACCAAATGCCATCAGTGTTGAGTGATGGAGTGATGGGTGGTGTGTCTAAACAATGGGATACAATTCAGGCATCTAAAGGAGTCAAGTACTAACATGACATTTGAGATTGATGGGGTGAACTTCAAAAACATGCTGTGTGAGAGAAGTCAGCCACATAGTGCATGAGCCTGTTGACCTCTGGAACTTCCTGGCCACCCAGCCAAACATAATCATTTGATCCCTAGTCTCAGGTGTTATCTCAAAAATAAAGATAGCACCTGAAGAATGTATGTGCGTGCGCAAATGCACAAGCGAACACACACACACACACACACACACACACACACACACACACACGGTTGATATATCTAAATGTCCATGTGTTTGCCCTATGTATATGGATTCCAGATAGGACAGACATGATGTTTCCTTTTGACAGTGATGAGAATGTCCTGGATGTTACGAGATGTTTTGGAATGGTGATTGACACACAGCATTTCTAACGCCCTGAATGCCACTCACAGTTAGTTGAATATTGTATGTTCTTTGCTTTATTAATATAATACATGTGTTAAACCGTAGCTGTCTTCAGACACACCAAAAGAGGCATCGGATCCCATTACAAATGGTTGTGAGCCACCATGTGGTTGCTGGGAATTGAACTCGGGGCCTCTGAAAGAGCAGTCAGTGCACTTATCCGCTGAGCCATCTCTCCAGCCCAATATTGCATGTTCTTAACCATTATTAAAAATATGTATAAGATGTTTTAAACATAGAAGTGACCACATCCATGCAAGAATCGGGACCGTTGCTAACAACGGAGCCGTGAAACTGCTTCTCTCGGCCCCTTATCCTTAAGTCTGTCCTATCCTGTCCCAAATGACCAGCCGAGAGTCTAGCACCAGCAGCTGCTGCTGTCTCTCCTCCAAACTGTCACCGCCCTGCACTGAGCTCCGTCCTCTATCCAGAGTCTGCAAATGTGACTCTGAATCCAGGCCTTGTCATTAACAGCCCTGAGAGTTCAGCTAATCTGTAGGGTATCTATGGTACATAGTACAGTGGAGTCATGGGCAGTTGTTTGTGAACTCCACTGAAGAGGTGGGCCAGGCACTGGGTTGCTCTGGGAAGGTCAATGCACTGTCACCCAGTGGGGACACACAGTGACTGTCTGTGCCAAGTAGAGAAAGAGTGAATAGGGGAAACAGCAGCATGTTGCAGTTTATGGGACATGTTTGCTGCTGTAGTTGACGGTTCCAGGGTGTGTTTCGGGGAAAAGCACCCCCCCAATCAATTTTCACAAGAGATTTCAATTCAGAGACTCATTAAAATTTGAGATTTTTGGCCCCTGACCGACAGCCCCACCACCACATTCAACCTCTCCACCCAGCCAGATCTTGCATGCACATCCTCCTGGGGGAGGGGTTAGCAATGTAGAGAAACCATCCAGTCCCAACGAATACATTTACAATAAACTCCTGCACCTGAACTAAGGCTTGGGAATCATTATGAAAGGAGGTAGGAACTTCATCACAGCCAGAGGAACAGGGAGTTTGCTGTGAGATTGTGTGTCCTAGAAACATCAGAAGCTACAACCCAAGTCTCATCAACATGAGCTGAGTAAGAAGGACTGTCTTAGTCGGGGTTTCTATTCCCGCACAAAACATCATGACCAAGAAGCAAGTTGGGGAGGAAAAAGGTTTATTCAGCTTACACTTCCACATTGCTGTTCATCACCAAAGGAAGTCAGGACTGGAGCTCAAACAGGCCAGAAAGCAGGAGCTGATGCAGAGGCCATGGAGGGGTGTTACTTACTGGCTTGCTTCCCCTGGCCTGCTCAGTTTACTTTCTTATAGAACCCAGGTCTACCAGCCCAGGGATGGCTCCACCCATAATGGGCTGGGCCAGGGATGGCACCACCCACAATGGGCTGGGCCAGGGATGGCACCACTCACAATGGGCTGGGCCCTCCCCCCTTGATCACTAGCTGAGAAAATGCCTTACAGCTGGATCTCATGGAGGCATTTCCTCAAGGGAGGTGCCTTTCTCTGTGATAACTCCAGCTTGTGTCAAGTTGACACACAAAACCAGCCAGTACAGTTTTCACGGTAGATATGCAAACATGGAAGGGGAAGCCCATGATGCCTCTCCAGAACAAAGAATTACAGTCAGCTAAGGAAAGCTGAGAGCTAGAGAAATGGCCTTCCTCGGGAGAAAGCACATCAATTAGTTCTCTAGTACCAAATGCACATCCCTGGAATCATGCATAAAAGTATCATCATATACAGCTTACGCAGGTTATGTTTATGTATCTAGGAAGGGGGACGGATGTGCATTGAAGGTTTTGGAGTACGTGTGGAATGAGGAGAAAGCAGAAACTCTGAAATTACACTATAATCTCAATAAAGTCTTTTTTTTTTTAAATAGAGATTTTTGTTCATCACCTGTTCCCTCCGGAGGATAGCACCCTGACCACCTTTGTGCCTGTGCTATGCTGCACACAGCCTGGCCGCACCTTTCTCTGCATTGCCTTGGTTCTTATAGAGGTGGCTTTGTCCTGACCCCTCCCGAAATGTCCCAGGGGACTGGTTTAAAAAACTAGTGATTTCCAAAAGATGGCCTTTCTGGGAGGCTCTTCCAGAACAGCGCCCCCCTACAGGAGAGCAACAGGAAGACCGGCCATGGGACTCAGGCCTCACTAAGGGCACCATCTCCAGCCCCCTCTGGAGTAGCCGAAGCCTAGTGCTGGGCCTGCTTCCCTATCCCCATATCCTTTACTTCTAGGGAAAGTGATCAGGGTCAGCATGTTCTTTTATCTTTATGTTTCCCTACTGCATGCCTGCAGTTACCTGTTATCTCTGGGGGCCTAGATTAGAGGCATTTTAAACTTTTAAAAAATGTATTGGTTACTTGTGAGTTTCACATCAATGCGCCTCAATCCCAAACATTTCTCCCCCCACCTTCAAACTTGCCTTCCACCCTTGCAACCTCCTCCCACCACAAAAGAGAAGAGAAGAAAATCTCATTGTGGAAGCTGTACTGTGTCACCGTGTGTCCCTTTTGTTCATACTTGTTTGCTTGCAAGTGATGGTTGTAGTAAGTCACCGGTCTGGTTCAAGGCCTCTGTCAATACTCACTGGGACTCCTCTCAGATACCCTGTTGTTGCTCTGTGTCATGGAGACCCTGTAGGTTTGGATCTGTAGGACAGGCCCCTTCACATGCTCTGGTGGCTCACGGATGCAGTAGAAGTTGGGGTGGGCCAAGTCAAAGCCCTGGATCTGGGCCCAAGAGGTATCTGAGCCAGGCAGTCTGCCGGCGCTCCTACCACACACCAGGCTTTCTATCTCTTCCTGGGCTGGGTCATCCAGTGCCACCACCAGCGAGGGGCAGAACCAGCTCTCCCACTCTCGTGACCTCAGGGCTGGCTCACCTGCAATCCCCACAACCAGGGCCTGCCTCCCCCAAATGTTGTAGCTGGTAAAGGACAGGGACAGTTCTTTCCACTCTAATGGCCTCAGAGCCATCTCTCCTGCCTGGCATAGGTAGCAGGGGGGAGGGGGGAAGTCACCTCTCCCTAGCCCAGAGACTTTTAAAAACTTTTTCTCACTTTTCTACATTTCCAAATTTCTAAATTTTCTACTGTAAGCACAACATTGCAGTGTCTTTTTTAGTACCCACTGTGTGTCTCAAGTGTCCTCCTCCAGCCTCGCAGGTGCGGCTTCACTCCAAATCCACACAACTTAGACTCCAGTCCGCCATCTGGATGGATACAAGCAATCAGAGTGACTTGTGTGATGGGAGGAATAACCTATGTCCCCAAGAGACGTAATACAGAAGGCGTTGTCTGTGCTCTCTGTGGAGACCAGCCTTAAAAGGGAAGGTCCTGATGGGAATGAACCTTGAGTACGCTGTGCTAGTTGAAATAAGACAGACAAGGAAGGATACGCATTGTGCGACTCCAGGTCTAGGAAGAGGCACCTGGAGTCATCAGATTCCCAGAGACAGAATTTTAGAGTATGGTGGGGATGAGGAGGTAGTACATCAACTCAGGAGGATGTAGTGCATCAACTCAGGAGGATGCCGTGGTTCTGGAGTCTGAGGACACCATGTTGATGTGTTTGCTGTTTGTAGGCTGAGGGCCTGGCATATGACACACTCCCTGTATTCTATCACAGTAGTATTAATATATCAGAATCCATCTGTAATCTCACTAGGTTTGAGACATCTGAAGTCTTGCATGCTACCAAAACTGGGGCTAAGGGGGCAGAGGTTCCAAGGAGAGCAGAATCCTGCTGAGAACTCCCTCCTTAGGATGAGGACTCCGAGGCCCTGTTGTAAACTCACTTCTTGAAATGAAGACCAAGTTCCCTGCTCGCTCTGTGCCCCCTGCCAAATGTGATGGGGAAGACCAAGGCTTACCACTGCGAGTAGCAAATGTGATCAGGGGATTAGCTGTCATAATCTGGATACATAATTTATGTGTAATTTGTGTGTGTGTGTATGTATGTATGTATGTATGTATGTATGTATGTATGTATGTGGAGGCCCCAAATTGAAACTGGGTGTCTTCCTCAACCAATCTCCACTTTATTCATAGAGGCAAGGTCTCTCACTGTACCTGATACTCACCAACTCCAGTTCGTCTAGTTAGCTTGCCCTTGGTGACCCCATATCTCTGTCTCTGCCCTGCTGGGATTATAAGCAGCCCCCACACCTGCCTGGCTTTCACCTGGTTTCTGAACTCCAGGGTGCACACTTGTGTGCTAAGCCCTTTATCCATCAGCCATTCTCCCATCTCCCCATCTCTCCATCTCCCCAGTTACCCGTCCTTATTCACTTATTCCCCCACCCCACCTGTGTAAGAGTTCAGCCAATACTTGGCAGCATTTTAGAAACATGGACACTATGACCATTATTGCTAAGCCGCCACCAAGACTGGGGTCTGTGAGAAACAAGGTGTTCATCCCCAGGCTGGTTCATCTGGGTCTAAAGTTCTAGAATGTTCATCTGTATGCAAGCCACTGACTCCTCCTCTTAATTGGTACCATGGCTGCAGATTCCAAGGTTTTGATCTGAGCATTATCACAGGGAATAAACATTTGCTCCCTCCTATCAATAGCCCAGGGATGCAGGCATGCTGAAATTATGTTATTTAGAGATCCAGCAAGAGATGTCTGCTGACGGTTGTCTGGAGCAAAGTGCAAATAAGATGCCATCGACTCCAGAGGCTGTGCTTCAGTTGCCTCAGATTTCCACCTTTTGTAATTAGCCTACTGTGATCATGTTATTAATTTGTCACCGGAAACCAAAGAAGAAATTGTTCCACGTAATCAGCAGTAATTAGAGTAACCTTCCACCACTAGTTACAAAGATTTAAAGTGAAAGGCTCTGGACTCAGAGTCCCAGCATCAGAGGGTTAGCTGTTCTGGGATAAGGTTGCTGGTGGAGTGATGTCATTATTTGTTAAGTCTGGGTACACGGGAGGTATACAAACAAACACACAAACAAAAACTATTCCACATGTAAAGGGCTCAGTGTGTGAACATCCCCACAACCCCAGCACTGATTACAACCTTGCTTATCTACTAGGTTTGCATCCACTGAAGCCAGTATAACTCGGACCCTCTCCCCTGTGCCCCTTCCTACTGCAGCTGTTTCTTAGCTGCCCACTCATCAGAGCACACTCTACCCTTTCTGAAAGCACAGCCTCTTCCAGCAAACATGCTTAGATCTCCCTCCCAACTGCCATCCGGAAACCCCTCATGTCCCAGCACCCCACAGAGAACCCCAGTTCTCCACCAAAGATAGCTGCGGAGAAGAGGAAACAAAGCCGATGTTGGTTGTTCATTCTCCCAGTTAACACTCGCTAGCATGCTCCGGGGATGGGGAGCTCACACTTTGCTTCTGTGGCTGCTCTGATCAATGCCCTGCTCATCACAGGAGAGTAACCTTCCAAGGTCAGGTGGAATCTTGATGGTCAAGTGCCTTCACCAGCTGAGCCAGTACTTTGTTTGACTCCAACCTTGATTCACACAAGCCATGGAGGAGTTGCTAGCTTCCATGTGAGTAAACCCCACCGCTGCCTGTTAGTCTAATTCATGTAAGTGTGTAGAACACTCACTGGATGGAGAGATAAATGCACAGGGGGACAGGGGTGATTAGGACACAAGAGTGAACACTGTTATAAGAGAGAAATCTCCACAGCCACTCGGACATGGTCCTTTCACAGCATTCTGAACGGGTCCAGCAGGGTCAACCAGAAGGCTGAATTTTGCCCAGCAGTAGGTGACTTCCAGAATTCTGGCATGACCATTTCTTAAGTGCTCACAAGTTGCTAACTTCCTTCTAAGTTCACACCCACAGTCTTCCTGGCGTGCTGAGCACCTCTACCTAGTCTGAGCCTCAGAAATGAACAACTTGATTACTTACCTATGGTCATAGAAGAAGATGAGACCCTTAAGGGATGCAGAGAACCAACCTGCTGGAGACCTGGGGTAGCTGATGAGGGTCCCTTGGAGGCAGTGACAGGCGCAGAATGGATCTCCGTCGATTCAGGTGGTGGTTGTAAAGACACAGGAACTGGAAGGTTTGAGAGGCATTGTCAGATGAGGAACTCAGGCTAGCTTCCTGGGGAAAGATTCAACAGAGTGGTCAGTTTTCCTGAGGCTAGTCAGCTCCAGGAGCCATTGGAGGCTTCACGTAGGTGCCACTGAAGAAGCTATCTTGGAGAGCTACCAGTATCACGGCTTCTGCAGACTGTGCTCTCATACTGTACCTCCCTCCCTCTCTCTCTCTCTCTCTCTCTCTCTCTCTCTCTCTCTCTCTCTCTCTCTCTCTCACACACACACACACACACACACACACTGGGAGGAGGAGGAGGAGTCTACCATTGTTCTTCACCTTGTGTCCAGCACAGGCAGATGCGGCTCTGGCTTTTGTTCAGCCAATTACTATGATGGCTTGCTCCCAGGTCTGAAGGACCCTAGGCTCCAGGGCTGTCACCTGGAGGGTCTTTGGATCCCTGAACACACCCCAGATAAGGTCCTCTAGGATTGTAGGGTCTGTCATAACAATGTACAGTTGTCAGCACAATGTGAGTGAGCCGTGGAACACCCTGCTCACAGCTGTCTCTGTTCTTTCTCACCTGAAGATCCCTGCCCCAACTTCAACTCCTGTCTGAGGGTGCCAGGGTCTCCTGCCTGCTTTGGCTTCAGACCTGTCTTCTTACCTTCCTTGCACATGACTTCATTTTCTATCTTCTAGAGACAGCAGGTTGTCTTGTTCTAAATCTGCAAGCTGACCTCTGGTACAGTTACAGTTTGTGGATCACAGCCAGGTTTGAGCAGCTGGTTGCCTGTGGTCTCCATGACACCGTCCCGCACTTAGTAACCCCAGGCTTTCTCGGGCCCTGACCTCTTCTTCCTTACTGCCTTTTCCCCCCCATCCCCCTTCCATCTCAGTAACTCCAAGCTCTGCCTCCCCATTGAACTACATACTCTCAAAGGCTCTCTGGCGTCCATGAACAAGGGCTGCTGTGTCTGATTTTCAGTTCTGCTGAGGCATGGATTTGTAGCCTCAGGTAACTCTCAAAAGCCGTTTGTGCCTCAGTTTCCTCACAAGTGAAAGGAGGGTATGAATGATGGCGACTACCCATAGGCTTTCTTTGA